>NC_084824.1:34853756-35503756 GCF_958449725.1 Rosa rugosa
GTTCCATTGCTGAGTCTGAGTATCGATCCATTTCCCATGCTAGTGCTAAGTCTACTTGGTTAACATTCTTGCTTTATGAACTTGGTGCTCGAGTTCAGTTTCCCATTCTCTTGCATTGTGATAACCTTAGTGCTACCTACATGGCTTCTAATCCGGTATTTCATGCCCGCACTAAACACATTGAACTTGACTATCACTTTGTTCGTGAGAAAGTAGCACTTGGCAGCCATCGTGTTTGCTTTATCCCTTCAATAGATCAGCCTGCAGATCTCCTTACCAAGCCTCTTCATAAGCATCGACATGTTCTTCTTACTCGCAAACTTGTTCGTGCAGGCCTGCCAAGTTTGAGGGAGGGTGTTAGAGAGATTTCCTCTTCACAATCAACACCGATTGTGTAACTGACGATCACAAACAAAACTGGTTGTGTAACTGAAAATCAGTTTTGATCCTTTGTAATTATAGTCTTTACTACTGTTTATAGCTAATCTTGTAACAGTAAAACAAAGCTCCTATATAGCTGTACATTGTAAACAGATTTTAATCAAGGGATATCATTTTCTACAGAAACCCAGCCTTGTAAACAGACTGGGATTGACTCTGAGAGACCAGGTCAAAAACTGAAGAACTGAAAAACTAGAGAGTCGTAGAAGAACTGAAGAACCAATAAAATTGAAGAAAAAGATTAGTTTTTTTTTTGGGCTAAATACTGGTTACTATCCTGTGGTTTAGATCCAAAATCAATTCAGTCCTTGCACTTCTAATTTCATCAAAAACACCCCTGTACTTTCAATTTTGATCTAATACGTCCAATTCATTAATATTCTGTTATGGGTTCAACTTATAGTTGGATTATTTGATGAAAAACTTTTTATTTAATATATTTCTAATAGTGAGACGCACTCCTAAATTGACTATGCATGTCACCTCAACACCACATCATAAAACATAAGTCATATTTGAGCCACATCAACAAATTAAATGACTCAGTTATCGGAAGACTAACTGATTGGACCTATTAGATCAAAATTGAAACTGCAGGAGTGTTTTTGATGAAATTAGAAGTCTAGGGACTGAATTGATTTTGGACCTAAATCACAGGGTAATAACCAGTATTTAGCCCTTTTTTTTTTTCTTCATTTAGGTTTGACGAGGGGCACTATAGGAATTTTACAACTCTGTCTTCTGCCACGTCATCACTTGATGGAAGATTTAGATAGATTGGACACAGCTGATTAAAATTGAGAGTACATGGGTAATCTTGATGAAATTAAAAGAATAGGGACTAATATGAAGATTGCCCTAAAGTTGGAGTAGGTAAAATGAAATTAATCCAAAGAAAAACTAACCCAATTCCTCGATTACTTGAATGATTATCTGAGGGAATCTGCATTTTCAATAAGGCGTGGAGGCTGAAACTCTTCTGGATAATATTCTTCTATATCAATACAATATATTTCTTTATGTACATGATCAATACATCTATCATCAGCATACTTTATGAATTGATAGTAAATAAGTTATTTGCATAGACATGTAATAGCACAATAATGAAAATTGAATGCAAAACCAAAATTTGAAACACCATAGCCCTTAAAGCACTCACAAATTTTTTCTTAGCTTCCTCATTACTATGCTGAGGGTTAGTTGGATCTTTCTTGCTTGATGAGTATACAAGGCCAAAGAATGTCACCCTATCAAGTATTTCTTCAGGATGTTCACGTTCCTACAAACAAAATTATTATGATGAGTTGTGTCAATAACACGAAACAGTAAAAGAATCAATTGACAAACTTGAAGACAAATAATGGGGCTGGAATCTTAAGCAACTACAATTAGCAAATATAAGAAATCATACATGTCCATCAACATTAGTAAATGCATTCTCATCATAAAAAAAGAAGAAGAGATATTAGTATATGAAATCAAATTCCTTTGTCACTGCAGCATGAATGTATTTATTAAAACAAATAACTGTCAAGAGAATAAATCTAAGAGATAATTAAAAGTTTTTACTCATCGTTACAATACGTTTGCAGATAATGAATCCAATAATAAATATGCTATACATCAATTACAACAAGTTAATGTTGGTGAATATTAATTACCTATTAAATATCATCAATTACCTGGTCAATATAAAACTGACCATCAATAGTTGCATGTTGGTGGAGTTGTATATGCTTTAGAAAATCATTATCCATTGATATCGCATTTGAGCATAGGTCTTTGTTTCGGTAGTCTGGTGTAACTTTAATTGTTGTAGATTTGTTACATTTGTCTCTGCAACCTCCTACATTCAAGGAAGGGATAATTACATGCACTCCTTAGGGCACAGCTTATGTACTTAAACACCAATACATTAACATTCAAAACAAGAGAAACAATGTACCTGATTTTTTGTTTCGTCCCGCCTACTCACCAAAGCACGCCATTGCTGTGCGTGAATGTGCTTATTCCCACATATAAACCTCCTTTCCATTCCCTTGAATGGTGTATACCATTTTTTTTTTTCCAACTTGTATATGAAGGACTTCCATTACTCATGTAATTTATCCATAATCACATCTTTGACATCAGATGCCAAAGTTAGAGTTTCAGGATCCGACCAATCTAATGCATTTAAAGTAAATACCTTAATAAAGCACAATATTTATTATAGGGGAAATTACTGATCACTCCCTGTTAGAGGTGGCAAACGGGCCGCTAAGCACGAGTACGGCATGCTTAAAAGAGGCCCGACACGGCCCAAACCCGTTAGTGGCCCGGCACGACCCGAGCATGTTAGAATAACGGGTCGGGTTGGGCCTAGGAATATTGGCCTATTGACCCGGCCCGGCCTGAGCCCTTAATGGGCCCGCCAGGGCTCGAGCACAACATATTATGGGCCTGCCCGTTACAAACACAAAATTTCATTTTGTTTTTAAAAATATTAAAAAACCACAATGATGAGATTTGAATATTAGACCTCTTTATTTAAAATCTCATGACAATTCCACCAATGCTATTTCTTTTATGTTGTCAAAATAGTGAAATAAAACATTATATCCTTATTTTGACATAAAGTATTTTTTCTAATCTCATAATAATACAACTATAGAATGAAGGAAAAAAATAATATGATACTAAAACTTCATTATATTAATAAAGATTAATCTCACAATAATATAAAAGCAATATATTTTGAGTTATTTTTTTCTTTTTTTCTTTCTTGTAGTGGAATATAAAAAATTATTAGAAAACTAATCTTAAAAAGCTAAGATTAAGAAAAACATTGTAGAACTTAATTTATTTTAATTTTCTAAATAGTTAAATAAAATTAATTTTTATTTATTCAAATTAAGATTTTAAAATCGTGCTTTATAGTGGGTAGGCACGAGCACGGCCCATTTATTAACCCGGCACGATATGGGGTCGGGCCATGGGCCGGACCGGGCTTAATGTTTAAGTAAATGGGCCGGCACGGCACGAAGCACGACTAGGCCTGCTTAAAATGCCCGGGCCGGCCCGTTTGCCACCTTTACTCCCTGTACTTTTAGGGCGTCAACAGTTCAGTCCCTACTATTCTAATTTGGACTAAATACTGTTTAGTCTTTGAGTTTTTGATCATAAAACACTTCAAGCCCTGACCTTCTAATTTCACACGTTTAGTCCCTGTACTTCAAAATTTCAGACCAATAGGTCCTTGCTGTCTAAAAGTCGCAGCGAAATGTCTATTATGCCCTCAGTTCTTTTTTTTTTTTAAATAAATTTATTCCTTTTTATTTATTCTTTTTTCTTTTTTTTATTTATTCTTTTTTTTTTCAAACAGAAAGAAACAAAGGGAAAAAAAAACAGAAAAAAATAAACAGAAAGAAAGAAAGGGAAAAAAAAAAAAATCCTTTTCCAAATAAAATAAAATAATTAATTAGTTAAAAAAAAACTGAGGGCATAATAGACATTTCGCCGCAATTTTTAGAAGGCAAGGACCTATTGGTCTGAAATTTTGAAGTACAGGGACTAAACGTGTGAAATTAGAAGATCAGGAACTGAAGTGTTTTAGGGTTAAAAACTCAAGGACTAAACAGTATTTAATCCTTCTAATTTTAACAAATTATTCCTCAGATATTCAAATTTCACATTTGTGTGATCCAAAATGACTATTTTACCCCTCACTTCCTTCTCTCTCTCTCTCTCCGAATACTTTCTTGGCGGATAGCGCCTCAGCAATCCCGACAACGCCCGACGCCGATTTCGAACCAGAGGCCTCCGAGCCCGGCGTGCTCCACCGGATCCTTCGTTGGTGGATGACGGCGTCAGGGGAGGCATTTCGTTGAGTGCCTCAGCAACCCCTACAACGCTCGGCCCCCATTCCAAACCCGACGCCTCTGAGCCCGGGGAGCTCCACGACGGAGGCTCGGAGCCTCCTCGGCGCAAGTCGTGCGACGTCAGGAACCGGAACACTTTCTCGGAGCTCTTCAACATCGATGACCACTGCAAGGGCTTGCCTTGAAGGTTCGAGATCGATTACAGCAGCCAAGGTTTCAAATTATTTCTGATCCGGCCTTTGCTTCCTATCTGGGCTCACGACGGTGTCGTTTTGGCTTCTCTCTGTTACAAAAGCGTACTCTGTTTCTTCTTTTGTGGTTGCCGGGGTTGATGAGTTGCGGCATATTGTAGGCAAGGCTGATGGTGATCCATTGAGAATTGTTGGTGTTGGGGTAGTGTTTTTGCAGCTGTTTTGCAAGATAGCTATAGTCAGTTTTGAGACAAGATTCAAATAAGGATATAGAGAAGAGTAGGAAGGGCTGTGGATAGAGCCACCCAGATTAAACCCCAAATTATACCCATAGCTCCAACATTTAAACCAGCAATTGAACTCAGAATTGTAAGTAAACATCTTCGCCACCGCCGTCTTCCGCCATGGAAGTATCCGGTGAGAGGGATGAGAGAGAGAGAGAGATAATAAAAAAGGAAGTGAGGGGTATAATAGTTATTTTTGACCACATTGTGTGAAATTTGAATGTCTGAGGAGTAATTTGTTAAAATTAGGATAGTAGAGATTGAACTGTTGATGCCCTAAAAGTACAGGGACTGACCAGTAATTTCCCCTTTATTGTATCTACAACAAAAGTGGATTTAAGGTAATTGCTTACTTGAACAGTCAGCCATACTCCTCTACTTTCCCATTCCTACAAATCTCAACCCAATTTTTAACATTGAAGAGGAAAATTGGAGCATTCAGCTGCAAGTTGTCCAATAAACCGACCTAATTGTGCTACCTTATCATCTGGGGTAACAGGCTACTCAATGGCATTAAATTGTAATTTTTCTCTACCTTGTAATCTAAACTTGGGCTTGTTCTTTCGTCTAGTTTTTCGCGTCTTTAGCTTACGCTTCTTACTTGATCTACTTTGTGCAACGCTCTTATCGACATTTACTCCAGGTTCAGTTGGCACCTCATTGCCAACATTTGGAATGTTAAGCGGTCTAATTTGTGCACTGCTCTCATTGACATTTACTCCCGGTTCAGTTGACATCTCATTGCCAACATTTGGAATGTCAGATGAGCTTAACGTCTCATTCATGTTGGTAGGTGGGGATGATTCCGGCCTTCCAATGTTGGTATTGTTTGTAGTGGGAATATTCATCATCCTCATGAATTCATCATCATCTGAAAGACCTCCACCTTCTTGGAATTATGTCTCATAGTCCTGAGTCAAGTTCACAAACAAGCCTTCAGTTTGAGGAATCATCTGCACGTTTGATTATAGCAATTTATTATGAGAAAAATATAAGATTTTTCAGATTATAGAATATACTTGGTTGACATCATCAAATCACACAATCTATAACATAAATTGGACTTCGATTTACAAGAGACGAATGTATTCTATTGTATAAAAAGTATGAGTTTAACAATATGTTAATCTTACTTCTGAAATGATCTGATGACTAGCGAGGTCTAATCATAACCTCGTAGTCGTAGGGAACGAGCTGTGGATTCTTTTCGGCAAGACAGAGTTATGTTGATTTGGGAATATTGGTGGAATAGAGATTTCCTTATGATTGAGAAAGTTAGTCAATCTTATCTCTAACTTATGTCTAATATTATATTACAATTAAATAATTAGAATATTAACTTTTCATGCTTTTGCCGCTAAGTTTTACCCATTCCCCATAAGTTTTGCCGCTTTAGTTTTATTGCTTATGTTTTCAATTTTTAGTTTTCAAGTGGTACCAATTGGCCACGGCCATTTCAATTTTTAGTTTTCAAGTTGTTACCAATTGGCCACGGATCATTATGTTATTTAAATTTCATTTTGGCATAATTTGGGCACGGTTAGTCAGAATTTTTTTTTTCTTTTTAAATAAAACTAAGGGCAAGTTCACTCGTTGGGTCACCAAGTCACCCACTATTCACTACTTTTTAGTGTTAATTTTGTGCCCTGGGTCACGAGCACAGTGTATTTCGTGACCCAGAGAATGAAAATATACACTAAAAAGCAGTGAATAGTAGGTGACCTGGTGACCCAACGGGTGAACTTGCTCTAAAGGAGGAGAATCAGTTTGCCGGAGGGGAATATAGTAAATATTTATTATCATTCAATCTTTGAAATATTCCAATTTCTTATCAATCATAGTACTGTTACAGCTGTAAATAAGCAATTGATTCTAGTCCATTTATGATTAGTGATGATGATTCCAACTTCCTAGCACGTGAGATTTCTTCTGCTTCTATTCTTCTGTGTTCATAAATTCCGTTCTAGTTATGATTCAACACCAGTATTGGTCCAAGTTTTCATTATTCTAAATTTGACAATGGTCTTCTTTGAAATTGTTTTGGTTACTTTTTGTGCACTAAATAACTCCGACACTTGCATTACATTTTCATTCATTTCACTCACTTTTCTTAGGTTCAAAAATGAAGAGAGGTTCTGCAATCCAGAAGTGCTAAGGTTTTATTCAATGAGGGTCCATCTCCTGAAAGTCAACCTCCTCATTCACCGACATCCTTATCTAATACACCACCTAACAGAAATACTCGATTATCCAAAGAGATACTAGGTATCTATCTTGGCAAGTATGCCGAATGCAGGGATGTACCAGAAAGTCTCTCCACTCGACCGAACCCAAATAACGGCGGCTACCAATTCACAATGCCACCGCGTGTCAATAGGAGTCAACGAAACTCAGGCCCTCGTTTGTCACCTACAACCCATATACCAATTGATAGCCTTGAGTTAACCGAGGATTCAAATGCTGATTATGAAAGCACTGCACATTTTCCTGGAAATCGAACACCTGACAGCTATGTCGATTCATTTGTGGGGGTTGTTTCATCTTCACTTACAGAGGTTGGTACATCTATTGCATCCCCACAATATAAACTCAAGTTAACAAAAGAATGGTTGGACAGGAGCATAGCCAAAACTCTGGAGCCAAAGAAGGAAAAGTTTCCAAAAAAGAATCATTTTGAGTTTATCTAAAATAGTTCATTGGCATTTGACCCAAGGGTAAATGTATCTGGCCCTGGAAGCAAGTGCTTCAAGTTAACCAACACAAAACCATATTCATCAGTTTTTATATATTGATCTCTAACCCTTCCATCGATCCAATCACAGTCGAACAACACCACTCTGCACCCACGGTGATAGTCTAACTCAATTATGTCTTTCATCACACCGTAATAGTCAAGAAGTGAAACCCTTGGATTATGATCTTGAGCAGAGGCATAGTTAATTTCCACTGCCCTCACAAAAACACTGCTATTCTGTGTGTTCCCTTCCACATCAATTGATTTCACATGAAATCAAAAACCATTGATAATGTATGACAACAAGTGACCTATTCAATGGTTTGGACCCCAAGCCAATGCTTGCAAGTCTTCATATATTTCAACCCCATCATCAATCTGTGATTGAATCTACAAAAGTAAAAGGTCCTTATTTAAATCTTCTGGTTATAAATTACTACATATACATAAGTAACATGTACATATAAGTCTGTTAGATAAAGCATCTACCTGATGATATGATTTTTTTGCGATTAAGTTAACTGTGAGTTTGTTAGAAAGATAAATATTAAGACCCCTAATCCACATTCACAACGTTAGTCAACCAAGCCTAGGATGATTGCCATCATGGCAACAAATGTACATGCATTATATATTGACTCCTACTGAAGTTACCGTGGAACCCTCTTGCTTAGCATTTAAGTACGTACATGCAAAGACCAACCATTCAGAGTAGTAACTTTGTAAGAAAAAAAAATGTATTCAAAATGTAATACATCTACATTTCATGCTTACATCATGTAAGCATGAAATGTAGATGTATTACATTTTGAATACATTTTTTTTAGGGTTTACATGTAAGTTACATGTGTACCAAACCATCAAGGAAAGTCCTTATGTGCTCGTACTTGCGCGGCCTTTTTCGTCTCATGTGGAAGTTGATTATCTATAATTATGTTGGCTGCATGTAAAGTAATAGTATATATCAGTTGTGTCTATAAGAACTGTACCCGTATAATGCAATTGCATCCATACCATTTAAAGCAAATATATAATGTGAGATAAGTTCTCCTAAAGTCTGTTAGATGATACTTGAGCTAAAACCATCAAATATATAATGTGATATGCTTAAATTTAATATGAAAAGGTCTGTTGCTTCTATAAGTGAACAATGAAGTAAGCACATCGGCTTATAAAATAGGCATAACAAGAAAAAGCTAAAACAACATATAGACTAGGTTGACTACAGAGAATAAAGGTTGAATAGTAAATGGCAAGGAGATGATTAAGGTGGTTTACAGATCAAACTCCAAACATATTATGTACTGATCATATTCTCATTCCAAAAGAGTTTCAGCAAATACAGATCATTACCAAGAACACAACAGAGTTAAATATAAACTACTACTTAGAGAACATCACCTTCCTATTGCAAATTGATTCATAAATGGTATAAAACATCCTCCTCACATTACTCAACCTTAGTTTTATACCTGATTGCAACCTCTGGACAACAGAATAGATTAGCTCAATGTGCCCGTTCCCACTTTACGTGCTTAAGATGAATGAGTTGCTTACTGCCAAGTGATGGTACATGTCCGGCAAATATAGAGAGACCATTTTGAGTTCCACCTCCAGTGAAATCAGCATTACAACCGGGTCTATTTTTTTTTTGGTAACAACTTCATCACCCCAATACAATGCACAAAATCCTAGTGTTTTCTCAATAATATACGCTACACTACAACAATGCTACCCACGGGTCTATTTCGATTGCGCACATACTTTCTTAATGTATCCAAATACATGAGAAACCAATTACCATTAATGTTAAAGTGGATTAACAAAGTGTACGATAATAAATTACACATGCAAAAAGTATTGGATTATAAGTACATGAACTGAAACATAATATAGTAACAAACCTCTCAATTGGATACATCTACCTATATTGGACAGGACCAGCAATCTGATGCGCTAAAAAGCTAGCGCGCAATTTAACCATGAAAAATGTCATCGTTAGTATACGGTAAATAGGGATCGTTCTAACTGGGGATTGAGGGTACACCTGTAATTGTAAAAAAAAAAAAAATTAAAATAAATAAAAATTATAAATTTACAAAAAGAACATATACAAATAACGAAATAAAAGGGGGGTTTAAGAATTAGAGTTTTGAAAATTAAAATAAAGAAAATATAAAAACACATGTACAAGAATGAAACGTAAGAAACAAAGATAAAAACCAATTCCATGTAATCAAATTCGATTCAAACCCTATAATTGATCATCTAAGTCATGAGAAATAAGTTGATCATGTGAAACATTCGACGCAAATGATTTCCCATATTTTACTTTCCTTTACTAATTAACCTAAGTGAAAGCACCTAGATCAATCCTATTAAACATGCAATCATAGTCTAGAAAGCTAGCTAATCAAAACATGTTCAACGCAAGAAGCATAGAGAAAGGTTATCAACTTAAGTGCACAACCTAGTTATGAATAAGTTCACCTATTTGCAATCCTTTTCAATTGAATTCGACATTTGTTCAAAGCCTTTACTACCTGTGATTTAGGTTCACAAAACTATTAGGTGAATCGTTTACCTAAATCTAGCACCAATTACATGCAAATCCTATAAGTGTCGATCCAAATAAGATAAACATATAAAAGTTTTCTGTCAAGCAAATTCAATCGAACAAACTCACATAAGCAACTTAGAATTACAATCATAGAATGTGAAAACTTTATTTGAACATAGAAATTGGGCTTAAACTTTGCCTTCAACGTTATTGTTAACTAGAAACAAATTCCTACGAAATCAAACAAGGAAATCAAAAGATTACAAGGAAAAAGAATGAATTACACCGTGAGTTGGAGACGGAGATGGAGAGCTTGAACGTTGGAAGCAAGTCTTCAAAGTGGATGATGGAGGTAGATCTTCACGGCTCCTTCTTCTTCTTCCTCTCCTTGCTTGAAAACGCAGAACTTTGGAACTGGAGAATGGAGAGAGAGAGAGAGAGCTTTGACGTTATGGAGAATTTTCTGAATGAAAATGTGTGTTTAAAACGTCTAGCATAGGGGGGTTTATATAGGGGGACGGCCAAGCTTCATGATCCTTCTTTTAATTTCCCAAGGAATTAATCTGATAATGCCACACAGCTTCGACCAATCACGTAGCGCCACGTCAGCTCTGTTGTGTCATCCAACCAATCAAAAAGCTCCAAAATCAATCCCTAATATATTGTTGCCGAATTTCCCATGATTTAATATGATTTTATTCACAATTTTCGGCCAAATATCTAGGCATGAACCTAGACAATGTATCCGGACGTATTTTGAACCTTTTATCCCTTAAATCTCTCCATGGCTTTATCTTTAACATCCTCCCCTTGATTTTCTCTTAATTTTCACATTAAAACTGCAGATTTTAATTCCTTAATTTCAGCCAACATATCTTGAGGGAATTGAGGGATGAATTTGGACTTGTTTTGAGCATTTTCTTGTTGCACAATCCCTTGAAACTCTCCCTTGATTTTCACATTATCTCCATCATTTCCCATGGAAAAAATCAGATTTAATTCCCAAAAATATATTCCTTATGTCCACAAAACCCTAAATCCAATGGGCTTTCACCATTTTGCCGAAATCCACTTCAATCTAGAAGATTCTTGGGCCTCCATGTGTCATCTTCAAGCCATGTAGTCTCCTAGTGCCTCCAGGTTTCCTAGCCTCATCAGGATTCCTACTTTGACTGAGATTCCTAGTCAGACCAGGAATACTCCATTTTTTCATTTCAACTCATTTCTGCATCCTTGTGCCTTTGCTCTATCATTTCCAACGTCTCACATCCTTCTCATGTGTCTTTAAGCTCATTTCCTTGTTATTTTCTCCGATGTACCTAGAAAATAGAAACTAAATTAAAAATGATTAAGTAAAGGAAAAAACTAAGCAAAATATGAGGAGTTAACTATTAAAACGTCGCATAAAAATGCTCCTATCACAATCTTTGCTTATTCGACAAGGTGGATCGTGAGGTGTACCATCACATCAAAAAATGATGGCTGCATTAACCTCTCTAAATGACACATTGTAATGGCAATTCGTTGACTCAAATCTTCAAAATGTTCTTTGGTCCCAATTTTGGTACATAGATTTCTAAAGAATGAGCTAAGCTCTAGCAAAACAACTTTGACTTCTTTTGGTAGCGAATGGTGGATTGCCAGGGAAATAAATACTGCATAATGATATGGCAGTCATGACTTTTCAGCCCTACGAGTTTTTGTTTCGCTTTTCGGACACATCTCGCTAGATTAGAAGAAAACCCGTCCGGAAGTAGAGTAAGAGATAATATCTCGCAAATCAATGATTTCTCAGTGGCCTTCAAAGTAAAAGGCATAAGGTCATAAATACAACGACCTCAACTAATTTTGGGTGGTACCTAGGCTTACAATTAAGTTCCTGAAAGTCCAAGCGTGTATTTAGAGAATCTTTGTTTTTCCTATCCATACCCAATAAGGTTCCTATAACACTTTTAGTGACATTTTTCTCGATGTGCATTACATCGAGATTGGGACATCCTTCCTTTAGTGTCATGAAGAAATCTATGCCATCCTTGTTTCTGGGCATTGATGAGTCTAAGTTGCATTGTGAGTCATGTGTCTTAGCTGAAAGAATCCTTTGAGTACTACCAGGAGTTCTTTTCCTTTTGAGCTTATTCATTCTAATGTATGGGGACCTTCCCGTGAGTCAACCTTGTCTGGCAAACATTGGTTTGTTTTGTTTATTGATGATTATACCCGTCTTACTTGGGTCTCTTTATTGAAATACAAATATGAAGTTTTCTGTACTTTCCAAGAATTTTTTGCTCTTGTTCAAAATCAATTTGGAGCTAATATTAAAGTCTTTCGTTCTGATAATGGGAGGGAGTTTGTCAATTCTCAGTTTCACCAATTCTTTCATTCTCATGGGATTGTTCATCAAACTACTTGCCCTCAAACCCCTGAACAAAATGGGGTGTCAGAAAGAAAGAATCGTCATGTTCTTGACATAGCTCGGCCTCTTCTATTTAGTGCTCATATGCCTAAGTATCTTTGGGGAGATGCAATTCTCACTGCTTGCCATCTCATCAATAGGCTACCTTCTTCTGTTCTCAATTGTCAAACCCCATATGCTGCCGTTTCAAATCATGTGTCTGTCCCTTCATTTTCTAATCTCCTTGCTCGTGTCTTTGGGTGTGTAGTGTTCATCCATGTCCCTAAGAATCAACAATCCAAACTCGATGTCAGGGCATTAATGTGTGTATTTGTGGGCTATGGTGTTAATCAGAAGGGCTACAAGTGTTTTCATCCTCCTACACAGAAAGTTTATGTTACTATGGATGTCATATTTTATGAGGATGCATGTTATTTTTCTTCCACCAATCCTTCACTTCAGGGGGAGAAACACACTTTTTTGGAAGAGAAGTCTTGTGAGATTAAAATTCAGCCAATTGAAGATGATGATCGTGTAATTTCGGGTCCAACAATCGATCGCCAGAATGCCAGCGATCGATCACCAGACAGGTTCGAAGAAGACAGTAGCCAAACGATCCATCGTTCCATTCCTGGCGATCGATCTTTCAGCGAGCCAGAAGCTCCCAGTAGCAAAACGATCGATCGTTCCATTCCTGGCGATCAATCGCCGGCAGAACCAGAACACGATGTCCGAAATTTAGCAGTCCAAGAAGGCCAAGCTCCTCTACCCCTCTCAGATACAGATAATCTTTGTCAACCAATCCCTGAGGAGCGTCCCAATCTTGAGGTTAGTGGTGTTTCTTCTAACTCTGATAATAGTGATAGTGTGTATGTTTTGCCTCCTAGGTCCACCCGTGGTAAACCACCTCGTCAATATGAACCAAGTTTAGATGTTAAGTCTAAGTATGCCATATCTAACTTTGTATCCACCCATCGGTTATCCAAATCCCATGCTTCATTTGTGAATCAAATATCCTTTGTATGTGTTCCCAGTAAAGTGCAGGATGCTCTCAAGGATCCCAAATGGTTTCAAGCGATGAATGAAGAGATGGAGGCATTGGAGAAGAATAATACTTGGGAGTTGGTGCCACCTCCACAAGAAAAGAGAGTTGTTGGATGTAGATGGGTGTTCACTATCAAGCACAATGCAGATGGTTCAGTGAACATATATAAGGCAAGACTTGTTGCAAAGGGATATACTCAAACATATGGCGTGGATTATGAGGAGACGTTTGCTCCAGTAGCAAAGATTAATACTGATCGAGTGTTGATATCTCTAGCAGCTAATCTAGATTGGCCTTTGCAACAGTTTGATGTGAAGAATGCCTTTTTACATGGAGAGCTATCTGAAGAAGTCTATATGGATCTACCACCAGGATATGAGGCAAGCACAAGAGGAAGATTTGTGTGTAAGTTGAATAAGTCCTTGTATGGACTCGAACAATCACCACGAGCTTGGTTTGGTAGATTCTCTCAAGCTATGAGTCGTTTTGGGTACAAACAGAGCAACTCTGACCATACATTGTTTCTGAAACGCCGTGAAGGTAAATTAACTGCCTTAATTCAGAGGAGGTTAAAAGATTAAATGATCTACTTGCATCAGAGTTTGAGATGAAAGATCTTGGTTCTCTTATATATTTTTTGGAGATTGAGGTCGCTAGGGGGAGTTCAGGAATTTTCTAGTGTCAGAGAAAATATGTGCTTGACTTGTTGACAGAGACAGGAATGCTAGGTTATAGACATGCTGATACTCCTATTGAGCAGAATCATAAACTGGCTGAGTACCCTAATCAAACTCTTACAGAGAAGGCTCGCTATCAGAGGTTAGTTGGCAGATTAATCTATCTCTCACATACTCGGCCAAACATTGCATATGTAGTTATTGTTGTGAGTCAATTCATGCATAATCCAAGTGAAACTCATATGGAAGCTGTGATCCGTATTCTGAGGTATTTAAAGTCTGCACCTGGAAAAGGCTTGATGTTTTCAAAGCATAATCATCTGGATGTTAGTGGTTATACAGATGCAGATTGGGCAGGTTGTGTTACGGATAGAAAATCCGCTTCTGGTTACTTTACTTTTGTAGGTGGTAATCTTGTTACTTGGAGAAGTAAGAAACAAAAGGTTGTGGCCAGGTCAAGTGCTGAAGTAGAGTATAGAGGTATGGCTCATGGAGTTTGTGAGTTACTTTGGTTGAGAAATTTACTTCGTGATTTGGGATTTAAACCCAAACGAGCCATGTATTTGTATTGTGATAATAAGGCAGCGGTGGATATTGCTCACAACCCAGTATAACATGACAGAACTAAGCATGTTGAGGTCGATAGTCATTTCATTAAAGAGAAGCTTGATGCTAAGCTTATCTCTTTTCCATTTGTCCACTCAGAAGAACAGTTGGCTGATGTTCTCACTAAGGCAGTATCGAGTAAGGCATTTCATGACTCACTTGACAAGTTGGGCTTTCGTGATCTGTATGCGCCAACTTGAGGGGGAGTGTTGGCATGAGTCATATTTGTTGTGAAATTTTAATTAAAACTCGCAAGCACACGAATCGTCGTTAGTATAGTGTGCAAGTACAAGGTCGTTCCAACTGAGAATTGATAATCAATTTAAATCCTAACCAAATTAATCCAAACACAAAAATACATAAACAATCAAATTAAAGAAGATATTGTTTTAAGGTCTTCGACTAAAAAAATAATGTGAAAATTAAACAAACAAACAAATAATAATAAAACCCAGGGTTTTGAAATCAACCACTAACAATCCTATTTATGTTTCGATGCAATTAACAGATTCTTTTATTTCTTTTGATGAGAATTCCTGTATCTAAGTCCAGGTACGACACTTAGACCATAGTTTTCCTTAAGTGTATGAATCTCTCCAGGTACGGCAGAGGTCGTATATCCTAACATGCAGTTTATCCAGGTACGACATAAATTTAACACATAGGACTCATTACGTTCTAGAAAACAAGAGAATCATGCAAACCATTACTTTAGGTACGACAATAATGTAATTCACAACTCTTAATCACAAGAAGCTAATTTGAATTATATTGCTAGTACGCCTCAAATTCATCTTCTAATTACTAGATGCAAAGCCCTAAGGTGATCAATCAAAGAACTTAAACATAAAGCATCAATTCAAATAGTGACCAAGAATTCATCATAAAGAAACTATAAATCCATCAATGGATCATCAAAGTACATAAACAATCATGATAGGGCATCATCTTAACCCTAGAAAAAGGTATGTTTAACAAAATATAACTAAATAAAACATACAAAGAACATAAAAAGAATGGAAAGGGGAAATAAAGGAAAGATGGATGAGTCGTCTTTGCTCCTTAGGCATCTACATTGTGCTCCCGAGACTCTCCTTCTCATGTAAATTAGTGCTCCCTTATAAAGGGAAGATTTCTGCTCATCTTTGGCTTCATGTTTCCTAGTAAAACTTGGGAATAGATTCCTTTCTTCATTTGGAATGGGAAAACCTTGAAATATCTCTTGTAGAAGTAGGAATAAGTTTATCATTTAATCCTCATATGAATTAACTTGCTTGAAACATTAAGATTGACGATCTTGTGTCTCCGAATTACTATATTGGATCAGTCCCCTCTATTCTCTATTCTCTATATGTCTCGTTTCCTTGCATATTTCATTGTCAATCAGTGAGACGTTGAGATCAAGGAAGATTGGAAGATAAGCTCATATTGATTGTGTGGTGATTAAGTAAGAAGTTAGATCAGTTATAAATCAAGTTAGCATTTGTTGCTAAGTGAAAGTGATTGTTGTGAACAACACTACTTGTATACTGTAAACTCAATTGATTTATAGTGGATTGATTTTCTCGTGTTGGTTACGTTACAAGCCACGCAGTGAAGTTTCCTCAGTGGAGAGGTTTACACTGCGTTAGCAAATTGTTGTATTGTCTTTGTGATGGATATTTGATTCTCAAAGCAGTTTTCTTAACCTGTTTGTTCTATCTGGTTATTACAGACAGATTCTGGAACGTGGTATTGCAGTCACCTTTCAATCCTACTTAGCTCATTCTAGCTTCTTTTCTTCTTTCTACGAAACAAACCTACAAAAACACTAAAACATGTAAATGAATCATAAATAAAGAGAACTAAACATAAAAACCAAGATTAAGAGACATAGAAATATAGGATAATATGAGCACATCAATACTTACCTTATTTATGTAGATATTCTGTGATCTGTAATATTCTGTAATATCTGTAGTATTATTTGATTTACTACTTGCCTTAGGAATAGTACTTGTCTTATTAGGCACAATTGTAATTTGTATATAATTCCTTCTTGTAAGGTGAATGAGATATAGAATTATTAAGCCAAAATTGTCTCTAGTTTTTCGTTATATTTTGAGTGATATCATTGAAGTATATTCCGGCCTTGATACCTAAGCTATGCCGTGCACTATATATAGGGAGATTTGTGAGACATTATACACACCACAAAATTCAGAATCAAAAGCCACAAACTCGTCCCCTTCTCCTCTCAATATTTTGGCAACTTTATCTTCTTCAAAGTTCAAGACCGTGAAGCAACTCCACCTCCATTCAAGCATCTTTGTCGTGATCCTCATCCATTCTACCACCTTTGAAGCTTCTTGCATTCTTGAAGGATTTAAAAGTGTAACCATGAACATCCTACTTTGTTTTCAGTTTTGGTTTCTTTGTAAAACAAATTCTATATCAAATTTGATTTCGGTTTTTGTTTTGTTTGAGTATGATTAGCGATTTCATGGTTGGATGAAGTATTGATTTTAGATATGTAGTCTTCGAATACTATGAAGCATGTTTTAGGTTTTCAAAGTGTTAATTGCGATTTCAAAAGTGTCATGCATGTTTGTTAATTTCGTGCTTCAATCCCATCGTTTATGTGTTAATTGATCTTAGGTTGCATACTTTGATTGATGAGCATGTAATTGAATCCATATTAAGATGCTAGCATTCTAAGTCTTAATTGCTTATAATTCCTTAGGTAAATTAACAAAGAGTCTTGCATGCTTGATTAGCATTTTAACCTGTGTTCTTGGCTTGAATTGATCAAACTTCCCTTGTGCTTTGATGCACTCAAAATGAGTGTCAATTTAAACCATGCATCGAATTGTAGTATGAGTAAGTAGGGTATCGTTCTAAACCGGGGATTGAGGGCGCTCCTGTCATTTACACGTCAAAGAAAAGAATATTAGTTACAAGTATACAATATTTACGAAAATTACAAAGAATTAAAAGGGGATTTCGAAAATTGTTTTATTTACTAAACTAATTAACTAACTAACTAATTAATTACATTGATCAATCAACCAAGAATCAAGATAAGATGGACGGATGAGATGTAGAGATGAAGTTAACAACCTTTAACACGAATCCAAGGACACAAATCACAATTCACGAATCAAACACACTCTTGAACGAAATCAATCAAGAACAAACCATGAACGCATGCATAAGTTCTTATTACTTTCCTTAGTTAATTAACTAGATGAACACACCTTAGTTAACCCTATTAATCATGCAAAGCTAGTGAGTGATCAATTCATCAACAATACACAATTAACGCAAGAAGCACTTAGAAAGTTTGATTGATTTAAGAAAAACACACAAGTTAGAACGCTAATCGAGCATGCAATTCTCTTTGTTGATTTACCTAAGTAATTATAGGTTTTCCACTTAAATTAACAAGACCTAGAACGCTAGCATCTTATTATGGATTCAATCATGTAATTCGAAACCTAAAGTGGCCACTAAAGAAATCGAAAACATGATAGGTGGGATTGAAGAACTAAACCAACCAACATTCAAGAACACATATTGAAATCGCAAATTACAAATCTGAAAATCCTAAAACGAATTCATGCTTCAAGGTTATTGGAAACTAAACATCAAAACATAAACTCAATCATATCAAAGTATCGAAATTTCCAATTAAACCAAACACATAGAACACTATAGAATCTGATTTTTATTAAACAAAACAAAGAAAACCGAAAACAAAGAATAAGGTTCATGGTTACACTTTTCAAGAGCTTCAAGAACGCAAGAAGGTCTTCAATGGATGATGGATCTTTGCTTCACGGCTTGCACAATTGGAGATGATCCGAAACCTTGAGAGAGAGAGAGGAGGTATATGAATTTAATTCTGGGTTGATGATCTTTTTTTGAGTTATGGAAGAGATGAACGTGTACGGAGGGAGAGAGATGGCTGAATGGAGTGAAGGAATATATGAAAACGTCCAAAATAGGTGTGTATATATAAAGAAGCTCTAGACGTCAAACCCTAGCTCTCCGTCTTAAATTATGATTCTCCTTCCTTCTTTGTGTTGATGTAGGTTTCTTTTTGAATTTTCTCATTGGTCCACATCATCATGGCTGCAATATATCCTCAAAATAAGATCAAATATGGAGTAGAGACCTTCCCAAACTCGTCCCAAAAGATATTCTCATCCGAAACTCACTTTATTTGCACAAAACTGATTTCCGGGCAGACTGACCTCCGTGCCCTAATTCGGCCATAACTTCTTCTATAAAATTGATATTGACAAACCGTAAAAATATCTGGAAACTAGACATCAATATCTTTCCAACCATATATAGATCACAATTTTATGATCTCTGAGCTGTTCTCGGTGCTCTGTCGAAGTTGACTGATCTACACAGGCAGATTCCTAAAAACTCTCCTTTTTGGGATTTCCGAAATCTTCTTGAATATTCTTTTAATTATCACGGCAAAAAGGAATTATTTTGAGAAATAAACTCCTTTAGACGTCAAGAAGGATCTAGAACTCATGTGCCAGTCACATGCTTCAATATTTGGGCCAGACTTCTCAATTTAAGCCCATTTCTTCAATTGCCGAAATTCCTTGTGCATTCTAGAACATTCTTGAACTATCTTGAGTCATGTTGAAGCCACAGCATCTCCTAGCACCACCAGGACTCCTAGTATCATCAGGTTTCCTAGTCCAACTGGGACTCTGTCATTTCTCATTTCCGAACATCATTTTCCGAGCTCACTCCTAGTTGCATTAGGATTCCTACTTCAACTGGGATTCCTTCTCCTAGTAGGATTATGAAAGCTTCATTTCTCCATTTCTTTGTCATTTCTGCGCCTCATTTCCTCCTTGCCTTCATTTCCTTTCTAGCTCTTCTTAGCTCATTTCTTGCGTTTGGAGCTCAAAGTAAGTTAGAAATGATATTGTTAAGACAATAACTAAGTAAAATGTAAAGAGAAATGCACTAAAAACATAGAAAATATTCGTCCGATCACACCCCCACACTTAGCTTTTTGCTAGTCCCTTAGCAAAATCAAAACAACTTGGACACAAAAACAAACACTCAAAACACACGAAAACAACTAAGTATAGAAAACCTAAAACAAAGACAAAACCAACGAAACATTACTAAGTATATGACTCCAACGAAAATACAAGCACAAAGACTCTAACGCCCCTCAACATTTTGTCTCAGCAATCTCATACTTTCAAGGCACCAAGAATAACACTTAACCAAGCATCACATCTTCAAGATATTCGCAAATTAATTACCACATATAATCCACATATAAGCATGTAAGACTTGGGAGTAACAATGGTGATGGTTGGAGCTCAACATGCATCAAACAAGTAATAATTCAAACCTCACATAGGATATAGCACTCTTTCTTCTCTCAGAATTCAAGGGTATCCTTAAAAGCTTCTTCACTCAAGTATATGTGAGAGATAATATATATTTTTTTCCGAAAAACTCACATATAAGAAAGGAAAGCACATATATCAATTTTTTTTCAAATGCTACCCCATCTTAAGGATCAAAGAGGTCTTATATAAGGGTTGTAATGGGGCCAAAGTTTAAGGTTAAAGAGACGAATGGATAAGGAAATAACAAAGATATTCTAAAAACAAAGTAGAGCCTTGTTGATGTAGAGAGACCATCCTTCCACCATGTCTTCAACTTCATGCATCCATAGAGGCTTCATTGTGAATTGGACAAAGACCAAATTTTTCTTGAATGGGCCTTCACTTCAAAGTAAACTCTAAATCCACAAAGCATAGGGGACTAAAATCCATAAAACATAAACAATAAACACACATCTTTTAGCCGTACACATTTTTTATTTTATTTTATTATATATATATATTTTTTTGCAATTCCAGTCTTGGCACCCACTTTGCTCGCAATTGCCTAGAAATCGAGAACGCATCAACCAAAACAAAGCTAAGCTATCTCAGCCTCTTAGTCTTAATTATACCATGATACTAGTTTATTCCTTTGGCATATATACATTATGATAGCTTACCAAGCAAGAATCATATGTACAGCACAACACATACTAGCATGCACAATTATACATAGACGTGTTCTTTGCTAGTCTCTCATGCAGATGGTCATCACTATGATCAATTTCCTTTAAATTAAGGCCACAACATATCAAAGGCTATGATTGATATCAGGTCCGGCCATACCAATAGGCAATATTGGTGACAGCCTAGGGCCCAACATAGAGGGGGGCACAAGATTTTATAAATAAAATTTAATATATGTAGTGTGTGTATATATATATATATATATATAATTATATATGTATAGGGAGTGGAACTAAAAAAATAATAATTTCAGATTTCTAGACGTAGATCGCGTCTTTACTTCTTCCTCTTCTTCTTCTTCCAATGCGCAACGGCAGCCACAAAATTGATTATCCAAGCGTCTCTTGCTCTCTCCCAAGTCCCAAACCTTGAAACCCAGCAAATTTTTTCTTTAAATTGGTTTCAATGGTTACTCAATTCTTTAGTTCATTCTCATCCATCACCCAATCTTTCTCCCCTCTATGTTTCTGTTATTCTTCAGTGATCATACGAATTTTTTAACTTTCCATCGATGTAGGCTGAGGTACAAATCAAAATAGGTATTGGGTGTTCTTCAATTTTCATATCCAATGAAAATTTTGGATATCAAAAGTCTTGTTACTTGTTTTTTTAGTTTTGTTGATTTCTAACAACCTGCTCATTCATCCGTTTTCAATTTTCAATATTAGGT
The DNA here is from genome assembly GCF_958449725.1 of Rosa rugosa. Classification (NCBI taxonomy): domain Eukaryota; kingdom Viridiplantae; phylum Streptophyta; class Magnoliopsida; order Rosales; family Rosaceae; genus Rosa; species Rosa rugosa. The sequence continues at coordinate 34,875,324 of NC_084824.1, forward strand.
GCAATTGGAAGTTGGAGTTGCAAGTCAATCTTGATCAGAAAAGAAAGAACAAGAAGGAAAAAAGCAAATTCCAGATTTCCAGGTATTGTTCTATGCTCCAGTGTTTATCAGTTATCATTCAAAGTGATTTCTAACAACCTGCTCATTCATCGGTTTTCAATTTTCAATATTAGGTGTAATTAGAAGTTGGATTTGCAAGTCAATCTTGATCAGAAAAGAAAAAACAAGAAGGAAAAAAGATGATTCCAAATTTCCAGGTTTTATTGTTCTATGCTAAAGTGTTTATCATTCAAAGTTTAGTGTTTTGGCTTGCTTGTTTGAGTTTTTTCTAACTAATTTCAATAATGTTTCCTTGGAAACAACTCTCAGGTTCTCAAAAAAGAAAAAGAAAGAAAAGAGAAGAAGAAATTATTCAATCTCAACGGGGATCTTTAGATAGATATTTCTTAAAAAAAACAAATGAATCTGTTGAAAATCATGTTGAGAATTTAGTAAATGAACCTGAACTTCAAATTCATTCTGATGAGTTTGGAGAAAATCAGAATGAGGTAAACAAAGAACTTGGTGATATAGGTGAAAATTAAAGTGACGAAACAGAAAATAACGAAAATCCTTGCCATGATTAAATTATTGCCAATGAACTTGAATGCTTGAAATCATCAGCTGATTTGAATATTTTTGATCCTAGAGTTTGGGATAGTCTAGATTCAAAAATGAGAGACTTGCTTGTAGAAAAAGGACCTATTACGGAAACTAATATCAACTTTCCTATGGATGACTTAGGTCGGCACTTTTCCTCTGAGTTTTATGTTCAAAAATTACCAAAGGGTGAATCTTTTGATAGGAGCACAAAGTGTGACGATATTAATGAGTATATGCCCCATTTTAGCCTTGTTTCTACCTTAGTTTTGTGTTTTGAGTCATTGAGTCGTTTTCAGAGTCTTATAGAGTGTTTGGCGTGAAATAGGCGGAAAACGCAAAATTCATGAAGAATCCTAGCTGGATCAGGATTCCTCACCGTCGATGTTTTTGCGGTCTTTACATTTTAATTCCTTTTATTTTCTCTAAAATAATTTTGATATTCTCCTCCTTGTTTGTAGAAAACCTTGCCTGGTGGGACTCTTGGAAACAGCAACGATGGAATCAGAAAATAAAGCATTTAAGACGTTTGTCCAAGCAATGAAGAAGGGAAATAAAGGAGAGAGACGTTTTTAGTTGGGAAATAAAGGAGAAAGACATTTCAGTTGGGAAATAAATAAGTGAAACGTTTCAGATGAGAAATTAAAGGAATGGCCCCATTATGAGAGGAATTAAGGCCATAAGTGAAGCATTTTAGTTGAGAAATTAAAGGAATTATGATGCAATCCCATCCATCCAAATGATGAAATGTATGATCGACAAAAGCCAACTAATGCTTGTGGGGGTGGTCAACAAGATTTGACCCTACAATCAAGACAATTAAAGAGAAGTAATGGCAGCAGTAAATGCAACAACTAATATAGCTGTAAATATGACGGTAAATGCGGCATTCAGTATGGCAATCATAGCTACCATTAAGTGGCGGTTATGGCAGGAGTGAATATGGCCTTAATGGTGGTGTGTCGTTCAAGTCACTGCGATTTGCTGTGCAAGTTTACTTGCAGCCCACGCCGAAATACACCTATAAATAGGCTGCTCGACATCGAGGTAAATCATCGAATTCCAATTCACTCTACTCCACTACTAAGAAACGTACTGACTTAGGCATCAGAGAGTTTTCTGCAGGTACCCCCCCTCCTCCTCGGGCCGACGGTCAAACTTCGAGTTAACGCTCGAGGGAAGCTTCTCGATTGTTCCCGGTCAGCTCCCGCTCCAGTCCGCATTCATTGGTGAGTCAAACTCCTCTACGGAATTTTTCTGCACCAACAAGTGGCGCCGTCTGTGGGAAACACTTTTCCCTAAAAAGTGATGGCGGGAGCTGCCCCCGACGGGATTCCATTTCTGTCACTGAGGACTGGTAGTGATGAAATTCCTCCCCACCAGCCGCCGAATGAGTTCATCCCGAGCCCCATTGGCGACCTGAACTTGCCTCCAGCTGACGAGACGCAGAGGCTGAGGCAGGAACTCGAGCAATTTCGGAAGGAAAAGCGGGACCGCGAGGCCCGTCGTCGACGAAAATTTGAAAGGTTCCTACAACTTGACAGTGATTCGTCAGACAACGACGCTATCGGCGATCTCCACCAAACCAACAACATAGCAGCAAACGCAGGCGCCAGCGGTGTTATCGGGGGAATCTCTGGTGGACCCCTCGTCGAGGGGGTGGGTGGCACGTCTAATGGGGGGCAAAATGGCGGAGCTGGATTAGGATAATCCAAAAGGGCGCGCAACGAATCGTGGCATGAGAAGATGGAAAAAATGATTGATGCATGCAAGCGTGCCGGCCCACGAGAGCTGGCGGCGGAAATCGCAAGGGACGTCGGTAAGTCTCCGTTTACCGACGACATTCTGAATGCAGCAAAACCCCGCCGGTATTCCACAAATACGACGGAACGACCGACCTGGTGGACCATATCAAGGGGTACAAACAACAGATGTCCATCGAGACAACCGACGAGAAATTAATGTGCAAGATCTTCCCTTCCAGTCTCATGGGGCCGGTGTCGACATGGTTCCAAGATCTCAAGCTGCATTCTATACCAGATTTCGACACACTGATCCGCACTTTCATTTCACAATACTTCTGCAATCGCAAGCAAAAGAAGGACATGGCGACTCTGTTCAGTACCAAACAGAAGCCGGGGGAAAAGGTAGGGAAATTTTTTGAAAGGTTTAAAGCTGAAATGCGCCATGTGAACTGTGATCCCCAATTCGCTGCGATCGCCTTCCGAGAGGGGTTGCTCTTGGGGACGCCATTGTATGAAAGTCTACTGCGCGATCCGCCAAAGGACATGGATGACATCATCACAAGGGTTGAGGGAGAGATCAGAATTGAAAGAGCCAAAGAAGCACGCGAGGCCCGACACGTCAGAGTCGTTGCCTCCGGTGAAGACAGAAGGCAAAATTGAGGCAACTACCCCGACGTGAGGCCAGATAACCGAAACCACTACGAGGCAAAGCCTCGAGCCCGTCAACCTAAGGAATGGTTCACCTTAAGCCCTACGGCCATATTCAGAAAGCACCAACATGAAGGGCTCTTCACGAAACCCCCACCTCAACCGGAGTCAAGAGACGCATTCGAACGGACCAAGTACTGCCCCCTCCATGAGGCGTTCGGGCACGGGTTGCCTAAATGCGAGGCGTTGCGGCCAGCCATCTCAGAGTTGATAAAGACAGGGAAGTTACGTGAATACCAATCTGACGACCAGGCCAATGGAGGTAGGGCAGCAGACAGGGTTGAAAGCAGAACCCCGAAAAAAAGGCACGGAACCAATCATCAGAGAAATATTGGCCGTCCATGGAGCCCCTTATACTGCTGTGGAGGAGGAAGTGCGCTTGAGGTCGGAAACCCGCCAGGCGGAGAAAATTCGAAGAGTATGCCAGATCACGGGCAGCCCCTCGGCGGGGCAAAGCACGTCCCCCATACTAGTAATTAGCTTCTCCGCGGCAGATACAGTTGGTATCCAGTTTCCCCACCGGGACGCCTTGGTCGTGTCTACCTAAATCGCGGACGCCCTCGTGCGGCGGATAATTGTTGACGCCGGGAGCAGTGCCGACGTCATATTCTGGGAAGCGTTTGAGCAACTCGGATTCGACAAAACACTTATCCATCCCAGCAGAGCCCCGTTGACGGCCTTTGAAGGTTCGGAAACATGGCCGGTGGGCGAGATTTCATTACCAGTGACGACGAGAGGGAAAACTGTGGAGGTCGATTTCGTCATTGTCAAGAAGCCATCGGCCTACAACGACATTCTAGGCCGGGATTGGCTCCATAGGATGGGAGCCGAGGCTTCGACTAGGTGTCAGGTACTCAAATTTATTTCCGACGATGGCCAGCAGGTGATATCGGTTCGAGGCGATCAACTGCTCTCCAAAAAACTGTATGCCATGGAAATCAAGCGCTCTCCGCCGTCGAATAAAGGCTAGGAGGGTCCGTCGGCATAGCAATTAACGGAGGACCTACCAAAAGATGAGGAGCTTGAACCCGAACCTGAACCGGCGACCACTGAGCCGCTTCGGGAGGAAGCCCTCGACGCTGCCGGCGAAAGGAAAGTTCTGGTAGGCACCCTCCAAACCGAAGAGGAACGAGCTCGCTTATTGCAATTCCTGAGCGAAAATCAAGACGTGTTCGCATGGTCACATAAGGATATGCTTGGAATCGACCCGGGTGTTGCATGTCACAAGTTAAAAATAGACCCAAGCTTCAAACCTTACAGGCAGCGTCAACGACGTTTTGCCCCTGAGAGGAACAAGATTATCAGCGACGAGATTGACCGCCTCCTTGAGTTAGGCTTTATACGTGAAGTTTGGTGCCCAACCTGGATCTCGAACGTGGTCGTAGTAAGAAAGAAGAACGGAAAATGGCGAGTATGTGTGGATTATTCGAACCTAAACAAGGCATGCCCTAAAGATTGTTATCCGCTCCCAAAAATTGACCAACTCGTGAACGCCACTGCCGGGTGCGAGCGTTTATCTTTCTTGGATGCGTACTCCGGTTATAACCAGATACCTATGGCCCTAGAAGACCAGGAGAAACAGCGTTCATTTCAGAACGAGGCCTGTATTGCTATACGGTCATGCAGTTTGGCCTCACCAATGCCGGCGCGACCTATCAGAGGCTCGTCAACCGAATGTTCAAAGATTTACTTGGAAATACCATGGAAGTTTACATTGATGACATGGTGGTTAAAAGCAAGCATCAGAAAGATCGATCACATAGAGCATCTAAGGGAAGCGTTCGAGATATTAAGGCAGTACGGCATGAGGCTCAATCCGACCAAATGCGCGTTTGGGGTATCATCTGGACAGTTTTTGGGACATCTTGTGAGTAAAAGAGGGATCGAGCCAAATTTGGAGAAGGTAGAAGCCATCGTGAAAATGCGCGACCCAGAGACGAAAGAGGATATACAAGTGTTAACCGGTCGCATCGCCGCGTTGAGTCGCTTTATATCTCGGCTAACTGACCGATGTAAACCCTTCTTCCGTGCATTAAAAAATAAGCAAGCCAATTTTTGGGGCCCAGAGCAGTCTGAAGCGTTAGCTAATTTGAAAAAATACTTATCCGGCAGACAGTTTCTCTCTGTGCCCCGCAACGGCGAGCCCCTCTGCATATACTTGGCAATATCAGATGTGGCAACCAGCGCCGCCTTGTTCAGGGAAGAGGGATATCGGCAGGAACCCATAGCATATAAGAACCGCAGGCTCCTAGATGCCGAAACAAGGTACTCTCCGTCGGAAAAGGTAATCCTCGCCCTGGTTACGGCGAAAAGGAAGTTGCGACAATACTTCGAGGGGCATAGCATCACGGTATACACCAATTTGCCAATTCGCGCCATCCTGTCAAAACTAGACACATCCGGAAGAATGGCCAAATGGGCAATCGAGCTAAGTGAATTTGACATTACATATAAGCCGAGGTCGGCACTCAAGGGCCAGGCGTTAGCAGATTTCTTGGTCGAGTGCCACTTCCCAGCACCGATCCCCGAGGTTTCATGGAATCATGGCAGGACCCATCCTGGGAGATGCACGTCGACGGCGCATCCAGTTTCTCAGGAGCAGGGGCAGGCATTTTACTTCAAAGTTCCGAGGATGTCCAAATCGAGTGTGCGATTCATCTCGATTTTCCGGCATCAAACAACGTGGCTGAATATGAAGCTTTGGTGACGGGCTTAACTCTGGCGAAGAAACTACGAATCCAACGCTTGCAGGTATATTCTGACTCGCAGCTAGTTGTCGGATTGTCTAATGATGACTACGCCGCCAATGACGAACGAATGTCCAGATATCAAGACTTGGTTCGAGATTTGATGCGCGGGTTCAAACAACTTTCACTGGTCAAAGTACCTCGCGAGAAGAATTCCCGCGTAGACGAGTTGGCTAAAGCCGCTTCAGGTTGCACGGAGGTCATCAATATCGTCAAGATCGAGGTGCTCGAAGGACCAAGCATTGACGGTAACAAGCCGCGACGACAGGTCATGGTGGTTGAGTCAATTCCGAACGACTGGAGAGGTCAAATTATCAATTACCTTGAATTTGGCATACAGCCAGACGATCCAATTGAGGCCAGAAAGCTCAGGATGAAGGCTGCACGATACCTAGTTGTCAAAGAGGAACTTTTTAGGCGCTCATTTTCCGGACCCCATCTTAGATGCCTAGGACCTTCTCAGGCAAGGCTCGTCCTCGAAGAAGTTCATGAAGGGTCGTGCGGGGCGCACCTCGGCGGCAGGACCCTCGCACATAAGGTACTCTCTCAAGGATATTATTGGCCATATCTCTCGCGGGAAGCCGAACAATATGCCAAGAAATGTAAGCAATGCCAACGGCACGCACCGGTCAGCCATTCGCCTGCCGAAGAGCTTCACTCATTAGCTGGCCCATGGCCTTTCGCCAGATGGGGAATGGATATAGTTGGTCTCTTACCGACGGCACCCGGCGGCCTCAAGTACGCACTGCTTGCTACGGACTACCACACGAAATGGGTCGAAGCAGATTCATATGCCATGATTACGGGAGAGACAGTGGCAACATTCACATGGCGGAACATCATATGTCGCTTCGGCATCCCGCGGTATATCATATGCGACAACGGAACGCAATTCAATAACCAGAAGTTTAGAGCTTTCTATACCCGACATGGGATTACGTTGCGTTTTTCTTCAAGGAGTTACCCACAAGGTAATGGCCAAGCCGAAATAACGAACCGTACCATTTTCGACGGAGTCAAGCGGCGACTAGAGCACAAAAGAGGCAAATGGAGCGAGGAGTTGCAACATGTTCTCTGGGCTTATCGAACTACTCGTCGGAAGCCAACCGACGAGACTCCGTATGCCTTGACTAACGGAATGGAGGCTGTCATCTCTACCGAAATCATTCTTCCTACGGTTCGGACTCTTACCGTTGAAAGGGGAAATAACGAGGAGCAAATAGCACGGCACTTGGATCTTCTTGACGAAAGGCGGGAAGCCGCTGCCATTCACCTTGCCAATTATCAAAATCAGGTGGCAAAATATTTCAACAAAGGTGTCCGGCCGCGCGCGTTCCTGGTAGGAGAGCTCGTTTTGTAACGAGTGGTCGAGGATATCAAAGACCAAGGCGCGGGAAAATTTAAACCTATTTGGGAAGGGCCTTACGAGATAATGAAAGTCTACAGCAAGGGAGCATATCGACTCCGTAATGTGGGCACTGGACGTGTGCTACCCCGCCCGTGGAATGCTATCTATTTGAAAAAATATTACAGTTAAGGTGGGCTGCGGTCGGGGTGGCGACACGGGTAACGTAGTTTCCTTCCTTTCTCTCGTTGTATTCCAAATGTTGTTAGCAAGTTTTCGTTCCTGGTTGTATTTGAACTATGTTTTGGGGCCGTTGGCCGGGTTAATGCAATGTCATTTGTTTCAAGTTGTGCGATCATACGTGCCTCACCCCTCGCCATGGGCGGGGGCGGGATGATGGACCACACCCTCGCTGCAGGCGAGGGTGGGATGGCGTGCCTCACCCCTCTCCAAGGGCGGGGGTGAGATGATGGACCACACCCTCGCTGCTGGTGGGGGTGGGATGGCGTGCCTCACCCATCGCCGAGGGCGGGGGTGGGATGGCGTGCCTCACCCCTCTCCAAGGGCGGGGGTGAGATGATGGACCACACCCTCGCTGCTGGCGGGGGTGGGATGGCGTGCCTCACCCATCGCCGAGGGCGGGGGTGGGATGATGGACCACACCCTCGCTGCAGGCGGGGGTGGGATGGCGTGCCTCACCCCTTGCTGATGGCGGGGGTGGGATGATGGACCACACCCTCGCTGAAGGTGGGGGTGGGATGGCGTAACGGATTTTAATCATGCAGGATATGGGGTGTGTAACCGGTCCTGTCCAAGAATTGGGGGCAATCCTATCCCCAGATGATGTTAACACGATGCGTGGCGGATGGACCCGCCATCACGGTTTGGTTTCCATTCTTCTATTGTTTTGCATAGCTCCATGCCTCGGATATTTTACTCTTGTTTTGTTTTTCTTTCTGAGCGTCTACGAGCACAGCTAAGAAAAACAAGGGGGCCACTAGGAGAGTGGAGTACAAGGGGGCACATAGGAGTGTCGATTTCGAGGCATCCTCTATTTCACAAGGGGGTACATAGGAGTGTCGATTTCGAGGCATCCTCGCCGAAATAGAGTCGATTTTGAAGCACCCTCGTCGAAATAGACTTCGATTTCGAGGCACCCTCGGCGAAATAGACTTCGATTTGGAGACACCCTCGTCGAAATAGACTTCGATTTCGAGGCATCCTCACCGAAATAGAGTCGATTTCGAAGCACCCTCGTCGAAATAGACTTCGATTTCGAGACACCCTCGTCGAAATAGAGTTGATTTTGAGACACCCTCGTCGAAATAGACTTCGATTTCGAGACACCCTCATCGAAATATAGTCGATTTCGAGACACCCTCGTCGAACTAGACTTCGATTTCGAGGCATCCTCGCCGAAATAGAGTCGATTTCGAAGCACCCTCGTCGAAATAGACTTCGATTTCGAGGCACCCTCGGCGAAATAGACGCAGATTTCAAGGGAAATATGTCACCAGTACCACGGAAGGAACCGAGAAGGAAGACGTCATGGCGTTTATACCAACGTCGATGGGACGTCACGAGAAGGAGGCCCTACGTCGCACGATGTGGAGTGAATAAGAAGAGGTCAGGCCATAGCAGTGTTATAGTTAAATAGTAAAATAATACGTTTTTATTTAGTCATCAACAAGGAAAGCTCGAGGCTAGAAATTGAAAGAGACATCGAAAGCAGCTAAAATGGTCACCTCCCACGTAACCTTTATTACATGAACATAATGCTGAAGCAAATAAAAATTCGAGGGAAAACTTCATTTTATTCCAGGGAAAACTTCAATTTCGAGGATGGTCGGAGCCCACGTAATACGGCAAAAGGGACTCGTCTATCTCGGGGAAGTTCAGTATCATACGTTGTCGGTATTCGATGACTGCATCATGATATCCATCTTCACGACTTTGAACGCGGACCTCGTCTAGAAACCTTTCTCGTCGGTAGCATTCACGGAGCTCTACTTTCAGGCACTCCGCATGGTCCCTCGAGCGTTGAAGCTCCACTGACAGGTTGTGGACCTCCGCCTTCAGATTGCGGGCCTCCGACAAGGCATGCTCAAGCGAATCTTGTAGCACGAAGGATTCCTCTCTCAGAGTACGGAGGCGATGAGATTCAGGACTTGTTCCCCTGTCGGTACTCATGCTCCGACGACGAGGGAGACTAGGACCAGAACGAGCCTTCGGGACACGAGGAACACTCGCCTGGCCATCGTCGGAGCAGTTCAACATATCTTCCAGGAACTGGCGAGTGTCAAGATCGGATGAGAATCCTCCTGAGCATTTGAAGGACCTGGACAAAAGGAGAAAACCTTAATAGACTATTCGTGCCCATGATAAAAGGAATAAGAGAGAAGAAAAGTAAGGAACCTGTCAGAAGAGCTGTCGGATGAAATCATAATAGGAGCCTGACGATCAGGAGTGCGCTCATCAGCACCAAGGATCTGTTTGCCACGTCCTACGGGAGAATTGAAAACGATACGGATTTGTTTCTTTTGTGGAGCCATGGAGACTAAAGGAGGATTCTGAGAGAAAGGTGCGAGGAAGATGATGTGCAAATTAGGACAGATACATGGCTATTTATAAGCAGAATATGGAGGTTTGAAGATTCATAATTTAAACGAGGATCTGCAAAGATGATCGCCATTTTAAAAGAAGGATATCTGTGATTAAAATGCAATATTCACATTAAAAGTGGGGAGAGATGGATACCACGCAGGTAAATATCTCTCTCAGATATCAGTACTAAATCAAGGATACCATCATTTAAGGCAGAGATTCTGCGTCAACCATTACATCACGGGGGATAATGTAAACAAAATCGATGGGTGCGAGATTCAATTATGGGAAATATGACGGTTTTATTGAAAGATTGCGACAATTTATTGGATACGAATCAGCTCAACAAGAAGGTAAAAACACACATAAGGCCACATTTGGAAATCCCTATGTAAAAAAAAAAATATAATAATAAATGACGCCGTTATCTCCAACGGCTATTTGGAGCAAGGAAGGGAGGACACCTCGTCTTCGCCCCCGGGCCCCTCTGAAGCACTCGACGCAGACAAAGGAACATCCCCTGGTAGCATACCACGAATGGGCGAATAGTCTCTGGGGGCAAATCCATAGAAGCGATCGAACTCATCGGGCCCTACGTAGCATCTATCATCTTCCTTAGTCAAGGCCTGGTTCCATCCGAGTCGGAAATGCTTGGCGGACACACGCTTCATTTTGGCTACCCCTTTTTCGAACTCCTTGTCTTTACTTCGAGTTACCAAAGCCAAATCATTCTTTAACTTCGCTACCTCGCGATTTCGGTCCTCGAGGATGAGGCTCAGCTGCGTCATTGATTCCATTTGGTCGTTTAGTTCCTTCTCCTTGGATTTGAGCTCTTGGTCAGCCTCCTCAAGACGCTGTTGCTGCCTGGAATGAAGAGTGTCGAGAATGCGCAAAAAACGATGAGACGCCATGAGGGCCTGCACAAGCGGAGGGGAAGATGGGTCAGTACATGCATATGTGAATAAAAATCAGAAATAAAGGAAAACGGTACTTACGTCGAGCTGAGAGGAGCATAGGTCGTCATAGAACTACATAGCACTCTTGGGAGGCCTACCCGATCTCGGGTTCGATGACGTCAAGGCACCGGCAATGGCTGACGCCGCTAAACCGTTGGAGTCTAAGGACTCTCCAGCTATGACAAATGAGTTATCACGCTTCTTAAATCTCAATTCCAGAACAGGGGGAGGAGGCGGTTGCATGGAAGAAGTCGGACCTGACAGGGGTGAAGGTGTCCTCTGGACACCAAGTTCGGTACTTGTCAGAGGTACAAGGGGCCTCGAGGGAGCGACGTCAGCAGGAGTATCCCTTATGGACGTCGGGGGGGGGGGGGGGGGGGTGAACCTCCACATGAAGAAGAATGCGGAGCTAATTGAATAGGCAGATCACAAGAGGGGTCATCATTAACAAAGGGCTCCGCAACCTTTTGCTTCTTCCGAGGTGGAGGAATCATTTGAGGGAGCTCTCTCACGGCAAGGAGCGACCTTCCCTCGTCAGTATCATCACCCTCAGGGTCATCCTCGAACCCCTCCGAGTTCACACCATCTTCATCTTCCTCCACTATCGAAATCTCAGAGCAAGGAACGATTGATTTGAAGGCATCCTTAGCCTCGAGGTATTCAGCAAACAAAGACTTACTGAGGTTGGACCGGTAAAAGTGGCCTTCCATTTTCGCGACGAAGAACGCAAAGGCTGTTCCTGACGTTGCACCATCTACGCGACTTTGATAACGGCCGAACAAGGTCGAGGGGCGGCTTGACGAGATACCAAGGAGATTTCCGAGAGTCACGAACTGAGACGGATACCATCCACGTCCAACGAGGTGACGCTCCAGCCACTCTATACGGTTCGGTTGAATTTTGGTCTTCGCTTGGGAAGGTTTGTAAGCTGTATGGCAAATGGTCAAAGTTAGCGCACGGATAAACGATGCGGCAGAAAGGAAATAAGACCTAGGCACTTACTGAGATCATCCGCGAAAGCCCTCGGGGGGAGGAGGTCCAATTCGAGAGAGCGCCAACCGCCAGTAATCATCAAAGCCATAGATTTCCACCCCTGACAATTGTTGGGAATTACCACGAACGTCTTCATCCTCGGGAAGGGGGTGAAGTTAAAATATCGGAATTTAACAACCCTGGAGCAGTTATAGAGATAAAGAAAGTCGGATAATCCCAGTGAAACTTCCCATTTCCAGCCCATGATCAGGAAGGCCGACAAGAGAAGATAGGAATTCGGGGTAAGCTAAAACGGGTGCAATCCAAGCATGGCCCACGTAAGCTGGAAAACAGGGTGGATAGGGAATCGGATATATCGCAGTTGCTCGGGGGCCAATATCAGGGCATCTTCGGGGATGTTTCTACCGGTGTAGATGTTCGCATCCATAGGGACCGCTGAAATCTTAACCCCAGGAGGCATGGATAACGCCTCGACATATGTCTCTAGGATATGGTTTTCCGGTTGCCAAGGCGTAGGTTCAGTAGTTGACTCTGCGTTTGTCCGTTGATTCTTCGTTAAGTTGGTAGTTCTAATTCGAGCCATGAGGGTACGAAGGGACGCACCTGCAAAAGAATAAGTGAGAGGTGAAAACCCAAATATCAGTGGAATCCTTCTAGCAGTGGAATTAAAAGAATGAAACCCCAGAGCAAGAGTGATAGCGGTCAACACGACTAGAGGAAGAAGAAGAGAAGGGCAACGAAAAATATATACATGCGTAGAGAAGGGCAACGGAGAGTATATACATGCGTATATATAAATATACATATATATGTATATATATCATGAGATAATAAAATAAAATAGAGGAAATAAAAAGAAAGAAACAGAAGACAGAAAGAGAAAGAGAAGAGAAGGTATCTGGTCGGGTTCGAGCTAGGGGGCACGGACCGGCAAGGGAGGCTGGCCGGCGGGCGAATCGTCGACGAAATTCAGGGGCGACTGGGGACTGCTACGTCGAGGATGGGCAGCGCGGTGCCTTGGCCGTGGCCTGGCCGCGCAGGGCTGGAGGACCGAGCGGTGTAGCGCTGGGGGCTGGAGCGGCGGTGCTGTGACAAGGCAAGGCGGCGCGGGTCTGGGACATGTGACGGTGCCGAGTGCAGGCGAACCAAGGAGCTGCGACGGCGCCGATGGGAGAGCAAGTCCAGTTTGTTTTGGTTCAAAGCCAATTTCGAAGCCCCATTTATAGGACTATGATGACCATACCTCTAATGTGAAGAAAACCCAGAAGAATTCGGACCAAGTTGAGAAGAATCCGGGATGAAATCGGATTGCAAGGGAATTCAGAAGGCAAGTAGGATCTGGGCATCCCGATACGGGTCGGACCGTGATGGCAGGTTGTACTCGACCCGCCAAATAAATAAAAAAATTAAAAAATTAAAAAATTAAAAAATTTGGTCCAAAGGTAGGAGACCAGATTTGGTCTTGAAGGCAGATCGAGTTGGGCCTTGAATAGTGCAGTGAAGATTGGTGTGGACTTAGGGGACCTCATCTTGGATTCCTTCTCAAATGGGTGCCCAAAGGAAAAGCTCAGGTAGTCTATTTTCGAAGTTCCAACTTTCGTAAATTTTCTCTTCAGATGAGTGCCCGTCCAAAGAGAAAATTTGAGGGCATTGTGGGGGTGGTCAACAAGATTTGACCCTACAATCAAGACAATTAAAGAGAAGTAATAGCAGCAGTAAATGCAACAACTAATATAGCTGTAAATGCAACGGTAAATGCGGCATTCAGTATGACAATCATAGCTGCCATTAAGTGGCGGTTATGGCAGGAGTGAATATGGCCTTAATGGTGGTGTGTCTTTCAAGTCACTACGACTTGCTGTGCAAGTTTACTTGCAGCCCACGCCGAAATACACCTATAAATAGGCTGCTCGACATCGAGGTAAATCATCGAATTCCAATTCACTCTACTCCACTACTAAGAAACGTACTGACTTAGGCATCGGAGAGTTTTCTGCAGGTACCCCCCCTCCTCCTCGGGCCGACGGTCAAACTTCAAGTCAACGCTCGAGGGAAGCTTCTCGATTGTTCCCGATCAGCTCCCGCTCCAGTCCGCATTCATTGGTGAGTCAAACTCCTCTACGGAATTTTTCTGCACCAACAATGCTCCTCTATATATAGGCAACGTCCGGAACAGAATTGACATCACTTCCTGGCCAAAAACTATTCCGAGACTCTGCCCAATTCACTCCTCAAACCTCCATCACCTACAAGACCGTGACCACCATCCATCCATCAATCTATGAAGCTCTTAGGTGCTATGTTAAGGACGCTCCACCACCATAGCAAAGACGAGTTCATCACCTTGTTGCCAATCCGCTGCGGAAAGCGCTTCAAAGTGTAACTATGACTCTACCAAAACAAGAGCTTAAATTCTCAAGTCATAAAAAACTTATGACTTGAGAATTTAGGCCAGTAAAGACTTATGACTTGTAAGTAAAGTCATAGAATTCAAAAGTGTAACCATGAACACATTTTTATTGTTTTCGGTTTTGATACTTTGTAAAACAAATTTTATTTCAATTTCGATTTTGGTTTTGAGTTTTTGTTTTATGGAATTTGTGATTTCATGTGAGGATGAAGTATTGATTTTAGATGTTTAGTTTTCGAATACTATGAAGCATGTTTTAGGTTTTCAAAGTGATAATTTGCGATTTCTATAGTGTTATGCATGTTTGTTGATTTTGTGCTTCAATCCCATCGTTTACTTGTAATTGATCTTTGGATGCATGTGTTGATTAATGAGCACGGTTGTTGCTAAGGTGTCCTCTTAGCTTCTCAACATCAAGGTGGTCCTTGACTATCTCTGGATTCAACATAAGTTGAGGTTGCTCCAGGGAGGCTTAATCTGTGTGATTAGTTGATTGATTGATTACGCAGATTCACCTTCCTAATAGTACTTAAATATCTCTAACATATCTCCTACTTAACAGGACAACGATAGGGGCTATATTTTAGGCCACATTTTTTGGCCTTGAATCCAATCAAAACATTGATTAGCCTTGATAACATATTATAGGAAACAATTAATTACCTCTACGACGCAGCTACCTTCTAGGTAGGATATTGCTTTAGAATCCAATTCTTGGATATGCACGTATTGCATGTATATATTCATTCATATATATCCCTTGTTAAACACAATTAAGGATGATTGATTGCATCCTTCTCAAACTATACCACGTCAAACATACCTTAGTTGCAATATATAGGGAACCTTTATAATTAACTTGCATATAAAGCCCACATCCTTATTCCTTCAATGATGACCAATGATTTCCAATAATTGCAGCTTGCACGTCAAAAGCTTGCCCTCTTGCACAATCTTTGTAAGCAAACCAACTATCTTTAATTATCAAATATTTGATAATTAATAGTAAATCAATAAATAACAAGATTTGCCTCAAAATTGCTTGATCTCCAAATAGGCTTATTTAACCTCTAAATAATATATTCCGAACTTGTTTAAAATATATAGCTTGGGCCACAGATATTGGAGGGAACCTTGTCATTTGGCATAGCAAAAAGCAGAAAGTCGTTGCCAGATCAAGTGCAAAAGCTGAATTTCGAGGTATGGCACATGGAGTTTGTGAAATTTTGTGAATCCGTAATGTCCTGAAAGAACTGGGTTACAAGCTTAAATGGCCTATGAATTTGCATTGTGATAATACAGCTGCCATTGAGATTGCACATAATCCAATTCAACATGATCGAACAAAGCATGTGGAGGTTGACCGTCATTTTATTAAAGAAAATCTTGACAGTAAGGTTATTCGCTTTCTATTTGTAAACTTAGAGGAGCAATTACCTGACGTTCTTACTAAAGGAGTGTCCAGGAAGATATTTGACAGCTCGAATGACAAGTTGGGCATGATAGATATCTATGCATCAACTTGAGGGGGAGTGTAGAATCGCTGTAAATCTGTATGTAATTAGTATTCTTATTTATTTAGGATATCATGTAATTATGGAAAAGATTGTTTCCTATTAGAATTAGACTACTTCTTTGTACTTGTATATATACCTCCATTATGGGATGAATAGAATCATCAAATTAACCCTGAATTGAAGTTTCTTTTCTACTGCACTTCGACAAGCGGTTTCTTGACTTTTTTCGTCTACTCTCAAAGCAGCACTTGCGGCCACCAATTCGTAACCAACAGCACTTGGACTTGAATCGGAGGCCATTGATGTATAGATGAATCGGGGTTGCTTTTTTGAAATTTTGAATGAAAAAATTCAAAATGGAATCTAGTAAATCGAGTAGTGAAGGCCTAAACTGAATCAAACAATCGAAGAATGTGGAAGCGTGGATGTTGAACTAGGAGAAATGGGGAAGAACTGGAGGAGTGAAATAGGGCTTTAATTAGGGTTTAAATAAAAAAAATGAAATAGGGAAATCCCAATTTTGTACTAGTTTACATATATATAGGCTATGGTATGTAGTTCCTCGGTTCCTTGAGGTGTTGGAGTACTGGAACCGAAATCGAACCGCATTTTATACACTCAGTTCGGTTCTTGAAAAATGATGCACTCTCAAAGCTTGGAACCGCACCGAACGGCTAGTTTTGATTTGGTCTGGGGTGGTTCTTCAGTTTATCGGGTCTAAAGTCCCAACCCTAGAAATGACTTTCTTTTGCTACTACTCTTTTCTCATGAAAATCTTCAAACTATGTGCGAAATTTCACCACCATGAGAATGAGCTATTGTGTTCTATTGAGGATTGGTATTCCCCTGCAATCTCAAGGCAATAGTTCTGCCTCCCAAGTCTACATACTTGAACTCAATTTTTCATCAGCCAATCACCCAAGAAACTGATTTGTTGTATGCTTTTATCTTGATGAAACAATGCTTCTGAATCAACTGGGTATGAAGCAAATGACTCAATCACATGTGCAGTAGAGCCACTGGATTTGGCCCTAACAAAACTTAAAACACTAAACAAGTCATAAGTAGAACGTTGGCATAAGCAAGCTTTGCTATTTACAAAAAAATTTAAGGCCACATGTATTGGCCCTAAGTAATACTAAGACATTGAGTAAGTCTTAATCTGTGAATTTTGGCAAAAATTCATGCCACAAAATGTTTGAAATACCTGCCCCCTATGTGCCCCCAGATTTGATGTCCAGTATGAAGCGAGTTGAGCTAGGTGTTGATAAAATTTAGGAAGAGCAGGATATCAAAACTGGAGTGTTGCCCCCTTGCGGAGGAGGCTGCTTTTGATCAAGAACGAGTAGCCTGTGCTTTTCTTTCTAGTAGCTTCGCCGTATGTACAGCATCATATATCTTCCAAGCATTAAGCCTAGTTCGTTGGCTTTATATTGATCATCTCAAATATAGGTGTTGGAGCCACTTCGCTGGCTAGATCAATTTCGATCAGGGCTCATAGTACTTGGCAAGATAAGGTGCAAAGCAAAATATAATAACGAACTAATATCTTCCTTTGCAAATCTTAGTCTGAAGAAGATGTAGCTGTGAAATGCACGTTTTCCAAATAAAGCGAGTATACCAATGGCACTGTGTGAGGTCATGATTGAATCATGGCTATAAAAACCATAATACGTGGACATGTGAGCCCACCACACTCGCTGCAACCTCAACATCTATAACCGATTTGGTTTGAACCATGCTTAATTAAAAAACAACAAGCCACTACATTGGCTCTTATCTGTAGGCAAAGATTTAATGCCACCGTTATATCAAATATGTTGTTGTAAACACATTTAACATCTGTTGCCTCCACATATATCATGAACTTATCTCTTCAAAAGTCATGATAATCTGGCACAAATGTTGCCACTTCGCTGGCCTTGTTAAGTAACAATGCCACTTCGCCGGCCTTGTCAGGCATATGTGCAAATATGTCCTTGCTGTTCATTTTACCAGCACCAATAATCCTAGGCACGCTGATTGCCTCTCATATAATGCATTCAGGCCAAAATCAATGGCCTCCAAGTATATTAGAAAGTTCAAGCCACTGCTAGGCAAGAACACTACTTTTGCGTCTCAGCGATGCACAAACTTAGAACTCTTTTTATTTTTTTAATGAAAGAAAACTAAATATAAAAACTGATACAAACTAAAAGCGAAGAAAGAGATACCAAAACATGTTTAGCTAACCTACCAGAAGGCCACAGGGGAGGCCATTTATGCTTCCCTCCACATTTTGATGCTTTCAAACTTTCACATGTAATGGCATGGAGTTTAAGTGGGAGGAGAGGTCCCTTTTATAGGTAAGGGAACCCCTCCCATTTACATTTTCTTAGATGTGGGATGCAAAACCACTATTTTAGTCTTAGAAAGCATGTTTGTGAAGGTAACTTGGCAAGGCCGGGAAGGTTGCTTCCCGGCGACGTATTGGCCGCCTCCAACCACAGTGGCGTAGCATGAGTGTCGAGGTACGAGATGTATATCGTGGTCGGGTCCCACCATGGCTTGTGGGCCCACTAAGAGGGTGTTACTTATGCTTGTTGATGTAGCAAATCCTCCATATTAGTGGAGGTATGTACACAAGCCATAAACATCATAAATAACAAATAAAAGAGAGCAAAGAGTGGAGAACAAGTGATATACCCACGGGTTTGACTCTTTTTGGAGTCAAACCAAAAGCACAAGATGTCTCCCTTGCCTCCTAGGTGAGAAGAGAAGAGAAGAGAAATGCTTCAAAGTATAGAGAACAAGTGATATGAGAAGAGAAATGCTTCAAAGTATAGGGATTCCGATTTCTAGAATCCAAATCACTATACAAATCCACAAAATCTCAAGAACCAAGTAAGAACAAGGCTTGAATGTGTGAGAAACAAGAGAAGTGATTTATCAAAGTGTGTAGAAACTTTGGTTTTGGTGAAACCCAAATGGCTACACACTTTTCTCTTACACAAACTCAAAGAACTATGTACAAGGTATGAAAAACTAACCTAAAACTGGAAAAAAAAAGAGCTTTTAAAGCTCCACCATGAGAGAGCCAAGGGGTTTTGGGGAAGAGAATGGGCTATTTAAAGGCTAGGGTAATTCAAATCAAGGGTGGAGATAAAAAGGAAACAATGGTGAATGTAATGAACAAAGGTGTAAGTAGTAAATGTAGATCTAGTCTTTAATTCCACATAAAAATAACTTAAAAGGCCATAGATATTTTGCTGGAGGAGATACAGTAACGGTAGGAAGGTCATTGTATAAGGGAACAAGGCAATAAATAGGAGACCAACGTATAAGATGTAAAGAGGGACCGTTGTCATCTTTCAAATTTTGAATTTCAAAACAACCTACACTACATCTTCCGACCTAAAGTCCCTAACCCTAGTCAACAGCTCTTCCTTGCCCTCTACACATGTTATTGGCTGGTCAACTTGGCCCGAAATGGTCAGAATCCGTCGTTGACTTTCGTTGACCCATTTTTTGTCAATTTGTGCACTTTCTTCTTCTTTCTTCCTTCAATTAAGTTTCCACCAAGACTTCGAAATTGGCCTTCACTTTATTCATATAAAATGTTCCTCCATGAGTTTAGATCATCCTAGTAAAATTTCAGGCCTAAGTTCAAGGTGGTTTGGCCGAAAATGTTGCCAGAATTCGTACAGGTCTGATTTTGCAGTTTTCGTCTTCTAGTGTAGAAAATTGCACTAATCTTTTGTAGGCGTTCCACTTTGAACCATCTCTTTCACTATTCACAATAAATGATCCTCAGGATGTGTATAATATTTCCATAAAATTTCAGCTCATTTGGAGTTCATTTGTTCTGCCTGCCGCTCCTCCTTCCTTGCTTAGCTCGGATTCTCCTAGCCGGAGTAGGAAAATGTGCTAAGGTTGACTTTTTAGTGCATTTCCAAACTTCTTCATCCTTTCCTAGAATAATAAGGAAAATATAATAAATACATATAAATAAGCACAAAAGTTAAGCAAAAGTGCAAGATTTGGGGAATAATTACTAGGTAATTATGGACCCAACAGCTGGCTGCACGTCAAGATCAAATTTAGGGTCACCAAAATTTGGTGAATTGATCACTTCTTCGCATGTAGGCATATTAAATATTGTTCTTTTAAAATAGGAAGGTGCTTGAAGAATTTGATTGACTCTAGACTTTTTCCAAGCCTCATATTGAGACGCCTCTATGAATTGCTCGATACCATCAAAGATAAACTTCTTTTTCAAGAAATTTGGAGCTAGGTAATTGTAGACAAGAATAAACATGCCCTGATGATATTTCAACTCACAACCGTGTATGATAAACTGGCCGTTGGAATATTGATTTTGGCCATCCTTGCAATTTGGGTTGTAGATGTGTCCTCCACTAATACCAAAGCCACCGCCTGGCCTTGAAACACAGATGAGGCACTTCGGCTTGAATTGATCAATAAAGCCACATATTGGCATATCTAGACCACAACTTAATTGATAATTATGACGCCCCGAACCAGGTGGAGGTGAGATTTGGTACCTAACACCCAATTCGAGGTGTCAATGATAGAAAAGTAAAATGAAATTAAAAACAATACCAAATACATTTTCAGAAATCATCGAAATGTAACATTTGAAAACGTATTTTTCCTTTATTTCCCTTCTTCATTGCATGGTCAAACGTCTTAAATGCTTTATTTTCTGATTCCAAGAGTTCCACCAGGCAAGGTTTCCTACAACGAGGAGAATATCATAATTTGTTTAGAGAAAATAAAGGGAATTAAAATGTAAAGACCGCAAAAACGTCGACGGTGAGGAATCCTGATCCAGCTAGGAATCTTCATGAATTTTGCGTTTTCCACCTATTTCACGCCAAACACTCTACAAGACTGAAAAATGACTCAATGACTCAAAACACGAAACTAAGGGAGAAACAAGGCTAAAATGGGGGCATATACTCATTAATATCGTCGAACTTTATGCTCCTATCAAATACCCCACACTTAGCTTTTGCTAGTCCCTTAGCAAAACAAAAATACAAAACAAAACAAAGACTCCACACAAAGCAAGTAAATGACTCTACTACCCCTAACTATTGTCTCAGAGACTCCAAACTCATGGCTTTCACGTTAAACACTTAATCAAAATCACATAGAAAATTCCAAGGTTAATAAACATGTGACACTCATATGACTAAGTAAGATATGTAGAACTTAAGTTATACAGTGAATGGTAGCATGTTTCGAACAAGTCCAATCCAAACTCACAAGGCATACTCTCGATTTTTCTCTCAGAAATGGCTATGCTTAAAAGCTTCACACTCAAGTATAGGCAAGAGAACAAATTTTAAGGCAACAAACAGCTAGCATATTTCATCAATAAAAGCATTTTGTGAAGAATTTTTAAAAACCTCAAGAAATGACTAAGTGCACAAATGGACCTAAACCATAAGCTCGACTGCGTAACTGACTCCACTAACCAAAGGCTGCCCATCTCAAGGATCAAGTAAGGACTTGAAACGGGTTGTAATGGAGCTAAGCTACGGTTTTCGAAATGAAGATTTAGGATACAAAATGTTAGAAAACATAAAAAATTATATGTCTAGTAAATGAAGAAATCTATCTCAGAAAATAAATCAAATGTAGATATGAACTTGAACCGAATTAAGTAAACTAACTTGGTTGGTTGGTGTTGGAATCCATTTGATCTTCTCCTAGATCCACACTATATCTTCTCCTAGATCCACACTATATCTTCTCAGGTTTGCTTGATGGGAAAAATCAGAATGAGAAATGGTGATGTGTTCTAGCAGGGATCAAAATCGGTAAAGGCCTCAGTTTTATAAACTGATATTTAGCAGTTACAATATGATAGTTCCTTCCATCAAGGAACTGTCAAAATAACTTCCTATCTTAATCCAATTTGTCTGAATCATCATTACTTTTGAATTTTAATTCTAAACAGATAATGTCATATACATATATATATATATATATATATATGCTAACTGCAATACACTGAAGTTAAGTCCAAAAGGTTTGTCTGCTGTTACTCGATATACACAGTATATAAGTCTAGTTGATATATGCTATTGAGCAGCATAATTCATATTACAATCTCCCACTGAACTAGAATTATATAGTGTGTACCCTACAAACAGTCCTTTTCTTCATTGTGCACTTGAACTTAATTTCACCATCTGTTTTCAAAACCCTGTCAATTAAGTTCCACTATATTGAATTATAAAAGAGTATAATGAATTAATAAATCATTAGTCTTTTATAATCACAATACGGTAAACTGAATTACATGGATTACCACATGTATGATTGTGCTTGTTATGCAATGATCAATTCTACAAGCAAGAGTGATCCTGATGGAGTTCTTGAAACTGCATGTCTGCTGATATGAAACCAGCATTATATGGATGTATATACATGATGAAATATGCAGTAACTCAACTTGAATAAAAAATTTCATTCAAAATTATATGAAGCATTTAATGAAGACTGAAATAACTAACGATTTGCAATACTAATTCACTGCATCACATAATAGTTTCATAGCAGATTGCATTGTTAATTATCAAAACTACTTAAAACTCCCATATTTCCTACATGATCAGTAAACACTGAGACTAGAAGTGTCTTTGTTAATGGATCTGCAAGTTGATTTCTTGTGCCAATCTTAGCCACTTCTATCTCATTGTCTCTCACACTTTCTCTTACTAAGAAATATTTCACATCGATGTTCCTTGAGCCAGAAGTCCTCCTATATATTGTTCTTGGAGAAAAATACAGCTGTTGCATTGTCACAGTATATCACCAATGGCCTTTCAATTGAGTCTACTACTTTCATTCTGGAGATGAAATTTCTTAACCACAAAGCATGAGCAGTTGCTTCATATATGGAAATATATTCTGCTTGAAAAGTTGAAGTAGCAATCAGTGATTGCTTACTGGTTTTCCATGAAACTGCTCCTCCTGCAAGCATGAAAATGTAACCTAATGTTGATTTCAGGTCATCCAAATCTTGTTTGTATGAGGCATCTGTGTAGCATTCCACATCCAAATCTTTATCTTTTATTCTTCTATATACCATCGTGTGATCTCTGGTATTTTTCAAGTACCTTAATACCTTTTTCCCTGCAATCCAGTGCTCATGACCAGCATTTGATTGATATCTAGACAACATATTCACTGCAAAACTTATATCTGGCCTGGTACAAACTTGTGCATACATGCATAAGGCTTCCAACCATTCTGGCATAGGGTACATTCCACATACTTTTTCTTTCTAATACATTTTGAGGACATTGCCCTTTGTGCAGTTTATCCCCTTTGGAAATAGGTGCATTACCTGACCGGCTTTTCTCCATCCCAAACCTCTGCAAAATTTTATCTATGTAATTGTTTTCTGACAATCCCAACATGCATTGCTTTCTATTTCTGCTAATTTCAATTCCAAGCACATAGTGAGCTTCCCCCATATCTTTCATGTCAAAGTTTTTCATCAGAAATTCTTTTGTGGCTTTAAGCAAACCAACATTGCTGCTAGCTAACAAGATGTCATCTACATATAAAATTAAAAATATGAAATGACTCCCACTAACCTTGCAGTATACACATTCATCCAACTTATTTTCTTCAAAACCAAAATTTGAAATCATAGCATCAAATTTTAAATATCATTGCCTAGATGCTTGCTTCAATCCATAAATTGACTTGTTAAGCTTGCAGACTTTTTTCTCATCTTCTATAAAGCCTTCTGGTTGAAGCATGTAGATATCCTCCTGCAAATCTCCATTCAGAAAAGCAGTTTTAACATCCAGTTGATGCAATTCTAGGTCGAAATGTGCTACCAATGCCATTATCACTCTAAAGGCATCTTTGGTTGAGACTGGTGAAAAAGTCTCATTGTAGTCTATCCTTTCTTTCTGATTGTACCCTTTTGCCACAAGTCTAGCCTTGTACCTCTCTATTCTGCCATTTGCATCTCTTTTGGTCTTGTAAACCCATTTGCATCCAATTGGCTTTAAATCTGCAGTTTGTCGACGTGTCCAAACCCCATTTTGTGACATGCTTTTAAGTTCATCCTCCATAGCAAGCTTCCATTTGTGACTATTATCAGATTGCATAGCCTCTTTTAATGAGGTTGGATCATTTTCTTCCCCCAAATCAAAGTCAACTACAGTCAAGAACAAGTGATAATCACTTGATATTGCAGATTTTCTTGCTCTTTCTGACCTCCTCAAAACTGGTTGTTCTTGAATGATTGGTTATGGCATTTCTACATTTTCCTGGGGATGATCATCTTCAATAACTGGTTTTGCCTCATTGACTGCTTGAGTTTGATTTTCTATGATTGATTCTTAGAATACATCTGCTGCAAGAGATTGATTTTCTGATTGCAGTATTTCTGGAAATATAAATCAGCTTTCCATGTCATGAAATTGTTGTCCCACATCATCATCCATAATCATATTTTCACTTTGATCAAACATTTCATCAAAGAATGTTGCTCTATGTGTCTCAAAAATTCTGTTATGCCTTGAATGACAGTAAAACTTGAATCCCTTAGATTTTTCTGAATAACCAATGAAATATGCACTGATTGATTTGGACTCAAGCTTGTCATTTTCTCCATTGTAAATTCTTGCTTCTGCCTTGCAGCCCCAAACATGAAGATGGTCGAGGCTTGGTTTGTATCCACACCAGTTTTCAAATGGAGTGTTGTTGATAGCCTTGCTTGGTGTTCTATTGCAGATATAGTTAGCTGTTTTCAAAGCCTCCCCCCATAAGAACCTTGGTAATCCTGATCTGCAGAACATGCTTCTAACCATGTTAATTAATGTTCTATTTCTTCATTCAGATACACCATTTTGGTGTGGTGTACATGGGGTGGTATATTGAGCAACAATGCCACATTGTTCTAGATATGCAACAAAAGGTCCTTTATATATGTTGCCCTTTTTCTGAATATTTTCCATAGTACTCACCTCCACGATCTGATCTTATGACTTTAACAAGTCTATCTGTTTGTCTCTCCACTTCAGTTTTGAAGATTTTGAAAACATCAAGCACTCGTGATTTTTCAGAAATTAAATACACAAAGCAATATCTTGAAAAATCATTAATAAAAGTCACAAAATATGTATTTCCACAGATGGTATTTCCAGGAAATGGACCACAAACATCTATGTGAATTAATTCAAGTAAATTTGTAGACCTTTCGGAGCTTAAATTTCTTTGATTTGTCATCTTTCCTTTCAAACAGTCCACACAGGTTTCAAAATCACTAAAGTCTAATGCAGGTAAAATTTCTTGTTTTGCTAATTCATGCAGTCTTTGTTTTGAAATATGTCCTAACCTTTTGTGCCAAAGAAATGAAGATACATGCTGTTTATGCTTTCTTTTAATGCCAACAGTTTTTGAAATATTGAAAACTTGATGATTTTGAATAGCTGCATTCATGCAATTCACATGCCAGTAACCATCTATCAAAGTTGCATCACCAAAACAAGATGAATTTTCAAAGAAATACATAGCCCTATTATTACTTGAAAAGCTGAAAACATCATCCATTACAAATTGAGAACCAGATATTAGGTTTCTCTTTATTGAGGGAATACAATACACATTATCTAATACCAGAACATACTTATTTCTAAATACTAATATGACACTTCCTACAGCTTGAACTGCCACCCTTTGGCCACTTGCAGTGCATACCCTTGTTTCATTCTTCTTTGGGATTGTTTGGCTTGATAATCCCTGCAAAGAATTAACAATATGTATGGGTGAACCATTGTCAAACCACCATGAATTTTTACTAACAGATGTATGAGACTTTAAAGTGAAAATTAATTTTAACAAAAAAGTACCTTTCTTGTTCAGCCAATTTTTGAAACTTTCACAGTCCTTCTTGAAATGACCTGTTTTCTTGCAAAAGAAACATTTCATTGGACCATTTTTATTGAGAGACTTGTTTTTATTCAGATCAGTCTTCACACCAGATTTTGAAGAACTAGCCTTAAAGTTCTTGTTGCCAAAGTTTTTCTTATTCTTTGGCTTGGCAATGTAGTTGATGCTCACTGCCTTTCCCCTTTTGATCATTTCATCTTCTTCCTGCACACAAATGGAAATCAGTTCATTAAGACTCCATTTTTCTTTCTATGTGTTATAGAGGCTCTTCAGATGGCTTTATTGATCAGGGAAAGAATTCACCAACATATATATGCACCAGAAAAGGATCATCAATATTCATGTTCAGGCCCTTCAGCTTTCCTGCAATGTCAATTCCTTTCATAATGTACTCTCTTATGCTTCCATGTCCATTGTATTTCATCCCAGTCAGTGCATTCATGAGTGTGCTGATTTCAGCCTTGTCAGAAACTCTATACTTTTCAGCAATTCAGTTGAAGTAGACTATGGCAAATTTAGAATCTGGTATGCCACCCTTAATTGCATCAGTCATACTCTTCTTGATGCAAATCAGTGCCATCGTGTTGTGCTTATGCCATTGTTGATACCTGTCTCTTGGTTCCTTAGTTGCTGTTGCAGGCAACTCAGAAGGTGGATCTTCCTTAAGCACATGGTCAAAGTCTAGAATGCCTAGATTGAGTTCTATGTCTCCCTTCCATTTCTTGAAGTTCAGTCCATTGAGCAATTCAATTTGATTGATGCTCATGGGAAAATGCATTGCTGGAATGAATTTTAACTTAAGTCAGTCATTCATATCTGTATTTGCATATATACACATACAGTTCCAGTTTTACTTTATACCAGAAAATTTATATATATGCACATCCCAATGTTAATTCTCATGAAAAACATTTAATGAGTGTCATATAAGTAGATAAATGTGCATGTATCATTTTCTAGTTAAACATATATGACAGATAACAGATCTCCATGCATTTGTGATACACATATCTCTAATGAAATGCATGGAGATTTGTTATCTGTCATATATGTTTAAGTAGAAAATTTAGTTTCAGGATGTCTAACTGCTTTGGAAGTTAGATCTTATTCTAAACTTTCAAGTTCTCAACATGATTCTTTCTGAAATGTATGTCTTAGTATATATATATATATATATAGATATAGATATATATATATATATAGATATAGATATATATATATATATAGATATAGATATATATATATATATATATAGATATATATATATATATCAACTAATTTGTTAGTATTGTACATATATATATATCGGATCATATGTGAAAGAATGCTAATTAATCTACTGCATACATCAATATAAACATGGCTACTGTGGCAGCATTATGTATTGTACTGAAATATGCAGATATGATCTTGAACTCATATGTATAATTATCAAAAGCACATATATATAGTTATAAATCAAGGAAATGACAGTAATAGTATTTCATTCAATATAAATATGATACAGGATAATCAACATGGTTTGATGAATTTCTGCAGTGCTACTGATATGCATGTCAATATTCATGAACAACATTTCAAAATAATGTCCCAGATCATTTAACTTATCATAAATTAAACAAACATTGATTTAAATCTGAGTATAGATGCTCTGATACCAATTGTTAGAAAACATAAACAATTATATGTCTAGTAAATGAAGAAATCTATCTCAGAAAATAAATCAAATGTAGATATGAACTTGAACCGAATTAAGTAAACTGACTTGGTTGGCTGGTGTTGGAATCCATTTGATCTTCTCCTAGATCCACACTGTATCTTTGTAAGACCTTGGAAATTTGTTATTAATTCCTAAATGTTTCCTGAGATTAATGAAGTGTTCGTTTGTACGATTTCGTGGTTCGAGGGTGGAGTGGAATTATTTTCGGACGAATAATTATTCGAAGTGCACGTTTTAGGGGGGTTACGAAGTTTGACTTTTTATACGTTAGGATTCTGTGGAAACTTCCTTCACGAAAGTTGTAGAGCGCGTCGATACGAGTTCGTGGACATGTGGAACGCGAGAATCGGAGTTTGTATGAGAAAGTTATGAGTGATTGAAATTTGGGGAAATTTCTATAAATATAAGAAAATTCCGGATTTTTTCATAAATCTCAAAAGTTCCGAAAATCCCATTTTCCTCCCCAAATTCGCTCCGTTCTCTCTCCTCCCTACCCACGCGACCTGACCAGAACCCGGTGTACCGACCCGGTTCGATCTCTTCCCTCCAACGTCCGCCGACGACGAGACCACTGCAGACGGCTTCGCCTCCTCCTCGTCGTCGTCCCCTTGGTGCTCGATCACGGCAGCAGCCACCGGAACTTGGAGATCGGAGCAGCCACATACCCTAAAACGGATCCGGCCGGAATTCACTGATTCCAGTATCCTCTTGGCCGATCCATTCCATTTTTCTTGTGCTTGTTAAGTTATCGCGTTTCGGATTTGAATTTAATTATTCAAAATTTGGGGCGTGACAATCTTCTCAGGTTAGCTTGATGGGACAAATCAAAATGAGAAATGGTGATGTGTTCTAGCAGGGATCAAAATCGGTAAAGGCCTCAGTTTTATAAACTGATATTTAGCAGTTACATGACAGTTCCTTCCATCAAGGAATTGTCAAAATAACTTCCTATCTTAATCCAATTTGTCTGAATCATCATTACTTTTGAATTTTAATTCTAAACAGATAATGTCATATACATATATATATGCTTAACTCGATCTAAAAATATATATATGTTAACTGGAATACACTGAAATTAAGTCCAAAAGGTTTGTCTGCTGTTACTTGATATACACAGTAAATAAGTCTAGTTCATATAGGCCTCATCATATGGCCCTTGGGCCCTAAGCCCGCCCTAACCGTAGGGCCGAAGCCCGGCCCGGCCCTTCCATTAGGGCGGGCCGGCCCGACCCTTTTTTATTTAGGGTAGGGTATGGGTCACACAAATAAAGCCCGGCCCTACCCTACGGCCCGGCCCTAAAATTTATATTTTATTTTTGTTATTTTCTATTACATGTGTTATATGTATAAAACTATGGAAGTGTAGAAAATTATTTCAATCTACCATATTAGGAAATGAGTCTTTTAAATTGAGCCATATTTTGAGAAGAAAAAAATAATTTTTTTTAAAGAATTAACCGTTAATTCGGCAAAAACGCCGCCGTTTTAATATAATCTTATGGGTATTTTAATATTTACCAATAATTACTGTTAACTAATTAACTGTAAAAATTACAAAGCTATTATTTCAAATTGGACAATATATTCATGTAATACCAATTTTGAAATAAATCAAGTAATCAACATAACTAAAAATAATCAATTGGTCGAGTTGAAACCATTTTACCAATGTAATGTTAACTTCTTAATGAGCAAAATGGGGGACGAAATGGAATTTTTTAAAATGCACCGCTGGATGTTATTTGCATATGAATATATGTTAGTTGTAGAAATTTCAGCAATTTCCGCTTTCGTTTGGACCTCGATCTACCCGGTCAACTCAATACCCTAAATAGAACATAAAACAAATATGCTCTTAACCGGTCCTTGGCAATTCACTTTTTTCTATCTTTCAGCTCCCACACTCTCATGGGTAGGGGGTCTACTTATGGATGTCAAAATTCCGCAACGTTTGTCCGCGCATGGTGCCGCTCCCCTTAGGGAAGTTTGCTTGTGCAAAGCGTTGACCGCTCCGTTAGGTGCCTTATTCACGGCGGATCGGCCTAATTTCTTTACACAATACCTATCACTATTGTATAAACATATAACAATTTTCAGATTGATCGATTTTCATTTCAAAATTTTTGGATCGCACATAATCCTTATATGCCTATTAATGTAGTATAACTAGTTTATTAGGCTTGTTACCCTCCATGAGCAAAATGGGGGACGAAATGGAATTTTTTAAAATGAACCGCTGGATGTTGTTTTCATATGAATATATGTTAGTGGTAGAAATTTCAACAATTTCCACATTCGGTTGGACCTCGATCTACCCGGTCAACTCAATACCCTAAATAGAACATAAAACAAATATGCTCTTAACCGGTCCTTGGCAATTCACTTTTTTCGATCTTTCAGATCCCACACTCTCATGGGTAGGGGGTATACTTATGGATGTCAAAATTCCGCAACGTTTGTCCGCGCATGGTGCCGCTCCCCTTAGGGAAGTTTGCTTGTGCAAAGCATTGACCGCTCCGCGCGTTAGGTGCCTTATTCACGGCGGATCGGCCTAATTTCTTTACACAATGCCTATCACTATTGTATAAACATATGAGAATTTTCCGATTGATCGATTTTCATTTCAAAATTTTTGGATCGCACATAATCCTTATATGTCTTGTAATGTAGTATAACTAGTTTATTAGGCTTGTTACCCTCCATGACCAAAATGGGGGACGAAATGGAATTTTTTTAAACGAACCGTTGGATGTTGTTTGCATATGAATATATGTTAGTGGTAGAAATTTCAACAATTTCCGCATTCGGTTGGACCTCGATCTACCCGGTCAACTCAATACCCTAAATATAACATAAAACAAATATGCTCTTAACCGGTCCTTGGCAATTCACTTTTTTCGATCTTTCAGCTCCCACACTCTCATGAGTAGGGGGTCTACTTACGGATGTCAAAATTCCGCAACGTTTGTCCGCGCATGGTGCCGCTCCCCTTAGGGAAGTTTGCTTGTGCAAAGCGTTGACCGCTACGTTGGGCGCCTTATTCATGGCAGATCGGCCTAATTTTTTTACACAATACCCATCAATGTTGTATAAACATATGAGAATTTTCAGATTGGTCGATTTCCATTTCAAAATTTTTGGATCGCACATAATCCTTATATGCCTATTAATGTAGTATAACTCGTTTATTAGGCTTGTTATCCTCCATGAGCAAAATGGGGGACGAAATGGAATTTTTTAAAATGCACCGTTGGATGTCGTCCGTATATGAATATATGGTAGTGGTAAAAATTTCAGTGACTTCCACCTTCGGTGTGTGTATTAAATATGTTCAATAAAAAACAATGAGTCTTTTATTACCAATATATACCATTAAGCCATATTTTGAGAAGAAAAAAATAATGTTTTTTTTTGTTAAACAAAATAAGGCCCTTTTTTGGCCCATTTCGGCCCTATTTGGCCCTATTTGAGGGCCGGCCCGACCCGGCCCTTTCGGTCCTAACGGATCGGGCTTTTCGGGCGGGTAAGGGTTAGCATATTTAAGCCCTGGCCCGACCCTAAATTTTGTTGACTTTGACTAGGCCCGGCCCGACCCGACCCTAAGCCCTAAAATTTAGGGTAGGGCCGGCCCTAGCCCGGCCCATGATGACCCCTAAGTTCATATATGCTGTTGAGCAGTATAATTCATATTACACAAAAATCCTAAGGACCTAGCAGAGCATATATAGACCACCTTATATCACCATTTTTGTGGGCCAATTATCATTGTTTTGGGCCTAACCTTCACTCTAACCAACATGGAAATGGACAAAGGCTTAATTTTCAACTTTGGCCTTCTACAAATTTGAAAGTCCAAAACCACACTTCAACAATTTCCCAAGAGTTTTCTTTTCAATTTTTCTTCTCTTTTGCCATTTTTCTTTTTCTTTCCCTTTTTCATTTTTTTTTCCTTGGGTTTTCCCCACCCCACACTTGTCTTTCATCGTCACCCCTACACACTATATCATGCTCTACTAAGTCCCAGTAGAAGGGTAGAGATATCCTGTACTAAGCTCATGGTAGGGTAGTGAGGGTGATGAAACAAAGGTTTTCAACGTAGGCTCAAAGGGGTTCATTCAAAGGAATCTCACGACGGGCACAATTGGGGACACATGCTTGTTTGGCTATGGTGGTTACCCTAATGTCTTCTATCCTATCCATGATCAGGGCATATTATGGCATACAAGTTTTGACAGTCACAAAAGTCGAGTTCTAGTATTCTCTAGTCCATCAAAATCTATGGCACATGATCATTGGATTTTCAAAGAATGATGAGGTTTTGCAAATATAGCCATGAAATTCTGAATTTATCAATTAAGCACTCGAAAAGAAAGTATTTTAACTCAACAACTCACTTAGGGTCAAATGAATTAGACTTAATCCTAGCATGCTTAATGAACCAAGTTACAATCCTATCTCAAATCTTCATACAAGTATCACTATGTCGATTAACCACAGAATTCAATTAAGTCATATTTTAATTGCGAAAACCCTCAACCATGAATTCAGAGACATGTTCATCCTAGACGTTAGGGGCATCCTAAGACTCAAACAAACAAAAAGACTATAAAACCAACGAAAATTTTTAATTATTTTTTTTTAAACTGAAAATATTCTGAAATAAAGGTGTAAACCCAGTTGATAGGAGCACAAAGTGCGACGATATTATTGAGTATGTGCCCTATTTTAGCCTTGTTTCTCCCTTAGTTTCGTGTTTGGAGTCATTGAGTCGTTTTCAGAGTCTTGTAGAGTATTTGGTGTGAAATAGGCGGAAAACACAAAATTCATGAAAAATCCTAGCTGGATCAGGATTCCTCACCGTCGGCGTTTTTGCGGTTTTTACATTTTAATTCCCTTTATTTTCTCTAAAAAAAATTATGATATTTTCCTCGTTATTGTAGGAAACCTTGCCTGGTGGAACTCTTGGAAATAGCAACGATGGAATTAGAAAATAAAGCATTTAAGACGTTTGACCAAGCAATGAAGAAGGGAAATAAAGGAGAAAGACATTTCAGTTGGGAAATAAATAAGAGAAAGACGTTTCAGTTGGAAAATTAAAGGAATGTCCCCATTATGAGAGGAATTAAGGCCATAAAGGAGACGTTTCAATTAGGAAATTAAAACAATTATGATGCAATCTCATCCGTCCAAATGATGAAGAGTATGATCGACAAAAGCCAACCAATGCTCCCCTATAAATAGGCAACATCTAGACCAGAATGGACATCACTTCCTGGCCAAAAACTATTCCAAGACTCTGCCCAATTCACTCCTTAAACTTCCATCACCTACAAGACTGTGACCACCATCCATCCATCAATCTACGAAGTTCTTAGGCGTTGAGTCAAGGACGCTCCACCACCATAGTAGAGACGAGTTCATCACCTTGTTGCCAAGCCGCTGAGGAAAGCTTCAAAGTGTAACTATGACTCTACTTACAATTTTTGTTTCGGTTTTATGTGTTTGGATTTGCGAGTTGTGTAATTGGAGACATGAAATTTTTAGAATATTTTTATTAATATTTTTTAGATTTTCAGTTTATTATTGACTTAATTTCGAAAATTCTTTGATGATGCATGTTACAATCTTGTGCCCTTTTACGTGTTTAGGTAATTTTCAGAGTTAGGTTAATAAGTTTGCATGCTAGAATTACGGTGAGAGTTCTTGTGTGTTTGCTTAATTTGCCAAGAGTAATTGTTATTTGTTAAGACGCTGAGTTAAACAAGTAGTAATTAGTTCTAACGAGTGGTAAAAATCATGTTTCAATGATTAAATGATTCTGGAAATTACGTGTTAAATTCTATGTGTAATGGTTAATTTGCGCGTGTGAGTTGATTCGAGGGTTAGATAATACTACTAGTTAAGAGAACTACGCTGAGTGTTTTCAAAAATTAGTAGTATTGGGCTTGGTAAAGACTTTTCCAATCCAAGCCCACATTAGAACGAATCAGATTAATGGATTGGACCGTGACAACTTTTCATTTGGGCTCTTATCTAGGCATTTAAGATGGGCACATTTTTGTAGCATGTTGAAATGGATTTTCTGTTTTTACACTTAGTAATTTCCGAGTGGTATTGGTCTAGGTTAGGGAAGTCGATCATTGTATATAGGTTTATTTGTTTTGTTTTTATTTTAAGTAGATTAGGAACCAAATTTCAAAACCCCCATTTTATTCTTTTATTTGTTAATTGACATTTTTGTGTAGGTGTACCCTACAATCCCCGGACTGAACGATCCCTGCTTATCCTATACTGACAACTATATTTTGCAGGGTTAAATTGTGAGGCTATTTCAGCTGAACCGCGATAGAATCCGAAACTTGTTATGGAAACGCGCGGGCATATCCCTTCCCAATCAAGTAGTCACTTTAGTGAGCGTTTCAACCTTATTGTGAATGCGCTTCGTGGTCTAGAGCCACTTGATTTGGGTAAATGAAGTTCACCATGAACCTTCATGTGTATTCGATATCTAGATCCCCATAGAGATACGTAGTGACCACATTTGTAACGTCCCGTATCTAAATTTACCCGTTTACTAGTCATTTGGACAGTAAACGATAATTTGTTTTACTTTTACTCTTTTTCAGCAACTTTAGTGGCCCTAAAAGTTGACTTTTTGTTCGGGTCAAAATTTGGGAAAATGTTCTTCATGGAAGTTGTAGAGGACGTTAAACCGAGCGCGTGCATATGTGGTTCGTAAAAATCGGAGCTCGTATGCGATAGTTATAAGCGAAATAGTAAAGTTACTGTTTACGGTTACTGTTCATGGTAAGTTTCTATAAATAGCCAAGTTACTGTGGTAAGTTTCCATTTTTGGAAACTTACCCGGCCTTTTCTCTCTCTTCTCCCCCGACATTTTCTTCCTCTTCGGCCCGATTTCTTCTCCCTCCGGTTTCTTCCTTCTCCGGCCGACCCACGACGGAATCCGGGCACCGGCAGGTTCGCCTCCTCCTCCTTGTCACGCCTGGGGTGGTGTTTGGCGGTGGCTCGACCGGTGGAGCTCGGAATTGAGCTGTGAAGGTTACTGTAGCCGATCGGAACTTTCATCGATTTCCGGCGATTCCGGCCGTTTCCGGCCACGAAATTGGCATCGAAGGTTCGGTTTTCATCACTGATCATTTCCCCTATGGCCTTGTGTCACGATTTGTTGTGTAGAAGTCGAATTGATGAATTGAAATTTTAGGGTTCTTGAGA
This sequence comes from Rosa rugosa, assembly GCF_958449725.1. Lineage (NCBI taxonomy): Eukaryota > Viridiplantae > Streptophyta > Magnoliopsida > Rosales > Rosaceae > Rosa > Rosa rugosa. The sequence goes on from NC_084824.1 coordinate 34,909,871, forward strand.
AATTTCTGGGCTTGTGTTCATCGGCCGAATTGGAGCTCTTTCAGGTAAAATTAGAACTTGTTGTAGTTGAATGAATGGTTGGGTGTGTTGAGTAGATGCTACTGTCCAAATTTGGTGGCCATCGGAGGTGGTGGCCGCCGGCGCGTGGGGCCCACGCGCCGCCACTGTTGGTGGCGCGTGGAGGCGTGTAGGGCAGTGTTTTAATTCCAATTTTTAGCCCATTAAATTCTATAAATGTTGTAGAGCTGGTATGTGAAGTTTGGTAATTTTTGGAGAAGCTTGGAATTAATTATGAATTTTTGAAGTTTAGGGTTTCGATTATCGAATTACAAGAATCCGACCGTCGGATATCTCTCGGTTCTGCTTTGGAACCTTTAAATTAACGAATTGGTATTAGTGGTATAATTTGGGCTGAATCCGAGGAGAATGGGAGATGTAATTTATGAGGAATTGAGTTTAGGAATTATATTAAATTGTTGAATAATTATTCACGGAATATAATCGTGTACAGGATGTCGTACCGAGCCCTGGCTCGATGAAGGAACTCGTATACGTGATCGTCGGAATAGTACTGTGAGTGGACTTTTGTTTTAAATAATGATGCATGCGTTTATTTCCTTGAATTAATGCTTTATTTAATTAACATATTACTTTTCGAGCATATGAATTGATTTTGGAATTTGATTTTGGTCTATCTCATGGATTTGCTTTCAATAATGATTTTCTGAGATGGATTATGATTTACCTCGGTTGTGAATTTCGGTTATTAATTTGTTATGCTCGGATTCGAATTTATAATTGATGTTGAATTTCGACGAATTATTTTTCCGAGGTGATTTCCGGAATTAATTATATTTCTATTCGTTGTTTTGAGATTTCTGGAATATTTTTCAAAATGAGATTTCGATGGAATTATATTTCTTGTTATTTATTGACTTTCGATTTTGGCATTGGGAATGCCTTGATGATGATTTTAGAATTTGTTTTGTTTCGGTTTACGGGGATTACGATTTATTATTATTTCTCGCTTTTGCTATTAATTTGGAGATACTTTTGGCGTGTGGGACACGTCGTTGGAAATTCTTTTACGAGAGATGGGGGAAGCCTTATGTATTTTGGATTTACTGGATTTTCGGTTATGTTACCCTGTGCCATACTGAGGGGTGATTTTATCATGCTAGCATTGATTTTCCGCCTTTGTGGCGCAGGTTACTGTCTCTGTGACAGTAATTCTGTAGCCCAGTATCCTATCGCTACACTTAGTGGCGTAAGGGTATATTACGGGAGTTATGGGAGTTCTTTAGCCTGGGAGGCTATCACCCAACCAAGCCTGCGTGGCTTATTCGTATGGCTATCATCTTCCCCTACTTATACTATTTTTGACTAGCGGGGACTAGTCTGAGTTTTCTTAACCAGCGGGGCTGGACTTATATTTTCGAGTATTGAAATTTCAATCTTTTACTTTGTTGTTTTGACTAGCGGGGCTAGTCGGTTTTCTGGAGTTCAACGTTTTTCGGATTATTTTCTTAAGTGTTCTATAAATGTGGCATGCATCCGGATTTTATATATCGAAAAATGTGGGAAAGTATGAAGTTTTATTTTGTTTTATTCATATTAAATTGTTTATTTTTGTCCACTCACGCTAACGTTTTTATGTACTTTCCCCTGGGCCCTTCGGTTTCAAATGCCCAGTTTGCAGGCGAATTAGTGGAGGTCGGGCGTACATGACATTTGAGGCATAATTGTCACCACTTCCGCATTGTAGGATCCCTTGATCATTTACTCTACTTTTTTATTTCCTTGTGAATTAGTATTGCTCTGATAACCTTTGGGATTTGTATTGTTAAGTTGAGTTTTGTGTTTTGCGAGTTGGGGAATGTTGATTTGGGGAGCAGGGTGGCTCCAGGAGCATAAGGATGGGTGATTTAGAAGTGTGAATTCTCTTTCTACAGGTTTTGGGTTGTCCATTTTAGGGGAAGTTCCGCCAAATTTTTGGTAGAATTTCTTCTAAGGTGGGCCCCGCAAGGCCACTTCGGATTTCAGGGTGAAATTCGGGGCGGGTCTTGTCAGTTGGTATCAGAGCATTAGGTTGTCAGATTCTGTAGACTCATTTCTATCTTGTTACCTTATACGCTTGATGTTACACAGTACCTCCCGAGTGATGGCCCGACTGCAGCGGTTCCCCATCGTTTACTCTTCGGTGCTGATGTACTCATTAAGTGTGTAAGGTACATGTTTAGATGGTGTTCCTTTAGGTGTTATGCCTCTTGTACGCCGACCTCCTAGGGTTTTCGTTACGTAGTAGATTAGTCGCATGTTTTGCACATTTCCCCTACTGATGGTAGAGTAAGACTACTCTACAATTTCGAGTTGTGCTACGATGTGTAATTCGAGGAAATGTTGTGGTTGTTTCTCCCTCGATGATAATAAGTTTGTTGGGCAAGATTTAAGGTGCGTGATCGGAGTTCGATTATGTGTTTGAGTGACCGTGATGAGCGACGATAGCTTTGGGTCGTCTTCGAATACCTTGAATCAAAATGGTTTTTGAAGTGGGACTAATAGTAATAGTGGTTCTGACTTTGAACTGAGTTTCGAGGAATGTGTCACGTATACGTGGTTGATGTTGTGAGCATCATTTTGGAATGATACCTTGCAATTTACAAGGAAAACCAGATTGGAATTTTCCTCTTTGGACACTTTATTCTGTTGACCTGACCATGACTGGTGGACATAGTTTTGTTCAAGTAAAGGAAATTGATTTTTGCCTCTTTGAGTTATGAATATGTCTTCTTAAGTTTTGGATCGTATTGAGTATGGAGATGGACTTAAGTGAGTTTTGAAGCCGTTTTGTGTTTTAAGTTTAAGCAGACGGACACTTAAAGTTTTGCAATAGAGTTTGATCTTGGTCAGTTAATAATGGAGAGGATTTGAACCAACTCTTTGTAAAGAATATTGTACGTGAGTGTGTGTCTTTGTGGGGCTGTGCTACTTGACAGTTTGATATATTTCATGGGAGAGAGTTCCCTTAGTTTACTAAGAAGTTATTTTAAGGCTTTATCAGAGTTCTAAATTTTTGAGATCGGGTGAGATGTATTGTGACACGTTTGTTAACGATATATATTCTTGGGGTGATTAGTTCGAAATCGGATCCGGGTATTGTTTTGTGTGATTTGATGATGTTATACGAGGAAAGATTTTATGAATGGTGTTTTGTCGTCTTAGTAAACTGTTTGTTGCTCGGGTTGAATATATTTAACGGATTGTTTTGGAGGAATTTAGTTAATCTTTTTACCTTGGTGCCATTACTGGTGATATAGGGTTAAGCTGTTTGAAATATAATTCTCACTTTGATCGATCTTTCTACCGTATGGTAACCCTTGATTGGAAAGAATAGAAAGTTGTGGGTATGATTGAGTTTCGGTCACCATCACAGATTTATAGGTACGATGACTTGGCAAGATGTTGGAGTTGAGTTTGGAAATTATTTTTCTGAACTTGGAATTTGATTGTTGGGTGGTGGGACCACTTTCGGATCTTGGTATCGCTGGAGGTGATACGTGATGTTGGACGGGTGTCCTTCATCTTAAAAACTAGTGTTTTTGTCAGCGGAGGATGAACTATGTAGCGAAAGTTGGAAGTTGGAACCGATTAAAAGCACGAAAAGAAAGTATTGAGGTATTGAAAGGTTTCAGAAATCAAGGACATTCGGATCGTCTTACGACGGCTGCGATCGTTTTGTCGCGCATGAGGGTACTATTAAGTGTCATTGGATATCCATTTGGGCGAGATTGTTGAACTTGGGATCAGGAAATGGTCGTAGGGACCCCACGGGGTGTCCATAGTAATTCAAGTGGAAGTACTATACGATATGGTTATGATCTTAGTTTAAAATCTATAAGTTATGGTGAAGGTTGGTAGTAGTTTTCCTCGCGAGGCGACGCTAGTCAACAAGTTTAGGGATTCTGGTAGCATTCATTGACGGATTCCTCGATAAGTCTTTTGGGGACTATGAAAGAATTTCTTTCCTATTTGTGGATTACGTCGTTGCTTTAATATCTCTTTTTCCTAATTCACGAATCGATTTTCTTCTCTGCAGTATTTGGGGTGCTCTACGCTCACGTAACACGATGCACTCTTGTTTACTTATCGAACCATTCACAGGTTGCTTCAAACATCGGGTTTCTCAGTCACGTTTGGAGGAGTTTGGAATTGTTGGTGATTTGATATTAGTGGTTGGAGTAATTGAGCGAGTTTTGCCACCCTGGTGACCCTTAATTGGAAATGTATAGGAAGCTGTTGGTACGAGTGATAACCGGTCACCACTTGACTAACGGTAAGAGGACTTGAACAGGTAGTAAGAATTGAGTTTGAATTAATTGATTAGGCTTAAGTTTTATCAAGGTTCCATCTGACCATTAAAATACTAAATTGTAATATGGTTGAGTCGTGTTGGATTATCTCTTAGTGAGAAGAGACTTAGAAAATTTGTGGTGCCCTTAGTAGTGAGAATTACCTGGGTATACGACTTAAGATTACCATTTAGGGCAACAGAGATCAACGGGAATGGCATGGATTCAACCAGATTGCAGGTTTATGACTATTAAAGAAGTGTAACCTCGGCTAAGAACAACTTGAGGGTGATGCATTTTCTTCCGGATTTGAATCGTTGAGCTGGAGTTGAACTAGTGGTTATAATTTTTGCTTGCACCGGATTATTGAGGACGTGGTACAGGACATGGTAGTCAAGTGAGTATTAACTTGTGAGAAATATTAATAGTTTTGATTGGAGGCATTGGTAATTAGTAGAGATCTTGAGACACATTTGAGTTAGAAAAGTTTTCCATATTACCGTACTTATAAAAAGTTTTGAGGAAGGTGTTTATGTGTAGCTAGTAAGGTAGCTATCAAATGAGTTTTCCTAGTTAACTCAGAACGTCATCTCATGGCTTGACCAATGATTTTAGTCAGGTATCAGAGTAGCGCAGCGGAAGTGTAGTGGCCCCTTAACCTACTTGATTAAGAACTTATAGGTTCATTCGAGGCTGACATTTATTATGCTTGACAACTAAGGGACCTTTACGTGAACGATCTTCTATTAGGAATTTAAGCACAAACAAACAAGGAAGGAAGTGCTGTCCTTGTAGTTGCTAAGGAAGTTGTTGTTTTAGAATTGTCGATTAGCAATGACCATCTGGTGATTATCGCAATATTGATGGTGAATGGGTTGGTTGTCACTAAGCGACTTTTGTGAGGAACTTATGAATGCTATACTTTCAACAGGTGGTTTGTGACGTCATTACCAGGTATCATCTGAGCCAACCGTTGAAATGAATTTTCTTTTATACCGGAATTTATGTATGTGTGAGGTTATGGTGCTATAGGGTTCAGCAAGACAAGGGATTTGACTTCGGACGTGGATGATTTTGGATTATTAGCATGTTTTCATTGCTTTTGTAGTGGGGAATCATCAGAGTTTTGTTAGTTAGATTTGAGGTTGAATGGGAAGTTTAATCTAAGGAAGAGTTGTTAAGTTTTAAGATTGTGGTATATTGAACCAGTTGGAGTTAACGATTTCATTCCTCACTTAATGAAGACTCTCTGTGATGTTTGGAAATAAGTCTACTCCTTAGACGGTGGAAATCAATCAGATTACAATGGCTGGCCATATTTCAGCTTGAGGACTGTTCCTTTTGTGTGTTGATTCCTTTATCTTATTTAGCCAACTCTTGGACTAGATCTAAAGTTAATTTCTACATGATTTGAGCAGGCTTGCACAGTTTTTTTTCATACGCTATGATCGTCATTTTTGTTTAGTCGACGAACTATCTTCTTGAAGAATGCTGTATTTCAGATTGTTATATGCGTCCTACTTCTATTTCGGCGATATGAAATTTCGAGGACGAAATTTTTATAAGGAGGGGAGATTGTAACGTCCCGTATCTAAATTTACCCGTTTACTAGTCATTTGGACAGTAAACGATAATTTGTTTTACTTTTACTCTTTTTCAGCAACTTTAGTGGCCCTAAAAGTTGACTTTTTGTTCGGGTCAAAATTTGGGAAAATGTTCTTCATGGAAGTTGTAGAGGACGTTAAACCGAGCGCGTGCATATGTGGTTCGTAAAAATCGGAGCTCGTATGCGATAGTTATAAGCGAAATAGTAAAGTTACTGTTTACGGTTACTGTTCATGGTAAGTTTCTATAAATAGCCAAGTTACTGTGGTAAGTTTCCATTTTTGGAAACTTACCCGGCCTTTTCTCTCTCTTCTCCCCCGACATTTTCTTCCTCTTCGGCCCGATTTCTTCTCCCTCCGGTTTCTTCCTTCTCCGGCCGACCCACGACGGAATCCGGGCACCGGCAGGTTCGCCTCCTCCTCCTTGTCACGCCTGGGGTGGTGTTTGGCGGTGGCTCGACCGGTGGAGCTCGGAATTGAGCTGTGAAGGTTACTGTAGCCGATCGGAACTTTCATCGATTTCCGGCGATTCCGGCCGTTTCCGGCCACGAAATTGGCATCGAAGGTTCGGTTTTCATCACTGATCATTTCCCCTATGGCCTTGTGTCACGATTTGTTGTGTAGAAGTCGAATTGATGAATTGAAATTTTAGGGTTCTTGAGAAATTTCTGGGCTTGTGTTCATCGGCCGAATTGGAGCTCTTTCAGGTAAAATTAGAACTTGTTGTAGTTGAATGAATGGTTGGGTGTGTTGAGTAGATGCTACTGTCCAAATTTGGTGGCCATCGGAGGTGGTGGCCGCCGGCGCGTGGGGCCCACGCGCCGCCACTGTTGGTGGCGCGTGGAGGCGTGTAGGGCAGTGTTTTAATTCCAATTTTTAGCCCATTAAATTCTATAAATGTTGTAGAGCTGGTATGTGAAGTTTGGTAATTTTTGGAGAAGCTTGGAATTAATTATGAATTTTTGAAGTTTAGGGTTTCGATTATCGAATTACAAGAATCCGACCGTCGGATATCTCTCGGTTCTGCTTTGGAACCTTTAAATTAACGAATTGGTATTAGTGGTATAATTTGGGCTGAATCCGAGGAGAATGGGAGATGTAATTTATGAGGAATTGAGTTTAGGAATTATATTAAATTGTTGAATAATTATTCACGGAATATAATCGTGTACAGGATGTCGTACCGAGCCCTGGCTCGATGAAGGAACTCGTATACGTGATCGTCGGAATAGTACTGTGAGTGGACTTTTGTTTTAAATAATGATGCATGCGTTTATTTCCTTGAATTAATGCTTTATTTAATTAACATATTACTTTTCGAGCATATGAATTGATTTTGGAATTTGATTTTGGTCTATCTCATGGATTTGCTTTCAATAATGATTTTCTGAGATGGATTATGATTTACCTCGGTTGTGAATTTCGGTTATTAATTTGTTATGCTCGGATTCGAATTTATAATTGATGTTGAATTTCGACGAATTATTTTTCCGAGGTGATTTCCGGAATTAATTATATTTCTATTCGTTGTTTTGAGATTTCTGGAATATTTTTCAAAATGAGATTTCGATGGAATTATATTTCTTGTTATTTATTGACTTTCGATTTTGGCATTGGGAATGCCTTGATGATGATTTTAGAATTTGTTTTGTTTCGGTTTACGGGGATTACGATTTATTATTATTTCTCGCTTTTGCTATTAATTTGGAGATACTTTTGGCGTGTGGGACACGTCGTTGGAAATTCTTTTACGAGAGATGGGGGAAGCCTTATGTATTTTGGATTTACTGGATTTTCGGTTATGTTACCCTGTGCCATACTGAGGGGTGATTTTATCATGCTAGCATTGATTTTCCGCCTTTGTGGCGCGGTGATGGGATCACCGTAGCCCTTCCGCCTTTGTGGCGCAGGTTACTGTCTCTGTGACAGTAATTCTGTAGCCCAGTATCCTATCGCTACACTTAGTGGCGTAAGGGTATATTACGGGAGTTATGGGAGTTCTTTAGCCTGGGAGGCTATCACCCAACCAAGCCTGCGTGGCTTATTCGTATGGCTATCATCTTCCCCTACTTATACTATTTTTGACTAGCGGGGACTAGTCTGAGTTTTCTTAACCAGCGGGGCTGGACTTATATTTTCGAGTATTGAAATTTCAATCTTTTACTTTGTTGTTTTGACTAGCGGGGCTAGTCGGTTTTCTGGAGTTCAACGTTTTTCGGATTATTTTCTTAAGTGTTCTATAAATGTGGCATGCATCCGGATTTTATATATCGAAAAATGTGGGAAAGTATGAAGTTTTATTTTGTTTTATTCATATTAAATTGTTTATTTTTGTCCACTCACGCTAACGTTTTTACGTACTTTCCCCTGGGCCCTTCGGTTTCAAATGCCCAGTTTGCAGGCGAATTAGTGGAGGTCGGGCGTACATGACATTTGAGGCATAATTGTCACCACTTCCGCATTGTAGGATCCCTTGATCATTTACTCTACTTTTTTATTTCCTTGTGAATTAGTATTGCTCTGATAACCTTTGGGATTTGTATTGTTAAGTTGAGTTTTGTGTTTTGCGAGTTGGGGAATGTTGATTTGGGGAGCAGGGTGGCTCCAGGAGCATAAGGATGGGTGATTTAGAAGTGTGAATTCTCTTTCTACAGGTTTTGGGTTGTCCATTTTAGGGGAAGTTCCGCCAAATTTTTGGTAGAATTTCTTCTAAGGTGGGCCCCGCAAGGCCACTTCGGATTTCAGGGTGAAATTCGGGGCGGGTCTTGTCAACATTTGTAAGCTGCATGTTCAGTTATTCGGAAACTACCAAACTGACAGGGTAGTGGAGTGCAATGACATCCATTACGAGGGAATATGTCATATCGTAGTCGATTCCACGGCGTTTTGTGAGAAGCCTAAGGCGAGATTATATACCATCTCTTTTTCTCAACACGCTTTCTAACGAAGACCCATTAGTCAATAGGTTTTATGTTAAGAGGTGTTGGCATCACTAGCTCGAAAACCTTCCTCTTCGTTAGAGAATTCAACTTAACCTGGATCGCATCTTTCCATTTAGGCCAAATTTCTCTACGTTGGCATTTATTCATCAACGGAGCGTGGCTCGATATCATCAGATTCAACAAACTCATGCGCAATGAAATGCACAACTACATCATCAATTATGATGGAGTTTCTATCCCACGTCTCATGTACACTAGTATAATTTTCATAGAGCTCTATATTCTCAGGAATAGGTTCTGACGTTGATGCGTCCCCCAATGGTAACCTTAATCCAGAAGATTCCCATAAGACGGATTTTGAGTGTCGATGATCAAAGAATGGGATTGTGCCAAGGTATCCTTCGAACCCACGCATCCTAAATAGGGTCATGGCCTATAACGCCAGAGTGCCACTCTCTTTGGCGTTTGTGTCATGCCTACCTCCGTGTAGGGTGGCGCTACGTCATCTCGTAGGGATGTCCTTCCTTGCAGGCATATTTGCAGTAGATATGTGTGATCTCGTCACTTTAATAGGGATCGAGATAGGACATTGTGGGGACAGGCCACGACAATTCCTGTCGTTCCTACTGAACATTCGTGTTCTTATCTCCCCCTAATGATGAGAAGACTGTCTTATCAAAGTGGCAATCCGCAAGACATGCGGTAAAGAGATCGCCTAGCAAGAGCATTAAGTGGCGGACGATTGTTGAAGTCTCAAATCCAACTGAGTTGCCCATTCGTCTGTGAGGATCCATCATAGAGTGTTGTGGCGGCGCAATGGGCACATAAATGGTACACTCAAATATGTGTAAGTACGATACTTGTACCCAGTCACTAGCTGTAACGCAGAGGTAGATTGAGTGGTGGTGGGTCGTAGACGAATTAGCATAGCTGCATGCGATATTGCATCACCCCAAGCAGATATAATAAGGAGATTGGTGTGCATTACCAATATATGGGCTACCATCGTAGTCGTTTCCGCGAGACCATTTGGGTGTGTACATGAGAATATGATGTCCAACATCAGTCCCAGTGATATGCAATAACCATCGAAAGTCTTCGATGTAAACTCTCTAGCAATGTCAAATCCAATTGACTAAATAGGATGATCCGGCGAGTGAGCCCGTTGTCATATGATATTTGCTAGGAGTGTAGCATAAGCAGCATTTATGGGTGGACAATGGCATAACATGTAACCAGCGTGTTTACGTAACAACCAACATCATAAAATATTTAAACATTCGCAAGTTGGTTAAATCTGTCCATAGAATCCCCATGGGTTCTATGTAAGAACAAAATTAGTATTTTCATATCCTTTGCATAGGACGGTCTCAGTCCTAATTTCCCTAAGGAACGGGCTTTGTAAAACGAGCGAGAGGCTTTAGAAGCAACCAATGAGGATTTGGTTGAGCCTGATGAGCGAAACACTATTTGAAGCAAAGTTGGTGATTGCAACATCACCTGGGGCGTTATCACCATGATGTACGCTATCCATGGCGTCATGGATAAGGACTATGCCAGCCCTAGGCTGGTAGTGGACGGCAGCGGTGGCGGTCACACTTAGTCCAGGAATCAACTTTTGATTCATGGTTTGTTTCGCTCGAAAGAAACGATGTCCATGTGAAGTCTTTAGTAGACGGATCATCATATCATGACTAGGATGACCTATCCTGTCGTGACAAAGCCAATATGTGTCTAAATCCAAGAGATCTTCTCTCATAACTTTATAGGTTTTAGCTTCTTGAATAGTGACATAGAGTCCACTAGAGAGACACATAAACTTCTCTAAGATGCGCTTTTGTTCACAATCATTAGAGGTATTGCAAAGGAACTCATTTCCGTTCTCTACATGCGTTTTCGCATGGAATCTGTTGGCTATTCATATGTGCGATTTGCCCTAGGAGAGTAGAGAGTTTCTGTGACAGTAATCAAAGTGCCATTTGGGAACTTGGGCTATTCCATGTCCTTGAATTAATACTGATGACCCAGCCATCGTAGTCACAAAGTAATATGCTCAGAATCAAAATTGACTCATAATGAAAAGAACTCGAAATTTTATCCATAAGCCAACGAATCGGAGTACATCATTATCTCTTAACCATTAGGAGAATCTAATCCAAATGCTAGCTAATGAAAAACAAAGGTAGTCATTTGACTTCTTTCAGTAACTGTAAAATAAATATGACTAGGTGAGTAGAGAGATGTCGGTGGAGCAAAGCTCGCTTAAGTACCACTTATCTCAAAACCTTCATAGACATCACACTCATTTTGGATGAGCCTATGTGAAGAAAAACTAAACCAATGGCATTTACTACAAAGTATATGGCAATTGATTATTACATCTCTTTTTGAAAAATGAAGACTTAAAACAGAATTGACGAGCTATTGATCCCAACCAGATTTGTAGTCTTCAACCCTTCACTCTACATCATCTTCTTGATCTTCTTGTTCCACATAGTGAGCTTCTCTTGCTTCACAATATGCTTTGTAGGTGGTGACAATTTCTTCACGAGCTCTACAAATATGTGCCCAATGACCGGATACTCCACATCGAGAACAAACATCTCTTTGCTCAGACTCCATTGATTAAGGCACTTTGAAAGCGTCATAAGGATGGCTCTTAGTGTTGGTGGCGCCACCAACATGGCCAGAGGCGTTGCCTCCCTCTCTTTTTCCAAGTTGACCTCTTCGGTTCCTTGTTCGCCTATTTTGGCGGATACATTCCCAAGTAGAGCGATTATATGGACCAGAACGTCCAGAAGTATCCCTAAGATTAGGGTTTCGCTCTTGGCACCCTCTCTGAGGGGCGCGACTATAATTGGATTCTGGAATATGCTCTGTTTCCACGGATTTCGAATTATAGTTCTGCATAAGGATGTGTCATGCTTTTCAATGACATTCATAACTCCAATGAGCTCATGAAACCATGTGATCCGTCTTGCGGTAACATCCATTCGATAGTTCTTAGCAACCATCAATGCAGAGACGGGGAAGGTAGAGAGAGTCTTCTAAATCAACATCGCATCTGTGATCTCTTTACCACAGAATTTCATTAAGGATTTAATGCGAAGTGCTTCAGAGTTGTAGTCAAGAACTGACTTGAAATCATAGAAGCGGAGGCTATGCCATTTCACTTCTAGGTTAGGAAGCAGGGAGTCACGGACGTTGCCAAAAAAAATTTTCAAGTGAGACCCACAGCCTTCTTGGGTCTTCTTCATTCATACACTCGTACTGGAGCAAATCATTCATATGACGAGTCATTAGGATGATGGCTTTTGCCTTATTTGCCTCTAAGGCTGCTCTATTTGCTTCCAAAGCTTGAGCTTGCTCAACAGTTAGCACGTCCTGGCTAGGCTCAAGAATTGTGTCCAGGATTCCATCGGCCTTGAGATGTTGGCAGACATTATGAACCCACTTGTGATATCCAAAGCTAGTTGTTCCCAATGGATCAAAGTCCAATTTGTTCAGGTTACTCATCCTGAAAGAGAACAAGAAAAAGGGTTAGTTTCGGAGCGGAAAAAGCTATCACGAAAATATATAAAATTTCCGAGCGTAATCGCTCTCAAGAAATTAGGAATTTCTTAGCGTAATCGCTTCCAAGAAATTCAATTCCAAGAGGTATTGGATTAGATCGAAACAATGACGTAAGTGGTCGATCATAAATTCTCTACAAACTCTAAGTTTGGAGATCTCAACAAGCTCCAAGCTTGGAGTGAGCACGAACCCCCACAGTTCGGCTTAATTAGGTCTCCCCTATGATGAAGAAGAGGGGGTAGAAGAAGGGAGGTTGCAAGTCCCCGAGAAAATGAAGAGAAATTGAATAAAAACTAAAAAAACGGGAACTTTTAGTAAAAAAATACCTTGAAATAGGTTGCCTGGAAATTTGGCCGGAAAAAGTGGTTGGAAAAAGTCGCCGGAAAATGGCCGGAAAAGTTGCCAGAAAAAGTTGCCGGCAGTGACGTGGCACAGGACTGCTGACGTGGCACCAAACGGCTGACGTGGCACCATATTGCTGACGTGACTGATGACGATGCTGCTGACGTGGCTTGCATCAGTGGGCCTCGGCTTGGGTTGCCTCCTCCTTTTTTTTTCTTTTTTTTTTTCCTCTTCTCTTTTCTGCCGGTTTTCTGCAGGAAATTTTGGTTGCCGGTTCAGTAACTTCTAGACCGGTTTTTGTGCTATTTCATCCAGTTCCTAAATCTTCAGATCGAGCGGCGTCTGCTGACAAAATTTGGTGGAAATTGGAGGTCCGGAAGATGGTGAACCGGTGGAATATTTGCTGCGGGTTGTATTGAGCTTCCGGTGGCCGGTTCGGTAGGTTTCCGGCCTGTTCTGGTGGTTATGCCGCAGGTTCTGGATTCCTGGGGTCGAGCGCTTCAAGTTGTGTGGTGGAGGTAGAAAGTGTCACGCCCCTGATTTTTAACCCAAATAAAAATCGATATATAATCCTATAATTACATATGCGTGATCGTTCAACCATCAATACCAAACACCTGGAACTTTTTTTTCCTTTAAACTACATAAGTATTGATGCCTTGAACCCACCATGTCAATATTGACCCACCCACAGAGTCATATATTACATAAGCTTACGAATTAAATTGTCAACAACCAGATAAAACGTAAATACTCCTCAGAGTTAACTATACAACGGAAGTCCTTATCAACGGTAAAGTCACAAAAATGGCTTCCTACCGTAAAGCTGCAAAGGCGCTATCTCCACTTCAGCCCCGATTATCCTAACCTGCAGGATTAACCCCTACACCGTTTGAATAGTGTACCGGGTTGCCACACAACAAACCCGGTAAGCTTTTGCAAGCCCGTATGAGTAACTCAAACCACACACAACTCACGCCAAAAATGAGGAAAACCTTTCAACTCGTAAATAAGGAAAACATACCATGCTTCCCAAAACAATACTCTTTTCCCAAAAGAAAACAACGAAAGTCACCCCGTGACAAAATCATATAAATCATTAACCTAACAATTCAAATATGATAAATCGATCCAACCTGAATAAAACACATCAAATCGGTCCAACCTGGACAAAACACATCAAATCGGTCCAACCTGGACAAAATACATCAAATCATATCAATTGTTAACCTAACTAATCGAATATGAAACTTCGGTCCAACCTGGACAAAACATCAACACACATCAATCATATCTATCGTTAACCTAACAAATAGAATATGATTCTTTAGTCCAACCTGGACAATATATGTACCCAGGAGTCTTAAGTAACCTACTTAGATCCATGAGGTACGATGGCAGACAGACTAGAGCTCTAACTGAATCGTAACCTGTCACCCGGCCAAGGTTCAACCTTACGATATAACATTGCCATGAGGATGCAACCTGCAACCCCGAATCCTTAGGCCAACCTGACCCTCAGATCAAAACTTTAAACGAGTCGCACTGGACCCCAAATGTTAAATCAAATCAAAAGGAGAAATCACAACCTGTGACTCTCACATCCTCAGACCACCGGTCGTCGGATCAAAACGTCAAATCAAATCAAAAGGAGAAATCACAACCTGTGACTCTCACATCCTCAGACCACCGGTCGTCCGATGAAAACGTTAAATTAAACCAAAAGGAGAAATCACAACCTGTGACTCTCAAATCCTCAAACACTTTTCAAAACAATAGAAATACCATTCCCCACCAGTTGTTTTCCGAAAAGTCACATCACAAATAATAAAACGCATCATTCAAGCATATTGTTTCCATAAATCCACAAATCCACCAAAACATATATATTTCACGTAAATATATATATATATATACGTAGTCATCCGCTCAGGAATGCCTACTAATACCAACTATAGTTTGCAGTTACTAAATAACTCTCAAAAATAAAGATATTCCGTTCATTAATGAACCTTGTGAGATTACTCACCTCAAAACTCCCGCTGCGTCTTCACACCACTAGACTACTTACAGAATGCCCTCTGTCAAGCACCTAAGGAAGTACAGCCTTGATTCAGTCAATGAAACACAAGGAATAACGTTCGAAACCCTAAATCGAACCAAAATTCCCAAAGTAACGCCAATTGAGGCGAAACCACATCCGAGACCTCCCAAAGTCTCCGGAATACTTCCACGATCGATATGTCAAAATCACAAGTCGATCAGACGCTCAAATCCTCACGGATCGAATCATCAAACGGTCCGAAACCGTAAAAATCACAACTTAATCATACGATCTCCAAAAATTGCGTATTATATATCGAAACGCTCATATCGACGAGTAGATGATATATAATACCAGAAACTATCCCTTACATGGCCGGAAGGCCACCAAAACGCTGCCACAGTCGGTGGTTCAACCACCACAACCACCATCGGCCAAAACTCAAAACCACAACAATCAAGCCAACCAGAAATGTTCATCACGAAGAGTAGAGCAACTTTCATAACTGGAGCTAAGTCTGGTTCAGCCTAGATCGTCCTAGATCAAGCTTGCAAGATAGGCCAATCGCTGCCGTCAAATCAAGCTCCAGATACACTGTGCACCGCTGATCTTCAACCCTTGATCTTCCACTCCACACGCAAAATCGTCCCTCAAGGTGGGTATGAGGATGATCAGAAGGAGGAGGACATTCCAAAACTAAGAAGGATCGGCCGAGAAGTCGCCGGAAACTGAGAAAATCCGACAGGATCCGACTACGTCAACTGTAGCTCCTCCGATCTCCACTTCCCGATGGTCTCCGTCGCAGTCAAGCACCAGAGGGAGGATGGCGAGATGGTGGCGATCACGTCTGCGTTGGTTTCGTCGCAGGCGGACGTCAGGAACGGCCGGAAAACTCGGGTCAGGTCACCGGGTTTGGGTCGGGTCGCGCGGAGGCTGAGAAGAGAGAACGGAGAGAAAGGAGAGTTTCTGAAAAAGGAAATGGGATTTTATGAAAACATTTTCGGAAATTCCTTATTTATACCAAAATGGAAACTTCTTCAAATGGCCATAACTTCTTCATACGAACTCCGATTTTCGCGTTCCACATGTCCACGAACTCGTATCGACGCACTCTACAACTTTCGTGAAGGAAGTTTTGGAGAATCTCAATGTATAAAAAGTCAACCTTTGCAACCCCCCTAAAATCATATTCTTCAACTAATAATTCGTCCGAAACACTTCCACTCCTTCCATGAGCCACGAAATCTTCCAATAACCACAAATTAGATTCCGGAAAATAAATACGAATTTCCGGGGCATCACAAAAAGGGTTCAAGGTTTTGTATTCGGATTTAAGGTTTTAGCTTCTTGAATCAGGGTTTGGCTATTTGTTTCAGGGTTAGGGCTTCGTGCTGATAACATGTTTAAGGAAAAACCAAAATTGGGAGAGAATTGAGTCGTACTTTCATTGATAATAGGGACCTCTTTATATAGAGGATTACAAGACATAGAATCAGAGTTGTACAAGGAAAGATAATCGTACAATTAATCAGATATCTATGAATATCTCTAATTCAAAACCCTATTACAACTAGTTCAAGTAACCTAGAGTTTGGGTCAGACACATATTCTAGATTTACTTGAACAATAATATATATATATATATATATATCGATTAAATCTAATTAAAATGAGTTGGTCTCGGAAATTAATTATAAGGAAATTTCAAATCAGATTGTTTTGAATATATTTTTGCATTAAATGATGGGGCAATGTATAGAAATTAATTATTTTTACATAATTATTTTAAGTAAAATTATATAGGTAATATAAGGAAATTCTGAAAGAAAAAAAATAATTTATTGAATGTCGTATTGTCATATTAATGGGGAGGTAAGAAGAGTATTTGTTTTTTTTTTCCTTTCTCTTTTTGTTCTTATCTGTCTTTTCATATGAGTTGACAAAGTCTATTGATAATTGAAAAAGTATGGAGCTCCAAATATCAAATTTGGAGGTCTAACTAGAACCACTTAGTTATAAGCAATTTCTATTTCTCAGAAAAAAAAATGAGGGACGGTAATTCTTTTTTCTGCATGGAAATTTTTTTAACGACACCACTATAAACTGTTTGATTGTATAAGTTGCAAATTATAAAACATTTTTTATTTCCAAACCATGAAACAAACATGGCAATAAATCTGGGGTTGCAACAAGATTAGAGACGAAACTAAGATTAATTAGCATATTGAAGTTATTCTATATCTTATCTCTTGAAGTTGTTCTTTGACTTATTGTTTCTTAACTCCAAATTAGCATATTAAATTCAGTTTATATATATTACAGGATTTTAAGGAAATCCAATTTCATGCACTTACGACCCTCTTGACCATATTCATGATTCTAAAATATATCCAATGTATTTCTCACTTAGCTAGTGAGTATTGATTATTGAAAGAGGAAACAGTGAGATAAAGTCATGGAAAGTTGATTAATTAGTACTTGATGATATTTTTTAATCAAAGACACAAGAAAGCAAATTAAGCTAGATTGATGGAAAAGTAGACTATTGCTTATTTTAATGAACAGGCTTTCATATATTCCGACAAATCAAAGCATCAAAATAATCTTGCTGGCAATCTTGTCATGAGAAAACGGATAGGTGCATGGTTTCATTTTCTTCTATTTGATGGCTATGTTTTGTGTTTGAATAATAAGAGAAAAAGATGCTTGAAATAGGGATTTCGGTGAAGATTCGTTATCACCTATTCACCATCATTAAGGAAATGGAAAAGAGGTTTGACAAAAAAAAAAGAAAGGAAAATAATGAAAATGCTTGACAACGATTTTGCACCTTCCTTCAAGAAGCTAAGCCTTTTTCAAATCACCAAAAGAGATGTTGACCCCATCAAACTTTGACATTATTAACCACCTCCATTAAATTAGGGGAGTGAAATTTGCACTCCCCAAATTACAATTTGCACCCCTTTTCATTTGTTTAATATTTTTTACTTCCATTTCTATTTTTTTATTATACTATTCCACATTTGCCCTTATTCTCAGCTTCCAAAACTCTCTCTCTCTCTCTGACCTTTCCACCTACTCGATCTCATCTGTTCTTCTTTCAGTTTTCTCTCATCTCTCTTCTATGGCTGAAATGCAAGAAGCAAAACCAAATTGACAATATCTTTTATATCAATTATTGGTTTAGATATATGAAGCTGCTATATTAAGTTATTGACCATCATCCTCTCCAAAACAGAAGGATTGTGACTTGATACACATTTACGCAAGCGTACGTATCATTGTCAAGATAGGAAAATATTATGCCCAAAGTTTATCGTACCACGGGGATTAGTGGCTAACCCACAATCCTTGGGTAATCGGAAATAAAAATGCTACTCTAAGGCACCAAGTCTTAGCAATGCTCGGCTTTGGTTTGCACCGAAGCCTAATCAAAACTAAGACCTAGTGATGATTATTTACAATGAAGTAGGAAATGTCACCGAAAATGTAATTTGTATTTCTAACAACTAAAGTGCAAGAATTTAAATGGAGACTTTAATTAACAACTAAATTAAATAAAGCAAAGAAAAGTAAGAAATGATATAGATATGGGATTAGTAGTTAGGGATGAATCCTAACCCTAATTCAATGTTCTAGATGCTAATTTGATTTACGTGCAATTTATTAAAGATGGTAGAAGCCGTACCCAAGGCTTTTCAAGGCTCAAGGGTCGAAATTCCCTTTCATGGTATTCCTACTCCGGTTCAAGGGCCGTAGGAACTCACTTAACATGAATTAGAGCCAGTTCAAGGGTCACTAACTCACATCAAGAGGCCTAGAGTTCGAGGAATTAAGCGACCAAGCTCACCATAATTGCGATGAAGCTAATCATGTAGTGAACCATGCTTGTACTTCCCATGAATATTAAATCGGGGTTCTAGCTCTAAAATGTAAGGATGTCATCCCCTAAATTTTAATCTAGACTTATTAAAACATATACCCAAGAGTTTACAATTCCTAAGCATGCATTCTGTACATACATGTACATTTGCAAGCATAATTAGCTATAATGGGCCACGCTCATTGTACCGCCAAAGGTACTAATTCCAACCAAAGGAATGACATGCAAACACACCGCCAGGCGGGCTATAACCTCAGCGTCGGATCACCTCCAGATCACCGCCGACGCGCCGCGCCAAGATAGCATCAGAAGCTTCTGAAACTGGGAACTGAAGCACATCAGTCCCACATCGAAAACAAGGAGGAGGTCAGCCTCCTCCTCACCTATAAAAGGTTCTCTCCTCTCTCCTCATTAATTACGTTTTCAATACTTACCTATTGTTACTTTGTCAACATAAATACATTGACTAACTTAGGCATCGGAGAGTTGAAGACCGCCCAGCGCGGTCTCCCTTTGACGCCCTTTGTATTTCACTTGACAGGTAGCGGAGGTTTTGAGAGTATCGCAGGTACCGATCCGCTCACCGGATCAGCGTTAACAAAGGTTCAGCTACCGCCGGACTTTTAAACATTAACATTGGCGCCGTCTGTGGGAACCCTTGAACAAAAGGCCACCCCACCACAATCACCATGACTAACGGTAGCGGAGGAAACGCTGAAGAGCAGGCAGACCATCCCGCCATCCCCCAACCCTCCAACCCAGCGGCAGGCGTTAACCGCGCACTTTTCAACACCCCGACCAACCCCGGCGGTGAGACAAATCCAAGCAGCAGCCGCACACCAGGGCAGGATCTCGCCGCCATGTACGAACTGGCATTGATAGACCTTCACAAGGCAAACAGAGAACATGAAAAGGAGCGCAGAGAGAGGACTGAGGCCCAAAAACAGGTGGCTACGCTGATGTCACGATTTGATGACCTGAAAAGGACGCTGGAAAGAACCGCCAATCCAGCGCAGAGCGAGCAATCACACAGCACAAGGCGTAGTCAGCCCAACATTGGCACATCGGCACCAGGACCAGTCATACGGATGCAGGTCCCGCTGGACCCACCTGAGCTATTGGGGATGGGACCACTGCCCATCCCCCAGCTAATGTTAGAGCAGGAGGCGGAGTCAGTACCGCGCACCAACCGCTCGGAAGCTAGGGCAAGAACTGAGGGCAATCCGCCTGCGCCAAGGCGTAGGCAGGCCCAGCGGAGTACCCAGGTCGGATCCGCCGACGACGCAACAGCCCAAATTTTGGAAAGGATGCAACGGTTGGAACAGAGGTTAGTCCGGGCGGAGTCGGGCGCCCCTGCGCCTACTCAAAGTCCACTTTTCACGTCCAGACCAGGGCCCTTTACCGCTGCAATTCTGCAAGCTATCAGACCGGCACACGCAAAAACTCTAAAGATGTCACATTATAGCGACACGTCAGACCCGGAGTCCTCACTGCTCGAAATCTCTACGACGTTAGCCATCCCAAACCCTAAAACCCAAATCGGTTAGCTCAGCAACGGATCTAACCTATCCCCATACCAGTTATAGCCAAGAACACCAAGAACAGATACCCAGAAAATACCGAAACACGAACAAACACTCAACCCAGATTCGACCATCTAGCAAAAGCCTAAGTACCACCTCCCTATCAAGCACCATAACCCACCCCCAAATCACACTCTACACCCTCCCAGAACAACAAAGAAGACACCAATCCCAGAAATAACACAAACAAACCCAGAAATCGCCAAAACCAATGAAACAGGACAGAGAACCAGAATACTAACCTCAGCGATGAAACTTTCTGGAGTCGTGGTGCGCGATGGTCTCCGACGACAGAAACTTTCGTCTTTCCGGGCACGTGAACTCCGCGAAATCACGGCACCCTCTTTCTTGAATCTCGGACACACAGAGATTGAAGACAAATAGGGTTTGAGGTTTTGGCAAATTGGAAAATCTGGCTACATTCCCCCCCTTTTATGTCCACATCAGGGGCTTCTGGGCCGTCGAGTAAAAAACGACATCACGTACCGGCCGTACACGTGTCCCACGCCTACACTAACTATCCGGGTTAACCGAGGCGACGCCTCGGTTATGAACGCCATCATTGCTTGCATTAATGGCGAGAAGACGGCCAGGCTGAGGGGATCACTCTAACCCTCTAGCAGTTTGCCACGGGTCAGCCACCATCAGACGAAGCGTCTAAGGGAAGCAACCACTTGGGAAAGATTCACCAACCGTCCGAAGTCTCCGCTGAGCGAAACCCCGCCAGCGGAACTTCTCCCTCGTCATCTTCCAAGCGGCGAAGTCTCCGCTGAGCGAAACCCCGCCAGCGGAACTTCTCCCTTGTCATCTTCCAAGCGGCTTGTCATCTTCCAAGCAGCGAAGTCTCCGCTGAGCGAAACCCCGCCAGCAGAACTTCTCCCTTGTCATCTTCCAAGCGGCTTGTCATCTTCCAAGCAGCGAAGTCTCCGCTGAGCGAAACCCCGCTAGCGAAACTTCTCCCTTGTCATCTTCCAAGCGGCGAAGTCTCCGCTGAGCGAAACCCCACCAGCGGAACTTCTCCCTTGTCATCTTCCAAGCAGCTTGTCATCTTCCAAGCGGCGAAGTCTCCGCTGAGCGGAACCCCGCCAGCGGAACTTCTCCCTTGTCACCTTCCAGGTGATAGTCTCCGCTGAGGGAAACTCCGCCAGCGGAATCTCTTCCTTGTCATCCTGCAAGCGGAGCGGCTTCCGCTACACACCTCTAGCGGAACCCCCTTTTCCAGCTTGCCAGCTGCGTACTTTGTTCAGCACAATATCGCTCAACAAAATACCGCCAGGCACGTCTACTGGACGCTGCTTCCTGCTACAGTCAGCGGGGGGATATCCGCCAGCGGCGAATCCCGAGGCCACACCTCACTCTGACAACGACCGCCACGCGGCGTTACCGTCAGACCGTCCCTACGGGACACGGGGACTTGTCAACAGTCTACGACGGCCCTGATCAGGCACGTTGACCCCCGTCATTTGGGTACTAAAAGATTGGGCTCGCTACCCAACACCCTCTGCTCCGTGCAGCTCCCCCTCAACAAACAAATTGCCGACCATCAAGAGGTCTATCTTAGCCGGGGAGTGGGGGACTCCCTGGGGGGCCTAGCAGGGGCCCACCCGAAAGGGTATAAAGCGTTTGCTCATTAAATCCATGGTTGACAACGCACTGACGCTAATTATGCTCTTGCAAGTCTAGCGGAACAAAACGCTTCAAACCGCCGAGCAACTCTCCAACCAAGATTGCCCTCCTTGACTGGGGACTTGGGGGACTTGTACATACATGTACATTTGCAAGCATAATTAGCTATAATGGGCCACGCTCATTGTACCGCCAAAGGTACTAATTCCAACCAAAGGAATGACATGCAAACACACCGCCAGGCGGGCTATAACCTCAGCGTCGGATCACCTCCAGATCACCGCCGACGCGCCGCCACGCGCCGCGCCAAGATAGCATCAGAAGCTTCTGAAACTGGGAACTGAAGCACATCAGTCCCACATCGAAAACAAGGAGGAGGTCAGCCTCCTCCTCACCTATAAAAGGTTCTCTCCTCTCTCCTCATTAATTACGTTTTCAATACTTACCTATTGTTACTTTGTCAACATAAATACATTGACTAACTTAGGCATCGGAGAGTTGAAGACCGCCCAGCGCGGTCTCCCTTTGACGCCCTTTGTATTTCACTTGACAGGTAGCGGAGGTTTTGAGAGTATCGCAGGTACCGATCCGCTCACCGGATCAGCGTTAACAAAGGTTCAGCTACTGCCGGACTTTTAAACATTAACATTTAATCAATTATCACAAAAAACAAGCATCCAATAATTAACAAATTACATATATAAATTAAATTAAGCATCCATTACATCAAATTTGGGTTAGGGCACACAACCCTAACCCCCAACAAAGAAATTACTCACAACCCATAATCATAGACATCAAAAATACAAAATTCGAAGATAAAAGAGTAGAGAAGTGTGGGAGAAAACAAAGATAATCACAATTAGCTAGGAAGCTAGCATGACTAGCCTTGAATTATAACTCCCACAATTACCCAAATCTCAAATCTAGTAATGGTTGATATCTCCTTGAAGCTTGTGTGAGAAATTCTACAAATACCCAAATGAAAACTAAAACTACTATGAAAAATTGAGGAGAGGAGAGGAGAGAGAGCAGCCCTTTGGGCTGCCTCTGTTTTCTGGTGGTGCGGCGCTGTCTCCCCCCTTCAAGAGTAAAGGATAATTGGTCTATATTAATGGGGGTGAGAGAAAGGAGAGACAAATCGGTGGCTGTGGACTAAGGAAGAGGAAAAGAGAATTGATCCGGTCCATTGGTTGAGAGAGAACCAAAATCATGTGCTAGGTCAGTGGGTTTCAAGATAGACAAGGAGAGACTGCTGACTGCCACGTGATGTGGTGCTTCCTTTCATTTAATTAAGGGTTCTTGACCCAAAACACCAAAATCAGCCAAAATTGTCTCACTTACCATATTTCAAGCAAAATCACAATTTTACCCTTAACCAAATTTTTTATTCCCTTGATCTCTCTCCCCACCCCAAATTTCAGATCGCTCTCTCTCTCTCTCTCTCTCTCTCTCTCTCTCTCTCTCTCTCTCTCTCTCTCTCTCTCGTCCCGGTCAAGACAGTCGGAGCAGGGGTACTCGCCGGAGGCTCGGATAATTTCCACCGACCTCATGAACATCGGGTTTGTCATCGACTTCGTCCGCCGGGAAGAACCACCGCCAATGCAGAATCTCGCGGCGACGACCTTTTGCTCCGGAAGCTTCTATCTCTCCGGTTTGTCCGCCGGGAAGAGCCACCACAGCGTCAGATTACGAAATATTGAGCTGAATCAAAAGCGAAAAGAGGAAGAGAGAGAGAGAGACTGAGACAACTCATTTGAAGAGCTGCTTGAGGTTGCCGGAGACATCACTGTAGAGTAATATTTTGGGAGGAGCCATGGCAGTGAGAGAAGAAGAAGCGGGATTTGGAGGTTGAAGACGAGTGAATCGTTCCAGAAGGTTTGTTTTGATTATGGTAAATCTAAATGGGCCTAGTTGTTGAAATAAAAATTGATGGATCTGATCTAGTTGGCACTTAAGGTTCTTTTATTTAGAGCTCGGTGGTAGAGTGGCTCATTGGACTTGAATTCATATCATAGACACTCCCTAATGAGAAATATTTACAGTCGAGCTTTTTTTCAAGGAACATAAATATTTTATCTTTTTGTAAGATTTTCAACAAAAAAGAAAGGAATGTGAATTTCATTCTATACATATCGTGGATTGGATTCATCCTCTAAATTACGGTATTATAGGGGCAATAGACGTCTATTGGGGCAATACACGTCTATTAAAGGTCTATTGGGGGGCAATAGACTTTTTTAATTGATGTAATCTCTTCGTTTTTTTTCTTCTATAAAAAAAAAAGGTCTATTGGAGGGCAATACAGGTCTGTTAAAGGTCTATTGGGGGCAATAGACGTTTTGAATTGATGTAATCTCCTTGTTATTTTTTCTGTAATCAAAGTTTTATTTGTCTAAATTTAGGGAAATTAGTTCCCATTTTGGCGACTGAAAGTCCTATTGGGGGGCAATAGACGTCTATTGGGGGCAATAGATGTCTATTGGGAGCAACAAACCTTTCCGGTGAGGTTTTCAGAAAAGTCCGGTGGGCGGCGGCCGGTGACCGGATTCCGACGTAAGTTGGCTGGATTCCGGCTAAAGTTGGCCGGATTCCGGCGACCGGTGACCGAAATCCGGCGGCCGGTGACCGGGCTCTGGCGAAGTCCCTTATGGTTTCTCTCTCTTCCATTCTCTCTCTCTCTCTCTCTCTCTCTCTCTCTCTCTCTCTCTCTCTCTCTCTCTCTCTCTCTCTCTCTCTCTCTCTCTCTCTCTCTCTCTCTCTCTAAGTAACAAAGGTGAGGGTAAAATGGTATTTAAAAAAAAAATAAAAACAAAAAAAAAATCTTAATGGGGTATTAGGGAAGACCTCCTTAGAGTGTTTTGGGTAAGAGGGAATTAAAAAAATTTAATGGGGTAAGTGGGAAAAAAATCTCTAGAAATGGGGTAAATAGACAAAAACCCTTTAATTAAACATTAGTTTAATTAAGAAAGGGTGGAGCTGCATGAATAAAAGAAAACGGAAGCTTAATTAAGCAATTAAGCAATGCTTAATTAATTAAGCTGCTCCATTTCTTTCATTCATAATATTTTTTTTCTTCTTCCAATCCTGACCCACAGCCGAATGACATCATTTTGAAATAATCGGATTCGTCTTCCTCGCTCGTGTTGACTATGGTTGACCAATGTTATATTATTTTGTCATTTTGTCGGAAACTCTATTTTGCTCCGCTTTTGCACCAATTTCTCTCAGTTTCCGCAATTCCGCTTATTTCCTACAAAACAAATAAAAATGAATTAATTACAAAATAATTTACTTGAGAATTAACTTAATTCTAGTATTTTAGATATAATTACACGTATAAAAATGCGTGTAATCAGATTGATACCAAACTTGATGCCCGATTTTAAAACACAAATCTTCTAAATTGATACCAAAATTCTACACTTAATTGAAACACAAATCTTTCAAATTTGATTTTGTTTTCTGGGTTTTGCTTTCTCAATAATGACCATATGTTTTAGATGTTTTATTGAGCTTCTTTTTACTCTAGAAGGCAGAAGAGAAACCCCTGCAAATATATCATCTTCCCACATCCCACGACTTGGATCAGCTCAAGCTCATCCCTTCCAAACGTGTGGCAAGTTTTTTTATTTTTTGGTTCAATGCAAACACAATTAGTTCACTCACAAATACACAGAACAATTAGTTCAATCTCCGCATAAATCCACACTACACCCACCCAATTAAACCTTCTCAATCAATCATTCACCATCAACACTACACTACATGTTGTAATATGTAAGGGCAATATCGGAAAGACATATGAAGAGAACATATAAAAATATTAAAATTGATAGTGGGAGTGCAGATTGTAGTTTGGGGAGTGCAAATTTCACTCCCCTTAAATTATGGGATTTCTAGTTCATCCATTTGTTTTCACTTTTCCCATAAAAAAACAACAAGTAAGGGCTTAAGGATTTACCTTATTTTGACGAGAAAACTAATTAGTATCTCTAATTGCATCCACTTAAATTTGACATTGCAACCACATGGTGTGGTGTGTTGGTCGAGCTGCCTAGTCTGGAACCCCCAGGTCTAGAGTTCGAATCCCAGCTCCATCCCGTGGCCAGCAGATTTGAGGGACCTGGGTTAGTTAAAACACCCAATGGTTGGTGCGTCTGCGGTACAGTGATTAGTCTGGCTATGCTGGGATACACTGCATGGGTGTGTGTGTTGGTTCTATTGACGTCTTCCACTCAAAAAAAAAAAAAAAAAAAATGACATTGCACACCTTGCGATAAACTTAATAGCAAAGGAAGACTCTAAAGTAAGTGTGAGTAGTAATTTAAAACACAAAAGAAAGTATGAATATCACCTAAATATCGAGTTGAGCAAATTAATCCTCTAATAAATAATTTTTTTTGAATCAATCCATTAATGATTGTCATTTCTTAAGCCAGAATAGTCATTATATGCCCCTCCTCTACTTCTATTAATTAGACAAACAAGAGGTTGTGGGGGTACCATGGTGGTACATAGGGTTAGACCATCCATTATACAACCTGTGCTCACTTATTAAAAGTAAGCCTATCAATTAACTATGATAATCTAGGACATAGCAATACCCATAGTTCAAAATAATACTACATTTTCTCATTGCCCTTCAAGCTAGGGTTAGGAGGTTTTTCTGAGTACAACATTCTCAACACTTCTTCTGCAGGAACATTCTTCGATTTGGAAGGGTTTTTATTCTTCGATCCTAGCGGCCTCCGACGCTTCTTAGCAGTAGCCTGCTTAGCTTGCATTCCTTCAACCGTTATTGGCAGTATCCTTCCTCTAAAAAATAATTGTCAATGGATGAGCATATTAAGAAAATAAACGTATTATTGCTTACCGTTTATCAATTCAACTCATATTAAGACCGATCCACCCTTAAGAAAGTCATCAATAAACACTTAGAGAAGCAGACCAATGACCCCACTTTTCTCATTCACCAAAACCATAGTGGTGCCAACGCCACCGCAACCACCATGCACAATTGATATAACCTATAACAAAACAAACCACCAAACAAAAGCCCATAGAATCAATCCTCCCACACCCCTTAGTAGACCAAAGCTCGATCTTCCCTTTCCACACAGAGGAGGGAAGCCGAAGACTAGAGGACCAAAAGCAGACCAAACAGTTCCTATGAAACATCAAAGTCAGGTAAGGAAAACTTATAACACTATGCCAAAACCCACCCGAGTGGGATCTCAGTGTGGGCCTCAACCCCAAATGTGTTTTGCCACTATGCTTCCATAAGTAAACCTAACGTAGCTCCTTTGAAATTTTTTTTTTGTTTAATTTTTTTTTTTAAATAAGGGCCTGTGCGGCTATCCTCAAGTCTTAATTAATGAAATCGCAAAATACATAGGGGGGATATGGTCCCTATACCAGATATACCTCATATTACAACTATGCATCAAAAGAACACCGTAAGATAATAACAAGAGTCTCAACTAAAACAATGTATTTTGACAAGCACCAACTAGCAAAGAGTGCTCTACTGACTACTCCATTCACTTTACACTTGTGGTGACATACCGGAAAATAAAAGCTTACTCGAAGCCATAATAATATGATTAGCTTTCCCATTATGTTTCCACCGGGATGTAAATTTAGTAACACTATTCATCCTGCCACTAGGAGAGGCTACCATTTGATAAATTAAGCAAGAAACTCGCCTCCTACCTAGAGCAGACACATTACTGCCAATAAGAGGCTGCGACCATTTGCCAAGGCAGGGAACTTGCAACCAATGTAGAGCAGACAAGGCACATAGAGTGCACACACCAGGACCAAGCCAACCACGTTCTACCAAAAACTGGTAGCCACTTATTACAGGTAGAAAGCCATTAACAAAACAAAATTTAAATCAACTAAACTAATAACCGACAAGAAAATAAGCCATGGCCCAACTAGGCCCAATGAGCAATAGAGTCACCACAGCCCACTAACTCAAGCCATAAACCTTGCACCAGACCCACCACTTTAGCCTTACCGGTTCCATCGCGCCACCACCAAACCACCACCGCCCTTGTCGGCCAACCATCGTCTCCCTACCCACTAGGTTACCTAGCCATCAGAGCATTCAGGGGAGCCCAAAGCCGATCCCGTGCAACCTGATTCGGCCACCACGACTTTGTTCCCTCCGCCATAGTACCAGCCCCCAAGTTTCAGCATTTTCATTTAGATCCAACCGCCCTCAACCACCACTCCGACCATACCAACCCCCACGACATAATACCTATCAACCAAACTAATCCACCAACAAAACCACCAACACCACCACTCACCGTTGTCCACTGTGTTTTCTCCTACCATTAGTCCTCGAAGGCACCGCGCTGGCATGTCAACGAGGAAAGGAGAGAAAGGAGCCTGTCCAGTTACACGTGCCGACAAGGCCAGAGGCCCACGCCTATGCAGTTGCACTGCCAGATGAGAAAACAGTTTACAAAGAGAACCCTAGGTTTTAGAGAGCGAGAGCGAGATATTTTTTTCTTCTAGCGATGTATCATCTATCATATTGAAAAATTGAATTGTTTCATTTTATTATAAAGACCAAGTAGTTGATAGGTAAATTAAGGTGGGCAAATCTACCAAAGAAAACATTTTTAAACAAGAACTACCTAAGACATATTTTATTTTTGGACTAATTTCAGTTTACCCCCCTGAGGTTAGGGGTCGTTATCATGTTAGTCCCTCGAGTTTCAATTTAATCAGTAACACCCTTGTACTCTACAAATTCATCAGCCGTGTCCAATTTCTACTATTCCGTCCAATTTGGACTGTTAAGTCTGACTTTTGAGGGCTAAAATGGTCATTTCAAGACAAAAAAAAAAAAGAAAATTTTTTTTTTCCATTTTTTTTTCTGTTTTTTTTTTTCCATTTTTTTTTATTTTCTTGTTTTTGTTTTTTCTTTTTCTTCGCTTATTATTATTATTATTATTTTTTTATAATTTTGTCTTCAACCTATACACCACAAGTTATAATAGGTTTATAAAAACAAAAAAAATACTCTAGGTGGTTAAAAAGCCGCTCACTGGTCTACGATATTTGTGATATATCTCCGATAAAGCGAAGAATTTTAGGATATATCTGTAAAATATAATAGGTTTATAAAGTGAAGAATTTTAGGATATATCCCCAATAAAGTGAAGAAATATCTATAAAATATGATTAAAAAAATAAATACATATATTTCTTCACTTTATTGAGGATATATCCTAAAATTCAGAATTATATTTTACAATAAAGTGAAGAATTTTAGGATATATCCCCAATAAAGTGAAGAAATATCTGTATTTATTTTTTTAATCATATTTTACAAATATTTCTTCACTTTATTGGAAATATATCCTATTATTCTTCACTTTATAAACCTATTATATTTTATAGATATATTTTACAAATATATCCTAAAATTTTTCGCTTTATCGGAAATATATCACAAATATCGTAGACCAGCGAGCGACTTTTTAACTACCTAGAGTATTTTTTGTTTTTGTTTTTATAAACCTATTATAACTTGTGGTGTATAGGTTGAAGACAAAATTTATAAAAATAAAAAATAAAAAAATAAAAAGAAACACCTAGAGTATTTTTTTTGTGTTTTTATAAACCTATTATAACTTGTAGTGTATAGGTTGAAGACAAAATTTTAAAAATATAATAATAATAAGCGAAGAAACAAAAAAAAAAAAAAACAGAATTTTTTTTATATAACTTGTGGTGTATAGGTTGAAGACAAAATTTATTAAAATAAAAAATAAAAAAAATTTTAAAAAAAAACCTTAATTTTCTAGTTTCTTTATTCTTCCCGTTGAAAAAAAAAATCAAAAACCTAGAAGAAAAAAACAACTTTTTCTTCTTTTGTGCCGCCACCACCAAAAAAAAAAAAAATCCTTCTTCCTCAGACCGGCCTCCAACCAGCCCTCCCCCTCCAGACCGGTCTCACCTCACCGGCCAACACCCACACCCGGCCCAACCTTGTTGCAAACCCTGCGCCTGCCCACCCGCGCAGCCCACACGGCCCCGCGCCAGCAGCCTACCTGCAGCGCCTCCGCGCTACTGCGACAGCGCAGGCCCAGCAGCAACAGCACCGCCTTCGATCCAGCCCGATTCTGGCACTATTCCGGTCGACCGCCTTCGTCTTCCTCCACCCCCACACCCCGCGCAGCGCACCTAGTGCCTGCATCACCGACCTGCCAGTGCAGCCGGCTATCCCCCAGCAGAAAGAAGAAGACACGAAGGAGGAAGAAGAGATAAAAAGAAAAAGAAAAAAAAAAGAAGAGAAAGAGAAAAATAAAGAAAGAAACAAAGGAAGAAAAAAAAAAAAAACAACGAAGAAACAAAAAGAAAAAAAAGAAAAAAAAAGGAAACAGATTTTTTTTTAAAATATAATTTGGAGCTCAAAATTACAATTTTGCCCCCTAAAAGGGGCCCACATAACAGATTTAACGTCCAATTTGGACGGAAGTCCAAAAATTGGACACGGCTGATGAATTTGGAGAGTACAAGGATGTTACTGATTAAATTGAAACTAGAGGGACTAACATGATGACGACCCCTAACCTCAGGGGGGTAAACTGAAATTAGTCCTTTATTTTTTTGTCATTTATCTATATTTATAACTGACTTTCATATCTCAACTTCTAGAAATATTAATTATTGTACCTTAAATAAGATAGTGCAGGGGGTTTCCGCTCCTCCAAAAGCCTAGCCGTCATGGCTTTGGGCCCCATCAACGGCGTCCGACGACAATCTTAGACGGAGTTGGATGCTTTAGGTCTTGTTTGACAAGCATCCAACCCGTTTCGACACCTTGCCTTTTGGATACGATATCGATTCTCTAAGAGAACTCATTGTTGGAGTGAGTTTTCAATGGATGGTGTGTTTGCTAGGTCAAGGTGGAAAATACGGCCGCATAAGGGCAAACTCAAGAGTTCAGAAGACCGAATTGGTTTGGCCAATCTTTTACACGTGATGCAGTGGATCATAACATCTGAGTTTTATAGGCAAAGAGGGGCCTGGTATGAGTCTAGTGCGATCTTGGCAAGCAATACTTGATTTGCAGGTGGTGATTGGCTATGGCAGAATGCTAAGGGCAGTGAAGTAGGATTATCGCTCCCTTGGCTGAAGCTCGTTTCATGTGCCCAGACCTAGGCACCGGTTGCAATCCGATCTGCAGAGGTGGCGTTGAGAAGATTTGCCCTCTGTTTTGTGAAGGCGGTGGCGAGAGGCTCTTGGCATCAATCGAAAATGTTTGGCGGCAGGACTGTTTTGAGGTCAATGATCATGGGTGATGCTGGCGGTGGAGTGCCCACCTTAGTTGTGGTGGCCAAATCAAATTGGGTGTCCAATTCATTTAGGGTGCCCGGCCAAAGTAGATTGAGTGCCTAATACATTTGGGATCCTTGGAGGGCTTTGGGTTTTCAAGCCTATTTGGGATGTTGTTTGGATGTGGGCCCAAGTGTGGACCAGTTCGATGGGCTCTAGTCTTCTAGAAGTTTCGTATTTGGGATCCTAAGGAATTGATCAAACTAACTATGGATATTTTTGACATAGGTGGGACTAGCTCGCATATTATGGGGTTGTGCTTGCACCAAGTAAATGAATCTTCTAGAGTACTACAATTGTGGGCATTGACAAATGAGGATTCAAGTTATTTTATTTTGTGTGAAATGACTTTACATAGTCACGTAGGCTCTTGATAATTGAGCTTCATTGTATTAAGTGAATGGTACCATGGTCCTGGAGATTGGGATATGTATGTGCCGCTCTGGCCTGTCATAAAATGAAATCTAGTTTAACTCAAAAATCTATATTTATAACTATTTTTTTACTAATTTAAAAATCTTATGGCCTTCCAAAAAAAAAAACAATCTCAAACAGGCCCTAAATTAATTAGCTTTGCAATATTTAATAAACTTGTTGGTTACAATGTTTTGGTATGACACTCCGCCAAATCTTATGAATGTCATTGACACCATATTTTGAACATGTTTACTTACTTCTAATGGGTATTAGAATAAGGGAATCGATTGTGAAATATGTTTTCTCCTGCATTTACCAACAAGAAAGAGAATGAGAATGAAAGTGGGTCACATCTTAAGATAAGAAACTCATTCCTCAACAACCCTGAGTTTTGAGGGTAGGATTGGGCTTAGGAATCTATTTCTCCATAATGTACTTTGTCTACCAATAATATCCCTAATTTTACAATATTTCCACATTACCCATAACCCTATAAAAACAAAAATGTAAACCCATATACATGAATTACTTAAATACCTTCTTAGAGGGTTGTGTTGGTAAAGGTATTAAACTAAAGGTAAAAACTCCAGTGTTACTTGAATTATTGCGAAAGGTATTTTTGAAACCTACAAATTCTTTTGACCCCAAATATATCTCAACTATTGCGCCGTTACCAAATATAATACTTCGGTTAAGTTCCTCGTTAAAATGTCATATGTGGCATTTATTAAAAACTCTAAATGGTACCTGAACTATTGCTAAATTTTTTTTTATCCCAAATGGTACCTCAAGTATTGTGTCGTTACCAAATATAATACTTCTGCTAAACTTTTACATTAGAGTGGCATGCTTGACATGTAATTGGAGGGACAAAATGATATGTGCAACCACACATACTAATCGAAGTCAGCATTTCCTTATCAACTTATCCTTCCCTCCAAAATGACAGAGTTTCGCTCCAAAACTCTCACAAACTTTTATTTTCCTCCAGAACTCTCACAACTTCCCACTACATTGCACAAGCCAATTCACTGGGGTTAAAATAGAAGAGATTTTTGGTCCCTTTTTTTTTGTAAGAAATAATTCTGGATTATAATAATAATATGTTTTAACGTTAGATCGAGTGATCATTCTGAGGTACGCGCTCCACACGATAGGGTTAGAGAACAGTTGTCGTAGTATTCTCTCGATCTTGTCCGGCTGCGGTGCAGCTTTGGCGTAGGCCTCTGGCCTCGTTGGCATTCGTTGAGTGTGGCCGAACGGGCTATTGTCATAGGAGGGGAATGGTCTAGCGATCAAAAACTGGGGCGGAGTGGGTCCAAGTGTTTTGGATCTCGGTTCATGGTGACGGCTGCTCAGGGAGAGGGTGCGCGATGGACACGAGAGATTGGTTGCGTGGTGTCAGTCCGGTTTTCGGACCTTGCAGCAGGGTCATTGTTCCTTCATGATGGGTATGGGGAGGGCGACAATGAGTTCCCAGCTTCTGGTGTTGCTTTTCATCAGGGGTTTGGGCGTTGGAGTTTTGGGAGTCTAGTGGTAGGGGACGGTTGCTACTGGTTCTCTATCGGCAGCGTTTGGTCTGCGGCTGTTGGGGGCTGTAATCGGAGGCGGCGTGACGATCTGGGAGGTGGGGAGGTAGCGACGGTGCTGTCTGTGCAGCTGCGTTATTGGGCAAGATCCACAGCTTGGGCTCACTTTGCCCTAGCTCAGTTGTTGGGCTATCCTGGGCTTGGATGGTCTTGGGCCTGGGGTTTCTCTCTAGGTCCAAGATGCTCTATTTGTTATTTTAAAGTGTTTAATTTTTTTATTTTCAGTTTATTAATAAGTTGCTACCATTTTCTGGTATGACAGAGTAATGGGCTTGGTCTCGGTTTATGCACCTTATGTGCCTTGTCTGTTCTAGGTAGGCGGCGAACTCCTTACTTCGGCAAATGGTCGCAATTGCCTAGTGGCAGTAATGTGTCTGCTCTAGGTAGGCGGCGACCTTGCTTGGTCAAATGGTCGCAGCCTCCTAGTGGCAAGCTTAAACTAAGTGTCACTAGAGTTATCTTTCAGTGGCAACATAGTGGGAAAGCTGTGCTATTGGTAATGATGCTTCTTTGTAATAGAGTTAACTTTCCGGTATGTCACCACAATAGTAAAGCGGATAGAATAGCTAGTTGTGCACTCTTCGCTAGTTAGTGGCAACATAGTGGGAAAGCTGTGCTATTGGTAATGAGGCTTCTTTGTAATAGAGTTAACTTTCCGGTATGTCACCACAATTGTAAAGCGGATAGAATAGCTAGTTGTGCACTCTTCGCTAGTTGGTACTTGTTAGAATACATTGTTTAAGTTGAGACTCTTGTTATTATCACAAGAATTAAGTTCTCTTGATGTTTGATAGGAGCATGAAATGCGACGTTTATAATGTTTAAACCCTATATTTTGCTAAGTTATTTTCTTTATCTTGATCAATTTAACTTATTTAGTGTTTTACAGGTGTAAATGGAGTCTCAAAGTCCAAAAATGGCTAAGGAAGGCACAAGTGGCGCAGAAATGGAAAGAAATGAAGAAATGGAAGTTCTCCCAGTTTGACTAGGAGAAGGAATCCCAGTTGGAGTAGGAGTCTGAAGCTGACTTGGACTAGGAGTTCTACTTGGACAAGGAAACCCAATTCTACTCAAATAAGGAATACTAGTGTGACAAGGAGTCCCTGTTGGATAAGGATTACTCAAGAAGGTTCCGGAAGAGTGTAGAAGCATCTCGGAAAAGGAAGCAGTATTCAACTAGGAAACCTACTTGCATATGGAGTTCTACTTGCACTAGAAGAGCCTTGTAACGTTCATGAAGTATCTAGAAGTCTCAAGAAGATCATATGCCGTGCACATGGAAGAGAAAGCAACAAGGAATTCGGATTTCAAAGCAATGTAGAGTTTGGATTTCTAGTTGAGTATGGATTGGAATTGCCGTGAGATTCTTGAAGGTTCTAGGGAGTTCTTGACGTTTCATTCTTCAATAAGGCATGGAAGACATGTGAGAGGCATGTGATGTGAAGGAAAACCGAGTTGGACTTAAGTTGTGCTTTAAAAGTCAAATCCATTACAGATTCGGATTACTGCCTGTGCAGATCAGTCAACTTCAACGGAGTGCCATAAATCGCTCAGAGCTCAGAAAATTATGATCTTTATATGGTTGGAAATCTACGGATGTCTAGTTTCCAGAACTGTTTACATCTCAACGATATACATTTTCTAGAGGAAGTTATGGTCATTTTAGTGCACTGAGGTCAAGTCTGCCGGAAATCTGCTTTGTGCCAAAGAAGTCCTAAATCAACACAAACTAAGAGAAGTCAAGTAGAAACGAATTGGGAGTGCCTTGAGACGTTCTCCTATATATACCTAGTGTATTTGACGTCTCAAGGTTGACACATATTCTTCACAATTTCGATTTCTCACTTGTTCTCTCTAGTTTTCAGGTTTTCGCAATCTTCAAGGAGCATAGCCGTGACCATCCACCTTCCTAGCCGTGTTCATCACTTGTGCATCATCTTGGATCTGCTTTGGACCTTGGGACGTGACTAAGGGTTGTTCATACCATCATCTTTTCATGTATTTTCACGGTTGTGGCTTTCTTGTGGTTAGAATTTCTGCTTTGGAATTTCTGTTGTTTAAACCAAAACTATGATGTGAGAAACTGATTTTTGGATTCAATTTTGATATGCTTTTCGATGTTTAATGTGTTTATGTGTTCTTGATCTTTGTTGATTGCCGAATTGATAGAATGATAATCTGAATTTTGTGCTTCATTACATGTTAACGATTCACTTGGTTTGACAAACATAATAGGGTGAATTGCATGTAACTTGCTAGTAATTAGGTTTATGCTTTGTAAACTCTAATTCAAATAAGTAGTAAAGACTTGCTTTGAGTCGAAATCAGATTATGCATGTGATGATAAGTTGTGACGTGCTTGGATTTGCATGTTTATCAATTCTTTCTTGAACTTAATGATTTGAAAACGGATTTTCAACGTATGTGTGATATCGACTTTTCAAAATAAAATTGATTTGGTGCTTTGCTATTTCGATTAACATAAGAAAGAAAGTTAAAAGGGACATTGGTCGCTTTGATCTTTGTGTCTTGGTTGATGGCGTTCTTGGTAATAAACAAGATTAAGGGATGCATGAATATGTTGTTCTTGAATTGTTCTTGACGAATTGTTTTCCAAAAGTTCTTCTTTTCCCACCTTTGTATAGAAACGATTTTTACTTTTTAATGTTTTCTAAAATTTATGTTTTCAATCTTCAAAAACCCCCCTATCTTTTATGTTTTGTGTTCTTGTATATTTGTAAATAATTAAAATTAACTTAGATTTTTAGGTAGCATGTTAATGTAGTTAATAAAATAAATAATCTGAAAATATGTTTTTAAAATTCGTGAATAGTGCATCCGTGAATAGTACATATGTGTTGGTGTTTTCTAGGAATTGTTTTGGTGGTTTTTAGGAGTTTGTTTTCCTATTTTTTAGGGTGTGCTCCTATTTTTTAGGGATTGGTTCCTTATTTTTAGGGATTTTGTTTTCTTGTAGATTAAGTATTCCTAATTAGTGTAGAAGTAGTATTCCTACTTGTATTTGTATTTCTAATATAACTATGACTTGTAAAATGTATTCTAGTAGGAGTAGGATTCCTAATTTAACTCTAACTTGGATTCTTTGTAAATTTCGAATTGTTGTCTATATATACTTGTTATTGTCGTTTGTCTTGTAAATTCTTTCTCTTTATTTTTGTTTCACATGTAAGTACCCTCAATCCCCGGCTTGAACGATCACTGCTTATTCTATACTAACAACTACATTTTTCAGGGTTAAATTGGCGATTGCTTTTGCATGTATCAATGTTTATTGTAATATGGGATTTAGGCACCATGTCCCGCCCATGTATTCTATGGTTTCATTAATCAAGGCTTGAGGGCAGCCGCACAGGGCCTTTTTAAAAAAAAATAAATAATAATAATAATATGTTTATGAATTAGTATATCTTTTCTCATTTATATATTGATCATAATCACGGCCGTCTTTTTTAAAAATGAACTACAGAACATATGATACATATTGATCATAAACACTTAAAACCCAAAACATAATTTAAATCCATGCCCCGCATACCACTTTAACAAGAAAGCTAAAGAATTACTATATTAGTAAGAGCGCAAAATTTGAGGTACCATTTGGGGTATAAAAAATTTATAGGTACCAGAAAATTGAGGTACCATTTGGGGTATAAAAAATTTATAGGTACCAGAATCCAAATACATACCACGTAGGTGACTTTAATGGGAAAGCTAATAGAAGTACTGTATTTGGCGATGGTTCAATACTTGAGGTATCATTTGGGGTAAAAGAAATTTGCATGTACCAAAAAATACTTTTCGTAATAGTTCAGGTATCATTTGGAGTTTTAAAGTAATTAATAAATTTACTTTGATTTTTATGAATATTGGTAAACAATATCAATCATAATTAGCTTTATTACTATTCCAATGTACATAATGAGAATTACTTATTCCAATACCAATTTGTTAATGTCTAAAAGTTCAGCGGTAGCTGAACCTTTGTTAACGCTGATCCGGTGGGCGGATCAATACTTGTGGCGTTCTCAAAGCTTCCGCTACCTGTCAAGTAAAATACAGAGGGCGTCAGAGGGAGACCGCGCTGGGCGGTCTTCGACTCTCCGATGCCTAAGTTAGTCAATGTATTTATGTTGACAAAGTAACAGTAAGTAAGTATTAAATGCGTAATTAATGAGGAGGGAGGAGAGAACCTTTTATAGGTGAGGAAGAGGTTGATTTTCTCTTTGTTTTCGATGTGGGACTGATGTGCTTCAGTCCCCAGCTCTGGGAGCTACTGACGCTATCTTGGCACGGTGCGTGGCGGCGCGTCGGCTGTGATCTGGGGGTGATCCGAGGCTCAGGCTGTTGCCCGCCTGGCTGTGTATCTGCATGTTATTCCTTTGGCGGGAATTAGTACCTCTGGCGGTACAATGAGCGTAGCCTATTATAGCTAATTATGCTTGTAAATGTACATGTATGTACACAATTCATTCTTTCTTCTATTGAATTTTACTTCAATTCAGAGTATCTTCATTACAAGTAAATAAACGTGTTATTGAAGTTTAAACCAAATTATTATGATTAAATTTTCGGTATAGTGAGTTAAAATTCATACATCCAAATAAATAAATCTGATTTCTCGATTTAGGGAGGTGGGGACAACGATTATGACCATGTCTGGTTATTTATTTAATATTTAGTGAGGATCTATTAATGTAAAGAGAATGAAAAATCTAGATTTGGGGTCTTTTTCATTCAACTGTGAGATGTCCAAGTCCATGTTTTATGCCACAATTCTCGGTAACTGAAGAAAATATCTAGAGTGAGGGCTTTTGTGTTTATGCTGCTTGATTATTTAATTTTAATGGTCAGGCATTTTCATTTCCAAACTGGTCAGTTTCATTATTTGAAAAAAAAAAAACCAAGGTTTTTTTTTCTTTACATAACTATAAGGTTTGATGATCTAAACCACTTATTGATAAAAAGTTCTAGTCAAATCAAAAACTATGTAGGCATTAGATTGTAACTTTTATCATTTTAGTTCTATCCGATGGTCTATATTTTTGTGTAATGTTTTGCCATTTTAAGTGATTAATTTTTTTTTTTTCACTTCAAAGAAAGGACTGACGCAGTTGTCCTCAAGGCTTAAGTAATAAAACTGCTAAATTCATTGAGGGAATATAAAGCCTAAACCTCATTGTACAATAAGTAATGAGAGAGAATCCCAAATAATAACAGGACTGTCCACTAATCCTATGTATTTGACATGCACCAACTACCAAGGGTTGTCTACTAGCATTTTGATAAACTCTATTTGCTTTACAATGATGAGATACCGGAAATATAATGCTAAACAATGTTCTTTTGATACACATTTATGCAAGCATGCATACGTATCATTGTCAAGATAGAGAAGTATCATGCCCAAAACTATTGTACCATTGTGATTAGTGGCTGACCCACAATTCTTGGGTAGTCGGAACTAGAGTCACTAGGCAAATAAAAGTAAATAAAATAAAAACACTAATCTAAGGCACCAAGCCTTAGCAATGCTCGGCTTTGGTTTGCATCGAAGCCTAATCAAAACTAAGAGCTTAGTGATGACTATTTACAATGAGATACAAATTGTTATTGAAAATTGTGATTTTAATTTTCTAAAACACTAAGTTGAAAACTAAATGAACAACAAAATTTAAAAATGAAGAAAAGAAGAAGAAGAGAGATTTGGGTACTAGGGATCACTCTCTAGCAATTTCAATGCAACGAACACATTTCAAGCAAACAAACATATTTTCA
The DNA here is from genome assembly GCF_958449725.1 of Rosa rugosa. Taxonomy (NCBI): domain Eukaryota; kingdom Viridiplantae; phylum Streptophyta; class Magnoliopsida; order Rosales; family Rosaceae; genus Rosa; species Rosa rugosa. The sequence goes on from NC_084824.1 coordinate 34,948,982, forward strand.
TGAGAACCAAATCCCGTACTTAATGCCGGTCAAGGCCACTAAGTTGAATTTCCTCAAGTGTATTCACATTTTTTACTAGGACAAATATGAGCTCTCTAATTCATGAGTTAGTACCTTACTAGGGCTCCAAAACATGATCTAAAGGCGTAAAGCTCTGGAAATTAGAGATTTAAGATTGCAATAGTTAAAATCTAGATTGTAACGATTACTTGACACATTCTTATTTGGTATACCTAATGCCTGGCTAGGGCCACTAAGTCAATTTCTCTTATTTGGTATTCATTCTTCCGACTAAGGCAAGAATGAACTCTATAACCCTAATAATTATGCCTTGCTAGGGCCACAACATCTAGGATTAAAGGCGAAGAGCACAAGAAAATAGGAACGTAGGCAATCATTAATTGTCGATTAAGGAACTACTTGACACATCACACTAATTACATGAAGCTAGTGAACAAGAGAACCACCAATTGTATCACACATCACAAATCTCAACACATAACAAAGAGAGTGGTTAGTTCCCTAAATTCATGCATCAATAATCAATTAGCATAGTAACTAGAGTGCACCCATATGAAAATACATTATTTTTCACTTGAAAAATATGTCCATTACATCAAAATTGAGCTAGATTTAGAAACCCTAGCTCCCAAATATAACTACTCACAACCCATGATCATGAACATCAAAATTACAAAATTCAAATAGCAAAGAGTACGTAGAGAAGTGTAGGAAAAAACAAGGATAGTCACAAATAGCTAGGAAGCTAGCATGACTAACCTTGAATTACAACTCCCACAAAATATCCAAATGTTGAATCTTGTAGAGATTGAGCCCCTTGATGAACCCTTGAAGCTTTGTGTGAGTAGTCCTTCAAATTACAATACAAATATAAAGAAAACATGAAAAATGGAAGGGGAGGACGGAGAGAGCTTCCCAAATTCTGCCAGAAGGCCTAGGGTGTAGAAAAATGGGTCTTAAGCTTGTGAAATGTGTGTGCAAAAGTGCTTAAATACCACACCCCCTTGGGTGCAAGAGTCGAGAGTATCCTAGATCCAAGGGCTCAAAAACAAGGAGCAAATGGGTAAGATGAAAAGACTAATATAACCTAATAAAATGTAGAGAATAGAAGTTTATAAAACATTTTGAAAAATATAAATAAAACAGGAGGGTAAAAGTGTAACTGATTGTGTGCCTAGTGTGAACCCAAATAAATATCTTCATCCACATGTGTGATGTGTGTGAGGTATGTGGTCCACTAATTATTATTGTCATTACATTCAATTTGAATTTGAAATTTGAATACAAAAATGTAATACAAATGGGTTTGGGTCTTCACTTGTGTGCTTCTTTGGTCTTGGACCTTGGACTTCTTGCTAATGGATCGGATAGGGTTGACTTGGTTGAGCCAATGGTCAACAAGTTGACTTTTCATCATTTAGTCAGAAGTTGACTTTTTTTGCTTGAATTCGCCATTTCTTTCGTCTTTTCCCTTTCTTGACCATAGTTTCCTACAAATGAAGAAAACAAAGTAATACTACGAAATAATGCTCAAGTATTCACTAATTTCAAGGTAATTAGGGCTAGAAACACATGTAAATTGGGTGTGAATCAAGTGCATTTGTTCCTGGTAGACTCATTTCAGATAACTCTTTGGTGGCTACAGAGTTAGCTTATTATATTCACAGTTTAGAGGGTGGCAAAGTGCGCTTCCTTTCGCTAAAGATCTACATCAGCAAGGCCTATGATAGGGTTAGAGTGGTCCTTCCTGCAACGGATTATGGAGAAGATGGGGTTTGATTTGCGTTGGATAGAGTTGATTATGACTTGTGTTTCTACAGCGAGATATTCTTTTATTATTAATGCTGAACTACAGGTTCAGTGTCACCGGGAGAGGATTGAGACAGCGTGATCCTCAATCACCCTATCTATTCTTCATGTGTGTTGAAGGTCTTTCTGCTTTGATATTGCAACATGTTAGTGCAGGACTGTTAAGTGGTTTATAGGTTTGTGATGGGGCACCTACTACTAGTCAGTTACTATTTGTTGATGATAGCATGTTGTATGCTAGAGCTACCCCGCAGAGTTGTGTGGTGATCAAACATATTTTGCAGTTAATTGAGATGGCTTCTAGCCAGAACTTGAATTTGGCAAAGAGTAGTGTTGTGTTTAGTGGGAATGTTCAGCCTCCTGAATAAGAGTCTCTCACAGACTTGTTGGGAGTGGAGAGAGTGGAGGTGCATGAAAAATACTTGGGGTTACCAACTTATGTTGGGAGATCAAAATCAGAAGCTTTTGCGTATATTAAAGAAAGTTTATCTAACAAGTTGAAGGGGTGAAAATCAAAGCTGTTGATTGTTATAGGTAAGGAAATTCTTATTAAAGTAGTAGCTCAGGCTATTCCAATTTATGCAATGAATTGTTACCTTCTCCCCAACGTTTTTACGATGAGTTGGATCAGTTATGTGCCCAATTCTGGTGGGGTGATATTGAGGATAAGCAGGCTACGCATTGGCTTGCATGGGAGGAGTTAATTAAGTCCAAGGAGCAAGGTGGGTTGGGATTTAGACATCTGTACATACATGTACATTTGCAAGCATAATTAGCTATAATGGGCCACGCTCATTGTACCGCCAAAGGTACTAATTCCAACCAAAGGAATGACATGCAGACACACCGCCAGGCGGGCTACAACCACAGCGTCAGAGCACCTCCAGATCGCCTCCGACGCGCCGCCACGCGCCGCGTCAAGATAGCATCAGAAGCTTCTGAAACTGGGAACTTAAGCACATCAGTCCCACATCGAAAACAAGGAGGAGGTCAGCCTCCTCCTCACCTATAAAAGGTTCTCTCCTCTCTCCTCATTAATTACGCATTCAATACTTACCTACTGTTACTTTGTCAACATAAATACATTGACTAACTTAGGCATCGGAGAGTTGAAGACCGCCCAACGCGGTCTCCCTCTGACGCCCTTTGTATTTTACTTGACAGGTAGCGGAAGCTTTGAGAGCATCCCAAGTATCGATCCGCCCACCGGATCAGCGTTAACAAAGGTTCAGCTACCGCCGGACTTTTAGACATTAACATTGGCGCCGTCTGTGGGAATCCTTGAACAAAAGGTCATCCCACCACATCCACAATGACTAACGGTAGCGGAGGAAACGCTGAGGAACAGGCGGACCAGTCCGCCATTCCCCAACCCTCCGACCCAGCTGTAGGCGTTAACCGCGCACTATTCACAACCCCGGCCAACCCCGGCGGTGAGGCAAATCCAAGCGGCAGCCGCCCGCCGGGTCAAGATCTCGTCACTATGTACGAGATAGCACTGGCGGATCTTCATAAGGCAAACAGAGAACGTGAGGAGGAGCGCAAGGAAAAGGCTGAAGCCCAAAGACAGGTGGCTACGCTCATGACACGTTTTGAGGAACTAAAGAGGACGCTGGAGGCCACCGCCCGCCCAGCACAGAGCGAACAGTCACGTAGCACCAGGCGTAGTCGACCCGGCACTGGCACATTGGTACCGGGGCCAGTCATACAGATGCAGGTACCGCTGGACCCACCTGAATTGTTGGGAATGGGACCACCGCCCATCCCCCAACTAATGATAGAGCAGGAGGCGGAATCACTGCCGCATACCAACCGCTCGGAGGCCAGAGCGAGGACTGAAGGCAATCCGCCTGCGCCAAGGCGCAGGCAGGTCCAGCGGAGTACTCAGGCTTATTCCGCCGGCGATGCAACCGCCCAGATACTGGAAAGGATGCACCAACTGGAGCAGAGATTGATCTGGGCGGAGTCGGGCGCCCCAGCGCCAACTCAGAATCCACTTTTCGCTTCCAGACCTGGACCCTTCACCGCTGCGATTCTGCAAGCTATCAGACCAGCGTCTGCAAAAACCCCAAAGATGTCGCATTACGGCGGAATGTCTGATCCCTTCGTTCACATGGACACCTTCAAGAAGGTCACCAACAACAAGGGATTCGACGACGCCACCTTGTGCCACTTGTTCAGCGAAACGTTGGATGGCGAGGCAATGAACTGGTTCTTTGAGTGTCCGCCGGGGTCTGTCAGCTCATTCCATGCACTATCACACGCTTTCCTCTCCCGGTTCATCTTATTGTCCGCCGGGCATCACAACACAAGTCAGCTGTTCAGCGTCAAGCAGGGGGAGGACGAATCACTGAAGGCCTTCGTCACAAGGTGGCGAGCGGCAGCGTCTCAGTGCCGTGACCTAGACAAAACAATGGCATCGGCGGCCTTCAAGCAGGGACTTCTCAAGGGGCCATTCCTCTATCACCTCAACTACAATCACCCAAATGCGGCGTACAACCACATCATGAGTGAGGCGGTCATCCACGCCCAAGCGGAATTCATTACATATAGATAAACCCCACCGCCACCAGCAACTCCAAAAAAATCGTCACGACCGTCCCCCAGTCATCAGGAAACCGCTAACAAGACCCCTTCAACACCGCCAACTGACAAGAAGAGGGAGTGGCAGCAGGGCCACCACCAGAACAAGCGGCAGAAGGACCAGAATTACAACAAGGGCAACCGCCCAACCCATGGGGATAAATGCAACAAGCAGGCAGAGTCCTCGCAGCGGTACGCAGTGTTCACGGTCCTCACGTCCTCATATGAAGACATCTACAATCAGTGCAAGGATCAGATCCCACCGCCACCCCCTCCAAAGTACCCAAAGATGGGCAAACCCAGGAACACCGGCAAGTGGTGCAAATACCACGAGGACAGTGGCCACAATACCAACAGCTGCAATGCTCTCAAAACGGCCATTGAGACCCTGTACCGTGACGGCAAGCTGGAGCAGTTCAAGGTACGCCAACCACCACCAGTAATTGCCAACGTTGAGACCTTGGGCCGCATCAACACCATCGATGGCGGCGCTCCAATCACCAGCATGTCTCACAGGGCCAGAAAGCGTTATGCACGCGCCAATCACCCAAAGGAGGTCTGCAACATCCGCTACGAGAGGTCCGCCAAGCTCCCGAAATCAGGTTGGGAACCTATTACCTTCTCGGAGGAGGAGGAGCGCGGAGTGCATCTACCGCATGACGACCCATTCTTGGTCGACGCCATCCTTGGCAAATTCTCAGTAGGGAGAATCTTGGTGGACAGCGGGTCCGTTGTCAATGTCATCTTCAACGGTTGCTACAACCACCTCAAACGGAATAAGAAACTACTCCAGGATCACGAGCCACTGCTCAGCTTCTCCGGTGACGTCACACAACCGCTGGGGTCGGATTACATGCGACTGGTTATTGGTACCAGTCCATGCATGGTGGAGGTACATACGGAGTTCATTGTCGTCGATTGTTTCAGTTCGTACAACGCCATCATTGGACGACCAGCGCTTAACAAGCTCAAGTGCATCATCGCCGGATACATGCTTCTCATGAAGTTCCCCACACCCAACGGCACGGGCTGTGTGAGAGGAAGTCAGCAGTTGGCTCGAGAGTGCTATTCAACAACTATAGAACGTTCAGCGCGCCGCCATGAAATTCTGACGGTGGGTAATCAGGCACCGCCACCAAACATCTTTGAGGATCCTAGAGATGAGGAGAAGAAGTATGTAAAGAAGGAACCAGTCAACCCGGAGACATCGTTGAAAGTCATCTGCATCTCGGACGAGCACCCTGAGCGGACGGTCCGCATCGGCGCCCAGCTAGACCTAGAGGTAGCGGCGGAGCTCACTCAGTTCCTGCGTGATAACGCCGCCGTCTTTACCTGGTCCTACGCTGACATGCCAGGTATCTCCCCTGAAATTATAACTCACAAGCTAACCATCAAACCTTCCTTTTATCCCATCAAGCAGAAGCGGAGGGCCTTTGATGAGGAAAAGTACCAGGCAATAGGAGAGGAGGTTGCCAAGCTCCAGGGCATTGGATTCATCCTCCAAGTCATCTATCCCCAGTGGATATCCAATTTGGTAATGGTCAAGAAGCCCAGCGGCAAGTGGCGGATGTGTGTCGTCTTCAAAAATCTCAACAAGGCATGCCCAAAGGATAGTTTCCCGCTACCCCGTATCGACCAGCTAGTCGATGCAACCGCCGGACATGAGCTCCTCAGCATGATGGACGCTTTCTCCGGATATAATCAGATCAAGATGCATCCCGGCGACCAGGAATGCACCACCTTCACCACCGACAAAGGCCTCTACTGCTACAATGTCATGCCTTTCGGTCTGAAGAACGCCGGCGCAACTTATCAGCGGTTGATGAACGCCATGTTCGCTGAGCATCTGGGAAAAATCATCGAGGTCTACGTGGGCGACATGCTAGTTAAGAGCATAAAGGCCAGCGGACATGTGGCAAACCTCAAAATCATAGTAACCATTCTCCTGGCCTATGGTATGCGTCTCAACCCAGAAAAATGTTTCTTTGGAGTCACCGCCAGCAAATTTCTGGGTTACATCGTCAGCGAGCGAGGCATCAAGGCTAATCCGGACAAGGTACAGGCAATACTTGACCTGGCGGACCCGGAGTATAAGGTGCACGTCCAATGCCTCCAGGGCAAGTTAACCGCCCTTTCTCGATTCATCTCCAAACTGACTGATAAGTGCGCCCCATTCTTCAAACTCCTCAAAACGACTCACAAGAAGGTCATCAACTGGAACCCAGAATGTCAGGCGGCGTTCCAGGGCCTGAAGGAGTACCTAGCGGCAGTCCCTCTCCTTTCTGTCCCTGTGCAAGGAGAGACACTGTTCATCTACCTAGCGGTCTCGGTATCGGCGGTAAGCTGTGCCATTGTCCGGCGGGAAGGCCAAGACGAGCTCCCGGTGTTCTACGCCGGCAGAGGCATGAACGGAGCAGAAACAAGGTATCCTCCCTTGGAGCAACTAGCCCTCGCACTCATTGTTGCCGCCAGACGCCTCCGCCAATACTTCCAGGCTCACACCATCCATGTGTTAACCAATCAACCGCTGAGGCAAGTGATGCAGAACCCTGAACACTCAGGGCGCCTCAGCAAGTGGGCCATTGAGCTCAGCGAGTTTGACATAGAATACAAGCCAAGAACCGCCATGAAGGGCCAGGCAGTGGCGGACTTCATCGCTGAGCTCACCGAGCGTCACCCAGAACCCGGTACCGAGACAGGGCCCGGAACAGAAATGGTAACCGCTGAGGAAGCAACTCCCCCACAGTCAGATTGGAACCTGCATGTGGACGGCTCCGCCAGCGCCAAGGCTAGCGGCGCCGGAGTCATCTTGACAGGACCCGGGGGACTGAACGCGGAATACGCGTTGAAATTCAACTTCAAAGCTTCAAACAACATGGCGGTGTACGAGGCCCTCATTGCCGGCTTGCTCCTCGCCATTGACTCAGGGGCTGACAGCGTCAACATATTCAGCGACTCTCAATTAGTCGTTAACCAGGTCAACGACAGCTTCCAAGCCAAGGACCAACAGTTAGCGGCATATTTGGGGTACGTCAAAACGTTGCTCAAAAAGTTCAAATTTCACACCATCACACAAATCCCCAGGGAAAAGAACGCTAAGGCTGATTCACTGGCGAGACTGGCAACCGCCCAACCACATCAAAGTCCAGCGGACACAAGAGTAGAGTGCCTTGACAGGCCGAGTATCACAAAGACCCTGGCGGAGATCTTCGGCATTGAGGTCAGTCTCAGCTGGATGGACGAGATCATTGCATACAAGCGCAACGGCACATTGCCAGAGGATAAGGTCCAGGCGAGACAGCTCAAGCGGAGAGCAACCCGCTACAACATCCAGAATGGCAAGCTTTACCGCCAAGGATTCACCCATCCCAACCTCCGCTGCCTAACCCCAGAGGAGGGAAAGGTCGTCCTAGCGGAAATCCATGGCGGAGAATGTGGAAACCACTCGGGCGCCAGATCCTTGGCCGACCGCACAATGCGGCAGGGCTACTTCTGGCCCACACTTGGTGATGACGCCCGGCGGATTTCGAGGTCTTGCCACAAATGCCAACAGTTTGCAGATCTCCCACATGCACCGGCAGAGCCGCTGTCAATTATCATCGGCCCATGGATTCACTCCACGTGGGGCCTCGATTTGATGGGAAAATTCCAAACCGCCAAGGGCCAGTTCAAGTACATTATTGTTGCCATCGATTACAACAGCAAGTGGATAGAGGCGGAGCCACTGACGGCAATAACTACCGCCAAGGTAATTCACTTCCTCTGGAAGAACATCTATTGCCGCTATGGTGTCCCACATACAATCATTACAGACAACTGCACACAGTTCAACAACAAGGAACTCATCTCCTTTACCGCCAACCTTGGCACCAAGTTGAGTTTTGCATCTGTCGCCCATCCCCAAACCAACGGCCAGGTCGAAGCAGCAAACAAGATAATCAAGAAGCTGCTAAAAAAGAAGCTCGACGACGCCAAGGGTTTATGGGCGGAGAAGCTGCCAGAAGTTCTATGGGCTATCCGGACAACTTCAACTTCCGCCACCGACGAAACACCCTTTTGTATGATGTTCGGAACAGAGGCTGTCCTACCTGTTGAAGTAACTCAGCCTACCACTAGGGTCGAAGGCTACTGCCCAGAGACCAACAGCGACGGCGTCAACCTGGACAGGGACCTCCTAGAAGAAAACAGACACAAGGCCCATTTGCGCAACTTGCAAAACAAACAACGGGTATCGCGTTTCTACAACGCCAGAGTCAAGGCTCGGAACCTCCAATTGGGGGACTGGGTAATGAAGGAAGTAATTCCACCGCCAACAAAACTCCGCCCAACTTGGGAAGGTCCATACAAAATTGTGGAAGTCGTTAGCATAGGCACCTTCTACTTAATGGACAAGGATGGCGTCACGTCGACCCACCCTTGGAATACCGAACACCTTCGGTATTATTACAAATAGTCATCCGCTACCCAGGAGCATCTTGACTTAGCTAAATTTTTGTTCAATATTTAGCTAAGGGAAGCTACCCAACGAATACTACCCCACTTTTGTACACGCTGATCAATCAGCTATCAATGAAACGAGGAATTATTCAAACCATTGTTACCAAGTCTAGCACTGAGGGCAACTGGCAACGCAAGCAATCGTCAGCGGACCTCGTCCGCTACGTGGTGCACTTGGACCAATCTTAATTCCTTTAATGTTTCATTGATTGACAAAAGAAAAATATAAGTCAAAGCACTAGCGGTACAAACACATCATAGCAAACAAAACTTCGAAAATTTCATTCCATTTCAAAATATTTGTTACAAGTTATTATGCCTCAACGGCTATAAAAAAAAAGAGAATCTATTGCGGTCCCAGCTGGCTTCAGGGGTTGTCCTCGGCATCTTCTGCTTCAGCAGGCAGCGGCACGATCGCTCGACTCGTTTGATCGGACCCTCGGGCTGTCGGACTTGGGGTCTCTATGGTCTTTTAGACATTAACAACATCTGTATTCCTTTAATCTTGCTATGCTAGCAAAACAGGCTTGGAAGTTCGTTCAGAATCCTAATTCTTTAGTAAGCTGGTTATATAAAGCTATATATTTTCCTAATTGTTGTTTTTGGGAGGTGGATCTAGCTACTTTTACATCTTACTCATGGAGAAGCATTCACAAGGCTCGAGAGGTTCATAAGTCTTGTTGGAGATACCATTGAGTAGAAAAAATATGTGCAAAATTATGTATGATGTTCCTTACTGCCAAGTGTAGAAGGTCAAGTTTTAGTAAGGAAAAGTGTAGAGTATCGTACCCAAGGGATTGAGGAGACTCCACCCTAGCTAGATTACAGCAAGAAAGCCTAGAAAAAATATGCAATCTACTTTTTTACAAATTCACAACCTTAGCCTTTTGGAAGCTAAAGATCATGAGGATGGTATTGACAATTATGGTAGTGAATGACTTGATTGATTTTAATTTTTATGCAAACAAATTAAAGTACACAAAAATAAAGTAAGCAAATAAAAATAGAGATTTTGATATAAGAGAGAAATAAAGGCTTAGGCATCACACCTAGCCTTACTCATGCACATAATATAACCCAAATTTAATGTAACAACATGTTTTGATAAATTCCCCCTTAGTGCTTTGATGAAGCTACCAAGAAACCAACTAGTCATGCAATTTAACAATCTCTTCCAAAGCAATGACTAAATTACACAACTTTTATACCATTCAAATCTTCCGGATCATAAATGGCATATGGTGCCATAAGCCTAAATTCTTCCGGAACCTAAACTCACGACATCATGCTTTAATGTCTAGGTAAGAAATTCAAGCAACTTAGTTATTCCCGTAGGAATAAGCTAAGCCACCACCTATTTAGCTACACATGCTCACGAAATCAAGAGTTTATCAAGTTCATGTTTTCGATTCATTAATTTCCTAAAGCATGCTTTTAGGTGATAAATATATAAACACACTTAGGATACATTAAAGTATAGTAGCCAAAAGATTCAAAAGATGCATAAACATCAAAGAACATAAAGATTACATTGTTTTGTGCACAAGTTTGCCCTAGCCCCAAATTCAACTACTCACAACTCATATTGACACAACTACAAGCCATAAACATCATAAATAACAAATAAAAGAGAGCAAAGAGTGGAGAAGTGATATACCCACGGGTTTGACTCTTTTTGGAGTCAAACCAAAAGCACAAGATGTCTCCCTTGCCTCCTAGATACTATATCAGAAGAGAAATGCTTCGAAGTATATGGATTTCGGTTTCTAGAACACAAATACAAATCCACAAAATCTCAAGAACAAAGAAAGAACAAGGCCTGAACAAAGCACAATATATAAACATACTTAGGATACATTAAAGTATAGTAGCCAAAAGATTCAAAAGATGCATAAACATCAAAGAACATAAAGATTACATTATTTTGTGCACAAGTTTGGCAGGCCCCAAATTCAACTACTCACAACTCATATTCACACAACTACAAGCCATAAACATCATAAATAACAAATAAAAGAGAGCAAATAGTGGAGAACTAGTGATATACCCACGGGTTTGACTCTTTTTGGAGTCAAACCAAAAGCACAAGATGTCTCCCTTGCCTCCTAGATGCTATATCAGAAGAGAAATGCTTCAAAGTATAGGGATTTCGGTTTCTAGAACACAAATCACTATACAAATCCACAAAATCTCAAGAACAAAGTAAGAACAAGGCTTGAACAAAGCACAATCTATAAACACACTTAGGATACATTAAAGTATAGTAGCCAAAAGATTCAAAACATGCATAAACATTAAAGAACATAAAGATTACATTGTTTTGTGCACAAGTCACTATACAAATCCACAAAATATCAAGAACAAAGTAAGAACAAGGCTTGAATGTGTGAGAAACATGAGAAGTGATTAATCAAAGTGTGTAGAAACTTCAATTTTGGTGAAACCCAAGTGGCTACATACCTTTCTCTTACACAAACTCAAAGAACTATGAACTAGCTGTGAAAAGCTAGAGAGAAAGTAAGAACAAGGTTTGAACAAAGCACAATCTATAAACACACTTAGGATACATTAAAGTATAGTAGCCAAAAGATTCAAAACATGCATAAACATTAAAGAACATAAAGATTACATTGTTTTGTGCACAAGTCACTATACAAATCCACAAAATATCAAGAACAAAGTAAGAACAAGGCTTGAATGTGTGAGAAACATGAGAAGTGATTAATCAAAGTGTGTAGAAACTTCAATTTTGGTGAAACCCAAGTGGCTACATACTTTTCTCTTACACAAACTCAAAGAACTATGAATTAGCTGTGAAAAGCTAGAGAGAAACTATGCTAAAACTAGAAAAAAGAAAGCTTTTGATTTTGCAAAGGGTGAACGGATTTGGGGAGAGAGAATGTACTATTTAAAGGCCAAGGAAATACAAATCAAGGGTGGAGATCTAAAGGAATCAATGGTGAGATGCAATGGACAAATGTGTAAGCACAAAATATGGATTTAGTCTTTGACTCTACATAGAAATGACTTAGAAAGCCCATAGATATTTTGATGGAGGAGATAAAGTAAGGGTAGAAGGGTCATTTTGCAAGAGAACAAGGCAATAAATGGGAGAAAAATGTGTAAGATGTAAGAGGGGGACCACTTGCCATCTTTTAAATTTTGAATTTCAAAATAACCTACACCTAAAGTCTCTAACCCTAGTCAACAAATTTTCTTTGTCCTCCAAACATGTTTTTGGCCGGCCAACTTGGCCGGAAATCTGCATTGACTTCTTTTTTGTCAGTTTGCGCACTTTCTTCTTCTTTCTTCCTTCAATTCAATCTCCACCAAGACTTCGAAATTGGCCTTTGCTTTCTTCATATCAAATATTCCTCCATAAGTTTAAATCATCCTGGTTAAATTTCATAGCTTAGTTCACTGTGATTTGGCCGGAAATTCTGCCGGAATCCATACATGTCCTGTTTTATAGTTTTTGTCTTCTAGTGCAGAAACTTGCACCTATCTTTTGAAGCTCTTTCACTCCGAACTAGCTCTTTCACTCTTCATAATAAATGATTCTTAGGATGTCTATAATGTCTCTGTTAAATTTCAGCTAATTTAGAGTTGATTTGGTTAGGCTGCTGCTCCTCCCTCCTTCTTTAGCTCGGTTTCTCCTAACCGGAGTCAGAAAATGTGCTAAAGTTGACTTTTTAGGGCATTTCCAAGCGCCTCCATCATTTCCTAGCATGATAAATAAAACATAATAAATAAATATAAATAAAACAAAGGTTAAGAAAAAGTGCAAGATTAGGAGAATAATTACTCGGTAATTATGGACCTAACAAGGCTGAAATTCACAGGTAAATTGAGAATGGATTATCTACTTCCATATGGCAAGATCTGTGGTTACATGGTGTGGACTTGTTAGGTCCATAATTACCTAGTAATTATTCCCCTAATCTTGCATTTTGCTTAACCTTTGTGTTTATTTATATATATTTATTATTTTTTCCTTATCATGCTAGGAAATAATGGAAAAGCTTGGAAATGCCCTAAAAACTCAATCTTAGCACATTTTCGTACTTCGTCTAGGAGAATCCGAGCTAAGCAAGGAAGAAGGAGCAGCAGACTGACAAAATGAACTCCAAATGAGTTAAAACTTTCCAGATCTATTCTAGACATCCTAAGGATCATTTGTTATGAAGAGTACAAGAGCTAGTTCGGAATGGAAGGCCTTAAAAAGATCGGTGCAAATTTCTGCACTAGAAGACAAAAACTGCAAAACCGGACCTGTACGGATTCCGGCAGCATTTTCGTCCACACCACGATAAACTAAGCTCTGAAATTTTACCAGGATGATCTACACTCATGGAGGAACATTTAGTATGAAGAGGTCGAAGGCCAATTCCGAACTCTCGGTGGAAATTCAATTGAAGCAAAGGAGAAGAAAGTGTGCAAACAGACAAAAAATGGGTCAACGGTAGTCAACACCGGATTCCAGACATTTCCGGCAGACTTGGCCAGTCGAAAACATGTGTGGAGGACAAGGAAGAGCTGACTAGGGTTAGAGACTTTAGGTCTAGGTTATTTTGAAATTCAAAATTTGAAAGATGACAAGTAGTCCCATTCTTACATCTTACACCTTTGTCTCCCATTTATTACCTTGTTTCCCTACACAATGACCCTTCCACCCTCACTTTTTCTCCTCCACCAAAATATCTATGGGTTTTCTAGGTCATTTCCACGTGGAGTTAAAGACTAGATTCACATTTTGTGCTTACACATTTGTCAACCACATCTAGCCTTTCATTTCCTTTGATCTCCAACCTCCATTCATCACTTTTGGCCTATAAAAACACCCTCCCCTCACTTTGGGCGTTTTTCATGTATTCCTTCATCCATTTCATCTTCTTCCTCTCTCCATTTCCTCTCCACTCTTCTAAGTTCTTCATCTTTTAGGTAGTTGATAGGAGCATTTTAATGCGACGTTTTAACTGCATTTCCTTACATTTCTTGCGCCATTTCCTTAGTAAAACTCTGTTTAGGAAAGTTTCCATTCTTTGATTGGGAAAGTTCCTATTTGTAGAAAGTTTCCATTTTTAGAAAGTTTCTATTCTTGTATTTTTCATTTCTCATTTCTGGCAAGTTTCTATTTTTCATTTTTAGTAACTTTCTATTTTTCATTTTTGGTAAGTTTCTATTTTTCAAATTAGGAAAGTTTATATTTCTCATACTAGTTTCTATTTTCAGAACCTCCGAGCTAAAAAGTGGAAATGAACACACGAATGGAAAGAGGAGCTTGCGAACGTCAAGGGGAACAAAAATGAAGAACATTGAACCACACATTTGAGCAGAAATGAAGAAACAAGCTTTCCTAGTGCAACCAGGAAACCCTGCGAACTGGAGGAGAGCTTACCAATGAAGTTTCCAACGCAACCATGAAAAAGAAATGGAAAAATAATATGTTTTGCGTTGGAAAATGAGAAGACTTGAAGATGAAGCAACGTGGCCCAAGAACTCTCAAGAATGATGTGGATTTTCGGCAAAATGGACCAAGGCCCATCAAAGCCCATGACACTAGGGTTTGTGACGCAAACCCTAGCCCTAAAGATGTTTTGCCGTGAATTTGCAAGAGAGAAACAAGGAAGATGCGTCCAAAAATCAGAAATTAAAAAGAGATTTTCTAGGGAGATTATCTAGGGCTATTTTTATGGAAAGAAAATACTTGGAGATAAACCCTAGAAGCTTTGCCGTGAAAATGGAAGAGATAAACAAGGGAGGACGTGAAAATCCTAGGGTTTTGGACGGCAAAGATATTCCCTAGAGAGTTTTAAGGAAAGAGAAAAAGGTGGAGACCAAGAAAAGCTCAAATGAAGTCTAGATACATTCCTACATTCCCTAAAGAGTTTTGGCCGAATTTAAAGACAGAAAATCAGAAATTATCTCAAGAATTTCGGCAAGAAAATCAAGGGAAATATTCTAGGAAATTATGTGATTGGTTGAGACACCTCATAGGGCTTATGTGGCAAGAAGTCATTGGAGGAAATTATGTGGAAGTGCAAGCAATAGCCGTGAGCTTTTCTAGGGTTTTGGACGGCATGGAGACCTAGGGGCCGTCCCCTATATATTCCTCTCTTCTCTCAACGTCAAGGGTCCCCACTTTGGCGTTTTACAACTTTAGAAAAAAATCAGAAAACTCTCTCTAGCTTAGCCGTGTTCTTCTCCATCCTCTAGGGCAACCACGAAGTTCAAGCAAGGCCAAGGAAGAAGAGGACAAGCCGTGCACATCATCCATCACCATCCTTGAAGATTGCTTTCGAAATTCAAGAGACCATTCATCCCATCTCCATCTCTTGGTGTAATCCGATTCTCCTTGTAACCTTTGCTTTGTAATTTTCGTTGGTTATGCCCTAGTTGACACATGTGTTTGAACAATTTTCGAATTCTGAAATTTTATGATTAATTACTAATTTTCAGATTCATGTTTTGCGATTTATGGTTGCTTATGTGTGAGTGTTTGATTAAATTTGCATGATAGATAACTTTTGTATTTTAATCTTATGTGGTTGCAAACACCTAGGGTTTTTATATAATTGGTGCTACGAATTTAAGAACATGAATCAACTTTTTGGTTTTGTGTTCTTGAATCAATAAGTAGTAAAGGTTTTGTACAAAAACCGAATTTAATCAAAGAAGATTGCAATTAGGTGGACTTTTTCATACTAAGTTGCACATTTGAATTGATAGCCTTTCTAGATGCTTAATGCGTTAGACATGTATGATTGACTAGCTTTCTAGGGCTTGAATGCATGTTTGATAGGATTAGTCTATGTGCTTTCACTTAGATTAATTAGCGTTGAAAGTAAAATATGGGAAATTGTTTGCTTTGAACGTTTCACATGATCAATTCCTCTTGCATGACTATGATGAACAATGATGAACTTGAATTAATTTTAATCATATGTTTCGATTTCAATCTTTGTTCTTGCATTCCATTTATAATTTTATGTTTTTGCATTTTAATTGTTTTATTAACTTAGTTTTATTTTCAGAAAAACCAAAATCAAAAACCCCCTTTTAATTCGTAAATAATGTGCATATGTGTGAATATTATACTTTGTTTTGATTTTAATTGTTTAATTGTTTAACAATGACAGGTGTACCCTCAATCCCCGGAATAGAACGATCCCTACTTACTTATACTACTAACGATATTTCAGGGTTAAATTATGCGCTTGCTTTGAGCGCATCAGTAGTTTAGGTAGTTTTGTTTAGTTTTTGTGTAGAGAAAGAGGTATAGCATCTTTGGTTGATAATCAAAACCGGAGATTCTATACCTTTTAATCAATCACACTTGTGCATAGATTCATAAAGCTTTGTTCTTCATCTTCTCTTTGTGTTTGTAGATTTGTATAGTGTTTTGGGTTTGAGGAAACCGAAAATACTATACTTTGAAGCATCACATCTTCTTGGTTTGCATCTAGAAAGCTTGTGGGGGGATTGATTCATCTCGGGTTGGTATTGACACACCAAATTCGTGGGTATTGTGACTTCTTCTCACCATCTTCTCTTTGTTTTTATGATGTATTACTCTTTTAAGGCTTTTATGTATATTTCCATGAGTTGTGAGTAGAATAAATTTGGGGATAGGGTTTAGCCCTAGCCGAATTTGTGTACAAACTATGTAGTTAAATTTAATATGGATCATGCCATGAATTTCTACTTTGCTAGTTTAATTGTTCATCATTTATGCATCTTAGATTTGTCACCTAAGGTTGGTAAGTGTTGATAATTTTATGGAAGTATGCTAGGCTTGACAAACTTAGTAAACTAAAGCATGTTGCAAATGTAGAAATGGTAATCTTGTAATAATCAAATAAGGTTGCTTGGGTCCTTACAATTGAGCTTATCATGTGGATGTGGCTTAGGTGTCCAATAATCAAGGGATCTTAGCTTGCATTTACATAGGTCTACTTGTGTCCGATAATCAAGGAATAGGTAGAAACTAAAAGGTTTGTAGGAGAGTTATGTCTAATATTAAAGGTGTAGCTTAAATACATTCTCTAGTATAATTGTTTCTTGGATACTCGATAATCAAGAGAACCGAGGGGGATTCCATCTTGGCATGAGCATGTTAGATTTAGTTACTTAGATTTGGCACAAAGGAGGTTAGGTGTGATGCCTTACAACCTATTTATCTCATTGATCAAAGTCTCTATTATATTTTGTTTTTATTAGCTTAGTTTATTTTTGTGCAACTTAGTTTACTTTATAAATAATTAAAATCAACCAAGCCTATTCACCAGTTTACCATTGTAAATATCATTATTGATAGTTTTGGCTTCCAAAGGGCCGAGACTATTAATTTGTAAAAAGATAGACTCGCATGTGTTTTTCTAGGTTTCTTTTCATGGTGATCTAGTTACTCAATCCCTTGGGTACAATACTCTCACTTTCCCTTTACTAAAACTTAACCTCCTATTCTTGGGAGTAGGGCACATCATACACAAATTTTCACATAGTTTTCATACTCGTTATGCACCCGACAGGACTTGAGTGCTTATTTTGATATGAATTATATGTTGGTTTCGGACTTGTTAAGGGGACCAAGGCAATGGGATATTCCAGTGCTTTATAATCTGTTCCCTCCTCATATAGTTGATTAGATTTTTCTTCTACCTATTAGCTCTGGAGGACATGTTGATAGATGGACTTGGGCTCCTGAAAAAAGAGGTTTATTTACAGTAAAATCCTCTTACAAATTGGCTAGAGATCAGTTATTGGGGAGTTGATCCTCGTAATCCTTTTGCTCCTCTTTGGAAGAAAATCTGGAATGCACATGTTCCTAGTAAAGTTAAGGATTGTGTGTGGAAGGCCTGTGCCAATATTGTTCCAACTAGAAGTCGGTTGAGTGAATGTTCGGTTGACATTGATACACAGTGTCCAGTTTGTGATGAGGAGGTGGAGACACCCATTCATGCCTTGTGAGATTGCAAGGTTGCTTCGAAGGTTCAACAATTGGTGCCTTTTGCGCTTCTGCAAAATGCAGCTTCAGATTCTACTGTCATTAATTGGTTGTCTGACCTATCTAGTAAGTTGGCTAAAAGCTCTTTCTCTTTGCTTCTTATGCTACTTTGGTCAATTTGGAAGAATAGAAATGAAATGGTGTGGGAAAATTCTTCTAAACCTCCATTGCAGCTGGTGACATTATCCATAGGGTGGTGGGAAGAATATAGAGCTAATCACTCTAAACATTTATCTATGAATACTGAGGGTGTGATTAGATAGAAGAAACCACCGATGAGATTCATAAACTAAATGTTGATTTGGCATTTTATTCTGCTTCTGCTAAGGTTGGTCTAGGAGGAGTGTTTAGGGATTCTGAAGGGAGTTTTTATCGGTGGATTTTTACATAGCCAAGAGAATGTGTCTTCTGCTAAACATGCCGAACTCCTTGCATGTTTTCATGGGGTTCAACTAGCTAGGGCGAAAGACTTCATACCAAATATTGAAACTGATTGCTTGGAGTTGGTTCATGTTATTTCTAATAGTGCTGCAGATTATTCTGATTTGGGTTTTCTGTGGAGGACCTGAAACAAAGTTTGGTTTTGGCCGCCAATGCTTCTCTAGTTCATGTTAGGCGATCTGCCAATTAGGTGCCTCATCTACTTGCACAGTTAGCTAGAAATATAGATAGTCAGTCTTTATTTTTAACAGAAGCTCCTCTAGGTGTGGTGGACGCTATTCAGTTTGATTGTATTGATGGTTAAGCATCTATGAATTTCATTCGTTCCCCTCAAAAAAAAAAATCCAATTTATTTATTATACACTAGAAAGTTATGTACTACACACTATGTGTGTGTATTAATTTGAAGAGAAAAAAGTGAGAGAGAAAATGTGGGAAGTTATGGAATAAAGAAATTTTCTTCTTTTTCAATTTCCGTTTTTCTACTATATACCGAAGTAAACAATTCATGCCAAACCCTAGCCTCTCTCTAACAGCGTTCTCTCTTGCGTTGATCCTAGCGCTACTCCTGAGGGGCAACGAATACAATTGCTCCGGCCAACCAATCTCGAGACGCCTAAGTCCCCTCCCTCTCGATGGTGTTTCGAATTCAGCAGTGGTTGGATCCCCCTCTTGGGTTGGTTCCTCTCCATCTCAACTTCTCTAGTCGCGGTAGGGTTTCTGTGTCTCTTCTGAATCTTGGTGGCGGCTGGATCGTTTGCACCATGGCATGCGGTGCCCCGAACCCGGTATTGAAGGTCATGATGGAGTGGATTTTGGGCCACCAGAGTTTGATTGGCTTGAATTGGAGTTGGCGCCGACGTGGCTGAGAACGAAATCTTCTAAGACTGATGACGGGTCAAACGTGATGCTAACGATGTCAGTGAAGGGCGACACTAATAGGCTGAACACCGGAATCTGTTGCTGCTGTTTCTGGTGGTTGTGTTGGAGACAAGGGTCTCCGGTGGTCCTACGAAGGCGTCTTTGGAGTGCCTGGAGATGGGTGGCCAAATCAATCTGGGCCTTCATGAATTTGGGCTTTGGTGGGGACCACTTCACCATACTATCCGATTTTGGAGCCCTACTCATTTTTGGGCAAGTTTTGATCCATATGGTCTAGTGGGAAATTGGGTCTTTCCTGGGCTCAATTCCAATCCAAGCTCTTGGTCAGGATTGGGGCAGTGATGATGCATTCTGGATGTGTATCTTGGATCCGGGATAACTACTGGGTTATTATACCCATTCTTTAGTTAGCTTTCTATTACTATCCTATTAATATGCATCTTGTTCATAGTTGAATAGGCTTGTTTTGAATAAGTGAGCATGACATGTCGAATGAATGGTCCTGTCCTATGTATCACTGTAGTGTTTCTTCACTACAACTTCTTGTGTATCTATACATGGTAGCGGAAGGATATGTAATGGTTGTTATAGCCTTACCCTTACATTATGAAAATCTCTATGATGCTTTTACTCAAAAATTTCCTTTTTTCTACATTTTCTTTCCATTATTTGTTAATTATATTTATATCCCTTGTTTAATATAGGATTAAATTATGTTTAGTCCTTGTACTATGACCCTTTTTTCGTTTCAGTCCCTGACATTCTCAATTAATCTGAAGAGTCCCTAACGTCAAAATTTCCGTCTGATTGGTCCCTCCCGCGTCAAATTAGGAGTTGGCTTTAGGTGAAATGTCCAATATACCCCTCTGTTATTTCTTTTTCCTTTTTAATTTCTTTTTCTCCTTTTATTTTTATTTTTTCTTTTTAATTTCTTTTTCTCCTTTTTTTTTCTTTTTCCTTTTTAATATCTTTTTTGCTTTTTCTTTTTTTTTTCTTGTTCCTTTTTAATTTCTTTTTTTCCTTTTTTTTTTCTTTTCATTTTGCCTACTTTCTCCTTCCTCAACCCACCAATCCCATTCCAATCAAACTCCACAACTCATCTGTTTCTCTCCCCAAATTGAAACCAAACCCAGCAAAGACCTAGCTTGGCGGTGCAGAGATGGACATCGAGCAAAAGCAAGAGGCTAGGAGCTGATCGATCACTTCTTCACCTTCTCTGAAGCCATCTCCCTCTGTTGGGATCCGCCCTCGCCTCCATCATCGCCGACGCCATCTCCCAAACACAAGCAGATCCCAATCAGCTCGGAAATTCGCCGCTAAACCACTCCCCTCTTGTTTTCACAGCCTACTTCTCTCTCTCCCACTCAAATCTCACTTTCTCTCTCCACATCAAGCCTCAATCTGGAAACTTTTCACTGAAAGCTACCACTCAAATACAGCCTACTGCTAGCTTATTTGAGTATTTTCACACTTACTGCTAACAAACTGGTTCAATGGATGCACTGGGTCCCCTACGGGAATGTTCAAGGTGTGAAACCCCCACGTCATGCGTTCGAATGTTAGGTTGGTTTAGTGTTATTTATTGAATTATAAACGTGGCCAGGAGAGTTGCTGCAATGTCCTGTTGACCGTTGGGCCCCCAGCGGATTAATCTCTGGGCCCATAAAATCTTTGGGATACCGCGAACAATCCGAAAGAAGGGTGTCAATAAAAAAGTAGGTTCTCTTAATTCGCAGCAATTGAGACTAGCTTTGTTCCCTAGCTGCTCTTTCATTTTCAACAAAACTCTAATATCCAAATGTGTTCTATTAGAGGTTGTGGATCAGATGACAGTGCGATTGGCAACGTCGCTAGCCCTGGTGCATAGCAAGAAGCCGATTGATCTCAGGCCTTTGTAAAGGGAGCGGCGGTCGCTATCGTATTTTGTAGGAAAACTACTGACTACTAGGGCTTTTAACAATAATTCCTTCAAAGACATGTTCTGCCATGCATGGGTACTAAACAGAAGGCTCACTATTCAAGAGCACACGACAGATTTCTGTTTACGCTATTGAAGGAGTCGGATCAAAATAGAATCTTCAAAGAAAGTCCATGGGGCTTTGACCACGCATTGGTGGTTCTAGCACCATATGACGGTGTTTGTTCAATCGAGAGTTTGTCGCTCTCAACTCTGGCTTTCTGGATCAAGTTTTAGGGGATTTCACTGGCTTTTCACACTAATCGGTGCATTGATTGATTGACAGTTCACTGGGGTCACTTAATTTTCAAAGATTCGATAGAGTTTGCAGCGGGGAGGATCTGAATTTGGGTGGTAGTAGATCTCCAGTGTAGCTTCAAGGTGGAGGATGGTGTTGATATGAACGTGGACTTTTTCTTTGAGAATCTATAAGGCCGCTGCTGGGATTGTGGTCTAATCACACTTGTTGGTTTTCCTTGCGTCGGCCTTCCTCTACCTCGGAAAGTTCAAGCTGCAGCAGTGTTAGTTACGTGTGTAATTTGGAAAAACCGTTGGCTAGGGTTCTGTCATTCCCTGGCGCAAGATCTTCGCTGGTGTTCAAAGCCCATATCCCTGCCGCAGTTCCACTATCATTGGCCACAGCGGCTTTCGGTGGTTTCTCTATGTCAATGCCAAGGCCACAACTATCAGTCACCATCCGAATTTTGGAGGCACCGGTGGCTCCTATGGTAGCTGTAAGTGGAGTGAGGAGGAAACATGATGGATTGGATGACTTCTCACTTCAGAAACCTAAACTTAGTATAGCAGTTGCCAAGACTAATCTAGATGTTGTGTCTATGGGTTTAGTACTAGTGTCCACAGCTCAAGATGTTCCAGAAAAGAGAGGGCGTTGCAGAGACGCTAAGAACAAGAAAACTGCTCAGGTGAAACCAAAAAACCCTCTCCAATGAAGCATAGTGCAAAAACTTCAAAGAAGAAAGAACAGCTCGTTAATGGTTTGCCAATTTTTACTCATCCTTGTGATGCTGAGAGCTCCGACCCCAAGGGGAAAGAGATTGTAGTTGCTTAGATTTGTTTTATTTTAGTCTATGCTACTAAGAGATCTTCTATGAACCTTTGTAGAAGGGCTTGTTTTATCATATCACAATTGCGCGCTCGGCATATAGGGGCAAGTAATCTTGTTTTTCATGGAGTAGTCGTATTGTACTATTCTGACTTTTGGTTATGGTCATATTAATTCTATGGATCCTTCAGTTAAAAAAAAGTGAGTTCTCATAAGGATAGTGTGTGTGTGTGTGTGTGTGTAGAGATATATCCAGAGCGAGGTCTCGCTCTGAAATTAAAGTGCGAGGTTGGAGTTTAGGGTCACTTTTCGGTCGCATATCCACATCTCGACCGTTCAGTTTTTAGGTACTAATGTATAGATCATCTCTGCAAAATTTTAGCTAAATTGATAGTCGTTAAGGCATTGATAACTGCCTTAAAGCTAGTACGGTTCAGGTTTGACAGATTTAGTTCGTCCATTGGTTTAAGCGAGTTAGATACCTTAAAGATAATCAATTTGGCTGAAATTTTGCAGAGATGATCTATACATTAGTACCTAAAAACTGAACGGTCGAGATGTGGATATGCGACCGAAAAGTGACCCTAAACTCCAACCTCGCACTTTAATTTCAGAGCGAGGCCTCGCTCTGGATAGGATATATATATATATATATAGGGTGGATCAAAAGAGGACGTCCTCAAACTTGAAATGTAAGGATGTTTTAATTTTTAGCATGTAATTTAATAATCTAAACCATTCATTTTTTTTTTGAAATAAACTGACAAGTTTTTATTATATAAAAATATGGGAAAAATTCACCAACGGTGTCTGGACACTTAGGGGACTTTCAGAATGATACCTGAACTTACAAAGTTATCAATGTGATACCTGGACTCATTTTTTCGTATCAATGACATACCTACGACCAATTTCTGTGACAAAATTTAACGGCTCCATGACGGAAATTGATCGTAGGTATCACATTGATACAAAAAACTGAGTCCAGGTATCACATTGATAACTTTGTAAGTTTAGGTATCATTTTGAAAGTCCCGTAAGCGTCCAGACACCGTTGGTGAATTTTTCCCTTTTTTTTTTCCCATTTCTTTTCTTTCTTTATTCTTGTTCTTTCTTTCTTTCTTCTTCTTCTTCTTTTTTGGTTTCTTTATTCTCTCTTTCTCTCCTTGCCAACACCACCGCTTTCAGAGTACCCACCATCGAATATGCAGGAAGAAAAATGGGGGAGAGCCACAACAACCTCCACCACCGCACAACAACGACATCCTCCGCTGCTTCTCGATTGGGTTTGGGGATAAGGACTGCTTCTTCCTCCACCGCTAGCGAAATCGTGGAGGCTCAAGGCCACATTCTAAGGGCCACCGGCCGGGAGGTCAGCCACAACAAGGTTTGCACCACCAAAGGCCCCAGGGACTGCAGCATCTGGCTCATCACCCACACCGCCATTCAATTCTACAACATGCAGGACCGGCTTGGATACGATCGGCCTAGCAAGGCCGTCGATTGGAGGGGTGGGATTGGAGCTGTGATTTGAGAGTGGAGGGCTGGCGGGGTCTGAGTTTCTGATCAATGCTGTATAAAAGGGGGTCGGAGGAGAGAACGAGAGTGGTGGTGGTCAAGTCATTGGCGGCGGCGGCGGGGATGAACTCGGAGTGAGCGGTGAAGCCTCAATGCACAATTTCAATTTGCTATAGGATTTGAAGTTAGGGGAACCAGAAACATCTGTGGTGCATGAAGGTGGATTGAGATGCAGCGGCGGTGTTTGATCGGCGATCGACAGTGGGAATCGAACGAGCAAGATGATTTGAATCTTGATGATTCAAATCAGGGGAAGAAGAAACCAGAAAAGAAGAAGAAGAAAGAAAGAAAGAAAGAAGAATAAAGAAAAAAAGAAAAGAAAAGAAAGAATTTGAGGGTAAATCGGTCCTTTTGTCTTCATTAAGTGACTCACGTGCATCGCACGTGCAAAATTGGGAAAAATTCACCAACGGTGTCTGGACACTTAGGGGACTTTCAGAATGATACCCGAACTTACAAAGTTATCAATGTGATACCTGGACTCATTTTTTCGTATCAACGTCATACCTACGACCAATTTCCGTGACAAAATTTAACGGCTCCGTGATGGAAATTGGTCGTGGGTATCACATTGATACGAAAAAATGAGTCCAGGTATCATATTGATAACTTTGTAAGTTCAGGTATCATTCTGAAAGTCCCCTAAGTGTCCAAACACCGTTGGTGAATTTTTCCCTAAAAATATTACAACAGATAGATACAAAAGCTATATTGAATTGAGAAATACCAAAAGCAGTATGAAAAACAACAAAAAGGAATGCAATTAAGCAGCTGATGAGACACTGGACATAACCCGGGCTATGTAAAGAGGTACCAACGATATGGTGTACAATCCCTCCACCCAGAGATATGAGTCGGCTAACGGGTAACCTTCCGTCACTAACCTTGTTTTAGAAACTAAAAAAGGTACCAACGATATGGTGCACCATCCCTCCACGCACCAAAATGTGTTGAGTAGCGGGTGACCTTCCGTCATTAACCTTGCTTAAATAATAAGAAGCAAAACTAAATGAAAGAAAAAATGCCCAAAAGAACCCCAGGCCCACAACCAAATCCGGCCCAGACACCAACCCAGCCTGAGAACCAAATCCAGATCTAGATAGGGCCCTGATCAGGATCCGACCCGGATTCCAAACTCAAATCCCCAGATTTGTCTGTGCCCTGTAATCACGACCTGCAACTCAGAACAAAAGACCTCAAGCGATCTGTTCCCCGCCGCCAAACGCTTCAGACCTGCCACCAAGTGGTCCACGGCCCTTATCTTCACCCAAATTCCAGATCGAAGACAACATTGTCGTCCCATTCCGAGCCGCCCTCCTCAATCCAGTCACTAGCATACCACAACTTTTCTTCCTCGATCTGCCGCCTGTGAAAAAGAAACGAGACTCGGCTCTAGCATAACCAACCACCTCACTAGGATCCGCTCCAACAGCACCGCTGAAGCCCGACAACAAAAACTAACGACCCCAATGACGGCATAGGAAAAGATTCCTTTCCTAGAGGAAGGGATTTGCCGGAATTCCATACCTTGCGGCAGTGAACCCCCAACCCTAGGAGAGCGGCATATAATTGATCTGCCGCTACACATTCATTCTCGTGTTACATGCACACATATGAATCCTACAAAAAAATTAGCTTAATCCAAAAATGTTTAACTTTGATTAGCACAATTATCGTTTTTATTTTATCTAACGAGTCGCATTTGTTTACCTAATTTTAAGTGACCAAATGATTATGGGTTTGGTTATTTTTTGTAGACACAATTCTTGCATAGGAATCTAAAAATCAACGGTTGGAATCATTGAATTAGATCATATACTAGTAAAATCAACGGTTGGAATCATTGAATTAGATCTTAGGATCATATATATCCCCACCCCACCCATAATGCCAATGAAATATGAATATGTAACCTCTATGGTTTCAGTTATTTAAGATAAACAACATATGTGGTCCTTTGATCCTATATTTTATTATGTAATTATTTAAATAAAAAATACAAACTTTTATGGCAAAAAGTAATAAAAATTCGACTATAGTAAAATATTTAAATAATTTTAAGATTATCTTCTACCAAAATTTTGTCTAAATTTATACATATAGTTATTATTTTAATAATTAAAAAAGTGTTTAAGGAAAACTGAATTGAGAGAGAATTGAGTCGTAATTCATTGATAATAGAGGTCTCTTTATATAGGGGATTACAAGACACATAATCAGAGTTGTACAAAGAAAGATAATCGTACAATTAATCGGATATCTATGAATATCTCCGAGAATATCTCTAATTCAAAACCTTATTACCACTAGATCAAGTAACCTAGAGTTTGGGCCAGACACATATTCTGGATTTACTTGAACACTCCCCCTTGTGTCGCCCAAACGTGGTGCTCCTCTCGTTGCCTCATTAAAAACATTGCCGAGTAATAAAAACCCAGTGGGACAAAAATAACCTCGGTCGAATGGGAAAAAGAGCACAACACACCCTTCACGTTTTGAGACCATACATGTAGACATCTCCCCCTAATGTCTGCATCTCCCCCTGATGACAACGGTCATGGGAGTTCGGATAACTTCCGCAAACGATGCTACCAACATGTTTCTCGAAAGTGGAATTTAGGCAATGACTTAGTGAGCAAGTCTGCCACACCGTCATCAGATCGAACCTACTTCACTTTAATCTTGAGGAGAGTTTGTTGTTGTTGATTATGCTTGGTGTTTTCGCTTTTGATGTAGCCTTGCTTCATTTGTTCAAAACAAGCAGCATTATTCTAAATGCTTGTAGGCACATCTGTGGTAGACTTCAAACCATAATTGTTCGAACATGCATAATTATAGATCCAATCCATATACATTCACGAACCACATTGTGAAGAGCAATAATCTCTGCATTGTTCGAAGATATAGCGACTATGGTCTGTTCTGTAGACCTCCAAGATATCATGGTATTTACCCATGGTGAACACTTAACCAGTTTGGGAAGACTTTTTTGTGGGTCAGAAAGATACCCAACATCAGCAAAACTTTCCAAAACACATGTTGTTTTGGGATGGGGATAGAGGATGCAGGCCAGTGTTGGCAGCGTTCCTGGTGTGTGATGGGTCTGAATCCATCGTCTCTCTGTAGGGATAGAACAAGCTCATATCAATCGTACATCTCAAGTACCGAAAGATATCTTTTACA
Source organism: Rosa rugosa (assembly GCF_958449725.1). Lineage (NCBI taxonomy): Eukaryota > Viridiplantae > Streptophyta > Magnoliopsida > Rosales > Rosaceae > Rosa > Rosa rugosa. Next base: position 34,976,003 of record NC_084824.1, read on the forward strand.
CTAATCCAATGGCGTCGTGTTGGCGCAGAGCTATAACTAGCTAACAAGTTCACAACATATGGGATGTCCGGTCTTGTGCATTGAGCTAAGTACATGCAATAATGCGCTTATTGCACTTAAATAAGGCACTTCTGCCTCTAGCACATCTTCGTCATCATCCTTCGGATGAAGAGGATCATTTTCAGGATCAAGACTACAAACGATCATGGGGGTGCTTGAAGGCTTTGACCCTGTCAAAACGCCTAAGCATCTATCAACACGATGCTCAAGTTCCAAACCGAGATATAATCGTGTTCTCCCAAAATCCTTCATCTCAAACTCGGATTTCAAGTGTTCAGCGGTTTCCCTTAACTCTTTAAGGGCTTCTAATGAAGATCATGTCCAACATGAACCGCTATAGAATCCCAAACTTGTTCTGAAAATGCGCGGGCATATCCCTTCCAAATCAAGTAGTCACTTTAGTGAACGTTTCAACCTCATTGTAAAACGCTCTCCGTGGTCTAGAGCCACTTGACTTGGGTAAATGAAGTTCACCATGAACCTTCATGTATATTCATATCTAGATCCCCATAGACATACGTAGTGACGACATTCGTAAGCTGCATGTTCAGTTATTCGAAAACTACCAAACTGACAAGGTAGTGGAGTGCAATGACATCCATTACGAGAGAATATGTCTCATCGTAGTCGATTCCAAGGCGTTTTGTGAGAAGCCTTGCGCCATAAGGCGAGATTACCATCTCTTTTTCTCATCACGCTTTTTAACGAAGACAAATTAGTCAACAGGTTTTATGTTATGACGTGTTGGCATCACTGGCTCAAAAACCTTCCTATTCGTTAGAGAATCCAACTTAACCTGGATCGCATCTTTCCATTTAGGCCAAATTTCTCTACATTGACATTCATTCATCAACGGAGCGTGGTTCGATATCATCGAGCTCCTATTCCATGTCCTTGAACTAATACTGATGGCCCAACTATCCTAGTCACAAAGTAATATGCTCATAATCAAAATGGAGTCATAATGAAAAGAACTCTAAATTTTATCCATAAGCCAACGGAGTACATCATTGTCTCTTAGCCATTAGGAGAATCTAATCCAAATGCTAGCTAATGCAAAACAAAGGCAGTCGTTTGACTTCTTTTGGTAACTCCAAAATAAATATGACCAGGTGAGTAGAGAGATGTTGGTGGAGCAAAGCTCGCTTAAGTACCACTTATCTCAAAACCTTCCTAGACATCATACTCATTTTGGATGAGCCTATGTGAAGAAAAACTAAACCAATGACATTTACTACAAAGTATATGGCAATTGCTTATTACATCTCTTGGAAAAATAAAGACTTAAACAGAATTGGTGATCTATTGATCCCAGCCAGATTTGTAGTCTTCAACCCTTCACTCTAGATCATCTTCTTGATCTTCTTGTTCCACATAGTGAGCTTCTCTTGCTTCACAATATACTTTGTAGGTGGTGACAATTTCTTCACGAGCTCTACAAATGTGTGCCCAATGACCGGATACACCACATTGAGAACATACATTTCTTTGCTCAGACTCCATTAATTGAAGCGCTTTGAAAGCGTCATTTAGATGGCTCCTAGTGTTGGTGGCGCCACCAACATGGCCAACGACATTGCCTCCCTCTCTCTTTCCACATTGACCTCTTCGATTCCGTGTTCGCCTATTTTGGCGGTTACCTTCCCAAGTAGAGAGATTATATGGACCAGAACGCCCAGAAATATCCCTAAGATTAGGGTTTCGCTCTTAGCGCCCTCTCTTAGGGTCGTGACTATAATTAGATTCCGGAATATGCTCTGTTTCCACGGATCTCGAATTATAGTTCTTCACAAGGATGTTGTCATGCTTTTCAACAACATTCATAGCTCCAATGAGCTTATGAAATCTTGTGATCCGTCCTTCAGTAACATCGATTTGATAGTTCTTAGCAACCATCAATGCAGAGACGGGGAAGGTAGAGAGAGTCTTCTCAATCAACATCGCATCTGTGATCTCTTTACCACAGAATTCCATTAAGGATTTAATGCGAAGTGATTCCGAGTTGTAGTCAAGAACTGACTTGAAATCACAGAAGCAGAGGCTATGCCATCTCAATTCTAGGTCAGGAAGCAGGGAGTCACAGACGTTGCCAAATCTTTCTTCGAGTGAGACCCACAGCCTTATTGGGTCTTCTTCATTCATACACTCGTACAAGAGCGAATCATCCATATGACGAGTAATTAGGATGATGGCTTTCGCCTTATTTGCCTCTAAGGCTGCTCTATTTGCTTCCAAAGCTTGAGCTTGCTCAATAGTTAGCACGTCCTAGCTAGGCTCGAGAATCATATCTAGGATTCCATCGGCCTTGAAATGCTGGCTAATATCACGAAGCCACCTGTGATATCCAGAGCTAGTTGTTTCTAATGGAGCAAAGTTAATTTGTTCAGGTTACTCATCCTGAAAGAGAAAAAGAAAAAAGGTTAGTTTTGGAGCGGAAAAAGCTACCACGAAAACATATAAAATTTCATAGCATAATCGCTTTCAAGAAATTAGGAATTTCTTAGCGTAATCGCTTCCAAGAAATTCAATTCCAAGAGGTATTGGATTAGATCGAAACAATGACGTAAGTGGTCGATCATAAATTCTCTACAAACTCTAAGTTTGGAGATCTCAACAAGCTCCAAGCTTAGAGTGAGCACGAACCCCCACAGTTCGGCTTTTGGTCTCCCCTATGAAGAAGAAAAGGGGGTATAAGAAGAGAGTTTGCAAGTCCCCGAGAAAAAGAAGAGAAATTGAATAAAAACTCAAAAACGGGAACTTTTAGTAAAAAATACCTCGAAATAGTGATCGGAAAGTCGCCGGAGGTGGCCGGAAATCGTTGCCAAAGGTGGTTGACCGGAAATCGTTGTCGAAGGTGGTTGACTGGAAAAGCTTGGCTTGTGGGCTGCCCTTGCCTCTTTTTTTTCTTTCTTTTGGAGAGCCCAGGCCTGCCTTTCTCTCTCTTTTTTTCTTCTTTTTGACTCGGCCCAAGCCCAGGCCTACTGAGGATCAGATCTGTGACTTGCTTCTAGGCCCTGACTTCTCCTGGCCAGCGTCGCGTCAGTGGGCCGCAGGCCCCTTCCCTTTTTTTTTTTCTTTTCTCTTTTGCTTCTTTCTTTTTTGCGCCGCGTCTGTGGGCTACGTCTCTTTCTCTTTCTTTTTTTTTGCTTGTCAGGAACTCTTCTACTGGGCTAGCCGGTTTCGGAGGATCTGGTTTCGGTTCCAGGAACCTGGGGTCAGGGCGGTGACGACAGCCAAGTTTGACCGTGGAAGGTGGTCTGGAAGCTGGTGAACCGTGCAGGGATCTTTTTCTCTTATTAGGGAGGCCGGTTAGTGCTTTTCCGGCCGGTTCCGGTGGTTCCGCCGCCGATTCTGGGCTCCTGGGATTGAGAACTTCAAGGTGGGTGTCGGTGGTTGCTAGGGCTTGAATGCTACGATTTTAGGGTTTCAGGGTTAGGGCTTCGTAATGATAACGTGTTTAAGGAAAACTGAATTGAGAGATAATTGAGTCGTACTTTCATTGATAATAGGGGCCTCTTTATATAGAGGATTACAAGACATAGAATCAGAGTTGTACAAAGAAAGATAATCGTACAATTAATCGGATATCTATGAATATCTTCGTGACTATCTCTAATTCAAAATCCTATTACCACTAGGTCAAGTAACCTAGAGTTTGGGCCAGACACATATTCTAGATTTACTTGAACAAAAAGAATAATATATATATATATATATATATATATATATATATATATACAGATCCTATCCAGAGTGAGGTTAGGGTTTAGGGTCACTTTTCGGTCGCATATCCATATCTCGACCATTCAGTTTTTAGGTACTAATGTATAGATCATCTCTGTAAAATTTCAGCAAAATTGATGATCTTTAAGGTATCTAACTCGCTTAAACCAATGGACGAACTGAATATGTCCAACCTGAACCGTACTAGCTTTATGACAGTTATCAATGCGTTAATGACCATCAATTTGGCTGAAATTTTGCAGAGGTGATCTATACATTAGCACCTAAAAACTGAACGGTCAAGATGTGGATATGCGACCGAAAATTGATCCTAAACCCTAACCTCGCTTTGAAATTTCAAAGCGAGGCCTTGCTCTGGATAGGATCTGTATATATATATATATATATATATATAATAACTAATAACTTACTATTATAAAGATAGACCGAGTTATTAACGGATGTGATCAATCTAAATTTATTGAGTGACTTACTGAATGCAAACCCATCTATTAATAATGGATCAAAATCCAAATCCATTAACGAATTAACATTAATGACTCGTAAGGAGAAGGTCAATAATTTCATGCAAAAATTCATTCATTTTTTTTTTTGATACATGCAAAATTTCATTCCGGTGCACTAATTTCATGCAATACCTGCATTGTGGTAACTTATAAATGATTGATTCTTTTAAGGTTATCACATTGTTCTATCTCGGGATATCTACTTCCATACATTCATTAAATTTTTAATTCTAGAGCTAAATATAGAAAACTATGAATATATTCATATATATGATTAAAAAAAAGTAAAAAAAAATATATAAAAGATGAATTTCTAGAGCACTCTTATTGTATAATAGTAACATTGACCACGTAAGGGGAAGGATAAGAAACAGTGGCGGAGCCAGAAATTGATCTCAACTGGGGCACTCAAAAGTTTTAAAGAAAAAAAAAATTGAAACTTAATATATATCAAAATTAATTCATATATAAATTAGAATAAAACTATAGAAAGATTGGTTTTTTTTTTTTTACCAAAAAATATCAATATTTTTTTTAAATTACATATTTTATTAATTCAAACTTACAGTTTTTAGATTTTAGATAATCACAATGGAAATATACTTTATCTTTGAACTGTAAAACTATATAAAAGAATAGTGTTAATGTTTTTTTTTTGGGAAGAAAAAATAGTACTAATGTTAAGAAAAGAAAGAAATAAAAAAGAAAGAAACATTACATTGCTTCTACCAGCACTCGAAACTTAGATCAGCCTCTTAAACTAAAGTTCTTCTACCACCACGTCAAGACTACTTTCAGTGTTATTGTGAAACCAGAAGCATTTTATACTAAAATTTCACTGGGGCACGGGACCCACTGTGCCCCAACGTGGCTCCGCCCCTGATAAGAAAAAGGTTCAAAGTTTTGAAATATAGATGCTGCAAAATTGACCTCAATGGTTATTTGTCGTATTTCTAAAGTAATTATAGGGAATGGTGGTGGCAGCTGCTATATAAGCTATATATATGATTTGTGTTAGAGGTAATGACCCCCATATTTATAATGTCGTCAGTTTGTTAACAATAGATTTTAGTTATCTGGACATCTCTAACTCTATTATCCTGTTTAATTAGGCTATTAATTATCAGTAAAATGCATAATATAAATGTGAAGAAGCTCATTTAAGTGAAAGCTAACTGAATACAGACCGGACTTACGAGTATACAAATGGAAGATACAAAATCGACATGAGAAATAAATAAAATAAATTAAAATATACATAAGAAGAAGAATAGTTAGTATCACACAATAATCATACATTAGAGTAGGTTTGAATTACATCACATGTTACATTTGCTATATATGATACCAAGGAGGAAGAAGTAACAAAAAGATGACATTAATTACTGCATTAATGCAGCTTGGATGTGCCGATACTTGATTAGCTGAATAAGATATTTGTTTGTGAAAAGTAGAAGGAAACCATACCTAAAAGAAAAAAAAGAAAAAATCCAATTTTCGCAAAACATAAAAAATGGATTTATGTCTTAGGGTGAGTGATGCGTCAGCTAGTTGGTTGTCTCTACTCTACAGAGTCTAGTCATAAGTTAGTAGGTACTAGGGGGTGGGGGCAAGGGGCAGACAAAAGGCAAAAGCGCGTGGGTCCCAAAGCATGACAAAATCGTCCGGTTCTGTGTTCTGGTCCTGGGTATGGACTTTTTGCTCGAACGGTTTCTGGTACCTTTTCAATCATTCACTGTCTTCCCTCCCCACCATGCCCACCTGAAATTTATTTGCAGTTCGGCCATTCCCGCCAAACTTTGACCAACGAGTTTTGATATTCGTATTTCTCTCCAATGATTTATTGGTAATGCAATCATGTTCAAATCTAGTCGGTCTACTTCAAAACTCCAAGACTTTTGTAGCTTTGCTCACCCACAAATATTAAACCAAAGATTAAAGGAAAAATGTCTATTTACTTAAATTTGAGCTACACTAATCCAACTTACTCTAACATTTAATACGCAATACTTTTTCTCTCTCTCACCTAAACCCTAAGGCCTTCCGGTTGCCAATTTATTCTCGTCCGGCGGCGCCCGAACGTCGGGCCTGGCCTCCGGGCCTCCTGTTGTCAAGGGGTTTGCTGCCGGACGGGAAAACTACTGCCCATGGGACACCGTCGGGGATTCTCTCTGGTGTTTTGTCAGTTTGGTTTGGCTGGGATGGTGGAGACGGTGGTGGTCGTGCTGTCCGGGACGGTATTCGTTCCCGCTGATGGTTTTGCTTGGCTCACCGGCGTCATGGAACTCGATTTGCAAGGCTGGAATCGGGGATGGTTGTTGAGCCGAGGAGTCGGGGAACCCAGATCGGGGATGTTTTTGTTCAGTTTGATGCAGGTCGGTGACGTGGCTCGGAGCGATGGGACCGCTGCCATGGCAGAGTGGATCTTGACGACGTGTGTCGGCGGAATGGATCGAACGGAACTCTGCCGGAAGGGGCCGTACGATGGGGTGCTGGAGATGACGGCAGATTAGGCCCGAATCAGGCTGCTGGGCCGGGAGATTTCCTTGGTATGCCCTATTGGGCTTTAATTGTTGGGCTGGGGTTTCTACCTTAGTCCATCAGCTTCTAATTGGGCTAGGGTTTTGGCTCTTGGCCCAAACCTATGTTTTTAGCTTTTGTCTAATTACAATAAATTTCCTTGTATTAGGAACCAAACTAGTGTCGTTTTGGCTTGTCTATTTGCTATGTTTTTTTCATAGTTTATATGCTCGCTTTTATAGTGAGCGATAAGTTCAAATATAGTTGGTCTATCCTATGTACTACTGTGGCTCCTCCACGAAGCCTTGTTCTGGCCATTTTTATGTGTCAGCGGGTGAGTATGTAATGGCCTTCTTGGCATGCGCTATTATCAATGGAATTACCATTATTCAAAAAAAAAAAAAAAACTTACTCTAACATTTTATGAAATTGCCCAATTACTCAATAAATTACATATTTTTTGCCCTAATACCCAATTAAGTTTTTTTTATTGTTTTTTGTTTATTTTTTGGACAATTTTGTCCTCTATCTTTGTCACTTAGAGAGAGAAGTCATCAGAGATTTCGCCGGATTTCGGTCACTAGCTGCCTGAATTCAGTGACCGGAGATCAGAGTCTAGCAACCGGAAGCCGGCGACCAGAGATCGGAGTCCAGTGTCCGGTTTTATTACCCCCCAATAAACTTTAGTGCTCCCTATACTAATAAAAATTAATTGGGTTTTACTTGGGGATAATAAAAGTTTCTAGCGACCTCTTTGGGGACCTCCGACAACCTCCGGACCTGTGACCAAAGTCCGGCATCCGATTTTATTGCCCCCCAATAATACCTGATAAACTTTTATTGCGCCGCAATAAAACTTTTATTGGGGGTAATAAAAGTCTCCGTGACCTATAAGATCTCCGACGATCAACCTATTTGGGGACCTTCGGTGCTCGGTGATTGGAGTCCGGTTTTATTACCCCCCAATAATACCCGATAAACTTTTATTGCCCCCAATAAAAGTTTTATTGGGGGTAATAAAGTTATCTAGCGACCTCTCCAGTGACCTATAAGATCTCCGACGACCTATTTGGAGACCTCCGGTGACCAGTGATAGGTGATTGGACTTCCGTGTTCTGTCTTATTGCCCCCCAATAATACCCGATAAACTATTATTCCCCCCTCCAAATAAAAATTTCATTGGGAGGTAATAAAAGTCTCTGGTGACCTATAAGATATCCGACGACTTATTTGGGAACCTCCAGCCACCGATGATAAGTGATCGGAGTCAGGCATCCGGTTTTATTACCCCCTAATTAAAATTTTATTGGGGGTTATAAACGTCTCCAGCGCCCTCTTAGATGACCTATAAGATATTCGATGGCCTCATTGAGGACCTCCGGTGAATGGTGACCGATGATCGGAGTCCGGCGCCCGATTGAATTGTGCCCAATAAAAATTATTGGGTTTTATTGGGGAGGGGGGGGGGGGTAATAAAAGTCTCCCACGACTTCTCTGGTGACCAATAAGATTTCCGACAAACTATTTGGGAACCTCTGGCCTGTGACCAGAGTCTGGTGGCCAATGATAGGATTTTGGCGACCGGTGACCAGAGTCTGGCTGTCAACGACCGGTGACGGGAGGCCAGCGAAGTCTCCAATGACTTTTTAATTATTTGGAGGGCAAACTTTCTTTTTATATTTAAATGGGGTAAGTGGGCACACTGATCTTTTAGTGGAGTAAGTGGGCATTTTTTGGTCTAAATTGGGTAAATGGTCAAGAGCCCAAGATCAAGAACCCTAAGCGCCGTCTTTGTGCTGCAACCTGCGCAAAAATCCTAGACCCTATTGACGCTCTCTTGACATCTCAGTCGACTAATTTTATTTGTTTTCTAATTGCATGGCGTCAATCGATGATACAACGGTGAGTTTTGTGGCGTCACTTGCTCTGGCAGGAGGTGCTGATGTGTTAGATATTAGTAAGATTGCAGGAGGATCTGTGAAGCATGCGTCTAAGCTTTTCTTCTTGGCAAGGTGCTGTTATCCAAGATGGTGGATATCAAGGAGATGCGATGACATTTTCATCGCATTTGGGTGCTGGAAAAGGGCTTTCACATCCAAGAGAACCAAATGAAAGGTTGGTCTTCTCATTTGAGGATCATGGTGATATCAAGAAGGTTCTCTGGGCGTAGGATTTCAATTGAGCTTTGGAGAAGGTGTCTCTGACATCACTCTTCTATTGGGTTCGGATCACAAACATCCCACCTGCATTGAAGTGAGGGAGACAATTATCAATATAGCCTCTGTGGCAACAAAAATATTTGGAAATGGATGACAAGCTATTCAGAAGCAAATGTGAAGTTAGGATTAGGGTTTGGGTTTCGCATGAAATCAAAAAACTCTTTTTTCTGAAGAAAGCGTTCAAATTGGCTCCAAGTACTAAGGAACACATTTCCTCTTTTTTTTTTTTTTTTTTGATAATTTATGATACACTAAAAATAAGCGCTCAACTTAACCCCGGAAGAAGTAATCGTTAAGCTATATAGAGCAAGCAAGGATCGTTCATAGCCAGAGATTGAGGTTACTCAAATTAATCATGCAAGACACAATAAGAAACTAAACTAATTAACGAAAAGAAAAGAAAGAAGAGAAGAAATAAGGAGTGAAGTATATGCAAATTAAAGGGGGGTTTCAGGGTTTGAAATCGAAAATTTAAAAGAAGCCAAATGAATTAGGGTGTGTGATATAAATGGAGAAAACATTAGAAGCTCAGAAATCCACCACCAATTATGATCAATGCAAGTCATGTCACCTAAATTTAATTACTATGTTGTGAGGAAGAAATCAACTAAGAACATATAATAACGCAAGCAATGTCCTTATTTTACTTCCCTTAATTACTTAGTCTAAATGAACGCACATTACTTAGCCTTTTAAACATGCAATCAAGGTATAGAACGCTATCCGATCTTGTCAACAACATATTCAAAGCATTAAGCATACATAAAAGTTCGATTGATTATAGAATCCATACTAGTAAAGAACGCAATCTACCATGCAAATCCTAATGGTTTGATTTAACTATTGTCTTATAGTTGTCCCAACTTATGAATTGAGATCACAAAATGATTAGTTGAGTTGTTAACTTAATTCGAGCTCAATTACATGTGAAAGTTCTAAGTATGCATGCTCAAAACAATAACACATAAAAGATAACAATTAAACAAAGTAAAGCAATCATTCTCACATAATGACATAGCAATAGAAATTTTGATAAACATGCTAAAAGGTTTATCACATAACCAGGGCTTCAAACCGTGCCCCTAACAAATATAGTTTAGCTACTCATTGTTTACGATCACTAAAGAAAACATAAAACATTTCAATCACAAGGAAATAAAAATCGTAAAAGATGAAGGTGAAGGCCATGGCTACACTTTGATTATGATCTTGAAGGCTTCAAGGACGCAAGGTGGCTAGAATAGCACATGGATACACTTCATGATGTTCTACCACAGGAGTAATGGTGACTTACGTTCTTACTCAATGAATAGGGCCTAATGCAGCTTCATTTAAGCCCGCTCAAAGAGTTCGGATACTTTACCATTTCCTTGATGTGAAATCATAAAACTAAAGAGAGTTAGAGAGCTTTTTACATTGTGTATGAGAAAAGGTGGTGCCAAAATTGTGTGAATCGGGGTCCTACATATAGAAGACGTCCACCCTAGTTACCTTCTCTAAGTCTGCTTCAGTTTTCCAACTCCAAATAAGAATATGTTTGCTTTTGAATTTTTCTGATTAGTCCACATCCTTAGTGAAGAAATGGATGGATTTCAAAACTTTTTAATTAGTGCGGAATTAGTTTAACAATTAAACTACTAACTAAACATAAAATCCATTCCTTTAACCCATGATCTTGGCTTATTATGATATGTATATAAACATAGCATGCTTAGTAAGAAAGAACAAAGAGGGAGTTTATATTCTACTCACCCTTGGAGTATGATTTCAATCCGATCCAAGTGAACCACCAAAGTTCCTCTCCTTGATCTCTCCTTGTGTGTGTTTCCTCCACCTTGAAGCACCTTGGATTAAGAACTCCTTCTTGTGCTTGTAGATTCCTTCTTGATGTTACAAGTAGAGCCACAAAAGGATGTGGCCTCTAAGGATCTTCACCAAGTGAATCAAAAGGTGAAGAAAGATGAAAGGAAAGGAAGAAGTACGCAAGTGTTCTTCCTTCCTTGTTCTAACACCAACTTGTGCAATTAGACCAAGGGAGAACTCTCTCCAACCAATTAAAAGATGATAGTGTGAAGACACACTCTTGCTTACCCTCTTTGTCCATGTTTTCACCTTATATAATAGGAAATAATTCCAACTACTAAAAGTGAAATATTGACTTTCACAAAGCCAATATGTTGGCTGATCTATACATGTTGTTGGGCACTAAAAATGTGTCTTGGGCTTTGATTTAAGTCTCACTTAGTGCCAAGTCCACACCAAAACCCGACAATCATTTAGGCCCAATAGGTTTGGTTTTATCCGAAAAACCTAATTATGTCCAAATAATAAATCTAATTAATTATTTGGTCATAAGCAACTCTTATTTAATCTTCTTCATATACAATCTCAATGATCCACTTATATGGTGTGCGATCTCTTAGGTTCTAATTAACAAGGCAGTGAAGTTTATAGAACCATTCTATTTCGTTTACGAATCAAAACTCCATTTTGATTCTCTCTTGTTATTAGGATTATAAATGTTTATCAATCTTCGGGGACTTCACAAGTCATAAGTGACATCTTGCAACATATCATGACTACCCTAGTTAATATAGAATTACAAATAACCTATTCAATTGGAATTACAATACAATACGGTCCTTCTCTAACACGATGTTCTAAATCACATCATTGGGGTATGGAATTGATATGTCAATCCCCTAATGTGATTTCCATTCTTATGTGATTCTTAGAATGTGATTAGAAACTCCTTTTTAATCTCATTCAATGCTTTGGCCAAAGACTTATTGAAACTTAAGGATAGAGATTCCTTATTGTACACTCACATGTCTCTATGACCGAATTGATTATACCAATGAATGCATCAATCATATCCATTAAGGAACATAATATTATTGCATCATCAAGAGTTAATCCATTCACTCATAAGACAACCATGGTGTCTCAGGTCAAAAGACTAATTTGTAATATTGCAATTTAGAGTTCAAGTTTGACATGTAAGTAAAACTCCATACAAGAACTCTAATGATCGCGTTCAGTATACTCTTTAAGATAAGAGCAGCCACATACTTGTATTAGTGTCTCTACACGAATGACAAGAGACATATCATCCTCTATATTGAGCATACATAGTATGTGCTAATCTTTCCGGATCAGCAATGTCCAAATGATAATCCTATGACTAGGAACCTTTTAGGATAAGAATGTAAAAGAGTAAAGGTCTCACACATCTAACTCTTTAGATTACTTTCTCTTTAACTCATAGTCCTTGGACCTTGTTCAATCAAATATTAAATATAAGCATTGAACAATAAACTTGCCCTTTTCGATTAATAATAATTACAATAATAATTACATCAAAATGATTGTTTTATGACACAACTCCTTCACTTAGTGCCAATGAAATAATTTCACATCATCACAATTGCATCATCATCTTCAAAATCGTAACCAAGTAAGATTAGGGAGCCTAATGACGTCGCAATCATCTAGAATATTCATGAATTTTCATCCAAAGCAACTTATATTGATTCAGGAATTCAAATCTTATAATTATTCAGCTAGCTTTCCATGTCAAATATGAATTCATCTGCTTGTCTTCTTTGCAGATGACACCATAAGTATCTTCTAGAAGCTTCTTGAATGTTCTCGAGCTCTCTTAGTCCACTCAGCTCTCCTAGTGCCATCATGTTTCCTTATCTAAATAGGTTTAGGTTTCCTAGTCAACGTAGGACTTTTATTCCACAAGAGTTTGAATTCATTTCTGAATCCTAGTGAACTAGGATTTCTTTTTTTACTAGGATTAGGAGTACTTCATTTTCGTCATTTTTCTTCATTTCTGCTTCCCTTGTGCATTGCCCATATCAAGTCTGGCATTTGCATGCCTCTTTAAGCTCATTTAATCTCTTCTTTGCTCCAAAGTACCTATAAAACAAAACTAACTTACAAAATAATAAAATAAGAGAAATAACTTACGAAACATGGGAAGATAAGCAATATAAACATCACATTTCATGCTACTATCAATCTGATCAGTCAATGTCGTGTTTGTGGACTGATTAATTTATTATGCTGTTGGAAAGTATGCATCTACTACACTGCATGTGCCCTGTGATTTTAGCAGCAGGGGCTGCTGCACATGCGTTTAATTTTGCTAACGAACGTCTCCAGTTGGGGGGTGTGACTTTCAAGTTATACATTCTGTGGTTAGGCCCCTGTTTACCAATATGCAGCATTGTTTGATGCCTAGAAGAAAAACACACCATTATGGTAAGAGATTTGGATGCTAGGTCTGAAGTTTGCTCTAATGATTCAATAGTTTTGGTGCTTGTTGTCGAGCATCAATTGGAAATGAGGGGCAGAGCTAAATCCCCTAATGTGTCTCTGAAGAAGTTGAAACCTTTATTGGATGACTTGTTTGAGGAGAAGAAATGCTTGTTTTTGCCACTAAAGAAGGTAATGTTCTTGAATTTACCTCTAAATTCACTGCAAAATCCTTAGTTTTGGGCGAGACACTGGGAGGTACAATGGTCAAGCTAGCTCGGGAGATTTTGGGAGCAGGGAAGTCAAGAAGAAACGTGGAAGACCTTTGGGAGCAAGGAACAAAAATCCTCACAAGACTAAAAAGATTCAGCTACTACTAAACATTTACGTTTAACTTATCCTACTTTTCCTTGCCCTAACTCTAAGGGTAAGGAGAAGGTTATTTAGTTTATTTTATGCTTTTAGCTTATAGTAAATGGGGTTGTTTTTAGACCAAGTTAATGAAACTCTTGGAGTACCACAATTAAATGCATTGACTTAGGGAGATTCAAGCACGTTTTTTTAGTGTGAGACGACTTTTCATAGTTGTGTAGGCTCTTAGAATAATTGAGTGAAAATATACTAATGAATGGTACCCATTTTCCCTTACTTGCTTGACCATTGATTTAGAGTGCAACCACATAGAGATTTACTGTATGTGTTGTTCTGGCCTTGGGATTAATGAAAATCTCTATTTTTTTGTCAAAATAATAATAATAATAAACCAAAAAAAAATTAATTACATTTATCTGTAGAAATTAGCTATTCTTTGTAGGTTAGTTTTCTTTTGTTTTTTTATTACATGTTGTTTGTAGGTTAGTTGATTAGCTATATGATATGTTTTTGTAATAGAAACGATAACTTTATTGATAATGTGGTAGCACTACAAAGGAACCTATCACATAGTGGTCCGTACTAAGTCCCTCACACATAATACTATTCTTTTATACGCCTTAACCGCTCATAATATAGAAAATTCAACAGAGGATAGAGCAAAATGAGTGGTTACCATAACTATATCAAAACTTCTGAATGAGTTCTCTCATCCAACCTATCTAGTAGAGTATTCCTTAAGGCAACCTCCATCACCCTAGTTGTTGATTTTTTGCTTTAGTAGATGAATGTTCCTTGAGATAGTTTATTCCCCACAGAAGAAACCTGAGTCTTCAACTTAGAACTTGAATCATCCTTATTCTTGAGAGTACCACCAACAGAACTGTTCCTCCTCTTCTTCTTGGCTGAAGATGTAGCCGAATTAGACATACCAACTGCCGGAATTTCACTAGCTAAATTACGCTTCAAATCAAAGCTAGATTGAGCATCATAGCCACCCAATCTCCCTCTTTTCTAAGCAGAGACCAATGATCTAAGCTTGGATGCTTACCATGAGCTTAGGTAGCAGGAAGACCATAGGCTCATTCTTCCTAAACCACATTATATTGGCAGCTGGAACTACCAATGCTAGCAAACAAAGTTGTGGTGGCGTCGCCACAAGTAGTTAAGAAACAACAATAGGACTCACAACGAATCCCGTTGTAACGATAGCAGTAGCAACAATACTAGAAAGAGATGACGTTAAAAGGAGTGCCGCTACTGCTAGAGTCGTCTTCCAAACAAGCGAGGCAACTGAACTAGTCGCATCGCCATTAATGGAGAAGGATCCCAACATTTAACACAAGCCGCCTATAAACCCCACATAGCTCATGCATATGTAAATACACAAACTCAAGATCCTTGGAATAGGAGGCCGAAAACTAATACATGTCTTGATTAAGGATTGGCTTGTCAAAATCCATAACCACCAAAGTCGCATTACCTCCTCTCTATCCAACATCCTCTGATCCACGTGGAGGAATTGATGCACATCGCTACCGGGCCGTCGTGTATGCCGGTTGCACCCTTTAGATCTCTACCTGAACCGGCAGCTGGTTAAGTGAAATCGCCTATCGTCAAGCCCACCACAATCACCCAACACCATTATCGCCTAACTTGTAAAACCATAACCCATTAGCAATAATCTTTTAATTGTCAACTTGATCCCTGCAATGACAAAGGCACCTCCCATTTAAAGGCTCCCTAATCTTAACTTGTGAAAGATGAGCCAGATATTAGAAATGACATGAACAGATCTAGGTCAAGGACCATTGGATTGGATGAAGTCAGCCGCGCTACCAAGAACACATTATTATCTTCCTCTCCCCCAAGACTGAAACTAGGTAGGACTCGATTGCCTTAAATGGCTAGTGCTTCCACCATGCAAGATGTAATATCGTTAGAGAACAACTCAGAGAGAGGGTAGGGAAATATTAAGGTTGAGGTTGAGAGAGAGAGAGAGAGAGAGAGAGAGAGAGAGAGAGATGTAGGTAAGAGGAGTTGGGATAAGAGGAGGATGTAGTGTTCTTGTGCCTAGGTTATTGATTAGCTATATGATGATCAATTGATAATATTTCTTTGTGTTAGGAATTTTATTGTTCTTCCTTTTTGGCAATGTATAGATAGATTTGAATTTTTCTTTTTGGTTAGAAAAAGTATTGATAAGATACATTATTGGTACTAGCCACTAAAATATTGACATTTGTTAAGTTTCATTTGTATTGAAATTTTTTTAGCCCCATATATATTCCTACATTCGCCACTCAATGACCCAAACAAAAATTTGAGAAAGAATTTTCATCTTAATATACATTAAATCGAATTCTCAAGTCAAAGTCCACAAGGGAGAATTGTACGTGGATTGATAGCCGGCCTATATGTCTTTCTTGTCTGGTAAATGAGGAAACTACCTTCTAGAAGAGAAGAGAAGTAGATCTTCTACTAGAATCTAACAAGAGTAAAACAGCTTTTAAACAAAGGAGAAAACGTAAGAAAATAAAAATGGAAAAGACATAAGATGGATGTGGAGGAAGGAACTTTGGGATTTGGCTGGGAGAGTTTAAAAATCAAGATTGAGTGGTGAGCAAAGAAACAAAAACAAAGTTGTTTTTGAATGCCAAGGTCGGTCCAGATTCTTTCAAGACCCCGAGCAAGAATTAACACTAGAACCCTTACTTTTATATTGATAAGCTGGAATCTAAGTCTTGTAAAGAGTCCTTGTTTCACAAGACTTGTCAAAGATCAAGTGCAACAAGGTCTATATAAATCCATGTTTCAAAATTAATTATCTTTTCTTCTCAATATGTTTTCAATTAAAAATGTATTAGCTTCTAATTTCATCGTGTTTTTGTGAAAATTTATTTTCAACTACATGAAGTGGTTCATTTTAATGAGGAGAAAAAGAATGGGTTCACTTAGGGTGTGGCAAACTCTAGGAGCAATCATGATCTACATATATGAACTGATCATCTCAAAAGAAAAAAAATTGATATTCATCTAAATAATGAAAATAAGAATAATATATATATTTTTTTGAATTAAGGCAAGAGCCAGTATATTGATCAAAGCCAGAATGCCCTTACATACCCTTATGCTGCCAATTAAGGGTAGACAAGAAGATGTGCTAGTACCCACATTGGTACATAGAACTAGGTCACTCATTTGACATTAAATACATTGAAATAGTATGAATCCTCCTTCGATACTACTCTAGAAGATTCGATAGAAGCATGAAAAGTTCATAGCTCCCTAAAAACTTAGGGAATTTATTGAAAGTAAATATACTAACATAATATAAGCCTAAAACAACTAGGCCCAATTAACAAGCACAAAAATAGAGCAGCTCAAAGACAGTTGCATCCAAACCTTAGCAAGCTGGTCCAAACCAGTTTAGGATGCTGTCTCCTTCGCACAGTGGTGCATCCATCAAGCATCGCCTCAACCAAATTGCTCGAAAAAATTACCAACTCATCAAGAACTACCATTGCCGGAAAACCAAAGCAAAACTACTTGAGATCACCCAGATTACCATATCGATGAAGCCTAGAAGGCCCATCACCCAGCCTAATCCGTCACACACAGCCGCAAGTCCGACCTAAGTTGACCATCATGCTTCAGAGGCGTCTCACCCAAAACCGCCGCCAAACCAAACTACCAAACTTCAAGAAGCAACCCTCCAAGAAACGCGCCCCCCCCCCCTCCGATGGAGCATTAGCATCACCCGTCCGGTAGCAGACCACAAACGTTTGATAAGAGCAATATTTGCGACGTTTTTAATGTCATTCTCTCTATATTTTACTTAGTTATTCTCTTAACACTATCATTTCTAACTTAGTTTGTTGTAATTAGGTACATTTGAGCTCTAAACGCAGGAAATGAGCTATAAAGAGTTAGAAATGAAAGAAATGAAGGCAAGGAAGAAATAGGGTCTAGATACATGGAAGATTTTGACAGTTAAGATGTATATTGGATTTCTACTTCTCATGCAATATTTTGATTGGTCGAATGAAGCAAAAGAATCAGAGAAAATCCTAAACTCTAGCCCTAGCCATGCACTATATAAGGTGGCGTACGTAGATACCTCTACTAGCAAGCTAGTTTGCTATCTCACCAAGCATAAGTAACACCCTCTTAGGGGGACCCACAAGCCATGGTGGGGCCAACCGCGACATGCATACCGTAGCTCGACATACGACCTATATATCCCGTGGTAGTTGGAAGTGGCCAAGACCTCGCCAGGAAGCAACCTTTTCAGCCTTGCCAATATGCCTCCATAATATGTATTTCTAGACTAGAATGGAACTTCTTGTCCCACATTGAAGAACATGTAAAGGAAGGAGTCTCCCTCCCCTATAAAGGGAGACTCCTTCTCACTTACTCAACATCCCATTAGATCTCATGTAATCCTCTTGGGCCGCAAGGCCCAACACACATAGTTAAGCTTGCAAGTGGAAGTAGTCTCCCGCTAAGGCGGGAGACGAACCACTATACTTCTTGTGTCTTCTCTCTCTCACTCTCTCTCTATCTAAAGCTAACTAGAGCATTTGGTTCTAACGTTAACATTGACGCCGTCTGTGGGAAGCCAACACAAAGGCTTCGTCATTTTCCATGCTAACGGAGCTCAAAGAAAATTCTTCTATTTCTTCTTAGAGCTACTCAAATCTTCTTTGATTATCAATCTCCTCGGATAATCATTGGCCCCAGTGCCCAGTGCAAGCCTTGCCTAACACAAGCATACAAAAAAAAAAAAAAATTTACTCTGGACACCCTCCATAGCGTCAAGATAAATGCATTCCGCCAACATCTATCCGCCAACACCATTCACCGCATCATCAATCAATCCCAGCAGCGGCCACTTAACGCTTCAAGCGTTTGGTCAATCCTAGCAGCGCCAGCGGCCATCTCCCGCTAGCGATGCCCAGCGGCCAACGAGCCAGCGCCGATAGCCAGCGACAGCGGCCATCTCTTGCTAGCGACGCCCAGCAGTACCAGCGGCGACATCTTCCGCTAGCTGGGCTAGCGTGTCCAGCGGTCATCTTCCACTTGGAGGGGCCAGTGACCCAGCGACAGCGGCTATCTCCCACTAGCGACTCCCAGCGGCCAACGAGCCAGAGCCGATAGCCAGCGCCAGCAGCACATCTCCCGCTAGTGACGCCCAGCGGCCAACGACCCAGCAACAGCGGTCATTTCCCTCTAGCAACGCCCAGCGGTAACACAGAAACCCAGCGGCAGCCTAGTTAGGCTAACCCAGTAATCCAGCACCCAGCGGTAGATAAGTAACTATATCTTCCTTTCTTTACGCTCTTTCAATTTGAGCTAGCGCCATGCCAATGCCATGCTTTTATAACCCTTAAGCATGCCTACAACATTTCGTAGATTTGGCAACGCCTTCTAGGCCTTACATGCTAGATATGCTATGCTTCACATATCGATCTCAATGATCCTTAAGCATGCCTACAAAAATACAAAATGTTATTAGCAACTTTATTACAAGTACATGCAATACACATATGCCATGCTTCTATTTAGTTGCAACCCAATTAAATAAACATGTGACAATCAAACAAACTATGCTATGCTTATTTGTTGTTCATACAATTAGCAAGATTTACATGTACACTATGTAAATATTTTGTCTAGCCTCTTGGCCACCATATTTTGTCAAACCCTCCCCACGGGAAGGAGACCTAAACGGATCTAGACTCCACGAGTCCATAGTCCACGACCAACCGCCAAGCGGCAAGGCAACGCCTCATAATGACGATGACCGCTACACGGCATTACAGTCAAGATTTTCTCCTCCGGAAAAGAGTAAAGGGACCGGTTAACACAGCCCACGACAGCCATTGATCCGGCGGTTAACCCCCGACGCTTGGGTATCAAATATTAGGTTCGCTACCTAACGCCCACCGCCTCTGTAATAACCTAAATTTTCAGTTTAAATCCCCGTATTTTTCATGAAATTAATTATTGTCCCAATGAGTACAAATTATAATTCCAATGCCTTGTCATTTTGGTTAAACGAGAATTAGATTTATTTCGAACTTTTATTCCCTTGAAATGTTCGATTCAAGAGTTGACTTTTTATACGTTTCGATTTTGTAAAAACTTCCTTCATAAAAGTCGTAGAGCTCGTCGATGCAAGTCCGTGCATATGCGGAACACAAAGATCGGAATTTTTATGAATTAGTTATCGCATTTAGAAGAAGTTTCCAAAACGGGTATATAAAGAAAAAACCCTAAATTTTTTGGGAAGGTTTCCATTTTCATCCGGCCTCTTTCTTTTTTTTGAAACTGTTCATTCTCTCTCTCTCTCTTGCGCGGCCGAACCCAGAAAAACATAGCACAAGGCTCTCCGATCGATCTCTCCCTCCTCAAGCCACCCCAGTAGCGGCCTTACACGGCGGCGCGGCCCGTGACGGCTGTTGGAAGTCAGCCCCGATTTAGATCGAAAAACCACCTTCCAACCCGGACATCTCGAGTTACAGTTGACCATTTCTTGTGATTCTTGGCTTGGTGAACTCACCTTGAGTTTCTGAACAAATCTCCAGAAGGAATCGAAGAGAGTTGTTGAAGTTCTTACGTAGATCGGAGCACCTGCCGGATTCTGGAAATTTTCCGGCCACCGTAGCTTCTAAGGTATATTTTGATCCCTTCCTGATGTTTTTTTGATGTCATGCCTTTAGAGTTATTTGATAAGCATGATGAGATGAAGAGGAGCAGCCCGGCCCCGACACCATTGGTGGTGGTCTGCGGCGGCTCTGCCGCTAACTCCGGCGGCCCTTTCCGGCCACCTTCGGGGATCAAAAATATAGTTTCTGTACATTTTTAGATTATACATCTCAATACGATCATTTCGATGTATTATACACAATTTTTGGATATCGTATGATTTAGTTATGAATTTTACAATTTCGATCGATTTCGATCGTTTGATTTGTGATCTGTGAAGATCGAACCGTCCGATTGACTTGTAATTTTGTTATATTGATCGTATGACTGTCCCAATGACTTTGTGTGGTCATGGGTGATGATCCGACTGTTGGATCGTTATTAAGTGTGGTTATTGAATCGGTTACTAAATTAGGATCGTGTTGATTAGGTAATTGACAGATCGAGTGAGGACAATTTAGGATCGTTGTTTTTAGGCTGTTGAGAAGACGCAGCTGGATTGGAGGTGAGTAAATCTCACATGGTTCATTTACGGACCGAGTTATTTAATTGTTGGAATTGTTGTGATAATTGTAAATCGTTTTCAAATTTAATGCTTTGTTTGAAATAATATGAACTCGATCGACTACGGTTCATAGGGCTACGGCTCCCAGGTAAAAAAATGAATTTAAGTATAAAATGAATTTCTTGGTTTTAAAGTGTGTGAGCTATAGTTGGTATTAGTGGTCATTCCTGTGTGGATGATTACGTATATATATATTTACGTGGTATATATATATCTGGACGGTGTGGCATTGTGATATGTAGACTTTTGGTGTTTTCATTCACATTATTGAATTAAACTTCCACTTATGCCGGAATTATATTTGAGGACTTATATTGTTGAATGAGTTATTGAAATTATGATGTGACAATTGAGAGTCGGGTGGGATTTCTTTAAATGGCTGGATTCTGAAGGTTACTGTGGTTAACCTGGGTGCAATGTCATCGTAAGGCTGAACCTCGACGGAGGCAACAGGTTACGGTATGGTTAGAGCTCTAGTCATGTTGCATGCATAGTTTCATGATGGTAACTGGGTTATTGCATCATGGGTGTGTAGTCTGTGTTTACGTACCATCATGGTGGTAACGACGTTACTGCATCATGAGTACGTAGTTTTCGGAGAATGTTCTGGTGTTCTTTCCTTAATTCATATGTGAGAATTGGAATGCTATGAATTCTATTGTTGATTTAATTGTAATCTCCCGAACTAAACTTTTGACGCAGGGATTACTATAATTTGAATTGGGTGACTTTAGTGATCTCCTGAACTAAACTTTCGATGCAGGGATTACTAATTGTTACCTAGTGTGATTATATGTTTGGTTGTGTTTTGTGGAGTTAAATGTTGTTGCTTTAATTTATCTCATGAGTTGAGAAATTATAAGCATGAGTGACGTGAGTCATTTTAATTGAGTTTACTCATACGAGCTTAAAAAGCTTACCGGGTTTGTTTTGTTCATTCCCGGTGCACTATTCTATGGTGTAGCGGTTGTTCCTGCAGGTTAGGATCACCAGGGCTGAGATCGAGGCGAGGAATACTGGCAGCGCTAGGTTCATAGCCCATTTTTGTTAGCGTACTGCTATTTTTGGTATGCTTCTAGTGAGCGTTTACATTGTATATTTAGTTATCTCGAGTTTTGTAAACACTTGTTGTTGTTACACAAATTTATTTGAAAAAGTTTCTAGTAATTTTAAGAGTTGGTATAATTATCAAGTTTCGGATTCGAATATCTTTATTCGAAATTTGGGGCGTGACAGCCTCCACGACATCCACGAGCTTCCCGCTCATGCCTTCCCGGCAACCATCGAGCTTCCCGCTCACGAGCTCTCACGCTCACACCTCCGCGGCACCCATGAGCTTTGCGCTCATGCCTTCACGGCATCCCCGAGCTTCCCGTTCACGAGATCTAATGCTCACGCCTCTACGGCACCCCCGAGCTTCCCACTCATGAGCTCTCACGCTCACTCCTCCACGGCACCCACGAGCTTTGCGCTCATGCCTTCCTGGCACCCCCGAGCTTCCCGCTCACGCCTCCGCGGCACCCACGAGCTTCGCGCTCATGCCTTCACGGCATCCCCGAGCTTCCCGCTCACGAGCTCTAATGCTCACGCCTCTAAAGCACCCCCGAGCTTCGTGCTCATGCCTTCCCGGCTACCATCGAGCTTCCCGCTCATGAGCTCTCACGCTCACGCCTCCTCGACACCCACGAGCTTTTCGCTCATGCCTTCACGGCACCCCGAGCTTCCCGCTCACGAGCTCTAACTCTCATACCTCTACGGCACCCCCGAGCTTCGCGCTCATGCCTTCCCGGCAACCATCGAGCTTCCCGCTCACGCCTTCCCGGCACCCCCGAGCTTCCCGCTCACGCCTCCGCGGCACCCACGAACTTTGCGCTCATGCCTTCACGGCATCCCCGAGCTTCCGGCCCACGAACTCTAACGCTCACGCCTCTATGACACCTCCGAGCTTCGCGCTCATGCCTTCCTGGCAACCCCCGAGCTTCACACTCATGTCTTCCCTGCAACCATCGAGCTTCCCGCTCATGCCTTCCCGGCAACCATCGAGCTTCCCGCTCATGCCTTCCCGGCAACCCCCGAGCTTCCCGCTCACTCCTTCCCGGCAACCATCGAGCTTCCCGCTCACACCTTCCCGGCAACCCTCGAGCTTCCCGTTCACGCCTTCCCGACACCCCCGAGCTTCCCGCTCACGCCTTCCCGGCACCCCCGAGTTTTCACGCTCTGGCCTTCCGGCATTCCTAAGCTTTACACTCACATCCTCTCGACATAATACACATTAATGGAACATTGAATTCTTCTACCATTTGTCGTTTGCGACAAATCGAATTCTTTTCGTGTTCCATTAATACGAGCGAAAACCAAACAAACACATGCATTCGCGTATTCATAGTTCACGAATTACAAACGCTTGCCTTCATGGCACTCATGTAACTTACACCGAGCGTAACCTCGTCAACTCGGCCTCGTTCGTTCTCTTGCGAGCACCACGCGCATCATATGCAATCGGTATATTCATTCTTAGTATGCTCAAACAACCATATGCGTTCTCGAGCCTATACGTCATATATGATCATACTCGACGGCATTCTCATGTATACATCAATATGTATCATGCACCTCGTTCATTCATATATGCCAATGCATATCAATGCAACTCACATACGTTGCCCAATACAACAAGCATTCTACATATGCGCGCTTTTGTCTTTGTTGTGCAGGTTAACGAGTCCCTTCTTGCTTACGAAGTTCGGGGACTTGTAGGGGCTAGGCGCCTCTCGGACGTCACTTATGCTTGATGACATCATGTTTATAACTCCCCAACCAAGAAGCTCCTCTTAATTGGGGACTTCGGGGACTTGTAGATACCTCTACTAGCAAGCTAGTTTGCTATCTCACCAAGCATAAGTAACACTCTCTTAGGGGGGCCCACAAGCCATGGTGGGCCCAACCGCGACATGCATACCGTAGCCTGACATACGACCTATCCCGTGGTAGTCGGAAGTGGCCAAGACCTCGCCGGGAAGCAACCTTTTTGGCCTTGCCAATATGCCTCCATAATATGTATTTCTAAACTAGAATGAGACTTCTTGTCCCACATTGAAGAACATGTAAAGGAATGAGCCTCCCTCCCCTATAAAGGGAGACTCCTTCCCACTTACTCAACACCCCATTACATCTCATGTAATCCTCTTGGGCCGCAAGGCCCAACACACATAGTTAAGCTTGCAAGTGGACGTAGTCTCCAGCTAAGGCGGGAGACGAACCACTATACTTCTTGTGTCTTCTCTCTCTCACTCTCTCTCTATCTAAAGCTAACTAGAGCCTTCGGTTCTAACGTTAACAGGTGGGTAGGTGTAGACGTGAAAATCATCATCAAAATCCAAAATCAATTTCGAAATACCTCCCCTTTACTCTCAAAGTTTCGGCACCTCTCCATTGTTCAAGACTTGAAGCCGTGAAACAAGTTCCATCTTCTCCATTCTATTCCTTGCCGTGAGCCTCATCATCCTCCACCACCTTTGAAGATCTTCCTGCATCCTTGAAGCTTCTTTAAAAGTGTAATGATGACCATCACTCTTGTATTTTTGGTTTTATGTTCTTGTGACGTTAAAAACAATTTCAATAGCGTTCTATGTTTTAATGGATGTTTCAAAAATTTGTTAGAATAAAGAGTATGTGTTGATGTTTAGTTTTAGTAAACCTTGAAGGATGAAAACGTTTTAGGAACTTTAGATAATAATTTGCGATTTCCATATGTGTTCTTGGATGTTTGTTGATTTTCTTCTTGAATCCCAACTTTCATGTTTTTGATTTCTATGATGGCCAACTTAGGTTTCGAATTACATGATTCAATCCAAATTAAGATTACTAGCGTTGTAGGTCGTAGTTGTTATGTGGAAAACCTATAATTTTTTAGGTAAATCAACGAAGAGATTTGCATGCTTGATTAGCGTTCTAACTTATGTGTTTTTCTTAAATCAATCAAACTTTCTAGGTGCTTATTGCATTGAATATGTTTTGTTAATGGATTGATTATTCACTAGCATTGCATGTTTAACAGAGTTAACTATGATGCGTTCATTTAGTTAATTTAACTAAGGAAAGTAAAAAGAACAACTTTGTATGCGTTCATTTCTACTCTTGATTGATTTCTTCCAAGTACATGTTTGATACGTGATTTGTTATTTGATATTCTGTTTTCATGTTAATGGTTGTTGACTACATCATACATCTTAGCCGTCCATCTTATCTCCTTGATTCATGGTTTGATTGATCATTGTAATTAGTTTAATTAGAATAAAAATAAAAACTTTTTGAATTTCCCTTAATATTTTGTAATTTTCGTAAATATTGTACACATGTCACTACTACAAAAAGTTAATCACACAACACTAATCACACAACGGAACAGAAATCGTCTGTTGTGTGTTTAAGTAAACTCTATTGTACAACGGTATTAATGATGTTCTGTTGTGTGAATGTCAACAAAGTGATAACTTTTTTCTCAGAACTACATTGCACAACGGAATTAAGCATTGTCCGTCGTCTGAGTCTTAAAAAATTTAGCGGCAGATTTCCTTCCACTTTGGAGGCTTGGTTGCCGCTTGAAACACTTAAATTTGGGCTACTAGGTACAACAGGTTTCACTATTTCCGTTGTGTGATTGAAAAACTGAGCAGCAAAGTTTGAGGAAGTTTGCTTAAATGTGCAAGCTGTAGAAATTATACAACAGATTTAACATTTTTTGTCGTGTGAACTAGAAACATTGGCGACAAGATTTTGAGCCAAAATACACTAGGCGGCATGATTCCCTCCACGTTTTGGCATTTTGAATTTATGTAATACACTCGTACAACAGTTAGTTATGTTTCTGTTGTGGGAGTGGCTCGAGAATTTATCGAGGTTTATAGACCTAACAAGACTTGGCCAAAGAAAAAATAAAACAAAACCTCTCGACCCTCCGCGAAACCTCTCTCTCTTTCAGGGAGCAGCATTGAATATATTGTTCTTTATTTTTATTTTTATTGTGGGTACTTTGCGAAAAATTCAGGAAGGAGTTGGGGTTCTCTGGACTGGAATTGGACCTAACATTGCACGTAATGCTATGATTAATGCTGCTGAACTAGCCAGATATGATCAAGTGAAGCAGGTTAACTCATCCTGAATATGGTCATCATTCCCTTTTGAAGTAAAACTCTTGTTACTCCATTTTAATGTGCAAAATTTCTATGCAGACACTTCTGAAAATTCTCGGGTTAAAGGCAATGTTGTCACTCATCTTTTTGCTGGTATGGGGATAAGTTTCTATGCCAATGATTTTATTTTATTTTACTTATTCATTTTCGACTATGCATATATTTGATCCTCTATTTTCTTTTTTATCGTAGATTATATGGTTGAAAAGCTTGGCATAGAGTTTGTTTTTGCAGGTCAGTGTGGATTAAAGATGGGCAGATCTGGTACCTCTCCCTTAACAATAATGCAGGTAAAAAGGATTGAAACTTTGAATATCAATAATTTCAAAGATTAGTTTCCAGTTTCATTGCTAAATCAAGTAGCTATTATTGAATAGGGTATAGTAGCAAGTAAGGGATTTTTAATCTTAGATTATGGCTTTCTTGGGCTGCACTTGCTGTTGTAGGATGGTGGTGACAATTGACTGCTCATACAAGGAAACCAAATTGGCAGGGTGCCTGCTTTGCAGTACTTAAATGCTTTGTATATTTAACAATTGCATCTGAGGTCTAGTAGTTCAGTATATCTATGGAGATTCTATGACAATATATTGCGTGTTTTGGCTCATTGACTGCAATAGCATGATTATCTATTCTCTGCATTCTTTTCAATTTTCATAAAACTGATATATCGTTGTTAATATATTGATATCTTTCTATTCTCTGACAGAATGGTTGCCCTTGCTTTTCATTGTTTTCTTTTTCTTGTATGGGGCTAAGGGGTTTTATAACTACTCCTTCCCATTTAGAAGGTTTGTAAAAATGTGCACCTGCCCCCTGCCCCCCACCAAAATTACCTCTATTTATTTATTGGTTCTTTGTGTTCTCTTTGATTCTTCTTTTCACCCTCTGTCTTTGTGTTCTCTTTGATTGGTTTTTTTTTTTTTTTTTATAGCACATACTGATTTGGTAACCCATTTGATTGTCCAACTTGCAGGGTTATTCCTAGTCCTTTTTCATATGACACAAGGACTATGCTGATATATGATAGTGAAGACTGGGAGGAAGACTTTAGAACCTTAACCAAGGATGCCCGCTCTGGTGTAATGATCCAAAGCTCAAGAAGCAACATAAATGAGTTGGAGTGGGATTTTAGAGCTTGAGAAGCAAGTACTATGGATTAC
Organism: Rosa rugosa; assembly: GCF_958449725.1. Taxonomy (NCBI): domain Eukaryota; kingdom Viridiplantae; phylum Streptophyta; class Magnoliopsida; order Rosales; family Rosaceae; genus Rosa; species Rosa rugosa. The sequence goes on from NC_084824.1 coordinate 35,003,321, forward strand.
CTCCTTTCAGCATGTGAGCTACCAAGTTTGATTCATGGGTCTAGCTAGCAGCTAGGAATAGCTAGGGATGCTTTTGATTCATGTGTAGGTAGCAGCTAGGAATGCGTTCTTGTTTGATATATTATCTAGTAACTTGAATGTTTGGATGTTTGAAAAATGCTACTTGAATGATATGGATTAGAGTGTGGTTTTATATGGTAATATGGAGCATTATTTTTGGGTAGATATTCCAGGTATGAATTACATAATGAACAAACAGCACCTCAAAAACAATGTTGTGAGAACCATTCTCAGACAACAAACCTTATATTGCTCACACAATGTTTGATACAAAGAATTTGTTGTGTGAATTAACAACCAACAACAAAAGAAAACAAAATTATGTTGTATGAAATTCATAACACACAACATAAATAAAATCATCTCTGTTGTCTGAGTGAATCAACAGATAAGGGAGATAATTTCACTTCAGTTGTGTGTTACTTACCTCAGACAACAAAAAATGAGTTATATCTGTTGTCTGTTATTAATACCAGACAACTAAAAATGAGTTATATCTATTGTGTGTTATGAATCTCAGACAACAAAGAATGAGTTATACTTGTTGTGTGTTATGAATCTCAGACAACAATTAATAAGTCATCGCTGTTGTGTGTATTGAGTCTCAGACAACAAGAAGAAAATTCTAGTTGTTGTGTGTGATGGATTTCAAACAACAAAGGATGAGTCATAGCTATTGTGTCTTACGAATCTCACACAACAAAGAAAGAATTATAGCTGTTGTGTGTTATGAATCTCAGACGACAGCAGAAATTATCTTCTGTTGTCTGGATGGCTCGACACATCCCTGCGCATGCCATGGCAGGCACCTGCTGCGCAGAATTCACACAACAGAAAAATAGCTATTTTGTTGAGCCAACTACTATCAGACAACGGTGGAATTACCGTTGTGTGATTTTTCAATCACACAACACCGACTTAGATAACGGTGGACTTCTTCATCAGACAACAGAAATCCACCGTTGTCTGATGAACTTTTTGTAGTAGTGTGTAATTAATATTTCTTTCTTTGATGTTTTAAATGACAGGAGCACCCTCAATCTTCGGATAGAACGATCCCCACTTGCTTATATACTAACAATTGTCAACAAGGTTAATTTTGAGAACTGAATTCGAGTCTATCAATGTCGGCAAGGCCAAACATTGTGCGCCGACAAACAAGCGCAATCACACAAAACTCGACCCCTTTTCCGACTCTAGAAGAAGGACGGCTAGGTCCTGCTCTTCAAAAAATAATAAGAATTAATCATTAGAACAACTCATAGGAAAGATATGTCCTTTGTCCAGAAGCTAGATATTTTTCAAAACTAGACAAAAAGACAAGGAAGTCAAAATCATTAAAAAGAGAAGAAGAAGAAACTACTACATATTGGAAAGAGTAGTGATCTACAGATATGTCATTTGTATAGAAGGCTGGAAGCTAGATATTATTCAAAATTACAAAAAGACAAGTCAGTCACGTCCTTGGTGCCCTATTTGATCTGCGGCTTGGATTGTCACCAAGGCTGCCCAGTAGCAAGGCTGGGCCTATTAAATGCCATGCATAGGACTTCACCTCAGACTCTCAAACCGAATCTTAGGAGATAAACTTTCAAGAAAGGGATGAGACTCTTTGAAATTCGCTCTCTCACACCAATAATTTATACACAACTTATAATTTTCACTTGGACTAATGATAAAGGTAATGTTGCAGATATTAAGATGTTCTAGATAGGTGCTTTTGCACACTTCTATCGTTATTGAGATATCTGCTTATTTTACTTATTTTATTATGTTGGCTTGTTGTTTGCAGACTTTGTTTGTTTTTGATAGTATAAGACATATATATTTTTTTTTAATGAGCTTCTTAAGAGATGTTTTCTTGTTGAAGCATCTTATTATTTTAGGAGACTTTAATTTATTTTTAGATTTACCAATAAGGTTAGTTAGTCGGTGCAGTAATAAGAAAGTGGTTGAGTTTACTTAGGAGTCCGAAACTTATCAGATATTTTGTGCTAACTTAATTGAACATAGAGTTTTGAGAGAGAAGGGAAGTTTGTTGATGTGTTTAAAGTGGGAGAAAAAAAAAGGATATAGGTTTGCGTGCAAGGAGGGAGAAATGAGAGAATAAGTTATACTACGTTGCTAGAGGAATTTTGTGAGGTTAAGGAGAGGTTTCAAACTAAGTTTCAAAGTAAAGTCATTTCTTTTCAGGGTTTAACATTCAAATGAGCTCATTAGTCGTCTCATAGGGAGGTTTCATCTTTTTGAAAGAAAAGGAAGAAACTAATTTTGTATTCAGATTGTTGTTACAATTGTGAGGTCAGGTGATTGTGTTTCAAGTTTGACTAGGTATTTCCCCATCATCGAATTTGGTTCTTTTAATATGTAAAAGTAGACTAATCAAGTGTTGTTTTGCCGTTAGTTTTTATTGTGGTTTTCAAAGCTAAAACAAAAACCTTATTGTTTTTCTGATAGATTTTAGCAATAATTTAAAGTTAGTGAACGAAGAACCAAACAACTTTTCTATTCTTGAAACTTTCTAGGTTGAGTATCATTGTGTCTAGTATTTGTGTAAAAATATTGGGGAGTTTTTATGTTGTGTAAAATTATTTAAAAATCTGTGACCAGTTGAACCTTGCTATACTGTCGAGATAGTCAGTTTTGGACTTTGTATTGGGGTGCCTTTTGGAGTAGAAGGAGAAATGTTCTTATTCTAAGTTTTTATTGTGGGAAATATATAGAAGTTTTGGAAGAGTCTTTGGCCATGAGGGTTATTTTTTCTACAACAATAGTTGGCGGATTTAGAAAATTCTTTGGATGAGTTTTTGACCTTCTTTTGACATGTAATTTTTACAGTAGGTATTTTAGGATCTCTTGTTATATTCTTGTTAATTTTCAAGGTCTTTAACTAAGGTGTTTAACAAATGAAATTTCTATTTTGGACAAAGGTTCTACTAGGTTCATTTTACCCCAAGTTTGAAGGTTATTGTTTGTGTCTCAGTTTGAGTATTTGTATGCTTTAGGCCTAGAAACTAAGACTTAGGACGCTCTACCAATTGCTTATGTACCTTGTTGACCTTGAGGTAAGTAACTTTTGTTTGCCCTCAAACCATAATAAATATATTATCGATGATATGTTACTATATATTAAATACACATGATTTTGAATGCATCGATCATTTTGTTTTTGTTATGATCATTATTAGGAGTTATCTTTGTACATTTGCATCATGCTAAATTTGATAATTTTTGAAATAAATTACGGCTAGGTGCTTCCTAGGCACATCAATACCAGTACACTGCGTGGGGAGACATGTTTTGCGAGTACAAGTTATGCACTAATCTGCATTTGTAGGTTCTGCATTGTTTGGTATATAACCTACACCGTGGGTGTCACTGACTGGTGACATAGAAAATTTAGTTTGATTTGCTTTGTGTGCACTTCATCTATCATGCATTACTATATCATTTATAAGTATGAAATTATTTCTTGCTTTGTGTGCACTTCATCTATCATGCATTCTACTATATCATTTATAAGTATGAAATTATTTCTTATTTATTATTTCTGATGTATTATAATTACTTACTGAGTTTATCTCAAAAGTAATTTGTTGTAGTTTCAGGTATTGAAATGGAATTAGATGCTAAAAAGCATCTAGCGGTTGTGTCAGAGTCCCCTAAGATAGAAGTTTAAGTATCTCATTGTGGCTTGTTACATCATTTTGTCAATTGGGGCATAACTTGTTGACCTAACTGCCACTTTAAATGATGAGATTATGTTAACTTATAAACAATTGTTCAATTTTAAGTTAACCACTGTGGGAAAAGAAGGAAATAGTGGGAGAGCCACAGTGCTTTGGAGAAGTAAGACCTCACAAGAAGGTTTTTAAATCCACTTCTACGAGAAGTTCAAGTGTGCACTGATAAGAGAAGAGAAGTCACATTATCCATTGCTAAATGGTATATTTGGGAAAGACAGACATGACTGGAGAGGCATAAGAACATCTCCAATTAATGGAAATGTCAAAAGGAGTGTGGCAATTTTGTTTTTGAAGGCTAGCATGGCCATTGAACATTTTGTTATGCTTCGTGCCATTCATAATGTCATTTAAATGTCCCCTTTAAAAAAAATGTCATTTAAATGTTTCATTTACCCATTATTTTATTAATTTGTTAAAAAAATTTACATGCATAAAGGAAGGATAAAATATAACAAAATTGTTTAAGGACACCTAGATTGTGTATCTGACCCAAACTCTAGTTACTTATCTGAGTTATAGTAGAGTTAGTCTTACAGATATTTTCGGATACATCTCAATAGATATCCAAATTATTGTACGATTATGTTTCATTGTAAGACTCTGATTCTATGCTTGTAATCCTCTATATAAAGAGACCCTTATTATCAATGAAAGCACAATTCATTCTCTCTCAATTCTCTCTACTATTCTCTCTGCATCTCTTTTTCTAAAACAGGTTATCAGCACGAAGCCCTAACCTTGAAACAAATTGTTGCGTCCCGAACCTAAATTTATCGGTTTACTAGTCATTTGGAAGGTAAACGACAATTACTTTCACTTTTTACTCTGTTTCGATACTTTTATTGGCCCTAAAAGTTGACATTTTGTTCGGGTCAAAATTTGAGAAAATGTTCTCCATGAAAGTTGTAGAGGACGTTAAACCGAGCGCGTGCATATGTGGTACGTAAAAATCAGAGTTCGTATGTGAAAGTTATAAGCGAAATACTAAAGTTACTGTTCATGTGGTAAGTTTCTATAAATAGTCAAGTTACTGTGGTAAGTTTCCATTTTTGGAAAACTTACACTATGCCAATAATGCCTTCAGACGACACACTTCAGACGACATAATTCTTGTTTTCTGTTGTCTGACATGTTTCAAGTTTTTTAGACAACATAATAAACTAATTCTGTTGTCTGAATAGCATGAAAACCCATACTAGTTCATTTTTGCCAGCTTTGAATAATTCAGACAACAGATAATTGTTGTATGAATAAGCCAAGAAATTCTCACTTTCAGTTGAAAAAATAAGACAACAAATTTATGTTGTCTGAGTGAAACAGGGAAATTAGTACTCCTTGTGTGTCCAAAAATTATTTTTTGTTACAACGTAAACTTATCAAATTATTGATGCCCTAACAAGCCGGTGTTTTTCCCACACTTCGCCAAAACTCAAAACATCAAGCACACATTCTCTCGCGCCTAGCTCTATCTCGACCCAGCAGCAACCCTAAGCTACCCAGAGCAGCAAACCCAGCAGCAACCCAGAGTAATATCCCATCCATTACCAACAACCCAACCCAGATTCCCTTGATTCCTCTCCATCAGAATAGACAGAAGATTCCTTTGCATTCCCCGAACTAGGTTTTCCCAGAACTGGAGTTCTTCGATTTCAAGAGCTGGAGTCCAAAGTATTCAGTATTGTTAATTGCATGGTAAGCTCGTTCTTTCTCTTAGGGTTTTAACCTCGATTCGATTTGGGGGTTTTGCTAATTTCCTTTGAAATTAGATTGGGATGTTAGGGTTTTTGTTGATTTCCTGATTGGGGGTGACTGAAATGGAATTGGATGTTACTCAGGGAATTGGTGACGGTAGAGTCCATCAGGGAAGGGTTTCTGCAATTTCAAAACGACCCGTCGCAGAGTCGGTGGAATGTCGAAGTCGGAAACACTACCGTTTCGGGTCCGTCCTGGCGAAATTGAGCTTGGGCGACCAGGCTTTCTTTCTCATGGCCTTCATCGCCTGCACGGTATGAGCTCAATTAATGGAACTTATGGATTATATCGCTCATCTTCGTTTTTGTCGCTATAACTTGTTTCGTGAAAGCAACAATATATCCAACTACTAACTGACCCTAACACACAGGACACAGTAATGACACTCTGTAATTTTCTTTGTCCGTGAATCAAGTTGGGTTGGCGGTACCTTTCTTTCCCCCCCCCCCCCCCCCCCCTTGTAATATCAATCTCTTTCCTTGGTTTATCCGTACTCCTATTCAACCTCAACATGTTCTATATATTATATATATAATATGCTTGTATGTCTCTTGCTGTAATTCCAACTAGGTTGAGGAGTGAGGAGGATCATTTGGCGTATATGAATGGCAGGACCATAAGTTTGATTTTGAATCAATTACTAGGGCAGTAAGTGTGTTTATGTTATGTTGTTGTTTTACTAGTGTTGAACGCGTCTGTAGTTGTTCTAGTCTTGCTGCAATGAGAATTCTGTAGTGCATTATTGCAGCCTGATTTTGGTTTGAGTGGGGATTCCATAAGCAAGTTGATGCTATTGAAATCAAATGCACACCATCTAGAATATCACATACTCGCAAGGTCTGATCTCGGTCAATTAGTTTAGATGCTCGATTTAATCTTCATTATTGCTTCTGTGTGCATGAGATCATCATTGAAATTAATCTTTGCTTCATTTTCTTTTATCTTGGTTTTGTTACTTTGTTGTTAGATGATTGATCTCATTCACACATTAATATTCATCTTAAACTTTTCAGTGATCTGTGCATTCATCAATCTTGCAGTACTGGAAGTAGCAGTTTATTTGTCTCTTCCTCATCAAAAGTGAAGTTGAAGGCACATGCTTATCGAGCTTCATGAAGGAGTGGAACAGATGTTCCATCCTGGTTCTCTGTTGCTTATGGAATCACTGTGGTGAGTAGATATCCATCTTAGATTGTGCCTCCATTGCAAATTAATTAGGATATATCCACTGGGGCATCACAAATGTTGAAAGAGCAAGTACTTCTAGTAACACAAGGTTTAGTAGCATGCACATTAGTATACAGGAGCAAGGGATTTCGATCTTAATGTAGTTTTCCATGGATATATGGTGGCATTTCTAATTTTCTGATGTTTTCTTGAAATGTCTGACATGCATATCCTTTTTTCAGTTTTTGTTAGTCTACTTAAATAAAGTCTAGTGTTATTTTCGAATAAAGTCTAGTGTTATTCTCGGTAATGGTTAGATTTCCCAGGCCCAAAAAACCTGCTATAATCTTAACTATATAAGCTCATTTCTCAGGTTGTGATTGAGTTGCAGACATTCTCGTTAGGACATACCTTAAATATTCCAGTTCCTCCATACTTGCTAGTCTAGTTTATTAAAGTATTTTCTGTTTCCTTGAGATCAAAGTCTTTAAAATATACTTGTCAGATGTCTTGCTTTGTATAAGATATTTGATCTGCCATTTTGCAATTTGACCCGATCTCTGAAGTTTCTCAAGCTGCAAAGCGATCATTTCAGGTTAGTTTGCAAATATATCCTCATCTAGTGTTTTTGTGCTTAATGTTAGAAACTGCCCTAAGAAAATCCCTACATTGCCACAATAACTTTAATCTTAGCTGTTAGAAATTTGTGAGTTCTATCCCTATCTCAACAAAAGAGCAGAAACTTAAGTGTAGCTCTTATATAAACAAAGTTCAGAATCTTTAAGTATTTGGCATTGTATCGGATGGAATCCAATTATTTTGAATGTAGAAGAGTCAAATCAACTAGGGAGCTTTTGTATGGCCCATGGTAAGATCAATTCTTCCAGCTACTGTTTATTATTTTTCAGAGTGAATTTGTGCTGATTTAATTCAAAAATATAACATCAGAGCTTACTTGTCCAATTTTATGTTTTTGTTTTCATACCCTCATCTGCATTTTTGTTTTCTTTTACTTCTGCAGGTTGCAGAGCGTCTTATAGTTGCAATTCATGAATCCTCCAATCCACCATTAAGTTCTTTATTAATTACAATACTGAAGACATTCTAAAGCAAGCAACCGAATCAACTCTTCGGTATGAAAAAGGTACATGCAGACATAGAAACTGAACATATTCTCAAAAACTAAAACAATATGCCAGCATTTGAGATTAAATTAACAATATTGTAATGCTTTACTTGCTCTGGTAATAGTAAAATAGAGTTAGAACTGCCATGTCTTTATGTAGCACTTAATATTTTCAGTCTCACGATGATTTGATCCATAATATAATGCATCTATTATTTCTATTTTTGGAACTTATGGAGAGATGTTACTTGTAGGATCCACGGCAATGTAGATTTCGGAATGCGGATTCTGAACGAGCTTCTGTACATTCTAAAAAAAACCATATTCTTAAGTGCAAACCTGCCAATAATCTCTTTGCAACGTCCTGCCGTAATTGGAGCAGCAAAGAAGACTTCTCATGTTGTTGGCCAAGTGACTAAGAAGTTCATGAATATAATCTCTCAAAGGATTATATAGCTAGCTTTGCTTCTGTTTCTGGTAGGTTCTGAGTAGCAGCATTTAAGAACTGCTTTTGTGCATTTTGACATAACTGATGGAAAATGTTGAACAATATTATGCATGCAGTTGCTCTATGTACTTATAGATGCCTACAAGGTTTGTCTCAGTTAAATTAGGATCAAGATATTATGCTGATGACAACAATGCTAGTTTAGTATTGTGGTACTGATGGGATTGTATTCTGGTAGGTTAATTGATGCAATGAGAAATTTTCTGATTTTAGGTCCTATAATATTCCTTTGATGACTGTTCAGAATGAATGAGGTTTGATATGGTTCAAATCCAACACATGCAGGTTTATGATATGTTGTACCACAAATACAGTAACAATAAAAAGGAACAACTGTCTGTCGTTTCTACATACTTGTAACAACATAAAACTGAAGTTCAATTCATTATCAAACAACAGAAATACTTCTAACAAACAACAGAAAAGCAAAGTCCATTTAATTATCACACAACAGAAAAGCTTGATACAAACAACAGAAGAGTGAGTTTCTAACCTCAATCAAACGACATAATTCGATTTCGTAATAACGTTGATCTCAGCTTATATCAACAATTATATGTCTTTGAAAATGCATTCAGACAACAGATTGTTAAACAAGCCTTTATTTTGTTAACTTCAGACAACATATAAATGTGTTCTTATTACATGTCAGACAACAGCAGTTTTATTAAAACTGTAGTTTGTAGTTCATTTGAACAACATTAATCTGTCGTTGTATGTGATTATTAACGACAGAAAGTCCCAAATCCTTCAGTGTTGGGTTGTTCAGACGACAGAGCCTTGTGAAAGTTCTGTTGTCTGAGTGAGGAAGAGACGACGGAGGATATCTGTCGTCTGATGCCGTAAGAGACGGCAGCTGGATACATAACAGATAATTTCCATATCAGACGACAGATCTGATCTGTCGTCTGAAGGGTTTATTGGCATAGTGTTACCCAGCTTTTCTCTCTCCTCTCCCCCGATCCTTTCTCTTCTTCGGCTCGATTTCTTCTTCCTCCAGCCACCCCACAATGGAATCCGGGCACAGGCAAGCTCGCCTCTTCATCCTTGTCACACCTGTGGTGGTGTTTAGCGGTGACTCGACCGGTGGAGCTTGGAATTGAGCCGTGAAGTTCACTGTAGCAGTTTGGGAGTTTGTAGATTTCCGGTGATTTCGGCCGCCTCCGGCCACCAAACCTGCGTCGAAGGTGGGGTTTTCGTCAAGGATCATTTTCCCCCTAGCCTCGAGCCACGTGTCGCAGTGGAGAGGAAGAATTGATCAAAACCCGATCCTTGGGTTCTTGAAATTTCTGGAAATTTTTGCACCGGCCTGTTTCGACTGTTTAAAGGTAAATTGGGATGTGTTGTAGTTGAGAAAAATGATCAGTGTGTTGAGTAGGTGCTGCTATCAAATTTTGGTGTCCATTGGAGTTGGTGGCAGTGGCGGCGGCGCCGCCACTGTGGGCGGCTAGGGTAGGTTTTTAATTTCAATTTCTGGCTAGTTAAATTCTATAATTATCATAGAGCTTGTATGTGAAGTTTGGTGAATTTTGGAGGAGTTTGGAATTATTTGTGAATTTCCGAAGTTTGAAGTTTTGTGATTGAATTGTGGGAAATCCGGCCGTCGGATTTCCCTCGTTTTCGTTGTGGAATATGTAAATTGAGGAATTGGTGTTGTGGAAGAGATTTGGGTTGAATTTGAGAAGTAATGGAGATAGGGATTTTCGGGTTTCGTTTAGGTTCGTAATTATTTTATCGGATTGCCGTTTACGGAAATATAATTGTGTACAGGGCAATGTCGCGAGCTACGGCTAAATGAAGGAACTCGTTGCGTGGTCGCCCAATAGTACTGTGAGTGGACTTTTGTTTTTAAATAATGATGCATGCATTTATTTCTTAAAGTTTGCTCTATTTAATTATCATATTACATTTCGAGCATATGATTTAATTTCGGAGATTGATTTCACTTTATCTCATATAATTTCTTTCGATAATGATTTGTTTCCGAAGTTGGTTATGATTTATAATCCTATTTGATGAATTATTTATTTCCGAGGTGATTTCCGGAATTATACTATTTATATTATGTTTCTATTCGTCGATTTGAGATTTTATAAGAGATTTTCGAAATGAGATTTCGATGGAGTTAGTTTTCATATTTATTTATCGACCTTCGGTTTTGGCTTTGGGAATGCCTTGATGATGATCTAATTATTCTTTTAGCGTGTGGGACACGCTGTTGATTTATGTGACTTTTTATCGAGAATTTCCGGGTACGGTTGGAAATCATACTCGTGTTTTTGTTTTATTCGTGGGACTTATGGGGAAGCCTTACTGATTTTCGATTTTCGTATGATTTTAACCCACCATACTTGGGTCGTCATATTTATTGCTAGCTAGCCTATTAGTACTCCTCCCTGCTTACTATGTCTTCGTGGGTGAGTAAGAGCAGAGCATGAGATGCGCCAGAGTGTGGGACACTCCGACCCGAGCCTGGGAGGCTCCCATCTTTCGTATGGTGATACCACTTCCCCATATCTTATAGTTGCTTGACTAGCGGGGCTAGTCCGATTTTCACTGTAGCCAGCAGGGCTGGTCTTATTTTCTTGAGAAACGAGATTTCGGTTTTACGATATATTTTTCGAATGTTGTGACTAGCGAGGCTAGTCGGTTTATCGTTTTGAAATTCTTGGATTTAAAGCTAAATGTGTTTTGTAATTGTTGCATGCATCGGTTTTTAAAGAGAATAAATGTGGGAAAGTATGAAATCCTTTTTCTTTTAAATTGTTTATTTTTGTCCACTCACGCTAACGTTTTTCGTCTACTTTCCCCTGGGCCTTTCGGTTTCTAATGCCCAGTTTGCAGGCGAATTAGTGGAGGTCGGGCGTACATGACATTTGAGGCATAGTTGTCACTACTTCCGCAGTGTAGGATCCCTTGATCCTTTACTCTTCTTTTTATATCCCTGTGTATAGTAGTATTGCTCTGATAACCTTTGAGATTAGTATTGTTGAGTTTTGTGTTTTGTGAAAGTGGAGTTGTTGGTAATTGGGAGCAGGGTGGCTCCAAGAGTATAAGATTGGTTTGCTTGAAGTGTTTTTGTGTGTTTTACAGGTTTTTGGGTAGTCCATTTTAGGGGTGACTCTGCCGAATTTTTTGTAGAGCTATCCCTAAGGTGGGCCCCACAGGGCCACCTCGGATTTCAAGGTGAAATTCGGGGGCGGGTCCTGTCACAAATAACCAAACCCTGAAAACAAATAGCCAAAACCTAAATCTGAAAAAAAAAACCTTGAAACCATTTTTGCCTCCGCCGCATACCTTGAAGATCATGACCCCAGGAGTCCAGAACCTACGGCGTAATCCTAAGAACCGGCCAGAAAAGTACCAAACTGGCCCCTTGAAGCAGAAGTAAGTTCTCCCCCGGTTCGCCGCCTTCCAGACCACCTCTTACCACCAAATTTTGTCAGCAGCAGCACTTAGATCCCAAGATTCAAGAACCGCAAGCAAAAAAATAGGACAGAAGCCATTTAGGGCAGTTCTGGCCAATTCCGACCACCGCTGGCCAAAAGCACCTTTTTTCGGCCAACTTCCTGCCAAAAGTTCCGGCAACCCCCGTTTGCCCTTTTCAAGGTAATTTTTCATTAAAGTTCCCGCTTTTGTGTACTTTTCTTTAAGATTCCAATTCTTTTCTTTTCCTCGAGGACTTGCAACCTCCCTTCTTCTACCCCACTTTCTTCTTCATAGGGGAGACCTAAGCCAAACTGTGGGTTGTTCATGCTATCTCCAAGCTTGGACCATGTTGAGACGTCCAAACTTAGAGTTTGTTGAGCATATACGATTGACCACACACATCATTGTTTCGATCTAATCCAATACCTCTTGGAATCGAATTTTTTGGGAGCGACTACGCTAAGAAATTCCTTATTTCTTGGGAGCGATTACGCTCATAAATTTCTTTTGTTCCGTGGTAGCCTTTTTGCTCCGAAACTAACCCCTTTTCTTGTTCTCTTTCAGGATGAGTAACCTGAACACACTGGATTTTGCTCCATTAGGAACAACTAGCTATGGATATCACAAGTGGGTTCGTGATGTCCGCCAGCATCTTAAGACCCAAGGAATCCTGGGTATGATTCTTAATCCTAGCTAGGACGTGCTATCTATTGAGCAAGCTCAAGTTTTGGAAGCAAATAGAGCAGCCTTGGAGGCAAATAAGGTGAAAGTCATCATCCTAATGACTCGTCATATAGATAATTCGCTCCAGTACGAGTATCCGAAATGCTTTGGCAACGTCCATGACTCCCTACTTCCTAACCTAAAAGTGAGATGGCATAATCTCTGCTTTTATGATTTCAAGTCAGTTATTGACTACAACTTGAAAGCACTTCGCATTAAATCCTTGATGGAATTCTGTGGAAAAGATATCACAGATGCGATGTTGATTGAGAGGACTCTCTCTACCTTCCATGTCTCTGCTTTGATGGTTGATATGAACTATCGAATTGATGTTACTGTGGGATGGATCACAAGGTTTCATGAGCTCATTGGAGCCATGAATGTTGCTGAAAAGTATGACAACATCCTTGTCAAGAAATATAATTCGAGACCCGTGGGAACATAGCATATTCCGGAGCCCCTAAGAGAGGGCGCCAAGAGCGAAACCCTAAATCTAGGGACAATTATGGACGTTCTGGTCCATATTCCTACTCTATTGAGAAAGGTATCCGCCATAATAGGCGGACACGGAATCGAAGAAGTCAGCGTGGAAAGAGAGAGGGCAGCAACTCCTCTGGCCATTTTAATGGCGCCACCAATACTAAGGGCCATCCTAATGACGCTTTCAAAGTGCCTCGATCATGGGAGTCTAAGCAAAGAGATCTATGTTCTCGATGTGGAGCATCTAGTCATTGGGCACACATTTGTAGAGCTCGTGAGGATATTGCCACCGTCTACAAAGAATATTGTGAAGCAAGAGAAGCTTATTATGTGGAACACGAAGATCAAGAAGGGGATCTCGAAGTAAGGGTTGAAGACTTCAAATCTGGTTGGGATCAATAGATCGCCGATTTTGAATAAGTCTTTATTTTCCAAGAGATGTAATAGGCAATTGCCATATATTTCATAGTAAATGCCATTGGTTTAGTTTCTCTCCAAGTAGGCTCATCCAAAAGGAGTATGATGTCTAGGAAGGTTTTGAGATAAGTGGTACTTACACGAGCTTTGCTCCACCGACATATAGACTCACCTGGTCATATTTATTTTGGAGTTACCAAAAGAAGTCAAACGACTACCATTGTTTTGCATTAGCTAGTAGTTGGATTAGATTCTCTTAAAGATTAAGAAACAATGATGTACTCCATTGGCTTATGAATAAAATTTTGAGTTCTTTTCATTATGACTCCATTTTAATTCTGAGCATATTCCTCTGTGGCCACGATGGCTGGGCCATAGGGATTAGTTCAAGGATATGGAATAGCCCAAATTCCCTTGCCAAATGGCACCTTGATCACAGAAACTCTCTACGCTCCTGGGGCGAATCGAACCCTATTCAGCTATTCGAGCCAACAGATTCCATGCAAAAATGTATGTACAAAACAAAAATGAGTTCCTTTGCAATACCTCTAATTATTACGAATAAAGGCGCATCTTAGAGAAACTTATGTGTCTCACTATTTGAGTTATTAAATCCAATAAAGTTATGAGAGAAGATCTTTTAGATTTAGACACATATTGGCTTTGTCATGATAGGATAGGTCATCCTAGTCATGATATGATGTTCCGTCTACTAAAGACTTCACACAAACATCCATTCTTTCGAGCGAAACGGAGCATGAATCAAAGGTTGATTCTTGGACTAAGTGTGACCGCCGTCACTACCTCTAGCGCCGTCGCCATCCACCACCAACCTAGGGCTAGCGCAGTCTATATCCATGACGCCATGGATGGCGTCCATCATGGTGATGATGCCCCAGGTGATGATGTAATCACCAACTTTGCTTCCAGTAGTTTTACAGACGTTCGGGCCCAACCAAAATCCTCATTGGTTGCTTCTAAGGCCCTTCGCTCTTTCTACAAAGCCTTTTCCTTAGGGAATGACTGAGATTGTCCTATTCAAAGGATACGAGAATACTCATTCTGTTCTTACATAGAATCCGAAGGGATTCAGTGGACCGATTCAATTAACTTGTGGATGTTTAAATATTTCATGATGTTGGTTGACACGTAAACACGCTGGTCACGTGTTGTGCCATTGTCCACTTGTAATGCTGCTTACGCTACACTCCTAGCACAGATCATATGGCGACGGGCTCACTCCCCAGATCATCTCATTCAATCAATTGGACTTGACAATGCTAGAGAGTTTACATCGAAGACTTTTGATGATCATTGGATATCACTGAGACTGATGTTGGACATCATATTCCTATGTACACACCCAAATGGTCTCGCGGAAACGACTATGATGGTAGCTCATACATTGGTAATGCGCACCAATCTCCCTATATTTGCTTGGGGTGATGCAATATCGTATGCAGCTATGCTAATTCGTCTACGACCCACAGCCACTCAATCTATTTCTGTGTTACAGCTAGTGACTGGGTATAAGTATCTCATACTTACGGATAATGTGTGAGCCATTTATGTGCCTATTGCGCCGCCATAGCGCACTACGATGGGTCCTCATTGACGAATGGGTAAATACTTTAGATATGAGACTCCAACAATCGTCTGCCACTTAATACCCTTGCTAAGCTATCTCTTTACCGCTAGATTTGTGGATTGTTACTTTGATAAGACAGTCTTCCCATCGTTAGGGGGAGATAAGAACACAGATGTTTAGCAAGAATGACAGGAATTGTCGTGGTCTATCCCCACTATGTCTCATATCAATCCCCGTTAAAGTAACGAGATCACACATATCTGCTGCAAACATGCCTGCAAGGATGGACGTCCCTACGAGTGGGCGTAACGCCACCCTACACGGAGGTAGGCATGGCACCAACGCCATAAAGAGTGGCACTCTGGCGTTATAAGCCATGGCCCCAGCTAGGATGTGTGGGAGGCCAGTGGGTTCGAAGGGTACTTTGGCACAATCTAATCCTTTGATCATTGACACTTAAAATCCGTCTCAAGAGAATGTTCCGGATTATGGTTATCGTTGGGGGACGCCTCAATGTCAGAACCTATTCCTGATAATATAGAGCTCTCTGAAAATTACACTAGTGTACATGAGACATGGGATAAAAGCTCCATCATGATTGATGATCTATTCGTGCATTTTATTGCACATGAGTTTGTTTAGTCCGATGATATCGAACCACGCTCCTTTGATGAATGAATGTCAACGTAGAGAAAATTGGCCTAAATGGAAAGATGCGATCCAGGTTAAGCTTGATTTCTAACGAAGAGGAAGGTTTTTTGAGCTAGTGATGCCGACACCTCCTAACATAAAACCTATTGACTAATGAGTCTTCATAAGAAAGCGTGATGAGAAAAAGATATGGTAATCTCACCTTATGGCGTAAGGTTTCTCACAAAATGCTCTAGAATCGACTACGATGAGACATATTCTCTTGTAATGGATGTTATTGCACTCCACTACCTTGTCAGTTTGGTAGTTTCTGAATAACTGAACATGCAGCATACGAATGTGGTCACTACGTATCTCTATGAGGATCTAGAATGGAATATACATGAAGGTTCTTGGTGAACTTCATTTACCTAAGTCAAGTGGCTCTAGACCACTGAGCCCGTTTGCAAAGAGGTTGAAACGCTCACTAAGTGACTACATGATTGGGAAGGGATATGTAAATGCCCGCACGTTTTCATAACAAGTTCCAGATTCTATCGCAGTATATGTTGGTGACATGATCTTCATTGGAAGCCCTTAAAGAGTTAAGGGAAACTGCTGAACACTTGAAATCCGAGTTTGAGATGAAAGATCTTGGGAGAACACGATTTTATCTCGGTTTGGAACTTGAGCACCGTGTTTATGGATGCTTAGGCATTTTGACAAGGTCAAGCCTTCAAGTACGCCCATGATCGTCGGTAGTCTTGATCCTAAAAATGATCCTCTTCATTCGAAGGATGATGACGAAGATGTGCTAGAGGCAGAAGTGCCCTACTTAAGTACAATAGGCTCATTATTATACTTAGCTCAATGCACAAGACTGGACATCTCATTTGCAATGAACTTGTTAGCTAGATATAGCTCTACGCCAACACGACGCCATTAAACTGGTGTAAAAGATATCTTTCCATACTTGAGATGTACGATTGATATGAGCTTGTTCCATCCATACAGAGAGAAGATGGATTCGAACCCATCACACACCAGGAACACCACCAACACTAGCCTGTGTCCTTTATCCCTATCCCAAAACAACATTAGTGTTTTGGAAGATTTTGCTGATGCTGAGTATCTCTCTGACCCACAAAGGTCATTCCCAAACTAGTTATGTATTCACTATGGGTAAGACCACGATACCTTGGAGGTCTACAGAACAGACCCTAGTTGCTTCTTCAAACCATGCACAGATTATTGCTCTTCACAAAGCGGTTCGTGAATGTATATGGATTGGATCCATAGGTACGCATGTTCGAAGCAATTGTGGTTTGAAGTCTAACACAAATGATCCTACAAGCATTTATGAGAATAATGCTGCTTGTATTGAACGAATGAAGTAAGGTTACATCAAAAGCGACAACACCAAGCGTAATCAGCAACAACAGACTCTCCTCAAGATCAGAGTGAACTAGATTCGATCTGAGAACAGTGTGGCAAGCTTGTTTACTAAGTCATTGCCCAATTCCACTTTCGAGAAACATGTTGGTAGCATCGTTTACGGAAGTTATCCGAACTCTCATGACCGTAGTCATCAGGGGGGAGATGCAGACATCAGGGGGAGATGTCTACATGTATGGTCTCGAAATATGAAGGGTGTGTTGTACTATTTTTCTCATTTGACCGAGGTTATTTTTGTCCCACTGGATTTTTGTTACTTGACAAGGTTTTTGACGAGGCGACGAGAGGAGCACCGCATTTGGGCGACACAAGGGGGAGTGTTTAAGGACACCTAGATTGTGTGTCTGGCCCAAAATCTAGTTACTTATCTGAGTTGTAATATGGTTAGTCTTACATATATTCTCGAAGATATTTTCGAAGATATCTAAATCATTATACGATTATGTTTCCTTGTAAGACTCTGATTCTATGTTTGTAATCCTCTATATGTAAAAGGTCCTCTATTATCAATAAAAGCACAATTCATTCTCTCTTAATTCTCTGTATTATTCTCTCTGGATCTCTTTTCCTAAAACAAAAACTTATATATTATTGTGGGACCCATTATTAATCTAACAAGAGAAATAAATGATCATGCTAAAGTTGGGTGTCAAATTTGATATGAAGACTTCAATTTGTTATTGTGCATCGCCATATCAACTTTGACAAATGGGATGGAATTATGATCAGCCAAATACATGTCCACCAGGCAAGTAATAACTCTAGTGGAGTTGCTCTTAACAGTTTGGAGGTGGAGTTCATTCTCCATGTTCTTGAACAAAAATAAGGAGGTATTGCGCGTACACTGATATTGATGAATAGTTAATACCAAGTTAACCACCTTGCTTGAGGTAAAGATGATCATGATGACATAATAGACAACTCATTAATCATTTTTTTCCCTTCCTGGTAAATTCTGAGATATTGTCAATACTGGCTTTGGTACAGTTTTCAACCATGGTTGGAATACATCAACCACTTTCCCTCTCTCTCTGGTTGGATATTAGCTGTCAAATAAACCTCAAAATATAAAACAACAAAAAAGAATTAACTTTTTTGATTTTATTTCGAAAAACGTTTTCTTTCGACTTTATAAAAACACTTTGAAAGGTATAGTTTTTCCTTCTCTCTCCCGTCTTCCCCCCCCCCTCCTCCCAGCTTTCATTTCAGACTCTCTCCCAAACTTCCGTCCTTCCTTCGGCTCCGATCTCTCTCTCTCTCTCTGTCTCTCTCTCTTAATGTTCATTCAATTTAAGTCCTGCAAGTGAAATCCCATGTTTCTTTGTAATTCACTGATTGAGAGAAGTTTCCGGTACGAATAGTTTGACTTTTGTGTAAAGTTTCACACTTTATAAAGTAAAATCCAAGAGTGTGAGCCATAAAGTTTCACTCTTTAAGGAGAAGAGAAGACACTGAAATAGCTACAGAAGGAAGGAGTACCTTTTGGATGTGGGTTTTCAGGGACTCTCTCTGCCTTATGCTTTAAACCCAATATGATTGCTAGCTCTCTCTGCAATGCAACCTCCAGGTTCTCGGTGAGTTTCACACAACTTTCTTTTCAACTTGTTCATTTTTTTGAGAAAAAAGAAAACAGACGCTACTTGTTTAGCATACAAATTGTTGTAATTGTCTGTATCAAATAAATTCTGCAAATAATGAAGAAGCTTCTTTGTGATGTACTGGATCAATGAGCTTGGTTTTGTTGCGTTATTGTTATTCTAAAATTTCATCTTGCTTTTTCTGCAATATGTGTGTATTTGGTATTAGTAGAGATACTCTTTGATATTAAATAGGTAGGAAGATTGTGTACGCCAATTAAAACTATGTTCATCGTTCAATTCATGCACAGTATATAAGTCTGTTGTCTGGACCCACACCAAAAATATCATTTGATTGTTTCAGTTTGTTTTCAATAATCCAAATCCACTCACAGGAGCTAATCTATGATTCTGATCTTGTGTTTTTTTTTTTTTTTTTTGGTATTATATACTAAAACCCCATTCAATTTAGCGTTTGGTTGGTTAATGTCTGTGGATTAATGAAATCATGGATCTTTGGTCCATTGTAAAAGACTTTGAGTTTTCAAATATAAAATACCCTGCATTATTCTTCACCTAAAAAAGCATGGTATTAGTTTATTATGAGTAGGTGACTGTGTTTTTCATTCTACGATAGAGCTGTTGTCTGTTTGTTAGTCTACTAGTTTTTAATTGGTGATTTCAATTTTTTTTAATATGCTAGCTTCAATGGTCTATGTATTTTATATTACATCCCGAGTATGGAATAGAGGGTAAACCTCTGACCAAAATAGTGAATGTCTTGTTTATAATATAAACATTAATAATGGAGTGATAGCTTGCATGCCGTCGTCGTGTATAGTTTGTATAAAACTTAGCTATCTTTGGGGGAAGATTTAATTTGATTAATTTAAAGAAGACAGAGAATGACATTAAGCTTGTTAATAGACTAATTACGGTATTCCTGGATTCTTCGTTTATCAAGATCAAACTTATCAGAGGGTCGACTGTTATCTTCTATTCCTCTAGGCAATGCCACACGGGTGCCTTCCTGCAGGTTGTACCCATGTGCGAGACGATTTTCTTGTGTTATGTACGACTTTTATTGAACCTTTTGCATTAATAAGCCACATTGGAAGTGAAGGATGAACCGTCATGCACAACACCCTCATGCATATCCTTCCTAACAAACTGAAAGATGTGTTCCTTCACCATTATGCACAACACCCTCATGCATATCCTTCCTAACAAACTGAAAGATGTGTTCTAAATGTGAAACGTTATGATAAAAATGTTAGATAGTTATGTATACCCAAATTACAGATTGCTTGCTACACTCTTTAGTATTTTACTGGCATTAGAAGGACCTTGATGACTTGTTTTCTTCTGGAGACTGTCATGTTGTATTGGAACTGGGAAAAGTGTCAGGTTAACAATGATTGTTTGGATGTGAGCTTTTGTTTATACTATTCTACTCTTAGGCATAGTGATTTATCTTTCTGCTGTTAAACTAGGGAGAAGAAGGGATTGATGTAAGAAAGATGACAGAACACAAAAGAAGCCCCTGCTCTGTTGACCAAAGCAGTGTTACTGCTCTTGCATCTAAGCGACATAAGACTGATTTATCCATGTCAACAAAGGTTTATTTTCCTTCCTTTCCCTCCTTTTAATCTCTGTTCTTGAGTTGTGGACCTTGTAAATTTATTTGATATCTGTGTTTTTATGTCTAGAAAAAAAAATTGTTGTAGAAATTTATTGATGTGCAAAACTTTCGTTACTCTTTTGCAACTTTTTTCTTGTTCCTTTTTTTCTCTGTGTAATGGGTGTTTGGGAGCCATTCTGGCTTCAGACAGCCACCAGTTTAAGCTTTTGAAGTTCAAGGTTTCACCTTGAGGCATCAGAATTGTCTTTAATATGTCAAATACAGTTTCAATTACTACATTTGATTTTGGTTTAGATCCATGCTAAGTTGCTTATCATTGCTGCTGTTGATTAGAAACTGCTCTACTTTTTATGTAATTTCTTAGATGCTTCAGACGTTATTTTTGAAACTGCAATAGTAGAGAACAGGGGACAACCTTTAGCAACCAATGTAGTGAGTTATTTTGAAAAGAATATCTCAAGGCAATTTCCCCAATGTTAATACTTTGATGTAGATCAATGGGGCGGAAAGAAAAAGAACTTGAAATGTCACTTCTTTTTCTTTTAAATATTACATTCTACCTACGTTTCAGCACTTATCCCCACGCTACTTGTCTTTTGATGCTTTTTCTTTTTGTTCTGCTTTTAGGAGAGAAAAGAGAAGTTTGGTGAACGAATTGTGGCTCTACAACAGCTTGTTTCTCCATATGGAAAGGTACATAGAATAAATGAATCATTCACTTTAGTGCATGAAACTGTTGAAGCATAATTCAGAATTGTGGCATCACGGCATTAATCGTTTCCTATCAACTCATCTCTTGGAATTAATATTTTACATTTCTTGGGTCCATGAGATTTCCGGTATAACTACAAAAGTACAAAGTGATACAGAATGTTCATGCTATATTTCTTCTCATTTAGTTTCCAATACTAAAATGTTATTTTTATATATCTGTGCCTAAACTCCAAAGTTGCCTTCATTTTATTGCAGACAGATACAGCTTCTGTCTTACTGGAGGCAATGGATTATATACGCTTCCTTCATGAACAAGTCAAGGTTAGTTAGCCTCAGTTCCTAACTTCCTAACTGGTATAAACTTGTGTAAACACGCGCCGTATTATGAGATTGTTTATGTCAACTTTTGATGGTATTAAAATCAACCTTATATCCTTTTCTTTGTCCAAAGAAAAATGTAAATGATTTCACCTACAAATTTCAGATTTGAGCAGTTAGGTCAATTGGATTTTGCCTTAGTTTCTAATGCATAATGCCATTTCATGAGTCTAAAATTTGCAGGATTGATTGCTGCTATAGGACAATCTTGCTTCATATCTGCCAGAAATCACAAGGAATGATTTTTACACGTCTTCACTTGTTGTGCTATTTCCGCACAATGTGAACATAGATAAATACATAACTCCATATGGTTGATTACACGGTAAAAACAATCATGTAAGATTGGCTGAGACATGTCCTTTTTATATAGACGGCTTGATTCATAAGTCAAAGTAAAAACAATCAAGATGAGAGTAACTTCAATTTTGTGTTATTTTCAGTGTTTGGGTCTGTAACTATATGTAGTGATAGGGTTTGCATTTTAAAATTAGTGATTATTTTACTTTGCGAAGCGTGTCTTCAGTACCTACTGTGTGAATGGTAAGAGATTTGACTTTCTTCTTAATGGATATAGGTGTTGAGCGCTCCATACCTCCAAAGCACGCCAACAGCTAAGATGCAGGTGAGCTTGAGTGGGACATTATAGCAAGAATTGCCAATTATATTTTGAAATTTTCTTTGGGTTATATAACATTAATTGAATGTCATATGCTGTGATTAGGAGACTTCCTAATCATCAGTGATGGTATTGGACTAAAATCAAAGTGGTGTGAAGCTCATGGATCAAACATGCTGCTCTTTTCTTCACACTTTTTGTGTTTACTTTATGGTCAGTACCTAATAGGTTTAATTTTGATTTTCATTTATCAGGAATTACATCCATACAGCTTGAGAAGCAGAGGTCTTTGCCTTGTTCCGGTCGATTGCACAGTTGGAGTTGCTCAAAGTAATGGTGCAGATATCTGGGCTCCCATTAAGACTACTTCCCCCAAATTTGAGAATGTGACCTCAAATTTCCATTGATAGATAATGTCGAGCTCAACCATTCAAAAATCAAAAGGATATTGAAGAAGCTGAACTGAGGCAGTGTAAAGGGTAACCAATCGTTTCTAAAGGACAACTAATTTCCTGAGACAGATGAGGATTCATAACTGAAATTTTTAGCATGACGCCCTTCAAATGTAGTCATGCGGGAACTTCATCTAATGCTTTCCCCAACCATTCTAGTTTTATGATTGGTCGTAGGATGAGCTTCTAGTACTCCTAGGTCTACAAAATGTATATTTATAAACCTTGGGTTATTATAAACGTATTTTTTATTTGGGGTAAATTCCTTTTATGGTACATGAGGTATGACTAATTGGACAATTTGGTACCTATTAATTTGATACTTGAACTTGGGGTCTGTTTGACCTTTTAGTATTTCTGTTAATTTTTCAGTTAAATAAAAGAACAAAATTGACATTAAGAATCTATTAATAAAAATGAAATAAAAAACATGAGTTTTGTGGGTTGATGACCATCAGCTAGGCCTCATCAAAAAGTCCGTGGATCAAGTGGGTCGATGGAGGTCCGCCGGCCCGGAGGGCCAAAAGCCTGGCCCGACCAGTCAAAAAGCCCGCCATAGGCCCGGCCCGGTGGGTAGAGGGTCGGGCTTGGTTTAGGGGTTTGAAACCCAGCCCGCCAAAAGCCTGTTAGGCCCGGCCCGGCCCGTAAAAGCCCGTTAGGTCAGGCCCGTAAAAGCCCGCAAACAAAAAATATTATATAAATAACACAGAAACTGTTGTGTAGAACACCTGACTTCGCTGAATTACTGGGAACTGCTCGGATGGAATTAGGAGCTGTACTCTATATGTACGGATAGCCCCATGTGTCTAGTTTCTGAAGAATTTTACGGTTTGCGATTCTGACTTTTCTAGGAGTTATGGCAATTTAAGTGAAGACAGTTCAGCTTGAATGAGAATCTGCAACACAGAAACTGTTGTGTAGAATACCTAACTTCGCTGAATTACTGGGAACTGCTAGGATGGAATTAAGAGCTGTACCCTATATGCACGGAAAGCCCCATGTGTCTAGTTTCTGAAGAATTTTACGGTTTGCGATTCCGACTTTTCTAGAAAGAGTTATGGTAATTTAAGTGAAGGCAGTTCTGCTTGGACGGGAATCTGCAACATCTTTTACAAGTTCATGTCTAGAACCGAACTTCGCTGAATTACTGGCAACTGTTTGGATAGAATTAGGAGCTGTACCCTATATTCATGGAAAGCCCCATGTGTCTAGTTTCTGAAGAATCTTACGGTTTGCGATTCCGACTTTTCTAGAAAGAGTTATGGCAATTTAAGTGAAGACAGTTCAGCTTGGACGGGAATCTGCAACATCTTTTACAAGTTTATGTCTAGAAGGCCCAACACATATATTTGGAAATCTTCAGTGTGCCACATCATCATTATATGTGTGTGTGTGTCTCTTTGTGTGAGTGTGAATTTGTTGTAATTTGGCTTATGGTGAAATTGGACGTTCTCATACTTCTATATAGAATATGTGCATATATATTTTACATGTCATGACTACGGTTCACCAATTCGATCGGATTCGAAAATATGGTGAAATTAGCTAAATTTTTTACCACACTGATAATTTATTATAATAATCTCATCTAACGGTCGGTTTTTCTATTTTATTTGAATTGATAGAGGTTGCCGGCCATTTGGAGTGTATGATATATAAATATAGGTTTATAAGAGTAACTAAGTTTGACCTAGCTGATCGAATTCAAAACGAGAACCAAATTGGCTGGATTTTCTACAACCACCATAAAACATTACAATCTCTCCATTGAGCGGTTGGTTTCTCCAAATTCATTTTCCACTTTGCTTTAGAATGAACCTCAACAATTTAAATGTAATGTATAAGTTATACAACTTTAGGAGGAAAATTGGTATAGACCAACGTATTTGTAATTAAAATTGAAATTTTTATCTTATGTCCACGCACATCCATTAATGAAATATTTACAAATGTGATGTAAAAAAATAAGCACGTTTCGCGGTCATCACGCCATCGGTTAACCAAGAAAACATACAAATGACTACGGTTGACCAATCCGATCGCCTTCAAAACTATGGTGAAATTGACTAAATTTTTAACCACACGCATAATTTATTGTAATAATCACATCCAACGGTCAGTTTTCCCATTTTCTTTGAATTGATAGAGGTTGCTCTTTGGAATGTATGATATATAAATATAGATTTATAAAAAAAATTAGTGTCTTTAAATATTTATTATAAGTAAAGCCCACAAGGCCCGTCCCGAAAAAGCCCGTAAGGCCCTTCCCGAAAAAGCCCGCAAGGCCCTCTTTAAATTGACGGGCTTGGATCATTCGATTTACAATAAAGCCCGGCCCAGCTTAGCCCGCCATTATTTAAAAATATAGTAAGGCCCGGCCTGACCCAAATCCGCTATGAATGGGCCGAGCCGAGCCCGCCCCCGCCCGTTGACGAGGCCTACCATCAGCCCTTGTCTTCATCATTTTTTGAGTCCTGGAAGCAAATGAACATGTTAATACTTTTAGGTTATGTTGAAGATGACATAATTGAATTTTATGTTTAAAAAATTTAGTCGTAGTGACGAGACTAATTTATGTGGATTAGACATAGCTCGGTGAAGTAGTCTCATGGGTGTTCAAATAATGATGACTAGAATTCTTAAACATAAAAGTTGATTATTTCATATTTAACATAATCCAAAGGCCTTACCTATAAAATAACGAAGAACAACCATCAACCCAACAAACTCATGTTTTTTATTTTGTCTTTATACATGTATTTTAAATATCAATTTTATCCTTACAATTAACTGATAGGAGCACAAAGTGTGATGTTTTAATATGTATTTTCCCTCATTTGGCTAAGTTATTCTCTCTTAAAATTACTAACTCTAACATAGTTTTTGGTTTTAGGTACTTTGAGGTCAAAAATGGAGAAAAGGGGCGAAAAAGAGCATAAATGAGCGTAAATGAAGGATGAGTCATTTTAGAATCTTTCCTATTTCATTTTAGGAAATATTTCCTATTTTGTTTTAGGGAAACTTTCTTCATTTGGACTTTCCTATTTCTGATTTTCTTGTTTTAAAGAGAGAATTTAGGAGTCCATCACTTTAAGAACTCTTGACTGATGAAATCAAGGAAAACTTAAAAGAGAAGAAGACTTACATAAATAAGGAAGAATTCAAGGAGATAAAAGGGAGTGTTTATAGTTAATATTTATTCCTAATTATCTTATTTTCTATTGATTATAGACACTAATTAATTTCTGATTTTTCTTGATTATAGGAATTCGTTGTGTGCACAATTCTTGGAAGAAGAAATTAGTGCAATTCAAAGGAGAGGAATAAGGGATGTATCTGGTCACTATTCAAGGGAAAGAGAAGGAGCATTGCATGATTAACTCTAGAGATATCCAAGGAATATAGTAAGGGAAAAAGAGATATAAAAATTCAAGACTCTGTCATGAGAAAATCAAGGAAATTTGGAGGAGAAATCACCTCTAGATGAATGACCATGATTGCATCACAAGAGAGGAGGATTCCACTATAAATAACAGCAATTCTTGAAGCCAAAACCATCACTTCTTCACGCAAAATTCAGTTCATTAGCCAAGCTCTCTTCTCTCCAAAACCCTCTCCAAAATTCAGGAAAAGCCTCTTGTCGTGAAGAGCTTTAGGACTTCTCCAAGGCTGTTCGTGTTCTTGAAGGCCTAGCCCTGTGTTCTCTTGACGTTCTCCAAGCTTCCTTGAAGATCAAAAAGTGTAATCCATGACCCTTATTTCTGTTTTCGTACTCTTTAGTATTGAATTTCAGATTTTGATTATGAACTTTGTTATTGGAGTTGGATTTTTGTTAAGAACGAGTTTATGTTAGTAATTTTCAGATTCATTTCTTTATGTTTTTGAGTTGTTTATGATGTCTCTACAATCTGATTTCGTGCCATCCTTTTATATCTTTAAGCATATGATTTTGGTTGAATAATGATGTTAATCTGCAGGTTAATAAAGCCAAATTTGTGTTCTAATTCACCTAATCGTTTTAGGGCAGAAATTAAAGTGGTAAAGGCCATGTACAATGGTCGAGATTATATTATTTAATGTTGACGGATGCTCTTCAGTATTAACGTAATGTTTTATATGAAATATTTTAAGTTATGGACTTTTCCTAACTTAATTAGGAGTTTAAAAAGAAGAGTTAAAGTGGTACTCGATCTCTTCAGACTTGTACTTCGAATTCATTTTTGATATTTAGTGTTGGCTTGAATTTAGGTTGTATAGATTGAAACAACTAGTTGCATGTTGATATGGTTTGAAAATTCTGATTTGAGTGTGAAGAAGTCGATCACATGTATATAATTATCTCTTTGTTTTATTTCGTAGGAACTTCTGAATCCCCCTTTTTGTCTCTTGTGTAAATTTGTAGATAAATACTTGGTAATACTTGTTTTAATAAGTACTAATTTAAATTGACCCATCTTTGCAGGAGTACCCTCAATCATCGGTTAGAACGATCCCTACTTGCTTATATACTAACGAATGACAACATGGTTTTAAATTGAGTGCCTATTTTGGCCCCATCATTAACTGGAAAATTAATAGAAGTACAAAAAGGTCAAACAGAGCCTAAGTTCAGGTATCAAGTTGTCTTCTTTTGAAGACTAGGTACCAAAGTGTCCAATTGGCTATACCTCAGGTACCATAGAAAAGAATTTACTTTTGCAAATACTTGTGTAACTATTCATGTGAGGTGTTGCATGATAGATGCCAATCAGGATTGATTGGTGATTGGTGATTGACAAACTTATAATTAGTGATTGATTGAATCGTAATTGTCCTATATAAACCTTATGGTAAGATGAATAGAAACACACTCTATTCTCTGCATCCAAACTCTCTCTTTGAAATTGTTTTACTTTCGTTTTACAGCACTAATAGCTCTGAGATTTGGATCAAATAGCTATGGGATTCAGATTACCTACCAGAAGAGGCAAATAGCTTTTAGATTGCAGATTGCCAACGAGAAGAGGTGAATCATCATTCAATCAACGTCACCCTATTAGCTTACAACAAAGTAGGTTTTATAAATCTTGAATCGTGTATTTACATGCTTATTAAACGATGATTGCATGTAAAAGTCCCCCATGATATTTGTTGTTTTAATGATCTGCATAGCCCTGCCGACCAAGGAATAAACTCTAATATTTTGTTCTCAAATCAAGCCCAAAAATTAGCCCAACAAGCCTTTGACATGCTTCTGTCCCCTCCAGAACTTGGACTGAGCCCGCTGACCTAGCCTAGTAGACTCCTAAGTCCTCAGTAGGCCATTAGGCAGCAAATGGAGCCCCAGCAGAGCCCAACTGACTACTAGGTTGAACATGCCCACAGATAGAGTGCATCTAAGCCGAGCCAGAAGCTCAAGCTCACATCGTGAGGCCCGCCTCCAGTGCACCATGTGTCACCTCGTTAGAGATGCCAATGCACCAGAATTTGGACCGAATTCAGTAGGCCAAGCCCTAGTCCAGTAGACTGCCTAGGCCTTATATTTTGAAGCACTTGTCCTTATGGGGGCCAAGCTGTTCAAATCCAGATCCAGAAGATTACTACACTGCCAGTATCAACACTGCTAGCTCACTATTACTTTGGAGCTATGCATGCCTAAGTTTCAGGCTTCTCCTTCTTTTCTTTGGCAGCCCAAACCAAACCCTTAATCGAGTTGGGCCTAGCCCAATTGGCTAAGTGTATCCAAGTCCAGCAGCTTGCCAGGCTGCTGCTTATTCGGTTGATCATGTCAGGCCCAATCTCTTGTTGGCCCAAGCAGAATCAAAATTAAAAACAAAATATTTCTATCTTTCTTGCCACTATTGGGATTTGAACCACGGTCTGTGTATGTGGAGAGGTGGCAAACTGACCACTCTACTGCCGTGGTAGATGTGAATATATCCACACTGTTTAATATATGATTAACTATCCGAAGCATTTATTTAAACGATTGTATGAGCTATTTTTATGATATTATTAGGCATGTTAAATTAGTAGCATACGATTAATATCATAAATTGATTTGTGAGATATTATTCCAATTTGCTTTGTTCATGATTGTTTTGCTACTTGTTTAAAATTTTTGAAATAGAATATGTGTAGAAAATGCAGGTACTATAAACCACAAGTTCATAAATGAACTAGTTGTCTATACTTAAATATCGAACCTGTAGTTTCGATAAAGCCATATCTCTACTACTATAAAACCAGGCGTGGTTTTTGGTGTCAAATGCTTCACCAATTTTTGAAGTCCCGAAAATGTCCATGCTAGAGACAAAATTGACTGAAAGAAATAACATCTATAACGGTTAATATGGTAAACTACAAAAAAGAAGAGAAAAATAAAATTTAGAAAACGATGTGAACGTGGGAGATCATAAACTCGAGTGGAGTAGGGAGATGGCTTCACGCCTTGACCCACGTTTCAATTTTAACTGCCCATTGCGGTTTCGTAAAAAAAATGAAAACCGCAATGGGCAGTTATAAAATACCCACTTCCTTACCAAAAAAAAGAAAACACTCATGGAATGTGGGCACATGTTAGGTTTTTTTTTTTAAATTTTTTTTTTTTTTTTTTTAAAGAAGTATGCCAATAGAACGATACAATGAAATACTACAATATTAAGTTAATATGTTAGTTTTGATTTATTAAAATACTACAATATCCCAATAGAACGATACAATGAACTACAAATGCAATTGATGTCCTATTCAAA
This sequence comes from Rosa rugosa, assembly GCF_958449725.1. Taxonomy (NCBI): domain Eukaryota; kingdom Viridiplantae; phylum Streptophyta; class Magnoliopsida; order Rosales; family Rosaceae; genus Rosa; species Rosa rugosa. Next base: position 35,032,518 of record NC_084824.1, read on the forward strand.
CAAATTATAGAAGATGTCGTTTATTGGTAAGAGACATACAAATGTCTTTAATTAAAGTATTAAACCAAATAAAACCAATTTCCAACGAGCTACAAAATCATGAACCCATTGAACATCAAAACTTTACCCAAACAAAATTCATCTGACCATATCAAATTAGTTCATACTTTCAAACGTGATGCGATCATATCAAAAATATGTGTGTAGTTAATTAAAATAAACTTTTAACCAAGATTAATTATGATCAATGAGCCCCAGAATTCTTTTCACCAAGCTCAGAGGTGGTACAGAAAGATTTTGGGGTCATCAAAATTACTCTCGGTCAAAACTTATTTCATCAAAACTTTATTTAAATTAATTGCACACATATCATTGATATAGTCACATAACGTGGATACCAATTGGAAATTTATGACTTGTGCTAGATTTAAAGGGAGGTGTGTGCAACATGATGAGACCAAAGAAAAGTTTTTTAGCAATATGTATTATTGTACATTTTGAGATATTAGAAGAAATTAAACTGTTTGACATTCATTCTTGTCAATCTTGTTTATTTTATTATTTTAAGAATTTTATTATTTAATCTAACAAAAGAAAAAAGAAGAATACAAAAAAGGACTTTAAGAGTCCGCTTAGGAGTGTGTACTTAAATCGTAATTTGGGTAATTACCCTTGCTATATATATTTTACTAATCGTAATTTGACTTGAACGGTCTGCTTCTCAAAAAAAAAAAAAAAATATTGACTACGCTCTCTCTCTCTCCCCCTTTCTTGTACCTGAAGCTTCAGTCATGGACTCACCACCTCTACAAAGACCCCCCACCCTGGTTCCAGTACCGTTCATCAGACAGAAGAATAATTCAATTCTTGTATAATGAACTTGAAGTTTCCTTCATAAATTCACCATTCATTAAGTCACAAAATGTTATAAATATTCTCTAACTAGGTTCATCCAATTAGATGCGATGTCTAGGTAAGGTTTGGGTGAGACTGTGTACTTAAGTGAGCCTCGCTCCACCTAAACCTCATCATTCTTTACCTGATCTTATTCAATTGGAGTTACCGAAAGGGCTAGTAATATCCACGATTTAATGTTGAATTTCAGCAATTGAAAGTTTATGGAAGAAATTATCTAAAGTTGACATGTTTTCTTGCCTGATGCAAGAGCTTCTTTACCTGAAGCAAATATTATTGCTCATCGCAAATGTAATCGCGAAAGGAGAAATTGGGGCCGTGGAAGGGATGAGAGATTCAATTGTCCAAGACGTGAAAAGGTAGGCCTAGAAATGGCCCATATGACTGTGAACCACGTAGCCAAGGCCCAAGGAGTTAAGGCGCATGTAATCCGGCCCCATATGACCATGGCCCACATGGTGGGAACCATGGTGCCCCTGCCCAACAAGCTCGAGTGGAAGGGCACACTGGTCCAGCCCTTCGCCACCAAAATTAGCATGATCTCTATTATTGATGTGGAAGAACTGACTACTGGTCCCGTACCTGCTGTGCGACAGCGGAAGCTGTAAATGAGTATCACGCCGGTAGCGGAACTTGAAAGACTAACTTTGTTAAAGGGTCATTTCCTATAGATACCATACTAGAGTTTATGAATTTTCAAGCAGTTACTAGATACACCAAGGATTAGAAACTCAAAGACATGGATATGATTGACCCCTTGCGCCATATCTATTACATCTTAATGAATGATGTTTCAGTCTTCGGATTTTGGTGATTTATGTTTTGGATTATTTTGGATTATGGAAATGTGGTTATGTTCGAATATATTTAATTCAATATATTTATTTATACATGTGATCCATTGAATTAAATAAATGAATAGGCATGTTCTGTGAAGAAGTTTATTGTCTAGCTAACAGTGCTACTACGCATACCATACTCCGAGATTGAAAATATTTTTCATACTTATTGCCTACTCATACCTGATGTGCTCATATTTTCCTATTTTGTTATGCCTCTTGATCTTGATATTTATGTTTAGTTCTCCTTGTTTATGGTTCATTTACTTAGTTTAGTGTGTTTATAGGTATGAAGAGCAAGGATGAGAAAAAGAAGGAAAAAGAGAAGAAAAGGATTGAAGGTGCTTTGCAATCCTAAAAATTGAAGCAGCCTCTGCAGAATGGCTAACTTTGAGGATTAAACTGTACTGATCCAGAGATAACCAGAAAACTAGCCTTATATGCACGGAAATCCCTGAATGTCTAGTTTCTGGAGAATTTTACGGTTTGTGATTTCGATATCCCTAGAGAGAGATATGGCCATTGAAGTACAGGCAGTTCAGTTGATACGCGAATCTGTGATGTGTTTCTAAGAGCTCGAGTTTTCAAGGCCTGAATGACTTAGCAAAATTCTGGGAAAATTGATATAGCATTATGGACCGTCTGAGAGCCCAACATATGTTTCCTTGGAATTTTAGAGTGCCACATCACCTTTCTTTTGTGCTAAATGATTAAGGAGTTCCAGAGGCCTAAAGCAAGAAGGAAAAGTTGCATCTTATAAAAGGAGAATGTGTCAAGATGGAGGAGGGGGATTCACCATCAGATTCTCATCAAAGAAAGCTGCTGCCATCACGTGTTCACCTTCCATCTCCATTCAACAAGTTCTTTTATGTTTTTAAGATTTTCTATTATGTTTTCTTTGAACATGAGTAGCTAAACCTCTTTTCTAGGGCTAGGATGAGGCCCTAGCATGATTGTTTACATGTTTTGATATTCAAATGATGGATTATTAGTTTCTTTTCAGATGAATTCTTAATCTCTGCTTGAATTGTTGCTTATGTTAAAGTTCTATTGATTCGCGACCTTTAGGGCTTTGTATCTAGTTATCAGAAGATGAATTTGAGGCATAGCTGCAATATAATTCATATTAGCTTCATGTGATTAAGAATTGTAAATTACATTATACTTGAGAAAGAATAATGATTTCCTTGATTTCCTTGTTTTCTAAAACGTAATGAGTCCTGCATGTTAAATTTATACCTGAGAAGGATAAACTGCATAGTTAGGATATACAACCTTTACCCGAGAGGGAGAGAATCATGCACTTAAGGAAAACTATGGTCTAGAGTACCTGAGAAGGACTTAGATACGGAATTATCATATGGAGAAACGAAAGAATCCATTGGTTGGTTCAAAACGTAGATAAGATTGCTTGTGGTTGATTCCGACACCCTAGGCTCATCATCATCACGTTCTTACTTCTAATCATTAGAAACTCTTTTCAATTTCAATTTATTTAGATTTACTTTCTAAGTTTCTGTTTTCAAGAAATTTTTCCATTATCATAATCTCTTTCAAAACTGTGAAAATCATAAGTCCTAGTTTGAGTCATTGTTTGTTTTAGTCGATTTGTGTTTCTTGTTTTGTGTATTTGTTAGTTTAGTTAACTTAATTAGGTTTTCATATTGTGAGTTGAACTAATATCCTCGTGGGAACGACAACCCCTCTTCTTCCATACACTATATTACATCCACCCTGTATACTTGCAGGAATTCCATCAAGTTTTTGGCGCCGTTGCCGGGGATAATTTAGTTTAATTCAAAATATTGGATTCCTAATTTAATTCTAGTTGTGTTATTTTGATTTGTTTTTCAAAATTTTATTTAGTTTTTGGAGTCGAAAAAAAAAAAAGAAAAAGGTTTTGATAAAATAAGTCAGACCAGCTTTTATTTCTTTTACGTTCTGGAACTGTTTTACAAAGCTGATTACGAACTGATATTTTCATATTTTTCTAGGAGTGTGATACATCACTGGAAAGCTACACGAGTCTAGTTTCCAATGCTCCAAGCAGATCATCATTCTGAGCTGCGAGCTAAGAAATATTTGAGAAATACTAAACAGTACTCAATCTGCGAGGAAATCAGAGAATTTTTTGTTTCAAGCTGCAAAGAGTAAATTTTCATGGCTTTCCCTGGGTATTATTCCGAGCAAGTATACCACTCCAACACATATTCAATGTCCGAAAATAATTCATATTCATGGGATGATCCTTCATGGCCACAACAAGAACCATCTAATAGCAATTTGGGATGGGGAGATCATTCTAACAACTCATGGTCTGAAAATCCATATTATGAAACCACACAATGGTCATATCCATCTAGCAATTTCCCATCATATTATCAAGCTCCAATTTATTAACAAGAAGATCCTACTGTTAAGGAGACGGTGGTTGAGCTATTCAAGAGATCAGAAAAATTTGATCACGAGGTTGAAAGGCTTAAACATGATCAATCAAAGCTTGAAGAAAGGCAATCCAAGCTTGCACAAGCACTATTGGAAATTGAACTTCATATATCACAGCTTGCTAATGCTTGGGAGTTAGAGGACGAAAGGCATGCTAGTGGAAGAGAAGAAAATTTTGATCGTAAGCCCGATGAGGAAGATGACTATTTTGAGCTACATATTATTGATGATCAAGCTACCATGAGCACCTATCTTCCTTCTTCTACAAAAGTTCCTATGGAGCTATGTGCTAACAAGCCAAAGAATGAAGAACCTGAATTCAGAGACGTGAGATCTCATACATTGGATGCTCTTGATGAAGTCACCACTGTGGTGGTTGATGCACCAAATTTTCAAGCATCTGCGGAGTACCAAATTTGCGAAGTTTTCCCTTCTTTACCCTCCAAGCTCATTCTTCCCATTATTCCAGCTCCAAGACTTGAGCTCATCTGTGTTTTCAAGCCTCCCTCAAATTCTAAGGATGAGTTCCTCCCACAATCACTTCAACCTCCATGGCCACCTCCTCTGCAATTGATGATGCTCTACTTAAAGTCGAATGCAAGAAATAGGGAACGGCCGCAAAAGAAAAAGATAAAAAGGAGGGAGCGTTGCAGATTTGAGAAAAGCAATTGGAGAATTGGAAATTCTCATATAAGTAGGCTGTTTGCTGCTGGGATCTCATGGAAGCTATTATTTTGGATATTTCGGGTATCTCGGATAAAGAAATCAGTTTTCACAGTGAAATTTGGGTTCTGCTAACTTGCAGCAGAAGTGTCCGTTTTTGACATGTAATATGTCGATTTTATGTGATTCGACGACAGCTACAAGACTCATTGAATTTTGGCCAAATAACTCTGTCTTCAGTGTCCGATCTGGGAGTTAAACTTCAACAACCATGGAGATTTCTACTTGGAGCATGTCTTGGCCTTTCTTCCTCTTCGTCTACATCCAGGGAGCTCTAATCTCAATCTTTGCTCTTTACTTTTCTTTACTTTTTGTGCTTCTTCCCTTACTTGTTTGATGCATTACTGCTAGCTAAAATTTTCAACATTGAGGACAATGTCTCACCTAAGTTTGGGGGGAGGAATTTAGATTCTTGTTTTTATATTTTTTTTTAACTTCACATGTGGTAGAATAGCTTAGTAGAAAATACTGGAAATAAAAAAAAAAATAATAAAAAAAAAATAGTTCTGCTTCGTTGTTAGTTTGTGTGTCTTTTGCTTTAGTTTCTTCCAACACCTAGGATGAGAACTTGTGAATTTAATCTTTTGTTAGAGCTGATGAATATGATAAGCATCAATTTAGGTCTGGACATCAATATTTTATTAATATTCTCTTATGATGATCATGCATGCTTGAAACACAACAGCCATTGTTAATATGAAAATTTGTGATCTGGAGAAGCATGTGACGGTTAGTGTAGACTTGTATAACCTATGTGAGTTTTGAGCCTATTGCCTATTCTTGAGAGTGCTTTACATAGTTCTGTCTTTCTTGTTAGATAGGTTGTACATGATCTCATTATTTTGTCCTAGAACTTGCTTCAATGACTCTCGAGACTTTATATTGATTCACATGATTTTTGGGAAGGGATTAAGGAAATTACGATCATCACCATTATGGCCAAATAGCCTCCATTCCTTATTACATTATCCCTTAGTTAGCCTTTTGAGCCAAAATAAGCCTTTTCTTTCATAAAACACATATTCCCAACCCTTCACCCTTAAACACATATCCTACCTATGTTTTGAGAAATTAATGGAGCATTACCGAGATGCATATGAGGAATTTTGAAGTAAAGAATGTGTACTAAAGAAAACAAGTTTGGGGGTTGTGATGTGTACTTGCAGGCAAAGTGGAATTTGCAGGTCATACTTCTAAATTTCAGTTAAGGATTGTCGAAGTAGTTTTGAATGCAAGGTGTGTCTGAATAGTTACAACAAGGAAAAAAAAAGAGAGAATGAAAAAAAAAAGTTTGGACACATCTTAATCTTTTCGAAGGAAGTTAAGTGCTATTGTCTAGAGCATGAACCTGCAGCAGCAGCTTGGATATGGGATGTTTCAGCGCAAAACAGAGCTAATGTAAAGAAAAGAAAAAAAAAAAAAAAAGAAGAAGAAAGGAACAATTTTGACATTACAATGGAAGAGCTCGGAAAGATGGTTGCCAAGCTTGGAATGTGAAAGCAAGAATGAAAGCTGCTTTGGGAAAGTGACAGAAAGAAAAAGAGAAAAGAATGAGGCTATGTGTTAGGAACAGAGGAGTAAGTTGACGTGAAACCAACTACCAAGAAACAAGAATTGAAACTTGGAGTTTATGGTGCAGATTTTGTCTTCATTGTTCTATGGTTAGAAAGCAGATGAAAAAGAAGAAAAAAAAAGAATTGAGAACCACAAACCGTAGAGCCATGTCTTGAAGATTTCTTGGAGTGTTATTTGGAGTATGAGAAGATTAAAGTGAAGTCAAGGCCCAACACAATGAAATTTGGCCTTCCATGTTCATTATTTGAGAAGTGAAAGTGTGACACCTATGAGGATTTGGCGATCTTGAGCATTGACTTATTTTTGCTCTATTGATTTCTTAGAACCTTTGAATTCCTTTATCTTTCGTTTCTTTTAGCCAAAACCCTTAGCTCCATTACAACTGGAACAAAGACCTTTATGATCCTAGGAAAAGTGTGAGGCAATTTGTGGAGATGAGTCAAAGAGGTGAGCCTTTGGGGCAATTCTATAATTCAGCCTTCAGGTGATAGATATTCTTGCATATGAGATCATTCTTTATTTTTATTTTCTAGAAAAAGCCTTTCCATCTTAACATTTATGTGAGCTATTTTGCTTTTATATATCCTTCGTCTCACATAAACATGAGTGAGTAGAATTACCCAGAAAATCTGAGCGCTTTATTCTGAGTGAAATCCTTGGTGAGATTTGAAGTTGAAGCTGATTTTCATGTGTCTATTTGGATTGTGGAAATTTGTATTGATTTATGGCTGTCTATACAAGCATGGTTGTTATCGGAATTTATTAGCACTTGATTGAAAGTTTTATGGACCTGTTTTGATAATTGTTATTATTTGGATGCTATAAGTTTGAGATTGATTCTCTGAGATGATTGGAAGGATTATCTACAAGGATAATGTCGCTTGCATCGAGCAGATGAAGACGAGTCCATAAAAGGAGACAACACCAAACATATTGCACCAAAGTTTTTCAATTGGTAACAACATGAGCATCAAAAGATTAAAATTAGGCAGATTCGATCTGAAGACAATCGCGCAGATCTCTTCACCAAGTCACTACCAAGGTCTACATTCTAGAAGCATGTTCAAGGTATTGGTTTATATATATAATCTGAATTACCTAACATGTAATTTTTAGGGGAGTCAAAATCTGGGGGAGTATCTTGAAGTATACCCATTTGACTATTGTGTACTCTTTTTGTCCTTTGTGTAGGGTTATTTTGTCCCACTGGGTTTTGTTACCTGGAAAGGTTTTAACGAGGCATATCTTTGACACAGTCATCCTACTTATACTGCATCTTGAAGATGTTTTAATTTGACATATACGCATTTGCTCATCTTTTCCCTTCGACCACTGGTTTTTCCCATTGGATTTACTAGGTAAGGTCTTGATGCAGCAACTCTAATGCATCCCTCTTGTAGACATACTACCTACTTATGATCTTGATGAGGAGACTTCACCTATTTCTGAATTCTGATGCAACTGCTCCACAATCACGCGTGTTGTATTCTTTTTCTCTTTTAACCAAGGTTGTTTTTTTTTCCCACATGGTTTTTATTACTTGGCAAAGTTTTTGACGAAGAAACTTAGAAACGCATAGCAGAGGCCACACTATTGACATGTAATATCCAAGGGGGAGTGTTGTAAATACTTGTGTGGCTATTCATGTAAGGTGTTGCATGATATATGCCAATCAGGATTGATTGGTGATTAACAGACTTATAATTAGTGATTGATTGAATCACAATTGTATGTAATTGATAATCATAATTGTATGTAATTGATTTGTAATCATATGAGTGATTGGTGCAACCTTAAAATATTTACCTTTTTGTATACATGAGGTAGTCCTATATAAACTTCATGGTGAGATGAATAGAAATGCACTCCATTCTCTGCATCCAAACTCAATCTTTGAAATTGTTTTAGTTTCAGGTCCCTTTATTTTCATTTTACAACATTTACCTAAATCCCGTACATAAAACTTGAGCCCCGTATAATTTTATAATAATCCTCACAGAGCATGTCCTGAATAATAGGCGGCTCCTCTAACCATAAATCATCAACATGATCTAAGCTACCAAGGTGTGCTAATCTGTAAGCAACACCATTTGCATTGCGGTACATATGTCAAAAATAAACAAAAGAAAAGCTATTGCCATACTACTTACAATCGTCGACCATCCTACCTTTGCAAGAGTAGACATCTTCCACTATAATGATAACATAAAGTAGTGATGCGAAATCGGTTTCCACTTAATCTCAGCCCAACCTTGGTGAATAGCAATTAATAAGCCCGCATTGAGAGCCTCCACCTCCATATGTAAAGCAGATTGAACATAGATGAAAGGTCTTGCTAATCCAGCAATACACTACCCCTATCATCTCTCAGCACAATACCCACTCCTCCTAAATCATATGTTGGGCTATATGCCCGGTCAACATAATTTTCACTCTGCCTTTTGAAGGTACAGACCATGTAGCTGGCTGTCTGTCTATTGTTTTGTGGCTTACTGCCAGGTTGCAATGTTCTACATTCATGGAGCCAACATGTAGCACATTCTAACATGGAAATGGGGTTGAAGTAGCCCCTTCTCCACAACACATCATTTCAAAAGTCCAGATTACCGACAGTAAAGTTAAGAGTAACTCAATAAAAGGCCCAAATAATTCAAGGAATGCTAAGCTAACCCATTCATGCAATGAAAGACTTTGATGATCAGTTGGCTTGAAAGTGAGTTGACAAGGTTGCCACAGCAGTTCCAGACCTTTACATTCCATGCAAACGCGCCTCCCATCTTCCAATTTATTATTGCAGAAAACACACTTGAGACTACGTAGTCGTACCCTTATTGACAAGGCAACCTTCGTAGGCAAAATCCCTTTAACCAACCTCCAAGCATGCCTCTTTAATTTAGGAGGAACATTTACACTCCAAAGTTTGTTCCAAATAGTGTGAGGTCTACACCATGGTATTTGTCAATCTGGCCACGTGATACCCTCCCTTGACACTATATCTTCCCTATTTGTTAGACTGCCAAACCTATCTATCAATAGTAGAGCTCATTCCCAATGGAATAGCAGTAATCACATCAACATCCTCCTTTGAAAAGAGCTCCATTAATCCTTCTTCAAACCAATTTCTAGTCTTACCATCTATCAAATCAGACACTGTGAAGTAATCTGTACTCAGTACCATAGGCACAGGAGAGAAAGGTTTGAAAGTGTAAGGCCGAGGCAGCTAGGGGTTCGTAGAGATAGATGCCCCATCCCCCACCTGATATCTGAGTCCCTGACGAAGTAATTCCTAACCATGTATATTGCTTCTCCAAGTGTAAGAAGCTCATTTTGGAACAATAGCCTGCATGAAGTCAGTGTTGGGGAAGTAGCGAGCTTTAAGAAGCTGAGCAATAGGAGAATTTGGTCTACACAATAATCGCTAACCTTGTTTAGCCAACAGAGCCTGATTGAATATAACCATATTGCAAAATCCCAAACCACCCTCAATTTAGGCTCACATAATTTATCCCATGCTAGTTAGTGAATCTTCTTGTCAAAGATATTTTCTCCCCACCAAAACTTGGCCATTAATCGATGCATTTCGTGACATAGATGCTTTGGAATCTTGAAGCAGCTCATTGCATAATTTGGAATAGCCTGTGCAGTTGATTTAGTTAGAACTTCTTTACCAGCAGTACTAAGTAGCTTGCCCCTCCAACCTTGAGTTTTCTTTCGCAATTTCTCATTAAAGTAATGTTACGTCCCATAACTCAACTTACCGATTTACTAGTCATTCGGACGGCAAACGACAATTACTCTCACTTTTAACTTTGTTTCAGTACTTTTAGAGGCTCCAAAAAATTGACTTTTTGATTCGTTCGTCATTTGAGAAAATTTTCTTCACAAAAGTTGTAGAGGACATTAAACCGAGTTAGTGGACATGTGGTAGGCTTAAATCGGAGTTCATATGAAGAATTTATGGTCAAAAATGTTAAGGGAAGGTTTCTATAAAGAGAAATTACTTTGACTTACCCTATAATTCCACCGAGTTTTTCTCTTGGCTGACTCGGAAGACTCGACCCTACCAGAAAGATTGACCCTGTCAATTCGCTGCTTTCTGGCAATTCCAGCTGCCGCACTGGCACCATCTAGGGCGTCTCATCCTCCTTTTTTGCTTTCCAGCATTGTGATGAGCTCGGATTGAGTTCTCAAAATTAATCCTGTTGATAATTGTTAGTACATAGCAAGTAGGGATCGTTCCATCCGGGGATTGAGGGTGCTCATGTCATTTAAACTTCAAATAAAAATTATTAATTACATGTATACAATATATACGAAAATTACAAAGAAAATTAAAGGGGTTTTGAAAAGTGTTTGTTTTCTAATCCAATTAAACTAACTACAATGATCAATTTAAACTATGAATTAAAATAGAGATAAGGGGGAACGAAATATGCATGATGAAGTTAACAATCATTAACACAAAAACAAGTAATCTAAACATAAACCATGGAATGGAGAAATCAATCAAGAACAGAGATGAACGCATACAAAGTTCTTTTTAGTTAACAATCATTAATTGATAGGAGCAAAAAGTGTGACGATATTATTGAGTATGTGCCCCATTTTAGCCTTGTTTCTCCTTTAGTTTCGTGTTTTGAGTCATTGAGTAGTTTTCAGAGTCTTGTAGAGTGTTTGGCGTGAAATAGGTGGAAAACACAAAATTAATGAAATATCCTAGCTGGATCAGGATTCCTCACCGTCGGCGTTTTTGCGGTCTTTACATTTTAATTCCCTTTATTTTCTCTAAAAAAATTCTGATAGTTTCCTCGTTATTGTAGGAAACCTTGCTTGGTGGAACTCTTGGAAATAGCAATGATGGAATCAGAAAATAAAGCATTTAAGACGTTTGACCAAGCAATGAAGAAGGGAAATAAAGGAGAAAGACGTTTTCAGTTGGGAAATAAAGGAGAAAAACGTTTTCAGTTGGGGGAATAAAGGAGAAAGACGTTTTCAGTTGGGGAATAAAGGAGAAAGATGTTTTCAGTTGGGGAATAAAGGAGAAAGACGTTTCAGCTGGAAAATAAATAAGAGAGAGACGTTTCAGCTTGGAAATTAAAGGAATTGCCCCATTATGAAAGGAATTAAGGCCATAAAGGAGACGTTTCAATTGGGAAATTAAAAGAAGGGCTAAATACTAGTTACTACCTTGTATTTAGTTCCTAAATCAATTTAGTCCCTGAACTTCTAATTTCATCATAAACACCCCTGCACTATTTTATTCTCATCCAATTAATCACTCTGTCAATAGTCCGTTAACTTGAGGCGTTAATTCGCTGATGTGGCATGCCAATTCAGCTCATGTGGGGCTCACATGCAAGTAAAATGCCCAAATTAGCCCTAGCTCACTTTTACCCTTTTTTTTTCGTCTTCTTTCTAGAACTTAATTGTTTCAGAAACAGTTGATCCATCATCCAAAAATTTTAACAAACCCAGAAAAGAATGAAATTACTCTAGTTCCATACAAGCTTCAACACTGATGACTCTACGAAAATTTCCTTAATCCCAATCACTAGCGACTAGCACCAGTGCAGCACCCTCAAGGATGGGAGCGGTAACCGATGGTGCTGGACCAAAATCCCAACTATCTCACGCAACTGGTCGTCGAATTTCTCGTCGTCGTCTCAAATTTTAGATTTCTTGTCGACCGTTCTCCTTCCTTCTCGACTGTGCTGAATCGGTTTTCCTTCGAATCAATCAACCTCTTTCACTTCTCCAACGAATTCAACCCTCCTTTGGTTCTGTTAAAACTCTTCGACTTTCAGCCTCTCTTCGAATTGCACCTCCTCATAACGACTCCATCGCCGACACTCTCACTAACTTTGAAGTCCTACGATTCCCATTCGTGGTTTTCCATGGCCATAGCGATGAGCTTGGCGATGAAGAAACAAAGGATAAGCGCCATCAACACTGTCCAAAACAAGTCCTGAACGAGTTCCATATCCGATCACCGCAAGTCCAAAATACTCGCTTAGATAGGACCCGTTGCAATTTCTCTATGAATTGGTATGGTTTAAGTGATTGGTACTTTGATTTGATGGTGTTTTGGTTGGTTGGATGATATGAGAGACCAATTTGATATGAAAGATTTGTTCTTTCACATTTTTGCAGGCTTGGGTTTTCTCACTGTTTAAGAAATTTTGTGAAAGATGTGAATTGATGGTCTAAATTTGTGGTAGAAAGGGCTTTCAGGTTCAATTTTTTGGTTTGGATAGAGAAATTAGAAAAACTGAGAGCAAAAATGGCTCGTCTGTTCCGATCCAAATCTTGCGGACTCGTCGGACTCACCAAGTTCACCGTCGCTCCTCCGACTCGGTTTTGCCAAAACTATGAAGACGAAACAGAGAGAAAAGAAGAAGATGACGAGGAAGACGAAAAAGGGTCTGAATTTGATGAAGAAGACGAACAAGAATCGTGTGAAGTGTCGACCCCATTTATCAGTCTGGTGAGCAGAGCCAATGGGACTCATAAAGGTCAAGACTTTTACACTGGGCAAAACAACCAATTTGCGATTATGGATATTTTGGGTTTCTGGGTTTGCCTATTGAGCTTGAGCCTGAGGTTCCCAGGAAGACACCTAGTATAACTGGGTCCGGATGAGTTCGACGACTCGACGTACGTGGATGACGATTTTAAGGTCAATGAGACTGGCGGAGGATGTAGATTTGGGGGGTTTTTGGTGAAATCAGGGGGAAGAGAGAGTCAAGGTTAATTTGAGGATTTTCCCTTGCATGTGGGCTCCACAAGAGCTGAGTTGGCATGCCATATCATCGAGTTAACGCCTCAAGTTGACGGACTGATCTATTGGAAGATAATTAATAGTGCAGGGGTGTTTTTGATGAAATTAGAAGTTCAGGGACTGAATTGATTTTGGACCTAGAGTACAAGGTAGTAACCAGTATTTAGCCCTTTTAAGAATTATGATGCAATCTCATCCGTCCAAATGATGAAGGGTATGATCGACAAAAGCTAACCAATGCTCCCCTATAAATAGGCAACGTCCAGAACAGAATTTGTATCACTTCCTGGCCAAAAACTATTCTAAGACTCTGCCTAATTCACTCATCAAACCTCCAACACCTACAAGATCGTGACCACCATCCATCCATCAATCTACGAAGTTCTTAGGCGCTGAGTCAAGGACGCTCCATTACCATAGTAGAGACGAGTTCATCACCTTATTGCCAAGCCGCTGAGGAAACTTCAAAGTGTAACTATGACTCTACTTACAATTTTTGTTTCGGTTTTGTGTGTTTGGAGTTGCAAGTTGTGTAAATGGAGACATGAAATTTTCAGAATATTTTTATTAATATTTTTGTGATTTTCAGTTTATTATTGAGTTTATTTCGAGAATTCTTTTATGATGCATGTTACAATCTTGTGCCCTTTTACGTGTTTAGGTAATTTCCACAGTTAGGTTAATAAGTTTGCATGCTAGAATAACGGTGAGAGTTCTTGTGTGTTTGCTTAATTTGCCAAGAGTAATTGTTATTTGTTAAGGTGCTAAGTTAAACAAGTAGCAATTAGTTCTAAAAAGTGGTAAAAACCATGTGCAATGGTTAAACGATTCTGGAAATTACGTGTTAAATTCTATGTGTGATGGTTAATTTGCACGTGTGAGTTGATTCGAGGGTTAGATAATACTACTAGTTAAGAGAATTACGCTAAGTGTTTTTGAAAATTAGTAGTATTGGGCTTGGTAAGGACTTTTCTGATCCAAGACCACATTAGAACGAATTAGATAAATGGATTGATCCGCTAATGCTTTTCATTTGGGCTCTTATCTAGGCATTTAAGATGGGCACATTTTTGTAGCATGTTGAAATGGATTTTCTGCTTTTACACTTAGTAATTTTCGAGTGGTATTGGTCTAGGTTAGGGAAGTCGATCATTGTAGATAGTTTTATTTGTTTCGCTTTTATTTTAAGTAGATTACAAACCAAATTTAAAAACCCCCATTTTATTCTTTTATTTGTTAATTGACCTTTTTGTGTAGGTGTGTACCCTACAATCCCCGGATTGAACGATCCCTACTTATCCTATACTGACAACTACTGATACGCTAAAAGTAAGTGCATAATTTAACCCTAAAAATATCATCAATAGTATAAACAAGTAGGGATCGATCTAATTCAGGGATTGAGGGTACACCTGTCATTTTAAAACAATTAAACAATTAATTAAGACACAAAATAAATTATTTACAAAAATAAATTAAAGTATACACATATTTACGAAATAAAGGGGGATTTTTAGATTTTGGTTTTCGAAAATTAAAAGGAATAAAACAAAGAAAATGTATAAACACAAGTACAAGAATGAAATGAAAGAAACAAAGATTAAAACTAAAGTCATAATCAAATTCGATCCAACCCTAATATTGTTCATCTAAGTCATGAGAAAGCTAGAATTGATCATGTGAAACATTTGAAGCAAACGTTTTCCCATTTTTTATTTTCCATCACTAATTAACCTAAGTGAAAGCACAAAGATTAATCCTATCAAACATGCAATCAAATTCTAGAAAGCTAGATCATCAACACATGTTTAACGCATGAAGAACACAAGAAATGATATCAACTCAAGTGTACAACTTAGTATGAAAAAGTTCATCTAATTGCAATCCTTTTCAATTAAATTCGGTTTTTGTCCAAAACCTTAACTATCTTTGATTCAAGTTCACAAAACGATTAGGTGAATCATGTTCTTAAATCTAGCAACAATTATATATTAACCCTATATGTTTCGAACCACATAAAATTAACACATAAAGGATCTCAATCAAACAAATTTAATTGAACAATCTCACAAAAGCAACTTTGGAATCACAATATTGGAATCAAAAATCTCATTCAATCATAAAAATTTCAGAATTAAACTTTGTTCAAACATCAATGTCAACTAGAAACAAATCCAACGGAATTCAAACAAGGTTACAAAGAGAGAGGTCGAATTACACCGTGGATGGAAGATGGAGATGGATGCTTGACGTTTGGATCCTTGAAGCATGAAAGCAAGTCTTCAATGGTGGATGATGGATGAATTGCTCACGGCTCCTTCTTCTCTTCTTCGGCCTTGCTTGAAATCGGTGGGATGCACTAGAGGATGGAGGAGGAGAGAGACTTGGACGTGATGAGAGTAATTTTCTGAATTGTGGAGTGTGGGAACCCTTGACGTCAAGAATAGGGGAGTTTATATAGGGGACGGCAAGAGTGCTCTCCAAGTTCTTGATTCTTCTTTTATTTTCCAAGGATTTATCAAAAAATTCCACGTAGCTTTGACCAATTGTAGAGTGCCATGTCACCTTTGTTGTGTCATCCAACCAATCATAAAGCTTCAAAATAAGTCCATAATTTTCTGAATATATCTTTGCCGAAATATCTATGAATTAAATCTGATTTATTTCCTTATTTTCGGCCAAAATTCCTTTAGGGAATGTAGGGATGAACCTAGACTTGTTTTGAGCGTTCACCCTTCCTTAAAACTCTCCAAACCTTATTTCCAACGTCACCCTTTATTTCCTCTTGAGATTTTCACGTTAACTTCCTCATCTCCACGGCAAAATCAGTTTTAATTCTCCAAGAATATCTTTTATTTGTTGCACACACTCCTCCTTTCCTTAAAACTCTCCCTTGAATATCTCTTTGTGTAATCTTCCTTGTGTGGCGTCAATCCCCTTGCTTTCTCTCTCTCTTTTCACGGAAATCCATCACAATTAACTCCTCCAAGAATATCTCTTTCATTAAAAATCTCCCTTGAATCTCTCCAATTGAAATCTCCTTTATATTTTCTAATTTTCACGTTGGCTCCTTGTTTCTCTCTCTCTTTTCACGGCAACAACACCCCAAAAATATCTCCTTGCGTCTCAAAACCCTAATTCCATGGGCCTTTATCATTCTTGCCGAAATCCATAGTCTCTTGAGAGTTCTTGGGCCCTTATGCGTCACCTTCAAGCCTGATAGTCTCCTAGTGCTTCCAGGAATCTTCCTCCAACGTCAACTTCTTTTATTTTTCTGCTCATGCTTCCTTGTTTGCTCAGGAGTCTTGCTTTGACAAAGTTTCCTTTTCTGAACAGGTTTCCTGGTTGAAACAGGAAAACATTATTTCTTTGTTTCAGCTCATTTATGCAGTCTTTGAGCTCCTTCCAACGTTCTCCAGCTTTTCTTTCCCTTTTTGAATTTATTCCAGCTTGTTTGCTCCTAGGACCTGAAAATACAAACTATTACTAAAAATGGAAACTTTCTAAAAATAGTAACTTTCCTAAACAAGAAAGATTCATTTAAGGAAATAACTAAGTAAATATGAGGAAATAATAATTAAAACGTCGCATTAAAATGCTCCTATCAACTACATTTTGCAGGGTTAATGTGAGGCTATTTCAGCCGTATCATTAACACGAAAATAAGTAATCTAAACATAAACCATGGATCAAAATATGTGAATGGAAAAATCAATCAAGAATAGAGATGAACGCATACAAAGTTCTTTTTACTTTCCTTAATGCATTAAGCACTTAGAGATCGAGTTTGATCGATTTAAGCCAAGAACACAAGTTGGAACGTCATACAAGGATGCAAGACTCTTCATTGATTTACCTAAGGAATTATAGGTTTTCCCCTTAGCAATTAAGATTTAGAAAGCTAGCATATCTTAATTTGGATTCAGTTACATGCTCAATATCCTAAGTTTGCAACCAAAGAACACAAAACACATAAAAGGTGGGTTATTCGCACAAAATCAACAAACTCAAATCATCACATGTAGAAATCGTAATTTATGTATTCTAGAAACCTAAAACGTTTTCATGCTTCATGACTATTGGAAACTAAACATCAAAACATAATCTCAAAGCATCGAAATTTCCAATAGAACAAACAAAACATTCAAATTGTTTTACAAGAACAAGAAACTGAAAACAAAGAGTTTATGGTCATGGTTACACTTTTAAAGAAGCTCAAAGAACGCAAGAAGATCTTCAAAGGTGGTGGATGATGATGAGGCTCATGGCAAGGATGGATGGAGGATGATGGAACTTGCTTCACTGCTTCAGGGCTTGCACAAAGGAAAAAGGC
This sequence comes from Rosa rugosa, assembly GCF_958449725.1. Lineage (NCBI taxonomy): Eukaryota > Viridiplantae > Streptophyta > Magnoliopsida > Rosales > Rosaceae > Rosa > Rosa rugosa. The sequence continues at coordinate 35,050,126 of NC_084824.1, forward strand.
CGAAACTTTGAGAGAGAGAGAGAGAGGGGAGGTATACGAATTTAATTTTGGGTCTTGAATGATGATTGAAACGTCTCCAAGGCTCCCTTGTATATGTAGAGGACAGAATAGCTTGGTGTCAAAGTTTTCTCTACTTGTTCTGCATCATCTGACCAATAGAAATATTCCAAAGGAAGTAGAGATCAACCTTGAATCTAGAAAGTAGGAGTCATTGCCGAAATTCCCATGTATTTAGCTCCTACCAAATTGTACACTTGTTTTAAAAAGAAAAATTTCCCTGATATTTAGGGTTGTTGTCCGAATTATCACGCCCGGTGTATTTATGGTTGTTTCTTTGGCTTATCAATTGTGCTTGAAAATTGGGGCGTGACAGTGGGTCCCACAGGACCACCTCATGTTTTAGGATGAAATCTGGAGCGGGTCCTATCAAGTAACCAAATGCCTCCTCCTTAGAGTAGCTTATTTCGTAGGTAGAGTAGCTTATTTCGTAGGTAGAGTAGCTTATTTCGTAGGCATACCCAGATATTTATCATGCTCATCCACCCTCTAAACCCCTAACACCAGCACCAAATTGTTTTGAAAAATGCTAGGCACATTACAAACGTATTTATAAACCTTGGGTTTACAAATTCTCCCCATATCTTTTGCTCAGCTTTTTTGTGGCTTTAGATAACTAGTGACTATTGTAGTCTGGCAAAAGCATGGAGCTAGAGAATGGACATTTTTTTTTTATCGAGTATGAGTAGTGCAGTGATTTTTGTTTTTGTTTTTTCGTACAATGGAGGCCCAAAGGCCAAATAATTAAAGGAAAAACTACAAACTATTCTCAGTTGAATTGAAATGTGTAAGCCAAAATATGCTTTCATTGTCATCTAGTACAACTTTCGGAATCGAAGGTAGTCTGAAGATCTTGATCAATGCTTCTTTTAGCGTTTCTCGCTTGATGTATAGTGGATTCAAAGGATGCAGATCAAGTTCACGACTAAACAGTAACCAAAATAATGAATCTAAACTACGAACGAAACAATAAATAAATAAACAAAAAGACAATAACATTATGGCCTGTCTTTAGAATAAACACGTTGTAGTGAATCATATGTTCAAATCTCACAGGCATTATGGAATGGGTGGAGTGGAAAAAAAAAATTATCGTTTCTACTCAAAAAGGTTAACTTCGTTATTTTTTATTTTTATATTTAAAAAGCGGGAGACTAAGTGACCAACAACCAAACAAACTCGGATCTTCTACTAATGGAGACGTCCTCATATTGCCTATCGCTTTAATCGCGACCGTTCATTTTGATCTTGCGGCAGAGATTCACTCAGCCTTTTTTTTTTTTAATTTTTAAAATATTTTTTTCTCTTACTCTTTCCTAAACGTTGCCTCCTTGTTTTTTCTGTACCTCTTCTTATCTCCAATTGTTGTTTTACATGATCATTCTATTACATAATTTCTGAAAAGATTGGGGTAAAAGTGGAAGTTTAGGACAATTTTTAATGCAGGAACAGGACTTCCACCCATCTCTAATAAATGCAGCATCCAAAACCGAAGAAAGACTATCTCTCTGTTCATTTCAATATCCAGCATCCAACCACCAGAATAAATTTTGAGGCAATATGAGGACCTCTCCATGAGGAGAAGATTCTAGTCCCAACAAACATGATCCTTCAATTATTATGATTATTATTATTATCCTAGTCCCAAACAAACATGATCCTTCTATCATCATCATCATCGTTCTAGTCCCAAACAAACATGTCTTCACACTTTCTAGTCTTATTATAGCTTAGTTCGGTCTTGTCGGTTTCTTCAGATCGAAACAATTAAATCTCTTAGGTCTTGCTAACTTTTTTCTTTGGTCTGAGGGTCTTGCTAACAAAATCAAGCAAATATCTTAGTATAATAGGCAAAAAAAAAAAAAATTGTCCTAAACTTCCACTTTTACCCCAATCTTTTCAGAAATTGTCGAACTCTTTAAATCATACCCAATGTCTTCCCTACCTCCAACTCTATCTTGTCATTAACCTTTTCTTGAGGATCCCTGTCCTTCAAGAAAGACTCATGTTTCATGTTGATCTGGTTTCAAGTTTTTAACTGATTATTGAATTTCCATTGGATAGTCGCGAATTTTCATCACGTGGAATATTGGGGCTTTGAGTTTCTTGTTCAATAGTATTGTAAATAAACATGGTTGAGTGAAGTTGTCTATTACATACCTAGTAGCAAAGCAATATCTAATGCTTCTTTCATGTCTTATCGCCTCTGTATTAAAGAAATCCATGTCAAGGAGGAGAAAAAGAACAATCAAAGGTTCAAGTTATCCAAGTAATAAACCAAAATATCATGATCCATTAGTTGCAGTAATAAGAAGATAAACATCTAGATGCAACGAAGAAGGGTTCTATGGTATATTGATGTAATAGAGAAGGGTTATAACAAAATTTGAAGGGACTCGAGGCTGTAGGTTACTGTGTGTGGTTAGACATTTGTTAGAGTTAAGGGGGTAAAGTAGGAAATAAAGGATAATTTTTGTTGTTGATGTGTATACTTTGACATTTTATGGGTTCATTGAGTAAGATCCAACCTTTTTGTTTTTCAAGATAGCGTCTTGATTTTTTACCTTGATGATAACAGTCACAAATCTCATGTCTTGCTTGTTGAAATTGGTGAACATGTCATCATCCTCGGAAAATGATTCTAATATGCATGATCGTGATCATCCATTAGTCAGCATTTCTTATCCATAAAGTGTTGGAGATCCTCCTGGTTCTTGTTGTGCTAGTACTTGCGAGCATATTCTTCATTTAGTTTTGATGTCAAACATCCTCGTAGTCTGAAGGGACGCATGCTTAAGTGTCATATGTCATTGCCCCCCGCCCCCTTCAAAATCTCCTTAAGAGGATGGATGATGGCCTCTTATGTAATAGAAGATCTTGCTCAAGATTAATGCCTAATCAGAGTTCTTGCAACAGAGGCATTAGAACCCTAGCGGCCGAGACGGTTCCTTCTTTGGCCTATAATCATTTGATATAAGTCAGAAACAAACGCTATTCATAACAAACCTCACGTAGCTATCTAGCTGCGAGTTGGCACGCCCGCGCAATCCAGAAAGACGATTCAACCTCAAGTCCCTTAGCTAGCCCTCATTTCAGCAGAGACAATTTTGAGGCAAAAATCTTTTGGCACATGCAAATCACGGTGAAGACAAAACAAGCGGGATAGCAGGAGGTACCATAGTAGCGAGGGTTGTAGTCGAGAAAGCTATAACTATGATGGAAACCCTCGGTCACTAAGAAACTTTAAGCCACCATTGGTTTGATAATCGTTGGTATAGGTGAGAGACCAGCCGATTGCTCTCATGACAAAAACACTACTGAGAAGACAACAAAAGCAGGTAGCAGAAGCTAGGAATACTCGTTTGAGTAAGGCAACCTGAACTACACCTCTTTTACCCACTCAAGGGTCTAGGTATGAAACGACATCGAGAAGAATCATATCATATGAGAGGAGAAAACCTCGATTCGCCTTTGGATAAGACGACGGCTCAAGATATCCAAGACATGGAAATCGACTAGTAGAAAATGACTGTTGAAGGTTCACTTCAATGAAACCTCTCGTCCAACACCATTGGTCATAGTGGATAAGAGTCGAGACCTCCCTTTACGGCCGAAGGACTCGTAACGGTGTTGAACTATCATCTGTTGCATTCAGCTATTGACTTATATTGGTTTACTAAAGAAGAAAATAGGTTTTTGGAGGAGGTGTGTGAGAATTGCAACATACACTAAGAGCTCATGGGATCTGACGTCAGAATAGGCCTGAGAGCCAAATATTAAGATATTGTGGAGGATCAGGAATTAAGGGTTGAATATAGTTTTGTCCCTATTTCGAAGGACGACTTATGGTATTTAAGACAGTACTTCAGTGACCATTTGGCTAAAGAACTGTTCAGCCTAACAATTGAGAAACAAAAGCTTGCGCACAGATTTGAGGAATGCATGGAGAAAATGGAGGAAGAAAAACGACAGATTATCCACGCTCCGTCTTCACTCACACCTCTATCAGAGGAGGACGAAAGAAAAGTTTACGAGTCGAGTAGAGACGAAGAACCCATGGTAAAGCTTTACAAGGATCTGAACCCGCCATTTTTAGTGAAGAAATTCTTGAGAAAGAAAGGAAGGATACCATCGAAGAAATTCTGCTCTTCCATCGAAGAAAGGAGTTGATGGATACATTATGTATGCACGCTGAATGCCTAAAGTCAGCAACCTTTTTATTGAACTTAGATTCTAGTCTTGGTTTGAAAGTTGCGTACTAGGCTGTCCAAGAAGGTATAGAGCTCAAAGTCGATATCGAAGAAATTCCGATCTCAGATAGAGATTTGAAGAAATTCTATAAAATCAAATATGCAGTTGAAATATATGGGATGACCCCTCAAGAAAGAGGATTTCATGAACTACTTTGACTACCATGCTTCAGAAGAGGAGAGCAGTAAGCAAGTTTAAGAAAACCAAGACCTGGCTAGTTGGTTAGACAATGTTGACAAAGATGATAAGCAAGACTAGCATTTGAGTGATGCAGATCCTGAAGACGACGGTCATGATGAAGATATGGGAGATTATGATGATCAGGTTGACTACAACAGACAAGGTTTTTGACGACATCCTTACCTCTAATTCACCGGCTGACTTCACCATGAATACTTTGACCGAATCAAGTATATATACATCCCTCAACCAGGGAGGCTAAGGAAACCGTCGTTCCAATGACCTAGATCATAAGTGAATTTTTAGTATATGATTAGCGTTTAGCCATCGGCCATTAACTATGACCAAGTTCAGATCAGAAGGGATTCGACTGGAATATGTTTCTCTCGGCCGAGCAAGTCCATGACCCAAGTTAAAGACCCTAGCTATTCTTATTAGTGCTTACTAGGTGGATATCGATTTTCCAAACTTTTGGTGGATGGAGGATCGGTAGTCAAGGATGAATACGCAATGCCTGTGGCCAATCTGCTAGTGGATGGTGCATCCAAACATAAAATTCTTTCATTCATGGATAGGCACGCTAGGTACAACCAAATTTTCATAGCTGAAGCAGATGTTCACAAAAAGGCGTTCAAATGCTCAGGCGTAATAGGATCATTTGAATTAGGGCTGGGCATTTAGCCCGAAAATAAAAAAACAGGCCCGGAACGGGCCCAAACGATCCTGGCTTTTGAAAAAAATTTCACAGTTTTGCAAGGCTGGCCTGAAAGCAATATAAAACGGTCCGGGCCCAGTCCTAAGAAATCAAAAAAAGAAAGCCCGAAAGCCCGTTTTCTGACTATTTATTAACTATATAATTCTAACCTATTTACTCTACTCTCTCTCTCTTCCTCTTTTCACTGCCGCACGTTTCATTTCTCCTCCTCCTCCTCTTCTTCTTCTTCTTCAGTTCTTCTTCTCTCATCTCCTCTCTTATTCTCTCATTTCTTTTCTCCTTCTCTTCTTCTTCTTCGTCTTCTTTTCACTACTGCACATTTTCCTCTTCTTCTTCTTCTTCTTCTTCTTCTTCTTCTTCTTCTCTCATCTCCTCTGTTATTCTTTTCTCTTCCCTTTCTTCTAGCTATGATTTTCGTCATCTTAGACACCCAAGATTTTCATTTCTATTCCTCCATTCCTCAAATTTCAGTTCATGTGTTGATGTAAACAGAGTTGCAGAGAGGGGTCAATTTCGGTTCAGTTTCCAGATCCATGCCATGTTGGGGAGAGGGCCAAGAGAATCAGGAGTGAGAGGGGTCAATTACTTCATGTCCTCAAGCAATTTAGCATGTTTTCTCCATCTATGTAAAGGGGATTTACTAATTGAGGGGTTAATTGGTGGACCTGGGATTTTGATTTTTTTTTTTAGGGATTTTGGATTTTGATCAGTAGCTTAAAGGCTTTTATATTTCGATTTCATTTCGATTTCGATTGCAATATTCTTCAATATCTTGTGTTGATCTTCTATTTTCTTCAATATCTTGTGTTGATCTTCAATTCGTGAGAAGTAAAACCAGAGCATAAACCAAATCTCAAGAAGATGCAAAAGGCCCGAAAACCCGAGAAACCCGACCCGAAAACTTCAGTCCGGGCTCTCTCCGGTCCCGACCACCGGAAAGCTTGATTTGAGACCGACCCGAAAACTTCGGGCTCGGTCCCGGTCCCTGTAAATATGGTGCCGGTCTGGGACCATGCCCAGCCCTAATTTGAATGGCTCGTTATGTCATCTAGACTCAAAAATGTCGGAGCGACCTACTAAAGGGCAATGAATATGATATTTCGCGACCTTATCAGCCACACAGTAGAAGTATACATAGATGACATTATGGTAAAGTTGGCCAAGATGCAAAATCATTTGGCCTACCTTAAACAGACTTTCGTTCGGATACGAGCCGACAAATGCCTTTTTGGAGTGTCAATCAGGATGTTTCTTGGTTTTTTAGTTCCTAAAATGGGGATTGAAATGTACAAAAACAAAACCAAGGCAATTATGGATGCACCCGCTCCCAGCACAAAGAATAAACTCCAATCATTCCTAGGGAAGGTGAATTTCTTAAGACAATTCATCTCTAATTCGGCTGGAGAAATTCATCCATTCTCTTCGCTCTTGAAGATAAAGGTCGAAGATGAATTTCTTCAGAGGGCAGAGCACCAAGTGGCATTTTACTGACTCAAGCAATACTTATCAGACCCACCAATCGTAGTACGTCCAGTACGAGGAAGGCCTTTGAAGTTGTACATATCGGCATCAGATAATTCCATATGAAGTCTATTCGCACATGACAATGATAGCTTCAAGGGCAAGGAATGCGCCATGCACTACCTAAGCCGAATTCTCACCAATGTAGAGACTCAGTACACATCTATTGAAAAGTTTTGTCTTCCGTTATTCTTCTCAACAATCAGGTTTCGACACTACATTCTACCATCGGCCATCGAAGTCATATCCAAAACTGATCTGGAGAAGTAAATGCTTACTTGTTCCATCATACATGGCTGAATTGGAAAATGGACCATGGCTTTATCCGAGTTTACGTTTCAGTATATCACTTAGAAATTGGTAAAAGGACAAGCCTTAGCCAATTTTTTAGTGCTACAACCCATAGCCGAGATTGAAGGAGTTTATGAAGCTGATAGTGGAATGGTATACGTGGCCTCTATGACCAACAATCATTGGACCATGTATTTTGATGGGTCTAGTATTGAGTACTCGACTTGTGGTGACCCGAGAGGGGGGTCCCACAGCGCCGCGACTTCGAGCCAATGAGAAACCGACATGTCACGAATAACATCCCGATAGCTCATTAACCCGAAATCGCAAGGCCTTTTGGGTTTAGATTCTTGGTTCACAAAACACTTTCTTGGACAAAAGTCACAAAACATTCTAGCAACCGAACAACATATTTTCGCAAGCGGAATTTAAAGTGAGCTAAAAGATTTGGGCTTACAATAGGAACCAAATTTGGAAAATACCAAATCACGAAGTAAGAACAAGTATGAGAGACGCGCCCCAGGGTTACGGGTCTCTTGAAATTTTGTAAAGGACCGAATAGAAAACAAATAAACAAATAAATTAGTAAGAAAATAAATAACGAAGTTACTTCAAAATTCGATAAGGGACCAAAACCTTCCTTTTGATAAAACTAAAGAGAAATGCGCCAAGCCGTGCCATGTGCCTCCCCTGTACGCTTCCCGACCACATGCTCGAAACCTGCACACTATAGTAGGGGTGAGCTTTCGTCCTCGCATGCCCAATAGGGGCCGACCCAACCATGCTAGGTTTGAAAATAATATACTTGAAAATATTTACTACATAATATTGTGCACGTTTATCGAAAATGCTATAAGAAAATTGGCAACCACAAACATTTGTTTTCTTTCATAAAACATATGCAGTATGCTTCACACACTTGGAGATCCGAGATACTTACCTGCCGGCTAAAATAAAACAAATCAGTGACCGACCTGGTTCGTCCTGAATTCGAGAACCAGCCAACTACTCTGTAGTACTTCCGACTACAAGTAGCGAAAGTGTCCATTTCCTGGCCCTGAGTCTCCTATGACTGGTTCACTGTCTATACTCACTCTTTCTCGACAAACATAGGAGCACGGCCCCCTCCGGAGGTTCACGGTTATCAACACCGTGGGATCCCTAGGAATCAACGCGTCTAGGTCCCATTCACTTTTAGGTCACAAGTACACACATACAAGGGTACAGTATCTCAACATGCATGTCTAGCCTCGGTTTTCACAATTAGCAATTATCAGTTCTGAAAACACATGTATCATGAGGCATCGACTAATGAACAACCAAAAACGTTCTTACTGGCAACATACTATCTTAGTATAGCATTCCACATATACTGAAAAGCCTCTAACAAGGAAGGGACAGCTCACCCTACCTGGATATGGAGTGCTTGCCCAAACTTAGTGTCGTTTCTAATTTTCGATACTTCTTCCAATTTCATGTGCACACGCTCGAGTCCTTTAACAAAAATTATATCCGATAAGTAATTAATTCATAACTCACTTTAAAATTCACCAAATAACCCATGATCGAAAATTATCAAAAACCATTCCCGAACAACTCACTTAGAATAGTAAGCCCATTTGGGATATGGTGATCATACCCCATTCAATAATATAGTCCGGGTTAAATATACTGTCTACCATTCCTTTGTTTTAGTAACAATTACGCTTACCATTCCCAAATAATCCAAATGATCGATGTAGCATTTGAATCACTCGGGATATGGTAATCATACTTGACACTTTCACCTTCTTTTGTTTAGCACTTTTACTTTAAGAAAATAAATCACAACTACCATTCCCGAATGATTTTGTTTACTAAGTTCATTCTGGGATATGATAACTACGAGAATACTTTCATTGTTTTTGTTTCATTAACTTTAATCCAATATCCTAATTTAACTCAATCAAGCAAAATCCACCATTTTCATTTCCGAACCCCATTCAACATTGATAATTATTCAAGCTCCTTATTTTCTTTTACAACAACCATTTACTTTACAACATGACAAATCAAACTCCGTCATCGTTTTAACTAACAACACTAATCTTCTCCACACATTTAGCCATTTCATGCTTGTCCACAGTATACTTTTGTTGTAATCGATAACTTTAAGAGGCATTAATCAATCCAGCAATTAACCGGGTTCCAACCATTTAATCAACAACAATTCAAACTCAATGCTTTCAATCGATAAGCCACAGTTACAACCATTTGAACATCACCACACCAACAGTACTCGGTAACTAGAGACCCAGACCCTTACCAATTCTTCTTCTCCAAATTGAGGGCTAATTCCAATTGCTGCAACCTACCACCAACAGTCGTGAAAACACCTAACAAACACCAAATCATTAGTAACCAACCCTTGACCATTTCGGTGTCCCAAAACAGAACCTGTACATGGTTCTTACCTTCTCCAGTTTCAACTGAAATTAAGCCAACAGCTCCTTCTCCTCCAAAACTCCAAATTCCCGAACTCCACATACCCGAAGTTCTCCAAAAATGCAGAACTCCTCCAACCTCAATTCTCAAATCAAACAGCAGTTGATTAGGGCTTCTCAATCCACATCGAAAATCAGGGTTTTAACCAAGAGAGGGTAACATAATTACCTAATCGAAACTATCTGGAAATCCGGCATCCATGAGCGGTGGAGCTGGGGTGGCTCTCTTGCTGGCGGTGGTGCGTGTAGCGCGTGCGGAGGCTCTGGTCGGAATCGGAGGTCGGAACCATGGGGTTTTGGATAACAGATAGTCTGTGATACCATTTATGGTGGTGGTTTGATCTAATTCAGACTGGAAGTTGGAGGATAGAGACATGCAAAGCCACGGGCTCTGGCGTTGAGCGTTCGGCCTTGTTCGACGTCGGCTAGTGCCAGGACTTTGAGGGATTATGACCGGCATGTCTAGATCGATTGGTGGGACGCTCAGATGATGGCCAGAAGTGGAAGCTTTAGCTGGGTAACACGGCGGGACTGTGGTGGTCGTCGATGGAGGTGAACGACGATGCTTGGTGGTGATGTCGGTTGGGCTTTGGTCTGATTTGTACTCTGGATCGATTGGTGGAGGTGGTGTGTTGAGATGGTGGCCGGAGCTGGAGTCTCCGGTGGTGGCAGAGGGAAGAAGAACAGAGAGAGAGGTCGGGGTTGATGCATGGTCTCAATTTCTCTTGGGTTTGGGTCAGATTCAGGTACTGCATTGATGGGTGGTGGCGGCTTTGCTAGGTAGTGGCCGGAGTTGGAGTTTTCCAGTGATGGCAGAGAGGACGAAAGAGAGAGAGGTCGGGGGAGAGAGGAGAGCGCGCGGCTGAGAAGAGAAAGGGAAGAATTTGGGATTTTAGGGTTTTCTACTTGTAACTTTCTATTTATACTAATGCTCGCGAAATACCCATTTTGCCCTTGCGACTAATTACAAAACTCTTCTAGCTAATTGCTTTCAGTTTTGGGCTCGTGACTTTTCTTTTGTTCGTTTTTCGTCGAAAACTTCCTAAGTTACTTTTCAACTTCGTCCTAGGCCCAAAACTCGATTTCGTAAAAACTCAAAATCCAAAATTTTGTTATAACTCCATGTGTCGTATTCGAAACTTCGACAAACGGTCGCCTCACTAAACTTCGGTAACCTTCTAGGCCCAAATGAAAGAATCTCGGCCCAAACTTAAATCATAAGGCCCAATAGGTGGTCTCGACACTAAAATAATCTCCAAGGTCAATTTCTTCACTTAAATCGCCTTGCGAAAAATCTTATTGGCGAAAAATTACCTTCGAAAATTAACTAAAATTTTTCAGGGGCTCACACGACTGGAGCTGGTATTGTTATTGAAATGCATGAAGGTCAAAAGTTTCAATTTGCCTTCCAAATAGATTTTACATGCACAAACAATCAGGCAGAGTACGAAGCTCTTGTTGTTGGTCTGGAGCATCACGATCAGATTTTCAAGCACAAATAATAAACAAAATAAAGAATCAAAAATACACTGGGCATGATGGTTTAGATATCAACACAAAATACATGAAATTTTTTTGTTTTAAAATAAGTACAAGATGATGCACTCAACCCACAATACCAATCAACGGTATTGCATCAGATAATATTCTTCACCTTATCAAAAGTATCCCAATAATATTGGAATGCTTTGTGAGGTCTTGAATTCTGAAGTTGCTCGAATTTTATTTTTGAGCTTGGAAATGGAAAGTAGAGGTAGCCACGAGTTCGCAGCATTTTTTGGTGAATTTTTTAGGTTCGCGAGATATTTTAAAAGAATTTTTGATGTTTAAAGCATGACTTGGTGACCACGGAGCAGCAGCCTTGTTGTTGTAATCCTAAAAGGCTAGTCATCTGCCACTTGTCAAAGAAAGGTATTATCGCGATCCGAATGGGTATACCATAGTGCCGTAATATTAAGCCAATAAGAGCTCGATACGTCGTAGACATATCGTAGACCTACCAACTTAATACTACAAGGCCTTTTTGAAATACGATTTTTAGAAAAAAAGAAACAATTAAAAATTTTAAGAAAGGACTTTCGATCAACAACCCAATATTCAAATTAACAAGTCTAGAAATACTTCAAAATAAAGTAGGCAAGTGCACTGTGACGCCTTAGGGCTTACATCATAACCGAAATAAATGGAGTTCAACAACAACAATAAAACATAGAGTGAGGCATGCTCCTAGGTAGGCGGACCTCACAGATTTCAACTGAGTTCAACATTGAAAGGAAAGCGAGTAAATTGATAGAGTACCCAAAGGGAAGGACTTCAAGCAACAGAGACAGCAACACACGGACTCCGCCAATGACCCACTTCTAGTCCAGATCGTCCGAAGTGACCTTGTTCTAACCTGAAATGTAGGGGTGAGCATTTCGTCCTCGCTAGCCCAATAAAGGCCGACCCAACCTTAGTTAGGTTTGAAAACTAATAAGTAAAACATAGCTACTAGGATATAGATTGTGCGCATTTGTAAAATCGAGTAAAACAAATGCAAGCAAAAACAATCATCGTTGTCTTTTTGAGAAAATCATATGCAGCATGCTTCACACAACTTGGAGCGCCGAGATACGTACCTGCCGGCTAATCTAAAATAATCGGTGACCGACGGTTCGTCATCCTTCAAGAACCGGCCAACTACACTGTAGTCCTTGTGACTACGTGTAGCGAAAGTGTCCATTTCTTGGCCCTGAGTGTCCTATGACTGGTTCACCATCGGTACTTACCTTTCCTCGATGCATATAGGAGCACGGCCCCCTCCGGAGGTTCACGGTTATCGACACCGTGGGATGACTAGGAATCAACGCGTATAGGTCCCCTTTACTTTCAGGTCACAAGTACAAACATACAATGGAGTACAGTATCTCAACATACAAGTCTAGCCTCGGTTTTCACAATCAGCAATTATCAGTTATGAAAACCCAGGTATCACGAGGCATCGACTAATGAACAACCAAAAACGTACTTACAGGCAACATACTATTACACTAGAGCATTCCACGTATATAGAAAAGCCTCTAACAAGGAACGGATAGCTCCACCTACCTGAAAATATCGGCGTATTCCAGACGCCGGTGCTTTTCGCTTAAGCTTCCTTAACGATCGTGTTTCCTGAACCATTACTTAGTTTGTAACTAATTATCCGGGTAAACATCGTGACTAACTCTAAGTAATCACGCATACTAAATCTTTTTTATTTTAATGAGGCTATTTACTATTTCTTTCAACTTTTACCAATTTGGGAAATTAACTTCTTTCTTAAGGAAAACATCCTTATCGCTCCATTAAACTATCACCAATCCGACCAACCAAAGTTGAGTCGATCCTATCGTTTTACAGGGTCGGTCAACCTTGGTCAACCCTCAGAGTTGACTTTTGACATTTGACTTCGACTTCTGACTTTTGACCAAGTACCCATTTATTTACCATTATTTCTAATTATAAATATGTAAAAGTAAAATGGGGAAATTAGTCTACTCATTTCATTAGATAGTCCCTTTATATAAGGTGAAGATTACAATGGTAATAGTAATTACAATAATGACAATAATGGATGATTGAGCTGTAACCGCTAATTCCCTAATTCCCTATTCGTCAGTTACTTTGACGAAGGCACATAATGTGTTTTTCCTTTAACACTCCCTCTTGTGCCAAGTCAAAGACGAAATGGTGCATGAATTGTTGCCACTAAAAACCTTGCCAAGTAACAATAAAAATCCTGTGGGAAAATACACCTTGGTCAAAGAAAAAGATCGGCACAACGCACCTATTACAATTGATAATGACATGTGTGTGTTAGACCCCCTCTGAAGTCTACTCCTCCCCTTAATCCTTATATCAGTCAAGGGAGTTTGGAAAGTCTTCGCATTCCTATGTTTTTCACATGTTTCTCAAATATGGCCTTACGCAATGATTTGGTAAACAAATCTGCCACATTCTTGACCTTACTTGATTCACTTGAATCTTGAGAAGAGCCTGTTATTGCTGATTGTAGAAAAACTTTGGCGATACGTGTTTTGTATTATCACTCTTGATATATCGTAGCTTTATCTGTTCGATGCAAGCTACATTATCTTCATAAATGTAAGTAGGCTCTTCAGTGGTAGAACTCAAACTACTAGTCCCTTGAATATGTGTAATGATAGCCCTTAACCATATACACTCACGAACTGCCTCATGTAGAGTAATGATCTCAGATTGGTTCGAGGAGGTAGCCACAAGGGTTTGCTTGGTTGATCTCCAAGATATCACCATGTTGCCAATGGTAAATACATAACCAGTATGGGAACGACCTTTATGTGGGTACCCAGCATAAGCAAAACCAACCAAAACATTATTTGGGGTTACAGTGTAATGGGTGGCGCTTTTGCCATCAACATTTCCTTTAGGGATTGCAGTTCCATCTGCGGTCCCTCTTGTCTCTCTGTAGGGAAAGAACAGTCCCAAGTCAATAGTTCCTTTTAGGTATTGGAATAGTTCCTTGCTAACAAGTTCACTGAGAATGCAATGTCTGGTCGAGTGCACTGGGCTAAGTATAATAATGCGCCTATTGCACTTAGATAGGGAAATTTCAGCTCCCAACACCTCTTCGTCATCTTCCTTTGGACGAAATGGATATTTCCTTGCATCCAAACTTCGACCCATCATGGGAGTGCTAGCAGGATGCGTTTTGTCCATGTTAAATCACCTGAGCATCTTTTGGACATACACAGACTGGTGGATTAGTATTCCAGAAACTCGGTGTTCTAGTTCAAGGCCTAGACAGAATCGAGTTTTCCCAAGATCCTTCATCTCAAATTCGGATTTCAAGTAGCTCGCGATTTCTCTTATTTCATCAAGAGTATTATGTTCATATCATCGACATATACAGCTACAATTGCAAATCCGGAACTTGTTTTCTTTATGAATACGTAGGGGCACAATTCATCGTTCTTATATCCCTTCCCAATCAAGTAGTCACTTAGACGGGTATACCACATCCCCCCAGATTGTTTTAATCGTAAAGTGATCATTTCAACCTAATTGCAAACGCACTCCGTGGTTTAGAGTCACTTGACTTGGCTAATGTAAGGCCATCAAGCAACTTCATATATATATATATATATATATATATATATATGAATCAAGATCCCCATAGAGATATGCAGTAACCAAATCCATGAGCTACATCTCCAGTTCTTCGGAAACTACCAGGCTGATACGCTAAAAGCAAGCGCGCAATTTAACCATGTAAAATGTCATCGTTAGTATATGGTAAATAGGGATCGTTCTAGCCGGGGATTGAGGGTACACATGTCATTGTAAAATAAATAAAGAATTATTAGAAGTATAATTTACAAAAATAAAACAAGAATATATACAAGTTAACAAAAAGGGGGTTTTAGGATAAAGTAATCGAAAATTAAAATAAATAAGATAAAGAAAATGCAAAAACACATGTACAAGGGTGGAACGTAAGGATCAAAGATCAAAACCAAATCCATATGATTGAATTCAATTAAAATCCTATAGTTGATCATCTAAGTCATGAGAGAGAAGTTGATCATGTGAAACATTCAAAGGAAATGATTTCCCATATTTTACTTTCCTTAACTAATTAATCTAAATGAAAGCACCTAGATTAATCCTATTAAACATGCAATCAAAGTCTAGAAAGCTAGCTAATCAATACATGTCCAACGCAATAAGCATAGAGAAAGGTTATCAACTTGAGTGCTCAACCTAGTATGAATAAGTTCATCTATTTGCAATCCTCTTCAATTGATTTTGACTTTTGTCCAAAGCCTTTACTACTTTTGATTTAGGTTTACAAAACTATTAGCTAGGTGAATTGTTAACCTAAATCTAGCACCAATTACATGCAAATCCTATAAGTGTTGACCCAAATAAGATAAACATATAAGAGATATCAATCAAGCAAAATCAATCGAACAAACTCACAAAAGTAACTTACAATCACAACTTATAGGAATCGAAATCTTTATTCAAACATAGAATTGGGCTTAAACTTTGCCCTAAACGTTTATGTTAACTAGAATCAAGTTCATATGAATTCAAACAAAGAAACCAAAAGAGGCTACAAGGAAAAAGATTGAATTACACCGTGAATGGAGAAGGTGATGGAGAGCTTGAGACGTTGGATTTTGAATCTTGAAAGCAAGCTTCAAATCTTCACGGCTTCAAGGTGGATGATGGCGGCTAGGAGCTTCACGGCTTCTTTTTCTTCTTCCTCTGCTTGCTTGAAAACGCAGAGACTTGAAACTAGAGAATGGAGAGAAAGAGAGTTTGGACGTTGGGAATTTTTCTGAGGGGGAGGAGGTGTAGAAAACGTCTCAATGGGTGGAGTATATATAGGGGACGTGAACTTGGCCTCCAAGTCTTCATGAATCTTCTTTTAATTTCCCCAAAATTATTAAATCATGCCACACAGCTTCAACCAATCAAATAATGCCACATAAGCCCTGCTGCTTCATCCAACCAATCAGAGGCTTCCAAAATTAAGTGAATTAAGTCCGAAATTCTTCAAAATATATTATTGCCGAATTTTCTAAGATTTTATCTGATTTTTCTCTTAATTTTCGGCCAAAATACTCTTGAGTGAAAGTAGGAATGAATCTGGACTTGTTTTGGACATTTTCTCCCTTAAATTTCTCCATGGCGTCATTATCCTTGATCCTCTCTTGATTTTCACTGAAAAAATGCAGATTTTATTCCCAAAAATATATCTTTTTACGCCCACAAAACCCTAAACCAATTGGGCTTCTTCCTTTTGCCGAATTTCACATTTTATCTAGAAGGATCTTGGGCTTTCTTGCGTCATTTTCAAGTGGCCTTTCTTGTGTCATCTTCAAGCCATGTAGTCTCCTAGTGTCTTCAGGACTCCTCACATTTCACCATTTTTCTTCATTTTTCCGACAATGCTTCCTAGTTGGCTCAGGAGTCTTGCCTTCACAAAGTTTCCTCTTTTGAACAGGATTTCCTGGTTGAATCAGGATTTCCTGGTTGGACCAGAAAAACTTCATTTCTTCTTTTCAACTCATTCTTGTAGCCCTTGTGCCTTGCCTTAGCCATCTCCAACGTTTTCTGACTTCTTTTCCTTCTTTGAGCTCATTTCAGCTTCATTTGCTCCATGGGACCTAAAAATAGGAACTTTTATTAAAATTAGTAAAAATAGAAACTTTCTAAAAATAGAAACTTTTATTTAAGGAAATAACTAAGTAAATATGAGGAAATAACATTCAAAACGTCGCATTAAATGCTCCTATCGCAGGCTAACTAAGTAGCGGAACGTTATAACGTCCATTACGGGAGAGTATGTTTCCTCGTAGTCAATTCCAGGGCATTGTGAAAAACCGGCCTTGCACTACAAGGCAAGCCTTGTGCCTCAGGACTTCATTATTCTCATTACGCTTTCTAACAAAGACCAATTTATGTCCTACAGGCTTTACACTTTGTGGGGTTAGCACTACCTGACCAAATA
Source organism: Rosa rugosa (assembly GCF_958449725.1). Lineage (NCBI taxonomy): Eukaryota > Viridiplantae > Streptophyta > Magnoliopsida > Rosales > Rosaceae > Rosa > Rosa rugosa. Next base: position 35,067,146 of record NC_084824.1, read on the forward strand.
CCCGCCTCTTTGCTAGAGAATCTAGTTCTGCCTAGATTGCTTCTTTCCATTTAGGCCAATCTGCTCTTTGTTGACATTCTGCAACAAAGCGTGCTTCAATATCATTGTGCTCTATGATTTCTTAAGCAACAGTGTATGCAAATACATCATCAATGTGTATGGACGATCTTTCCATCAACTCATACACACTCTCATAATCCATTGAGATTTCTTTGTTCTCTGGAATCATTTCAAACATCAGAGCGTCCTCCAGTACTATTTCATGGACATAACTATAATCAGAGACAATCTCATGAGTGGGATTCTGTACATTGATGATTAATGGATCAGTTTGTGCCTCACTCTCCCTCTTCTTCCTTGGGTGAGTGTCAGTCGAACCAAGTGGCCTCCCCCTCTTCCTTTAGGGAGCCATGGCCTCAACCACACTTCCACTAAGTGTGGTTGCGGTGCCTCTATCTGAGGCTTCATGCCCCTTGTTGGGGACTTCTAACCTTACAGGCACATTTGCAGTTGGTATATGTGATCTCGTCACTTTTGCGATATCAGTAAACGCATCAGTTTGAGAGAAGGAGTGCCCATTAGGATTGTGAAAGACCTCATGGTCTGTTGGGATTGTCATGATGTAACAAAAATGATATCCAAGATTTTCAATAGAGAGATTGTAGTAAGAGATAGAAATAGGTTTCACCATTTTCAAAATGATGAGTGCTCTTGTAAGGGTTATTGGTGAAAAAAGAGAAGGAAAATAAAGCTGGATTTACTATTCTTTGATGCATCATTCTACTGAAGCAAGAAACAATGCCTAGACTTGATTTCATGCAAAATTCACCCTAACATAACCCAACATCAAAGTCTAACTAAAGTCAGAAAAATAACAACATACAATCCAATAATTACTTTTGGTTCCATAACTCAAATGGTCAAATTCATTGAAACCGAACCAACCGGTTTGGTCCGAGTTTGGCAAGTCTGGACCGGACCGCTCCATCCCCTAATGTATATATATGCTGCAACCAAAAAAAAAAAAACAAAGGAAAAAAAAAAGAGCTACTCTTGTTCCATGGATCCCCAAAACCCAATGCCCCCTGAAAACCCACTTGGTCTCCTCCACCGATTCTCCCGAGTTCACTCACCTGATATCCTCCCTGACTCGCTCCACCATCATTGCCCTCGACGCCGAGTGGAAGCCCCTCCGCTCCCACCACCCCACTTACCCAACCGTCTCTCTCCTCCAACTCGCCTGCCAACTCGCCGCCGGGGACGACTCTGTCGTTGTCTTCCTGCTCGACTTGGCCTCCGTCCCTCTGCCTTCAATCTGGGTTCTGCTGAGGGACGCGTTTGTTAACCCGGATGTTCTGAAACTGGGTTTCAGGTTTAAGCAGGATTTGGTTTACTTGTCGTCTACTTTCAGCTCTCAGGGTTGTGATCCTGGGTTTGATAGGGTAAGAGATTTTGGGTTTGTGAATGCAAAGTTGAATGCTTTGAGACTTACCCCGTTAAAATTTGTTACAACGTTCAATGCTTTTTACGTTGCTCTGTTTCGTAGCTGATGATTGTTTAGTCGAAATAATCACATGCTTGGTTTAAATTCGTTTGTGTGATAGATATGTATAACATGGGAACTTTGAAGAAGCAAAACAAGGCCATGTTGGTGATAGTGTGATGTGAGTTTTGGTTGAAAGTTGAGTTATTGTGCTCAATGTGGTTTGCTTATGGCTAGTTTCCGCTTTGAGCAGTTACCCTCGGCAGAGAGCTAGTTGACTGAAGGGTTGTATTGTAGAGTCTCAGTTGGTATTTTTCTATAGAGAGGATTTCAGTTATTGGCTTATGGTTTAAGCAGGATTTGGTTTACTTGTCATCCACTTTTAGCTCTCAGGGTTGTGATGCTGGGTTTGATAGGATAAGAGATTTGGGTTTGTTAAGGCAAAGTTGAACGCTTTAGAGCTTTTTTTCAAATTTTTTTTTTTTTTTTTACAAAGTTGGATGCTTTTTACCTTCCTCTGTTTCTTTGCTCTGTTTCATAACTGATGCTTATTTAATCGAAATAATCAGAAGCTTGCTTAAATTCTATGGTTTGTGTGATATATATGTATAATATGGGAACTTTGCTCTCTTTTTATGTAAGTGAAGAAACAAAACAAGGCCATTTTGGTGATAGTGTGATGTGAGTTTGGGTTGAGAGTTGAGTTATTGTGATCAATGTGATTTGTGTATGGCCTAGTTTCCGCTTTGTGCAAGTCATCATTCTTTTTTGTTTTTTGGGATTACAGATGAGAATATTAACTTTACTATTATGAAAAGTGTATTTTAGTGAATGGCTAAGATCTTGATTGCATATGTTTATGGCATTGATTAAACTTTTTCCTTGGAAAAAGTTTGTCTATCAGTTTGAGTGGATGATGCACTGATTCTTTTGATAATGCAAAATTCAATGATACATTCAAACTTTAGATAAGAAAGTAATCTTTTAATCTTTAGCTTATGGGCTATGCTACGAAGAAGAATTTGTCTACAGCTAGATTGAATTAGAAACAAAAACTTGGGAGTAGCTGACTTATATAATTTTAAGAAGCCAAAGCTAGAAAACAGAAAAACTTAGACTCCAAGTGTTTGGCGATCCTTTGAAAAAGTAGGATTCAAATTTTTCTATGCAGTTTTAACTTTTGAAACTATTGCTTTTAATGGGTTTTGTTACCCTTGAATAGGGAAGAGAAATTGTGTTCACTGAAACATTATGTCTTTAAATTGTAGAATGTTGATGTGTGTATGTGTGTTTTAATATTATTTCCCCCCTTTTCATGTTGTTCATTCCCCCTCAAAATTCCAGCTGCCATTATGGGACTACGGATCTCAACATTCTGTTGGCATGTTTCAAGTAATTGGTTTTGCGATTCATATAAAATTTTTCGGAAACAAATGATCGATAGACCTATAGAGAAATGACTATTTTGAAAGCAGAACCATAACATTATTGAGAATATGTTGTTCGAGCAAAGTATGGGATTAATGGATTATGTTTAGATCTTCAAGGACCATCCAATTTAATGGTTTTGTTCACTTTAGTTTATAACAGCTTTAGTTGTCTAAGCTGATAACCTTTTGAATTTGATTGATCTGAATGCACAATTCAGTGGGATTGCAATGACTTTGTGTTCTTTGTTTCCATGTTCAAATCACATGTATTGTAGATTTTGAGTGATAGGACCTGCACTTTGGTATTGGAAATTTAAACTGATGCTTTATGATGTTTCGGTTTATATAGTGCATATTGTTTCTGTTTTGTAATTGTTAGTTGATTAGATGGAATAAGAACCTATAGGCTGTTTAGTGTTGATATTAAGAGGAAAGTCTTTGATCCTACTGTCAATAATGACATTAAGAAGATAACGTTTGTCTGGGATATTAATTCATGACGTTTGTGTTTTGGTTTCTACTTAAAAACGGTGAGCCCAGCTTAAAGCTTTTTTTTTTTTTAATAGAGCTTAAAGCTTATTTTAGTTGCATTGGTAGTTTGGTATTGGTCTTTCTGAAAGAAGGTGAGCCTGGCTTAAAGCTTGAGTTACAGTAAAACATATGACACCCACCATTCAATCTCTACAACTTACAGCTTTGCAACATTTATTAATTGAAATGCAGGAATACTATACAGCATATGATGTTTGTGACATAGTAGAAAAATATAGTATGTCATTTAGGTTGAGCATTGTGTTATGGTTGTTAGGAAGTTAGCATCAGATGGCGAGTAACTTTGTAATCTCTGCCCTACACCACAAAGTTCACAGATATTACCTGCCCTTTCTTTTTTGTTAATGGATTGTGCTCAATGAGATGTAATACCTTTTTTTGAAACAGCTCATGCTTTCCAAGCTTACGAGTTTATGTTAAAAATGTTGTTAAATATTATTGGTTTTTTTGGTGCCGGCATTTAGAATTAACTAGAGAAGAGAAAAGAAGATAAATGAAGGAGAAGGAGACTGTTGGAATTTAGAGATTGAGTTTTGATGGGAACGGGATTCAGATTCCTTTGCTCTTGGCAAAATTTGTGCAATCATAGAAGAAGAAAAGCCTATAATAACTCAGCCAGCGCTTCAGATATTTATGCAAGTAATTCCTTCCATTTATTTTTGTTTGCTGTCTGAAAGTGATATATGATTACCATATCAGGATTGCTCTATTGATCATATGAATCCAAAAGCACTTTTTCTGCTTTTTACTATTGTCTTTCTGTGTTTGGTTGCCATTGTCTTCTGTCACTGAGTTGCTTTTAGCTTTCATGGGGAGGTTAACTAATTTTATTTTTGTTACTGTTTTCAGTTTCCAGTTTGTTGTTGTAGAGCTCTGAGAGGTCTGAATGTGATTCCTTTTGATATGATTTTATATGATGTGTGGTCTGTTGGAATGACAAGAATATTGAAGCTCTGAACTCTCTTCATATTTTCGTCTGGTAGTTTTTTTTCTCAAAGAACTTTAGCTGCTGTGGCTGGATTATCTATGCCTGGAAACGAAGTTGGAGACAGGGTAATATGAAATCACACACTTGGTGCAGTTGGAATTGGATTTGGATAAGGAACCACGTGTGAATTTTCAATCTGCCAGCTCTTTGAACTGTCTGTGTGGAGAAAAGGTTTGAGTATTTCTCAGAAAGTCTATAGCTTTTGTCTTTTTTTTTTTTTTTTTAATCTTTTTAAATTCGTCACTGATTAGAAAATTTGATTTTTTGATGATTGGTTAAAGCTGTTTACTGACTACAAAAAAACCTGTCATTGCATACATTCATACATGTGTATTTGAATTGATAACTTTCAGTTGCTTCAGTATAATTATATGATTTTTCTTTTCTATTTAAGCAGGCCAGCTTTTTGGCAAATCACACTAGGGTTCTTTCTTTGCCATTATTGTTAAACTAGACAATGTCGTAGGAGACTGGAACAGCCATACGAGCAACCATTCCAGGCCCTAAATTGTGATAAGGTGGTGTACATAGAAAATTGTTCAATTGCAACCAAGTGAAAAAATTAGAGCAGTGTATGAATGTGTACATAACAAGTGTTCCAAACTTCAAGCCAAAACGCCTTAGCTATTCTACTCTCGATAGACTGGAACATCCATATCAGCAATCATTCCAGACCCTAAATTCTGACAAAGTGTTGTAAATAGAAAGTTGTTCAACTTTGTTCCCTGAATCACGAAAAACTGTTCACCATACACATGTGACTTTTGACTTTTGACTTTTGACTTTTGAACTTGCTATGAATGTTGGTTTTTGTTGTAAATAGAAAGTTGTTCAACTTTGTTTGCTATGAACTTCCTCCCAATGTCTTTTTTTTTTCCCCTTTGGGTATGGGCTGAAACTGAAAGTAGATATATACTTGGTGGTTTTTTGCCCAAAAAACTGTCTAGGCTTGAGCCCATATAGCCTTCTATTTAGATCCGCCCCCACCAACGGGATCGAGCGCGTGTAGAAGGCTTAATTGGCTTAGGGGACACGTGTCTCCCACTTAGTGGTTATGGTCAGTGAAGTATCTTCACTTCCAGAACACACTACAAAAACTCAGGCTTTTTTACTTCAACATACAACTCGGGGGCAGAACCGCCATTTTACTGCTAAACCAACAGACCGAGCAAGGGCAGAACCGCCATTTCACTATTTTTTACTGTTAAATGAACAGTAAGTGAACTTTAGTATAAAGTAAATAACTAGAAAATATGTCCGCGCGATGTTGTAGGTTTGTTTTTTTTTTCAAGTTTCATATATAATAAATGAATACTCGTAATCTAAAAAATATCAGCGCTACTTAGAATATAATTTATTTTTTTTGTTAATAATAGATTAGCAACAAATGGATACAGCAAACAACTTTTTCCATAATTTGTAGAAATTTATAAATACAAAACAGAATTGTTCTTCCTTAAAACAAAAAAACAAAAAAAAAAAAGGCATAATTGTAATTTCAGTCAAAAGCTGGGGGCAAACCGTCATTTCACTGTTACATGAACAGTGATGAACAGTGCATCCACATTTAGTATATGTAGAATAACTAGCAAGATTGCCCGCGCTTTGCTGCGGGATTTACAATTATTGATGAATTGTTTACAATGAATAAATTCTTCCTCTCACTTTTTCTTGTTCACCGAAGTTCTCTTTTTGGTTTTGCTGTTAAAGCCAGCTTCTGATTCTGTTTTGTCCAGCACCATCGAAACTAACAGTGGCCCTTTTCTGGAGCTTAGCTTGTTCCTAGACTCAAAGACTGAGCAAGCAGGAGAAGGTTAAGTAAGCAACTTTTGAGGCTAGCTGCTAGCATGAAGGTACATATAATTAATTCTAGGATGCATCGCTCAAGTAATAGAAATTCAACTTTTTTGAAGAGGATGCTCTGCAGCTCAGTTTTATGTTTGATAGATTACTCTAATTGTCGAGATAAAAGAAACATCTTATACTTTATAGACTGCTAGCATTCTATTCGTCATGGCAGTCCAAATTCATACACCAAAGCAACATTTACATATTCTACCGTCTGTTAGGTAGAATAACATATTAACTATGCTTTCTTTTGCATTCTATCAGCTGTGGGGGGATCAAAGTAAACAGACATTTAACACCAATAGACACATAACATTTAACACCAAGACAAATCTAAGTAAGTAATCACATATAATTATGATTGATGGCAGCTTATCTCACAAACAGGATGCAAATATATAAAAACCATTTCAAATTGATTCTGTGAGATATTGCTATCTAAACCTTAATACAACACTAATTCAGTTGCAACCAGACGAAACAACAATTTTGAAGTAACATCAAGTACTGGCCTTGTTGTTCCATTCCAATTAAGATTTGGCTAGCAGAAAAGCAAATGCTTCTTTTGATTCTGTTATAATGAAAATTAATAGAGTCTACATCTTTGTGGTTCAATGAACTGAATGATTTCAATTCAAACATTAGTGTTATTGCAGATGAAGTTCAGACCTTAGGTTATGTTAGAGCTTTACTTGGCTGGACATCATGATGGTTATCACTTAATATGTATTCTTGGATTATAGAGTTCTACAATGTAAACAAAATTGAAGATCCCAAATTCATTAAAGTCACCCAAAACTGCATGTACCAAAATTTAAAACCAATAAACCATAAGAAGCTTACCTGGAGCTCAATCCTTCAAAGATCTCTGACTACTCAACTGGATATCTTTATTCTCTGAAGCAACATTATCCATCTTTATTCACCTCAGGAAATCAAGCAGCAGGCCTAGTGTTTCAACAAAACCACGCTCATTAGAATCTGTGAGATCAAATATAAAAGCTTAGCATTCAGTTTCTGCAAAGAGAAAAGCAAAATAAGAACAAATTGGTAACTTGCACAAAGTTTCAAAAGGAATCTTTCTGGGGATTATTCATAAACACCTAAGTTGGACAACTCATTCATCTGAATCATAGCTATTATTTTTTAGATTGAGCTAATTAAAGCTTCAATCATTCCACCCATTTTTGCTTGGAAGGTATAGTTAAAATTTTCCCAACCGGAATAGAGGTAAGATATATCTCACACGGTGTCCTAAATGCATTAAATTCTTGTTACAATATATAATCAGTTGCAGTATGCTAGACACAATATTGCAAGGTAGTTTTATTATTCTTCCTTTTACTTTGGTGAAGTTACCCTCTCTTCTTCTTAAATTGTATGATTCCAGTTCATTTTTGGTACTGGATGCCATCACTATTGTTTGTGCCTTAGAATTTCTTGAATTTTGTTCTAGGTTCTATTTTTGTGTGGATGATTTTGGTTTCACTTGGATGTCAGATAATTGGAGAAGCAATTTCCTTAAAGGTATGTTCCCATTTACTATCTTAATTTCATTTGCAACCTAACTTGCACTTGGTTACTGAATCATTTCCCTAAATTTTGCTGCAATAACTTAGTTATATTTTATGGATTAACTGATCAACTCCTCTCAAAATTGGAGTGAGTCTTGAGCTAGCAACTTCAGAAGCATAGTAACTATAACTTAATTTACGTAGGACCCAATTCATGACAAAAACAAAGAAAGAAGCAGGTTTTCTGTGTGTTGAGGACTTGAGGTTATGGTTGATGTCTGTTTGGTTTTTCTCAGCAAACTCTTCTTTTGTATAGAGAACGTGATGTGTAAGAAAAGTTTGTGAGGACTCAAATAGTGGTTTTGCAGCCCAGTTTCTTACTTTGTCTCTTCTTTTTGTCAATTCAAGGTGAATACAACGAAGCATGTCAATCTACAGCTACGTATGAATCCTTAATCTTTAAGATGAAAGGACAGGCCAAAGTGCAGATAGGCGATGAAATCCACTCCCAATGGTGTAGGGCCAAAGGCAAGTTGAAGGGTGTTAATTGTTGAAGGAAATGGATCTAGAATAGGCAAATTAGTTAGAGGGCTATTCTTCATTGTTTGGTATTTGAGGATGATCCAAAGTTGGTTTTATAATTTATATAAGATCATGAGCTGCTGTAAATCAAAATTAATATAAACTCTATTTTTAACTAATTACAAATGAAAGCTTCTAGAAACACCGAAACTAAACTCTATAGACTCTATTGAGAATAGATAGAGTTTCGATAATTATATTTGTGTTATGCAATTATAATTGTAACAATTGATCTTGCTGTCTCAGATATTGGGTCAACGCTATGTGAAAATAAATTTTAACGCATTTGCAAAAGAAAAAGATTTTGCACGAGTAACTTTTTTCCGGTCTCTATCCCAAAGATGAGTGCATTTTGTTTAGAAAAGAAAAAATTAGAGAAAAAAAAAAAAAAATCGCACGCAGGAGTGTGGATTCGCACGCGCACAGGAAGGCTAGTTACTATAACATAAACTATATTGCAGATAAATGACTCCATGCCCAATCCCGCCGCCTATTGTTCGTACTCATAATTTGAGAAAGCCCATGAGATAATAACCACTGATGGGTATATGTATCGCGTTAAAAATTTGGGGAAATGATCATTTACTTAATTTTTGGGTTAATTAACCCCACTTACCTAAACACTCTAAGAGATTGACTACTTAAACAACAGGTTACACTTTTTAACCCCACTTACCCAAAACTCTAAGAGTTGGACCTGTTTTCTTCATATTTTTGGATTGTTTTGCCCTTTTGTAATTGTTAAAGCTGAAAATTGAAACAGAAACAGACTAAGAGAGAGAAACTCCCCGATTTTAGAGAGAGAAGCTCTGCCATTTTAGAGAGAGAGAGGAGCTGTGCAATTTCTGGAGAGAGAGGAGCTCTGCAATTTCGAGAGAGAGAAAGGGGAGCTGCGCGATTTCGAGAAGAGAGAGAAACTGTGCGATTTCTAGAGCGAGAAGATCTACGATTTCTAGTGAGAGAAGCTCTGCGATTTCTAGAGAGAGAAGCTCTGCTGCGATTATCACCATAGACTGAGATCGAGCTCTTGTTTGTGTTCTTCCTTCATTGTGGTTTGATTCTTTTCTTCATCAATCTCTAATTTTTTTATTTTAGCTCGGTTTAATTTGTTGGATTTGAATTTCTGGGTCGCTTTGTGTACATTGTGTTAGTTTTGAATTGCTTTGTTAACTTCAAACTGATTTTGGTAAATTTGATCTTCGTGTTAAGTTTGAACTGATTTTTTTGACTTTGATATTCGTTTCGTTTCGTATTTGTTGATTCTGTCTGTTCTGAAATAGTTAGATTTCAGATTTTCTAGTTCTAATGAAATATTAGTTGTGTTCAGAGCAATTTGTTACTGTTTCTGAAGTGTTTTTTTGTAGTTCTGACTATATTATTGGGGGGAAATAATATGTCTATTGGGGGGGGGGGGGGGGGGGGGGGGAATAATGTGTCTTAATTGTTTCAAAGTCTCCATAATTGTTGTTTACTGATCTTTTACTTTTTTTCCAGAGCAATTTATTACATTTTCTGAAATGTTTAGGTAGTTCTATCTACATTATTGGGGGGCAATAATGTGTCTTAATTGTTATGAAGTCTCTATAATTGTGTTCAGTGATCTTTTCCTTTGTGTTTAGAGACTGCTTATAGGCTGTGTTTGTTACGTGGGACTATTATCCCCCACCTTATTTCCTATAATAGTCTAGGACTCTTCGAGCCTGGGATATGTTATGTTAATACCTGACCCATGTTTGGTACTGCTTAGGACTAAAGTGCAGAATAGTCAAAATAGTCCTATCCCATGTTTGTTTGTGCATTGGACTAAAAGTTGGTAATTTGTAGAAACATTCACAAGTCCACCTATTAATACAACACATGCTAATAAAGTTCCATGCTTGTAGTTAATTTTTACACATTCACAAGTCCCTAATACACAGATTTAACATTCACAAGTTCCATCTATCAATTACAAAAATGAATGTTAATCTAGCAAAAGAAGGAGCTTGTCCAACATAAGCTATTGCAGCAACTCTTGCAGTTTTCCAAACAAAAAAAAAAAAGAACATATCCTGATGCAGCAGTTAGGTAGATCCTCTAGCAGTGCCCGCAAGCAAGTTATCCACATACACTTTTCTCACTTCATCATCTAAGGACATGAACACAGAGATATTTTGGAGCTTATCCAAAATAATTTTCAATGCCTCAATTTGGTCTATAACAGAAAGTCCCATTTTCTTAAGTTCCTTGGCAATATCAGATCGATCTTCATTACCTTTCACTATAGCATCAGTCACTGCTTGCATTCTTTTTCCAGATTCTTCAAACAATTTATCCAATGCAATCATAATTTTATCTTCATCATTTCTTTTCCTCTTTTTCTGACTAACCTGAGATTGTCCTGTGCTCATTGACATGGGGCTTGTGTCATTCTCAACTTCAATGCCATCTTCATTGTTGCTCTGCTCCTCCATGATATCAGCAGGGACCTCAGCTCCAATTCCAGTCGCACGGTCACTCCCAAAGATAGTAGCTAGTCTATCAAATAATGGATACTTCTTGTTTCTCCATCCTTTTGCCTTTTTGTTATGCTATGACAGAAAATGCATAGGAATCATCATCACAGTGCAGCAATGAAACCAGTTAGATTAAAAATGAAACTTCCTCATTACCTGCAAATAAGTATCCCATACTTCATTACTATCAACTTCAATGCACTTTTTGATATCATTCCATGCAAATCCACTCTTGTTCATCATGTCATATATTATGCTATAATCTTTCTTCAGTTTCTTCAACTTTGACTCAATATGTGGACTTGCCTTCAGATTGGAATTGGGACATAAAAGATTTAAAGCATTCTCAATTTTCAGTAAAGTACCAGATTTGAAACTTCCAGTGTCACAGCGTTGTCCTCCAGCAATGATTCTGTCAAGAACATTCAACAAAGATTCTTCTTCAAAGCTGGTCCATACACGCCTTGACTTCCCTTGCTCTGTATTTTCATCACCACTTTCCATTTTCTGCATAAAAAATCAACATCTCATGGTTAAAGAAGCATAAATATGATCAAACTACAACAATTTTCTAGTTCCAGTTTAGTTTCCACTCACTATCAACTTTTCTGCTTTCCAAAACTAATCCTAATCTCTTCAGAGTATTTTACTTATTTTCTTTGGCAAACTGCACATTTTCTAGGCCAATCTGCAATGTTCCCAGTTTAACAAACTGCTGCCAATACTTGATCAATTTTAAATATGTGCTATGTGACTATGTCCATGTTCAGTGTGAGCTATCAACTGCAACAATAATTTGCAATGCAATGCCAAAGCAAACAGGAGAAACAATGCAAATAAACTAAGCTAACTACCCACAAAAGAGAAAACTCGTAAACTAATGCAACCAAAACTGTAATGCAACCAAAATTCAAGACTGTAATGCAACCAAAACTGTAATACAACAAAAATGCAACCAAAACTGTAATGCAACCAAAATCCAAGAGAAAACTCGTAAACTAATCATCCAATGCAAGAAAACAAAATTGAAAAACCCACACTTTCTCACCCTCCAACTTGATTCTCATAACAAAAGAACACAAATTCACAAATCTTGAAACCATAAAATCAAAAGGCCAAATATATCCTAAAACCATAAGAAGGTACTGATAAGTCTGGAAGTCCTTCATAGTTAGTTTTATAGATTGTCACTTAAGCAAAGCACCACGGTCAGTAGACTTGCCAACCGGGGTTGAAGCTGCAAGGAAATTCACATTGAATCAGAAAGGCAAAAACATATCACTTTAATATAAGGGCAACCACAGCTCCAAACAAATTAAAATGAAAAATAAAGCTCGAGAACTTTTTCATGGCAATCAACTTCGTTTCTAAGCTCACTTCATCCAGTCAACCTCGCACCATTTCCTTCTCATTCAATCATGCTTAGAATTTTTTTGTTTTAAGGATTCCTAAATATTTTTTGTCTACTCTAGAGTTCAATGACAGTACTGCAAGTCCCATCCAGTGAAGGGATCTTACCACTTGAAAAACATAAACATCAGCTAAAAGAGCATCTGAGGGAAACAAGAGGGCCACTTAAGAGCCTCAGCAGGTAATGTCATGATAGTCACATTATATAATAAAGGTTGATAAACAATAATAAGGTTTCAATAAGTCTGGAAGTCTAGACTGCTAGTTGCCAACTGGGTTCATGCTGCAAGGAAATTCACAGAAAATCTAAAAGAATGGCAAAAACAAATTACTAGATTTTAAGGGAAACATATATACGCACATACACAGTCCCTACCTCGTTGAATCCAACATCAAAAGGGGGAAAAAGAAGGCATTTTAATCTAATCTCATTAAAATGCATTCTCAACTTCTTTTAAAATACAATACAAGACCATTCTCAAATCATATACAGTTTCTTTCAGCTAGTATTTCAGAGCAGAGCACCAACAAAAAAGAAATTTAAAAAGAAACTACCATACATGAAAAATCTTAAATCAGTTCAATTCCCAAATGATCAAGGGAACCCATGGTTTGAACATATTAAATGGCTGAAACCAAAGGAACAGATCACAAGAACCAAAAAAAAAAAAGACGAATGACTCTTCTAAAGTTAAAATGCATTCCCATTGTCATCCAAGCCAGCCAAGATGTCAAAGCAATATATCAATAAACACTCTAGAATCAATTCATAATGATCAAGTGTGAAACATAATCGAGTCGTTTCTACACAAATTAAGACTAGGTCTTCACACTCCTAATCATTAAAATGCATTAATGTATTCATACAACAAATCAAAAGCTACATAAATAATGATCCTTAGTACTAAAAGGCTTATAAAGCAGAAACTGCATCATTTATTCTCTTGAAGCTGGAGCAGCCCTTGCAGCTCTTCCATCCCCTGCAGCTCTTGCATTCCTTGCAGCCCTTGCAGCAGCACCTGAAACCCCTGTATCTCCGGCAGCCCTTACAGCCTTTCTTCCCGTCCATTCATTATGCATTTGTAAAGCTAATTCATTCCTCCAAGTAGTCCATTGATTAGATGCTTCAACCGTGCCAACTACATCAACTACTTCCCCATTTTGTGCATCTAATTCACATACTGCATACTCCATCGGATCAATGGACATCTCTCTCCTAATAAAATTATGCAAAAGACAAATTACGCAAAAGACAACAAACCGTAATTATGCGGCATTGTGTCTTTATTGGATAAAATGATGGACTCCTTAGAATTCCCCACCTTCCTTTTAGCATTCCAAAACACCGTTCTATCACATTTCTTGCCTTGGAATGCTTCATGTTAAAATATTCCACATGATCAGTAGGCATATTTCTTTCATCCCATTCCGACAAATGATACCTTGTTCCTCTATATGGTGCAAGAAATCCCTCACCATTTGTGTAACCACCATCTACAAGGTAATAATAACCTAATAGCCAAAATATAAATTCCTATTAGTGTGTGAAATGAACCAAAACTGCAGTAATTGAATGTGCAGTGTTTATCCAATAGCCTCACCAGTGGGAACTCTTAACCCATTCGGCCTAGTCACTGCATCGTGAAGAACTCTAGAGTCCGATGTAGATCCCTCCCAACCCGGTAAGACAAATATGAACTGCATATCACGAGAACAAGCAGCTAACACATTTGTAGCGACTTCACCCTTTCTTGTGCGGTATCTTGGCTTGTCAATTGCAGGTACAGGCACTCTAATGTAAGTTCCATCTAGTGCCCCCAAGCAATTCTATTAAAAAAATATGTATATTCATGAAGTTTATAAACTGCACATATAGATGAACATGCTAACAATCTGAAACAATGCAAATAAACTGCAGTCTCTACAAAAAACTAACCTTCAAGCACTTCCATCTACGATCTGTGCAGTCAGCAAGTACCGGATCAGGTACCCTCAACAAACTACCTTGCAATCGTAAAACACCTTGTAGTATAGAATGGAAATACCTACTAATAGTCTCTTCGGATCGAAAAAATCTATCTCTAATAGTACGATTCTTCACATGATGTGAAAGTATATGTAAAAACATACATACTTGCTCTTCCACAGACACCAAACCATCACTCTTTATATTTCCATTTGAGCGAAGCAGTTCACACAAAAGGCCAAAAGTCCTTCTATCCATTCTTAATTCGTGTACGCATTCGGTGTCACTATTGCCTATAATACTATCTAGATAACTCAAACGAGTCTCACGTCTAACGAATAAACGATTATTTAGAGCATGTCTTTCAGCACGTCTTCGTCTCAAATTAAACATCAGTAGCACAAGCATAGTACAAACACACATTGTCTCTAGGTGCCACAACTCCACCAATAAGAGCAACATAATTTGCCTTCGATCCATATCTAAGATTTCACAGTAACATCCAAAATCAATGAAAACAACCAACCAAAGAAGAAGATAAAAACAGAGACGTTGTTCAAAGAAAAAAAAATCCATAATTGATCAACTTCCAAAATCAAAGAACACAACCAACCAAAGAAGAAAATAAAAACACAGACATTGTTCAAAGAAAAAAAAACCTAGAATAGATGAACATCCAAAATCAATGAAAACAACCAACCAAAGAAGAAGAAAGCAAACACAGACGTTGTTAAACGAAAAAAAGAAAAAACCCAGTCTTGAAATTTATCAATTCTTAGCAAATCCAAGCTACCCAGACACCAATTGTTACAACCCATAAACAATGAAAATCAATGAACATCCAAAATCAATGAAAACAACCAACCAAAGAAGAAGAAAGCAAACACAGACATTGTTAAACGAAAAAAAGAAAAAACCCATTCTTGAAAGTAATCAATTCTTAGCAAATCCAAGCTACCTAGACACCAATTCTTACAACCCATAAACAATTGTTAATAGAAAATCAATCCATAGTCTTTAATTTAACAAATCACATTAGATATAGGAGAAGAAGAAGCTAGACGGGGTCGAAGGGAAAAGGGAATCAGAATCAAAGCAAAAGGAGCATGAGAAAGAAACGAAATTGAACCTGGAAGTTGAAGGAGGATGAAGCGCGATCGATAGTGGAGACACGAGGTTGAAGCGCGAACGAGAGGGAGAGACGAGGCTGAAGCGCGTGAAATAGATCGAGAGACCCACGAGCGTTGTTGAAGCCCTTGCTTCCACAATCCAATGAGTTTTGGGGGGTTTATGTAAGAAGGTCGGGAGCCTGACGCGGGGACTCTCTTATCTCATTTAATTGAGTCCTCGTGTGTGCCAAACGTGGGATACAACTAATTTCTTATATAAGCTACTCCAAGCCAGTCCAGTCCCATGAAACAAACACGGCCCTAATGTGTTTTGGTAGTTATGACTATATTATTGGGGGGCAATAATCTGTTTATTGGGGGGCAATATCTTTGTTTTGTTATTTTTTGCAGGAGTATGGTTGATCCTTTGGTTGTTAGGTGCATTTATTCTTGTGACGGGGTCACCCGGGAGGCCTAGGGTGAAGTTGTTCAAGTCAATTGGGAGAGTGTGAAAAAAAAGCCAATTCATTGCGGCTGTTGTGGCAAAATGGGCGCTCATAACCTGATTATTTGGGGACTTAAATTCACCAAGTATTGAATTTGAATACCTGTACTTTTGTAAACTAATTTAAAACCCAACTGAGTAACTTCTGACCATCTATAAAAAAAATTATTGGGGGACAATAAACTTTTTATGACCCTCCAATAAACCTAATTATTTTGTTTAATGAATCTAGCAGCAATTTGTTGGAATGACCTGTAATAACTTGAAGGCAACAGAAGCATATTGCATCATCAAAATCATTTCATTTCATCGTAATTGAAAAATAAGTTCCATATGAGAATTTACAATCCCTACTTTCGGAATCCCTAAGTTAAATTCCTACTTTCAAAATAAAGATCCTACTTTACAGTACATTAGAAGTTAGATATCATGTTCAGGATTTCGGTTTTCACTTTCTCCAAGCTCCATCAAGAGTCATGATTCTCTCTAGAATTTTCTTCCTCATGATGTCCCCAGCTTCCTTGCTTGGCTAGGACCCCTTTTATTATGCTCTCCATGAAATGTAGCATAAAAGGTCTGCAATCAGCATTGTAAAGCAGTAAATGAATTAATGTCAACTTTATTGGGGGCAATAAACAAACATTATTGGGGGGCAATAATCTGTCTATTGCCCCCCAATAGACCACACAAAAAACTTCAGTTTCAATCAATAATGGATTAGTGTACTTTAATAAACACAAAACAACAGATTACTTTTCAAAGCCCTAATTTCAGCAATAAATGAACCACAGTTAAGACATTATTGGGGGCCAATAATCTGTCTATTGCCCCCCAATAGACCACCAAGAAAACTCCAGTTCAATCAATAGCGGATTAGTGTACTTTAATAAACACAATGTTGGGGTGGATTTGTACAGAGGCTGCTAGAATTGCTTGATTGGGTTCATCTCCTCTGTTTACCCCTTCTGAGTTCAGGAACTGGGTCCAAAGCTTCATGAAGCTTTGTAGCGTCTTTCCTTATTCCCTGCAGTAAGGTTGGCCTGCTGCGGTGACATGCCTCTGGTGATGGTGAGGTAGAAACTTACATAGCTTTGATAGATGAACTAGAAATATATAAAACGGCTTGCAAGAAGGCATGTAGCGTGGGAGCTGGAAGCACATGGGTTGCAGAAGATGAGAGTTTTGCTGCGGTGTGAGGTTTGCTGCGTATCATCTATTGCAGTGATGAAGGAATAGATTTTTGGGGATAGCTTATGGGTTTAAAGGTCGTGTTAGGCTTTGAATTGGTTTTGGGTTGGAGGCCGAGAATGCTTGATTTGTTGCTTGAGGTTTGCTCGTGGGTTATGTTGCTTGGAGTTTGCATGATCTAGTGCTTGGAGATTGTCTCCCCTTTTGCAGCAACTAGAAGCCTTAATTTATAGGCTGAAGGAGGTGAGGCAAAGATACAGGTTCATGGGAGAAAGCTATTGGACTTTGAAAGGGAACTATAATGGTAAAGTCAAATCCGGAGAACAAGGCAATATCCAAATGACTGAGGGGTGGTGTGGTTGTACTAGTTTTGCTTGAATTATGGGATTTGAGTAGCAGATTTATAAGAAAGAGTTGTTATGTGACTGTATCTCATTGGGAGAGTTGTACCCTACTTTTGGAAGATCAGATGGCAAGCTAAAACTAAGGACAAATAAAAGAGGAAATGTGATTGAGACTTTGTATTTGTCATAGAAGAAGATGAGTTACTGCGGGGTAGAAGTAAGTATTATTGTTTGTGTGGCTAAAAAGCTATTAGTTTTATAGTTAGGATTGTGTTTAAGCTTATGGGTTTGGATTCTCTCATCTTTGTATGCCCATGTAAGGATTTAGATTGTCGAGCCTGAATTTTGGTCCCAAGTCCAAAATCTCCAACAACCGAAATCGATAATGGGCCTCATGTATTTCCGTAACCTTCCACACCACACCCAATCTTACAAGCCCCAAGAGCATGATTATGGCTTGGGTCCACGTGCGTGGCATGACACTTAATAAGGTAGAATCGAGAGTGAATTACAAGACCAAGAGTTCTTTCTAGCATAATGGGCTTTAAGTTATTAAAGCCCATAATTTGTAGTTTTGCGCATTTATATTTGTATTTGAGCCTCGAACAATTATTGGGCATGAATATTGATTTTTTGGGTATCAACACACAAAACAACAGATTGTTTTTTAAAGCCCTCATTTCAGCAATAAATGAACCACAGTTAAGACATTATTGGGGGGCAATAATCTGTCTATTGGCCCCCCAATAGACCACCAAGAAAACTCTAGTTTCAATCATAGCAAATTAGTGTACTTTAATAAACTCAAAACAACATAAGACTTATCAAAACTCTAATTTCAGTGATTAATTAACCACAATTAAGATATTATTGGGGGGCAATAATCTATCTATTGCCCCCCAATAGACCACCAAAAAAACACTCCATTTTCAATCAATAACAGATTAGTGTGCTTTAATAAACAGCGCAGTGATTATTGCCCCACAATAGACATATTATTGGGGGGCAATAATCTTTTTTTTCTTTTTGGGTTTCGATTCCAGTAGCTTTCAATGAGTCTCTGTTTTCACTCAATTAACAGTTTATAATCAAAAAACAACATTCACAACAGTATTTCACACATATGAACCAGAAACCCCAGATTTCATAGATTTTCGCACATGCAAAGTCTATTTTCACAAATTTCACAGATATGAACCAAATTTAAGCTATCAACAAGTTTAAATCGAAGATTTATGTAAAAGATTTCGCTGAAAATTGGAAAATCTGAAAAAACAAATCGGAAATTCGACTTTGACCTCTTTCGATGTTTCCGAAGTCGGAGAAAATACAACCGCTGCTGGAGCTTGAATCTTAATCGTCGGTGTTCGCTGAGTATCGTGGTCGTTTACCCAGAGTTATATATATATATATATATATATATATATATATATATATAGAGAGAGAGAGAGAGAGAGAGAGAGAGAGAGAGAGAGAGAGAGAGAGCTGAAAATATGAATCAAGTCGTGTTGTTAGTGTGTAGGGATAGTGGCACGGTTTGTAATTTTATTTTTTTCGGAGCCCAGAAGCGTCCTTACACTGTTGGTTTGGGTAAGTAGGCACAAATAACTCTAGGTGGGGTGTTTGGGTTCCTGTTGAACATTATTTGGGTAAATGGTCACGGCCCCTAAAAATTTTATAACACTACGGATCAGAGATGTGAGCTTTTAGATCAGTTAGTATTTGCAGTGTGTCCCACGTATTGAGCTGATCTAACAGCTCACATCTCCATATTTTGAATCCCGCAGCATTTTAAAACACATTGTATCAACTTCCTCTGTGTTTGGTTGGTAGATAAAATATCTACCAAAAAGAACTAGAAGATATTTAGGTGGCGGGATATATTAGAAAACACTCCACAAATACAACATGAAGCAACAAATCACTTCACACTAGGTAAAAATGTGCCATTATTCCATGTGAAATCACTCCCTAAAATCTACCAAAGCCAATACCCATCAGCTGACCCGAAGAAAAAAAAAAAATCACACACACACACACACTTGATCTTGTTATTCCACCCCAATCTCCTCACAATTCAGGAAAACTGCCACCAACAAAGCAATATAGGTGTTAAATCTCTCTACCCCTAGGCATTAAACTTTGTAAACAACAGTCTAAAACACCGCATTGGAGTAAACCCAAGTGGCAAAAATCTCCTAAAGCAGCTTTTCCACAACAATAGTAAAGAACTGTAAAGATCAAGGGCAAGAAATGAAACACTCCCAGCTTCATATGAAGTACCAATGAGAAGATCACAATCGTTGACACACCCAAGCGCCACTAACCACAATAAGAATTTCAGCTTTTGGAGGGGCTTTGTATTCCCGATCTGAGACTATCATAAGGTTGAAATAATTTCCTTTATCAGTTCTAGCTGGCTTGAGTTAACAGTCTATATCCAAGGTTATCTCCATCCTTAGAACCAGCATTGATGAAGAGTGATATCAAGTGAGTAATAGTCTACACAAGAAACTATTCTACTCACTAACTCAAAGAAAGAAAGAAAAAAACGAACGAATTAAAGAAGAAGAAAAAGAAGAGAAAATCCATTGTCCAGATATCACAATTTTATATTTCCCAAAAAGATCTGATGTCACATAATAGTTAAGATACAAAATCTTCAGGTAGTGACAGGAGATTATAACAAGCATTTTCAGATTGCTGATGTAGGCTTCACCTTCCCTTGCAGAAACTGAAGTACATGTTCCCGCTTCCAGTTGTCGATTCTGTTATAGAGAAAATTGTATTTAATAAGTTTGTATAGATAGACTTTTACCATAAAGGTTATTAATGGATATCAAAGTGCTGCCAGGAATCTATAAATCACAACACAGTTTCTCCGGACCACCATTGGACTACAAATGCACATGGGCAAGTTTAGGCAACATCAATATTGGATATGATGATATGAGGGTGACTAAAACAGCAAAAGCATGCTACTAAATTGCGACCGGCCAACTTATTGAATTGACAAGAATAAAAATAGAGGGGGTTGATATGTCCACTACTATGTGATTGATAAATAAATGCTCACCTTACTGTTTCCTTATGTTCGCCTGCATCATCTAGCATGATCAACTTCGGAGGAGAGTTGAAAACGTATTGAACTTTAACTGATGGAAACCGATCCTTCTCTTCTTCAATGAAGCCAACAATTTCTGGATAAAATACCAGTTTCCTCATGCAGACCTCAAGTATCGCACCAGAATAAGTAATCTGCAGTTACAGAGTCACATTAAGCATTTCCTTTTGTGTTTAGAGGCTAGTATATTGAAGTTTCAGTAACAGAGTAATTCCAATTTCCAAATGGACTCCTCTCATTTTCTTCTCTGATTATTGGATTATTGGAAATTATTAAGATTCGCCAAAAAGGTGCTGTTAGCCGAGAGTGCTGAAACCATTGAAATAATACCTAATAACTTATATGGCACTGTACAAAGTATTTTAAATCAGGGAAAGAAATACCATTGATGCAATATTTTCAAAAGGAGTCGCAAATGAATCCATGGATTCACCATTTATTGATGTTCTAAACCACTAAGCCTATGTTATAGATGAACTTTGCATGTGTAGAAGTTCTTTAGCAACCAAGATAGGATAAATTCTACATATTGCAACAGTGATGTGAAGTTTGACCATCCCTTATCCTTGTACTCGTTATTTTCCTGAGATAGAGTACCATAGATGTGAGACTTCCAATCTTACTCTTTATTTGTTGCACCAGTGATATGAAAGTTTACTATTAAAGGTTATTAAAATGGTTATAGAAGAATGGTTCACTTATGAAATTTGTACGTCATTCCACATATCATGATTAACCTAACTTTCTGTTTAAATAATGACATCCCTAAGAGAACACTAAATTTAAAGTTAGACCTAGCGTAAAATAAAAGACTAATGGCAGGACCTTGATCAAGAACATAAGTGGAAGGGCCACTAGGGTTTGTTTTGGGGAAAGAAGCTTCCAAGGCCCGGACTTGGCATTCTGTAGAGGATGATTGGTCTTGCTGGGATCCTGCTTGATTGGTTCGGGAAAATTTTAAATAAATAAAGGCTCATAATATTAGGATTTACTATTAGGTTTTCTTACTAAAGCAGAACAGAAGGTTCTTTATCAAGGAAATTATTACGACTATTTTATCCTAGTTTTTCTAGAACTGTCTTAGCTTAACTTAGAATTCGAAGCTTTTGCTCTCCAGGTTTGTGTGATGCAACCTAACCCTAAGTGTGAAATACAAAAGTATTGAGTCTGCATCCCTGTGGATGAGGTGAAGCAGATCGAGAAAGCGTTAGGCATCCTGTCGTAAGGCCTCTAGTTGTGATTCCTAGAACTTACTAGTGTGATGCAAGTAGCTTGTCCCTTTAATTTTTTACTTCCCTATCATGTTTTCATAAAATCCATTTTGTTCCTAAACAACCAGACTTTTCGATAAAAACCCTAGCATGTACAGAGGAAACCATGTTTACCCTTCTCATCATCAGACCTTCTTTAGATAATAAAGAAAAATGTGTGTTGGCGTGTTGATAATGAACTTACTGAGGTACAAAAAGGTCTGGTTAGTAGCTAGGGTTTACTATTACGGATATGGGAATATGGAGCACTATTCCATATGAGTACAGCACACTTGAATTTGTCATATTGAGTTCCTATTAGAATGTCCTTGGTAATGAATAGATGGAACATCATAAAATCAAAACTAAAATTCGAAAAAAATAAAAAGGAGAAGCTGCTTCAAGTTTATACATAATGACCAAGTCTTCTATGTATTTTGTGTAATCCAATTATTCGTAGGGCAACTTACCCATATGGCCAAGTATTAACCATACACACCTTGCAAGATTAAAGTTATTTAGGAGAACAAATCTCAAATCAGAGCTTTCTAATTGAAATATCTAAACAACAGCATATGAGTAGACTAAAACATGATTTCAACTTTCAGGAATGATCTGTATAACTTCATTTATACCTTTGTCATGGAATCATTGGAATCCTCAGTGCAACACTTCTTACAGTCTGATACCAATTCTGCTATGGAAACTAGGACGTCAGTCTATTTTTTAATCATACCAGAAGTCACAAAAACAGAAGGATAGTTAACAATCAAAATCTCAAGCTTTCATAACAAATATGTTAGTGAAACAGATGTCATGTAATATTGAGCCTTCATAAAATTTATGCTAGTGATACAGATGTCATGTAATGTCAAGCCTTCAAGTCTGGTTTCTTGTTAACATTGCACCGTTTTTCTCACACATTTTCTGATCTTTGTTTCCGCATTGTTTTAAATGATGTTTTCTTGCTTGTAAACTAAGTAGAATTACTGTTCTATATACATGACTTAGTGTTGGGGTACTGAAATATAGTTAAATTTCCTGATACTTATAAGCCAACACTTGTCAACGCCAATATTGCCGACTTCAAGAAATGAACACCTCCGTAGATCTCGAATTCCCAGCAAAATCAGTTATGTGTTTATACGAAAAAAATCTAAAACCATTTTATTTTTCCAAAAACACTCGGACTTTTTTTTTTCTTTTTTTGATAGATAAAACACATGGAACCTTAGCATGTCAAAATGGGGAAACCCACATTAAGGAAATCAGATTCACACTGCAATGCATTTTCAAAAAGAAGAACATTTCGATTTCCAGTCCATCATTTACCAATCAATTCTGATCTTAAACACCCAAAATTCCAATCTATATAAACTAGAACAGATATTAAACTATGATCATCATCAAATTAGATGAAGCGAAGTATTCACATATACCACAAGGATCAGCCCAACAATTTAGAAATCAAAGCTGAGAGAGAGAGAGAGAGAGAAGAGAATGAACCTTGGTCTTTGACATAGTCAGCCAAACTGTTGCAATCAGAGCACAAAGCAAGCCCAGTGAAACCAAGATTCTCACATTCTCTAGTGCTCAGCTGCTCTACCGATGATGATGCACCTACCAAACACACCACCACTACCATAGTCGTTGCGATCCACGCTCCCCCCATCTCTCTCTCTCTCTCTCTCTCTAGGTCGTCGTGAGAGACTGAGCCAAGCCAAATGAAGCAAGACGTAGTCTAGCACCCCTAGGGAACGAAACGCAGTCGTTTCACTCAAAGTAAATAAAAAATTGATGTATCCCACAAAAAAAAAAAAAAAAAACAAACCCAAAGTCTGGTGCTCTCTCTTCTCGGGTTCGCTCTCTCCTTTCTCCTTGTCCAACCTGATGAGTGAAGAAGAGTGAAGCCTGTGAAGCTTTGTTTGTTTGTTTGTTTTTTTTTTTTTTTCCTTCCTTCTCCTTTTTTTTTTTTTTTTTTTTATAGGAGGAAAAGCAAAGCCTTCTCCCGTGTTCTGTTTGGTTGCCCCTATAATCGTGGCTAGTTCACATCCTCTAAAAACCCTCATGAAATTCATGGCTGCATTCGCCCTTTGATAAAAACCCCAAACCCTGAAGGGCCTCCTCCTCCTCGTGTCAATGGAGCTGAGAAGGGTTTCAATCTCGAAACCTTGCTCTTTCTTAATCAAACGCCCATTAAGCTGCGTCCCACGTCCTCAGCCTCCGGCGCCGCCGCCGCCTCCGAATAACCAGAGATTACTTGACCGGGTATCCTCTCTTCTCTCAAACTCATCTTTCAAGTACCCTCAATGTAGATCTCTCATATCCCTCTTGTCCCCTCATGAATTCGATGCCCTCTTCTATTCCGTCGCCACTTCCCCCTCCTCCAATGTCAACCCCAAAACCGCTCTCCGTTTCTTTCACTTGGCTTCTAAAGCTTTTAACTTCCATTTTACCCTCGCCTCTTATTGCCTTTTGGTTCGTGTACTAATTCTTTCCAATCTTAACTCGCCTGCGAGATTGCTTTTGATCCGCTTGATTGATGGCAATGTGCAAGCTTTGTATGCTCTCCCGCCCGCTGATAGGCACATTGAGATAGCCATGGCTATGTCCCACTTCAAAACCGCCTCCGAAAGATCTGCTGTGCATCAGGCGTTGGATATGTTGATTCATCTTTACTGTACTCAGTTCAAGGATTTGGGTTTTTGTTCTGCCGTTCATGTTTTTGAGTTTTTCTCTAATAAGGCTATGTTTCCGTCCCTCAAGACTTGCCATTTTTTGTTGAATTCTTTAGTCAAGGCGGACCAACTTGATAAGAGCTACCGTGTGTTTGAAGTTCTGTCTCGTGGTGTTTCTCCGGATGTTTACTTGTTTACTACTGCAATTCAAGCATTTTGTAAGGGAGGGAAGGTTGATGAGGCATTAGGTTTGTTCTCTAAAATGGAGGCACTTGGCACTGCTCCAAATGTTGTTACTTACAACAATGTTATTCACGGGTTATGTAAGAGCAGAAGATTAGAGGAGGCTTTCCAATTCAAGGACAAGATGGTACAAAACAATGTGAATCCCAGTCTGACAACATATGGTGTGCTCCTTAATGGTTTGATTAAGTTGGACAAGTTTGACGACGCAAATCATGTTTTGAAGGAAATGTATAGTAAGGGATTTGTCCCCAATGAGGTTATTATTAACATATTGATTGACGGCTATTGTAAAACGGGAAGTACTAGTGAGGCACTGAAGTTAAGGGATGAAATGTTATCCAATGGGGTAACTCCAAATTCTGTTACCATTAACTCCCTACTGCAGGGATTTTGTAAAAGCAACCACTTTGAGCATGCTGAGCAGGTCTTAGATAAGGTGCTATCCAGTGGTTCATCTGTAGACCAAGTCGTTTGTTTCTCAGTCATTCACTCGTTATGCAAGAACTCTAGGTTTGATTCTGCACTGAAATTCACAATTGAAATGCTATTAAGAAACTTCAGGCCCAGCGATAACTTGCTTACAACATTGGTTGTTGGGCTCTGTAAAGATGGAAAGCATTCTGAGGCATCTCAGCTTTGGTTTAGGCTATGGGAGAAAGGGTTTGCAGCCAACACAGTGACCTCAAATGCTCTAATTTATGGAGTTTGTGAATCTGGTAGCATGCAAGAGGTTGCTAGGCTACTCAAGGAAATGGTAAAGAGAGGCTTGGTATTGGATAGGATCTCATGCAACACACTCATCTTGGGTTGGTGCAAGGAGGGAAAAGTGGACGAAGCTTTTAAGATTAGGGACTGGATGGGTAAGAAAGGAATTTTGCCAGACACATATACTTACAATTTGCTAATGCATGGTCTATGTAATATGGGAAAAGTGGATGATGCTGTTAAACTTTGGGAGGAGTGCAGAAAACATGGTCTTGCCGATGTCTATACATATGGGGTGATGATAGATGGGTACTGTAGAGCTGACAGAATTAAAGACGGTGAAGACCTATTTATTGAGTTGGTGACTAAGAAACTTCAGCTGAATTTCATTGTTTATAATACGCTTATAAGAGCATACTGTACAAATGCGAACATGATTGGAGCCCTTGGTCTCTGCTGCGACATGAAGAAGAAGGGTATTGAACCAACTTGTACCACATATTCTTCTCTTATACATGGGATGTGCAATATTGGTAATGTCGAAGATGCAGAATACCTTCTTGATCAAATGAGGAAGGAGGGTTTGTTGCCCGATGTTGTTTGCTACACTGCACTAATTCATGGTTATTGTAAGCTAGGCCAGATGGATAAAGTAGGGAGTGTTCTTGGAGAGATGTCTTCATATAACGTACAACCTAATAAGATTACATACACTGTCATGATTGATGGGCATTGTAAACTAGGTAATATGGAAGAAGCAACTAAACTTCTATGCGAGATGGAAAAAAAGGGAATTGTCCCGGATGCTGTCACTTACAATGCCTTAACAAATGGATTTTGCAAGGAAAGGATGGTGGAAGAAGCTTTTGAAGTTTGTGATCAAATGTTCAGTAAAGGTCTAGCTTTAGATGAAATTACCTATACGACATTGGTTAGTGGGCTGCATCAAACAGCTACATGTGCAGACGAGGAATGATATGGAAACCTTTAAAAGGTGAGTTGTTCACTTTTAGATGACAAATTTATTGCATATTTTAACAGTTTTATCATGTATAATCGGTTCACTCATGTTATGAAGGCTTTTTAATTTTTATATGCTAATGTACAGGGTCCTATACTTACTCTTTTCTAAGGACTGCTTGTTGTTGACGATTGAATACATCTGCTTACCATCTCCAAAATGATACTTGAGCTTGAGAGGTTGGTAAATCTGTACATGACCCATTTCTTTCCTTTGTATATATATGAAGCTTGTTCGTATAATTTGACATGACATCCATATGTGTTTTTCTGCATCTTTTTACTAAATTTGAAGGTATGCCTAGTGTTATTTACAGCTTCCCCTGCTCCTGGTGCAAATGGAGCTTTAGCAGTTTAATAAGTCATGTCAACTTATATAACTTGGATATCATTACATGTAGTACGATTGGAATTCTCTATGCATGTGGCTCTTATTAGTTCCTGCTTGATTATACTACAGGCTTTAAGTCTTTCGGATATGACAAATTCTATAGTAAAAAGTAAACAGAAAAAATACAATATGACGAATTATGTGTTGCATAACGCAGGCAAGGAATTTTTGATATAATAACCTTGGCAGGGAACTGTGGCCTTAGAACTCATTCTCCAATAATGCCAGTCTTTGATTGCTCATATGGTGAGTTTAGAGAACATCAGCTGTGCAATTATTTCAAGTTTTGAGTGGATTTCCTTTTCCCTTCGTGCTTTTTTTTTTCTTTTCTGTTTTTCCAAGTCTTTACTTAGTCCCTCTGTATTTCATTCTTGTTCTTCTCAGAAACATTTCCTTGATAGCTTACTCAGCAATCCCTATGTAAGTTGGTGGTTTAAAGCTACTGTTGATAATTTCACGCCATGGCATATTAAGGCATCAATACCTAAGCTAGATCTTATGGGCATTCTGTTATTGGGTGTGCATGCATGTGTATAAAAGACACATATATCTCATAGTACTTTTTTTTTTTTTGGTCTGAATGCTATGAGGTATTTATACTATGTTAAAACTTGGTTTTATATCTAGATGACTTGATATTTTCCTGGTTTTGTGCATGCAATGAATATTTGGGGAGCAATTCTGTCTTCAAACAGTCACTTGTTTAGCATTTTTAACTCGAAAGTTTCACATTGTGGCAACAGAGCTGTTTTCCTCTATTTATGAACTCACTCTCCAGTATCTATGTCTTACATGCATGGAAAAACTGAAATTTTCTCATTGGAGTACTTTATATAGTAATAGCAATTGTTAGAAGTTATTTTACTTTTTATATATGAGATGCTTAATATGGTACGGATAAATAACAGCAAGAACACAGAAAAGAGATCAGCCTTCTAGTAGCTACTGAATTATTTCAAAGTGATAATCTGAAGGCAAAATCTTAATGCCATTCCACAAATTCACTGTAATTCAGTTTTTAGTTTCTCAAGTTATTCAAATAGAAACTCGGGTTTTCATTTCATCTGCTCTCGAAGTTGCATTAGAGTCCCTCGCTGGAGATATCTCCTTGTGCACTACTGAAACTTTTTTTGTTCTGTTTATAGGAGAGGAAATAGCAGCTTGCTGAACGATGATAGCTCTGCAGCAGCTTCTTTTTCCATGTGAAAGGTACATAGTATGAATGAATCCCATCTTTAAAGCCTGAAATTTTTAACTTAATTTAAAAGTGTAGCATTACGCATTAGTTGTTACGTATACTTGTAGTTTGTTGTCTTTAGTTCTGCATCATATAATTTCAGGCATGAGTCCTTTTCCACAAAGTGTAAAATGACATCTGATGCAGAGTGCTCATCCTGAATTCATTGTCTCTTAGTTTCCATTACTATTAGTTGTTCATATGTCCTCTTTGTCTGAGGTATTTCATGTGGATGTAAACTGTGAAGTCTTCATAATTTTACTGCAGGCAAATACAGCTTCTGTCCTTGAGGCAATGGATTACAAACGCTTCTTCCATGAACACGCTAAGGTTAGTCTCCTCCGTTGTATTTAACAGTTAACACCTCCTCGTTTATAAGAACTGGAAACTGGTATTAGACAAGTTTATACAATACGTGCCGGATATTGTAGTTGATAATGTCACCTTCAAAGGTGACAAAATCGCCACACTAGCAACTCTTGGTGAAATTTGTATGGGTTGTGGGGGTCTAGTTTGTGAGACAGTTGTGCGGGATGTTGCTATTTAGCTTTCTGAGGAAAAAAGTGCAAAGATAAAAATAAAATTTGGGAAGATATCCACTGCTGGATTAGAGTAAGCAGCTGTGGGTGCTCACACATAAGTATCCAAGTGTCAACCTATATAATTCATCCTTGTACTCTTTTATCATCCAAAGATAATGTTTATATTGTTGAAGGATGTATAATTACTTCAGATTCTAGAAGTTACGATCTTTTATTTCATTTTAATCTTAGTTTCTCATGCTGGGTTGCTGGCCACACCAGAGTCCAAAATATACAGGATTATGTTATCTATACTAGGAATTGCAACAGTTAGATGACTAGAATTCGAAAAATTTCCCAAATTATGTGAATAGCTAAAAAAGTACTAAGCTACCTATGGTTGATCATATTGTGTTGTGGATGTCAGACTTTCATAGCAAAGTCTGAAATGCCACCTATATTTTTCAAGTTTGTTTTAGAACTATTGAATGGCATCGAGTGAAACCAATTGTATTAATGAAGAAATTGCAAAATCTAGGGGATAGTTTTAAAGACTCATATAATGTTCACAAAATCATTTAATTGCTATAGTTCGTTTTACTTTATAGATATTATAATGTGGTCGAATTGTGATTTTCTCTTCATCAGGAATTGGGGTAATAGAGCTAGAGAAGCAGAGGTCTTTCCCTTGTTCCCGGCTCCTGCACTTTTGGGGTTGCTCAAATTAATGGTGCAGACATCTCGACTTGGAGTACTTGCCCCCAAGTTTGGAAATGGAATCTCGCAATTCTATCTGTAAAAATATGAAAACAGGGCTTCAAAGATGCTAAAATCGAGGCGTTTCGAGAAAACAAGTAATGTTTCCAACCAAGATTGGTGGGAATTGTTAGGGGTTCAAGCCCTTACCTACGTCGTGTTTCTCTTCTCCTAAAGATTGTTGGGTCCAGCAGTAGGCCCTAGTTTTAGCCTGAGTTTGCGAAGCGGATTCAGTGAAGTAGAAGAGATGTTAGGCAAATTTTACTTCTAACCGATGATTATAGTATGATGCTCTTCGTTGTTGAATGGCCCAACCATTCTACGTTTATAACTGGTGGGGGATGGGCTTGAATTGGAGTACTCAAAGATCTCTACTATGCTTTTACAAAATGTAAATTTTATAAACTAATAATGTGTAATGATTCTTAGCGTTTATAGCATAATTTTCTCAAAAGCATTGATGGCCTTTAAGGCCTTTTGCGGATTATTCTATAACTCATCTCCCCTCTCAAACTTTCTTTTTATTTTGATAATATAAGTAAAAAAAAAAAAAACAAAACAATCCAGATACAATCTCCAGCTAATCTGCCTTACATATTGAAGTTAAAAGCCGGCAGAGCAAATTAGGGAAACCCTCTTTGCCCAACTTCAGTGTCTCAGTGTGGCCATGATTTGCCAAAGCATTTGATGTAAAGTTCATTCATTGAAGGACATGATTGAAAAATGAGTGTTTGCATGAACTTCAAAATATCTCTAACTAGATGCCACAAGAGCCATTGATACAATCAAATATTAGCTTGGAATTTTCTTCAACTTGAATATGTTGAAAGCCAACGTGCTTAGCATGAATAAGACTATCTTTTAAATTATAGGAGCATTATACATGACGTTTTAAGTGTTAATCTTCTCACATGTTGCTAAGTTATTCTCTTAACATTATCATTTCTATTTTCTAACTTAGTTTAGTGTCTTTAAGTACATTGGAGCTAATAACGAAGGAAATGAGCTAAGAAGAGCAAGAAATGAAAGAAACGGAAGGCAAGGAGGAAATGAGTCGCAGAAATGATCAGAAATGAAGAAAAGTATTCCCAATCCTAATAGGAAAAGTAATCCCAGTTGAAGTAGGAATCCTGAGTCAACTACAAATCAAGCTTGGGGAAATGATGAAAATGATAGAAGTGGAATCTCAGTTGGACAAGGATACCTGATCCTGCCAGGAAAAGGAAACCTAATGTAATTAGGAGTCCTTGTTGAACAAGGAAAGCTCAAGATGGTTTCGGAAGGTTCAAGAATGTTTCGAGTGAAGAGTTCTTGTTGGACTAGGAAACCTATTGGCATGAGGAGTCTTGATGATATCAGGATACCTGAGAGTACTAGGAGATCATATGGCTTCAAGATGACTCAAGGATGATCATAAATGTTCTGGAAGATGTGAAGATTGCAACAAAGGAAGAGACCTACTTCTTCTAGGTTTCTTTAACGTCAAAGAAGAAGAGAGACTTAATCCAACAGCCTTTGTCGTCCATTATAGAGGATTCTAGAAGCTTGGAGGAGTTTGGGAAAAAATACAACTTGTATGCAATCAAGAAAAGAAATTAAAGATCAATTAAGGAGACCTGATTACATAATTATTCATGGGGGCTGAAATAAGATAGAATATATATAGAAATTTCGGCAATACATATATTACTAGATCCAAGGTTGATCTCTACTTGCTTTAAAGAGTTTCTATTGGTCCAAGTAGGCAAAGAAGATGACGTGGAATTATTCTATTGGCTATTGTCATGTTGACTAGGAATTTAATTCCTAGAATTACTAAAGGAAGTAGAGAAGGACTTAAACATCAAGCTATGCCATGCACTATATATAGGGAGCCTTGTGCGCAGGTCATAGTACTACCTTTTATGAGTCCTTATATCGGATCTTAATTTGTATACATATTGTAATAGTGTATTTTGGTGACAAATATATTCCTTTTCGCACTTTTAAGAATGCTTGCGATATAATTTTTTTTGCATGATTTTCAACATTAATTTAAACACTCGGTTTACTTGTCCTTATAGGAAAAGGATGACACTTCTTTTTACAAAAATTGTGTCCTAGTAAGGTAAAGATGACATATTTTTCTTGATATGAGAACACATATTATGTGTCCTTTATTGGACACAAGGACACTTACTTTGGACTTTAAGGATATAGTTTAAAGTGTCCTAGTAAGATGAAGAGGACGCATTTTTCTTGATATGAGAATACATATTATGTGTCCTCTATTGGACATGAGGACCCTTACATTTTCTTTAGGATTAATTTCTGTAACGTCCCAAACCAGAATTTACCCGTTTACTAGTCATTTGGATGATAAACGACCTTTACTTTCATTTTTATTGTCATTTCAACACTTTTAGTGGCCCTAAAAGTTGACTTTTTGTTTGGGTCAAAATTTGAGAAAATGTTGTTCATGAAAGTTGTAGAGGACGTTAAACCGAGTGCGTGGATATGTGGTACGTAAAAATTGGAGTTCGTATGCGAAAGTTATAAGCGAAATACTAAAGTTACTGTTAATATGGTAAGTTTCTATAAATAGCCAAGTTACTGTGGTAAGTTTCCATTTTTGGAAACCAACCGGTTTTTCTCTCTCTTCTCCCCCGATCTTTTCTCCTCTTCGGCCCTATTTCTTCTCCCTCCGATTTCTTCCTCCTCCGGCCGCCCCACGATGGAATCCGGACATCATCTGGCTCGCCTCTTCACCCTGGTCACGTCTGTGGTGGTGTTTTGCAGCGATTTGGCCGGAAGAGCTCGATTTTGAGCTGTGAAGGTTACTGTAGCAGTTTGGAGTTTTCATCGATTCCGGCGATTCCGGCCATCTCCGGCCACCAAACCGGCGTCGAAGGTTCGGTTTTTGACATAGATCATTTCCCCGAAGGTCTTTCATTTCAATTTGCAGTGTAGAGGTCGAATTAACAATTTCAATTTCTAGGGTTCTTGGAATTTCTGGAAATTTTTGCACCGGCCGGTTTCGACTGTTTAAAGGTAAAATTGGAACTTGTTGTAGTTGTGAAAAATGTTGGGTCTGTTGAGTAGGTGGTTCTGCTAAAATTTGGTGGCCATCAGAGGTGGCCGCCGCCGGCGCGTGGGGCCCACTCGCTGCCACTGTTGGTGGCGCGTGGAGGCATTTAGGGCAGTGTTTTAATTTCAGTTTTTAGCCCATTAAATTGTATGATTGTTGTAGAGCTTGTATGTGAAGTTTGGTGAATTTTGGAGGAGTTTGGAATTATTTGTGAATTACCGAAGTTTGAAGTTTTGTGATGGAATTGTTGGAAATCCGGCCGTTGGATTTTCCTCGTTTTCATTGTGGAATATGTAAATTGAGGAATTGGTGTTGTGGAAGAGATTTGGGTGGAATTTGAGAAGTAATGGAGATAGGGATTTTCGGGTTTCGTTTAGGTTCGTATTTATGTTATCGGATTGCCGTTTACGGAAATATAATTGTGTACAGGGCAATGTTGCGAGCTACGACTAGATGAAGGAACTCGTTTGCATGGTCGCCCAATAGTACTGTGAGTGGACGTTTGATTTTGAATATTGATGCATGCATTTATTTCTCTAAAGTAATGCTTTATTTAATTATCATCTTTTATATTTTGAGCATATGATGATTTGCTACCGATAGTGATTTTGGTTTACGGATTATAAAATGATTTTTGATTTGATTAGGTTTTGAGATTTATGAAATATTGTAAAGTGATTTCGGGAATGAATTGTTTTCAAATTTAAATATTATATTTGTATTCGTTGATTTGAGAATTTTGAAGGGTTTTCGAAAATGGAAGTTTTGTCGAGGAAACGGTTGATTTAATTATTCTTTTAGCGTGTGGGACACGCTGTAGATTTATGTGACTTTCTACGAGAATTTCCCTGTACGGTTGGGAATCGTACCTGTGTTTTCTTTATTCGCGGGACTTATGGGGAAGCCTTACTGATTTTCGATTTTTCGTATGATTTTTACCCGCCATACCTGGGTCGTCATATTTATTGCTAGCTAGCCTATTAGTATTCCCTGCTTACTATGTGTTTGTGGGTGAGTAAGAGCAGAGCATGGGATGCTCCAGAGTGTGGGACACTCCGACCCGAGCCTGGGAGGCTCCCTTCTTTCGTATGGTGAAACTTCTTCCCCATATTTTATCGTTGCTTGACTAGCGGGGCTAGTCTGATTTTCATTATAGCCAGCGGGGCTGGTCTTATCTTCTTGAGAACCGAGATTTCGATTTTACAATATATTTTTCGAATATTGTGACTAGCGAGGCTAGTCGGTTTACTGTTTTGAAATTCTTGGATTTAAATCTAAATGTGTTTTCTAATTGTTGCATGCATCGGTTTTTAATGAAATAAATGTGGGAAAGTATGTAATCCTTTTTCTCTTAAATTGTTTATTTTTGTCCACTCACGCTAACGTTTTCGTCTACTTTCCCCTGGGCCTTTCGGTTTCTAATGCCCAGTTTGCAGGCGTTATTAGTTGAGGTCGGGCGTACATGGTTCGAGGTATAGTTGACGAATAGCTTCCGCACTTCTTTGTTTGGCTCTGATCTATTGTGGGTTACTGTTTTGGGTAGTCCACTTTAGGGGTGACTCGACCAGTTCTCGGTAGAGTTATCACTAAGGTGGGCCCCGCAGGGCCACCTCGGATTTCAGGGTGAAATTCGGGGCGGGTCCTGTCAATTTCAGTTTACCCCTCTGAGGTTTGGGGGTGTCATCATTTCACCCCCTCTACTTTCAATTTTAAATTTTTACCCGCTAAACTTTCCAATTTCAATCAGCCGTGTCCAATTTCTATTATTCCGTCCAAATTGGACGTTATCTCTGACAATCGGGCCCACTTTGATGGCTAAAATGGTCATTTAATGATTAAAAAAAAAAAAAAACTCTCTCTCACTTTCGGGGTTTCTCTCTCTTTTCCAAATCCCTCTTTCTCTCTCTCTCACTTCTGCAACTCTCTCTCTCTCAGATCTGCAACTCCAAGAATGGAAATCGCAACCCAAATGAAGCAAACCCTTCTCTCACTCTCACTCCCTCCATTTAAAACCCACTACCTCACCGCCGCTCACGCCGACTACTGCCGCTCCCTCCGCCTCACTAGCTCTGCCCTCATCTCCCTCTCCATCTCTGACACCAGCCCCTCCTGTACTCCCCAGAGCCAGAACTCGAACTTCACCAGCGGCGGATTTCCGACGGCCTTTCAGGCGAACTCGACGTACTCCAGCACGCCGTTGCAGGCCTCCTCCGTGTGGAATTAGGAGAATTTCTACCCTTCGTCGCCGCCGGACTCCAAATTCTTCAACAAGAGAGAGCAGGAGTCCAAGCAATCCCACCACCTCGACGATTCCAACGACAACACCGAGCCGGAAACAAAACCGAGGCATCAGAGTACAATTACTTCCACAACATGCTCAAATCCCAACCCACCGCCCGCCAGAACCACTCGTATTCTCAGTGGGAGAAGTACGTCCAGTCCGAAACCGAGAGATCAGAGTACGATTTCTTCATCCCCAACCGCAACCCTAAAGCTCCGACCAAGACTCAGTCGGAGAAGTACGCTCAGTCGGAGAGAGAAGAGGTCCATTGCAGCGAGTGGGGAGATCATGATCGCTACAACACCACGAGCTCGTCTTAAAACGAAGACGACTACAAGGATTCGAGATCCGAGATCCGAGAGGGATTCCTACACTCTCTCAGACGAAGGATGGGAGGAGCTACACAACGGTGAGGCCCTTCTACTTGGCCATTGACTTGGCCACCGACACTTCAATTACGAATCTGGGTCAGTCCATTTTCGGGGAGAACTGGTGGTGTTTCAGGTCGACCTCGGTTTTGGGAGTGGGGGATTGGTTATTGGGATCAGAGTGAGGATTCGAGAGACGTGGAGGAAGAGAGAAGAGAGGGAATGCGTGCAAATTTGATTTTTGGAGTTGCAGATCTGAGAGAGAGAGAGTTGCAGAAGTGAGAGAGAGAGAAAGAGGGATTTGGAGAAGAGAGAGAAACCCCGAAAGTGAGAGAGAGTTTTTTGTTTTTTAAAAAAAATCTTGAAATGACCATTTTAGCCCTCAAAGTGGGCCCGATTGTCAGAGTTAACGTCCAATTTGGACGGAATAGTAGAAATTGGACACGGCTGATTGAAATTGGAAAGTTTAGGGGGTAAAAATTCAAAATTGAAAGTAGAGGGGGTGAAATGATGACACTCCCAAACCTCAGGGGGGTAAACTGAAATTAATCATTTTCTTTAAGGAAACAGTTTAAGTGTCCTAATGGGGAAAAGATGACACTTTTCCAATGTCCTTGTATATGACTTAGAATGATTGATGGATAAAGGACGACTCTTTTTCAGAAAGTCCTTAAATGTCTTAGAGGACTCTTTTCGAGTGTCCTTATATCATGTTTTTCTGTCTTTAACGTTAGTCATCGAACCCTTCTCTCTCATGTGGCGCACCTTAGTAGCACTGGGTGTCTAAGGTCTAGTTTGGATCCGAGAAATGCAATCAAGTAGGCCTCGAGCCCCGCCAAAATCGGTCCTCTCTTCACCTGGCTTGGTGTGAAAAGAGTTACCAAAAGATTGAGAAGGGTGACTAGTGTTAAGGATAGAGCCCTTGGGCCGCACGTGACAGGACCCGCCCTGAATTTCGCCCTGAAATCCGAGGTGGCCCTGCGGGGCCCACCTTAGAAATAACTCTACCGAGAATTGGTCGAGTCACCCCTAAAGTGGACTACCCAAAATAGTAACCCACGACAGATCAGAGCCAAACAAAGAAGTGCGGAAGCTATTCATCAACTATGCCTCGAACCATGTACGCCCGACCTCAACTAATAGCGCCTGAAAACTGGGCATTAGAAACCGAAGGGCCCAGGGGAAAGTACATAAAAACGTTAGCGTGAGTGGACAAAAATAAACAATTTAAAAG
The DNA here is from genome assembly GCF_958449725.1 of Rosa rugosa. Classification (NCBI taxonomy): domain Eukaryota; kingdom Viridiplantae; phylum Streptophyta; class Magnoliopsida; order Rosales; family Rosaceae; genus Rosa; species Rosa rugosa. The sequence goes on from NC_084824.1 coordinate 35,103,438, forward strand.
AAAAGGGATTTCATACTTTCCCACATTTATTTCATTAAAAACCTCGATGCATGCACAAATGGTAAAACACATTTAGCTTTAAATCCAAGGATTTCAAAACGATAAACCGACTAGCCTCGCTAGTCAAAACATTCGAAAATAATGTATCCTAAAACCGAAAGCTTGTTTCTCAAGAAAATAAGACCAGCCCCGCTGGCTACAGTGAAAATCGGACTAGCCCCGCTAGTCAAGCAACGATAAAATATGGGGAAGAAGTTTCACCATACGAAAGAAGGGAGCCTCCCAGGCTCGGGTCGGAGTGTCCCACACTCTGGAGCATCCCATGCTCTGCTCTTACTCACCCACAAACACATAGTAAGCAGGGAGGAGTACTAATAGGCTAGCTAGCAATAAATATGACGACCCAGGTATGGCGGGTAAAAACCATACGAAAAATCGAAAATCAATAAGGCTTCCCCATAAGTCCCGCGAAATTCTCATAAGAGTCATAAAAATCAACAGCGTGTCCCACACGCTAAAAGAATCATTAGATCAACAATAAGGCATTCCCAATGCCAAAATCGAAAGTCAATAAATAGCAAGAAATATAATTCCATCGAAATCCCATTTCGAAAAATATTCCAGAAATCTCAATATCGACGAATAAAATATATTAATAAATTCCGGAAATCACTTCGGAAAAATAATTCGTCGAAAATCACTTAAATCACAAGTTCAAATCCGAGCGAATAAAACTCACGTTCCAAAAATCATGATGGAAAATCCAAGCAATATTCCAAAACTGAAATCATATCCGAAACTAAAATAATATGATAATTAATAAAACATTAATTTGGAAAATAAATGCATGCATCAACATTAAAAAACAAACGTCCACTCACAGTACTATTGGCGACCACACAAACGAGTTCCTTCATCTAGCCATAGCTCGCAACAACGTCCTGTACACAAGTACATTCCATAAACGACAATCCGATAAAATAAATACGAATCTAAACGAAACCCGAAAATCCCTATCTCCACTACTTCTCAAATTCAACCCAAATCTCTTCCACAACACCAATTCCTCAATCAACATATTCCACAACGAAAACGAGGAAAATCCGACGGTCGGATTTCCAACAATTCAATCACAAAACACCGAACTTCGAAAAATCACAAACAATTCCAAACTCCTCCAAAATTCACCAAACTTCACATACAAGCTCTACAATAATCATACAATTTAATGAGCTAAAAACTGGAATTAAATCACTGCACAACACGCCTCCACGCGCCACCAACAGTGGCGGCGCGTGGGCCCCACGCGCCGGCGGCCACCACCTCCGATGGCCACCCAATTTGGACAGTAGCATCTACTCAACACACCCAACCATTCATTCAACTACAACAAGTTCCAATTTTACCTGAAAGAGCTCCAATTCGGCCGATGAACACAAGCCCAGAAAACCCAAGAACCCTAGAAATTGAAATTCGTTAATTCGACCTCTACACTGCAAATTGAAATGAAAGACCTTAGGGGAAATGATCTATGTCAAAAACCGAACCTTCGATGCCAATTTCGTGGCCGGAAACGGCCGGAATCGCCGGAAATCGATGAAAGTTTCGATCGGATACAGTAACCTTCACAGCTCAATTCCGAGCTCCACCGGTCGAGCCACCGCAAAACACCACCCCAGGCGTGACAAGGGAGAGAAGGCGAGCCTGCCGGTGCCCGGATTCTGTAGTGGGTTGGCCGGAGAAGGAAGAAACCGGAGGGAGAAGAAATCGGGCCGAAGAGGAAGAAAATGTCGGGGGAGAAGAGAGAGAAAAGGCCGGGTAAGTTTCCAAATATGGAAACTTACCACAGTAACTTGGCTATTTATAGAAACTTACCATGAACAGTAATTTTACAATCTCGCTTATAACTTTCGCATACGAGCTCCAATTTTTCCGAACCACATATGCACGCGCTCGGTTTAACATCCTCTACAACTTTTGTGAAGAAACTTTTCTCAAATTCTGACCCGAACAAAAAGTCGACTTTTAGGGCCACTAAAAGTACTAAACCGACAGTAAAAGTGAAAGTAACGGTCGTTTACCGTCCAAATGACTAGTAAACGGGTGAATTCAGGTTCGGGACGTAACAGCACGTCTAAACCTTGGCTAAGGGCTTATAATCGAATTTGAGCTTTTGTTAACTATTTGTTTCACACTTGTAAAAACACTTGTTACGTTTTTCTATACTTGTGTACTTGTGTTTTGTGTAAATTTTTTTGACATTATACTTTTAAATTATACTTGTAATTCTTTGTTTTATTGTAAATACTAATATTTATTTAATTTGTGTCTTCAAATTCTCTATGAATGACTGAGCCTTATAGTCATACTCCACTCTCTGTGATCGCTGCAAGAATAGAAAGACTTAAGAACCCAAATTACTGGGACCCGCCAAAAAGTCCTTTGAAATCTTTGCAACTCGAGCCCAAGAGAAGGAATCTGAAGGATCAACATCTTTGGCACCACAAGCATATTCTGAAGAAGAAGAAGACGAGGAAATGGGTGTATATGCAAATCAATCCATTAGGGAACTATCTTCATCCGTGGTTCAAGGAGGACTCCTTACAAGTATTGTGTACCCTGCTGCTGCTGAAGGGAGGTCTGCGGACTTTGAGCTTAAGAGTGGACTATTGCATAGGCTCCCTGTGTTTCATGGCCTTACTATGGAGGACGCTAAAAAGCATCTCCAAGAGTTTCAGTTCGTTTGTACAAGTATGATTTCACAAGGAGTTGATGAGAATATCCTTAAGTTGAAGGCCTTTCCCTTCTCCCTAGCTGACAGAGCCAAAGATTGGCTATATGAGCTTCCCTCTGGACACATTACATCATGGGACGCCATGATGAAGGCTTTCATGGAGAAATATTTCCCAACATCAAAGGTTATCATGCTCAGAAACAAGATCAGTGGTATTGAGCAAGCACAAGATGAGTCCTATGCTGCCTACTATAAGAGGTTCAAATCTCTACTTGCACAATGTCCTCAACACCAAATGAAGGACGAGAACCTACTCACATGCTTCTATGAAGGACTCCTACCTTTGGAACGACAAATGCTTGATGATGCAGCTGGAGGAGCTTTTGTGGACAAATCACCTGCTGCTGGGAAGGAATTGATTGCTAATCGTGCCTTAAATGCTCAACAGTATGAGGGTGTGAGACAAACAACTCGTAGGGTAAATGAGGTAAGCACTAATCCTGCTATTGAGGATAAATTGAATAAACTCACCCTTCTTGTGAATCAGGTTGTGAGCACTAAAGGACAAGGAGGGGCCCCTCCTTGTGGGGTATGCTCTAACCAAGGACACCCTACTGTTTGGACCTGAATTTAGCTACTCTCATGCACGACCGTGTTGAGAAGAAACGAGATTGAGTTGGCACCCATTCAAGATAAATAGTTTGTCAGATCATACAATTAAGGAAAACGTGTCGTTCGGTCACCTAGCTTGATTTGAGGTTTTAGGAGTGGACGACCCAAAAATCAGTGAGTTGGACCATGCAGCTATATGTTTGGTTTAGTCCAGTGTCAAAAGGTTGGTTACGCATGTGGGCCAAAATGAAAATTAAAAGTGTTCGGCCAAGTCTAGGCAACAATATTGGCTGAAGAATCCTCACAAGGAAGGAGTTCGAGTCAACCTGCGATTTTAATTGTGAAGATTTCGGATATCAGCCAAGTCAGAGTTTTATGAATCGAATAAATCCTGAAAGGAAGGAGAATCCTAATTAAATTCCACGTCTTGGAGAACAAGTTAGCTAGGATTTTGATTTGTATATATAGCACCTTGTAACTCATTGTAAAAGGTCCTACACCACACAAACAAATCAATATACAACTTTTACTCACAAACTTTTCTCTTGCTATCTCATAGGTACTTTGCCTTCGATTCAACTTTTACAACTTGTTTTCATTTCTATATCTCAGTTTCAATTCAATACTTTACGTTCAAGCACTTTACTTTCTTGTTCATTTACTTTATATGCACTTTAATTTTTGCACTAAAGAGTAGTTCATAACGTAGAATTATCATCCATTAATCTTTTTCGGCCAGAGAAAAGTTGATGCGATTGGGTTGATGCGATTCGCTGTTCACACACACAATCTCACAACGCTTTGACAACCGAGTCCACTTCACCTTTATCTTCATTGTGATTTGTGAGTACCTTCACCCGATAGATCTCTCGCCTGTCACTCGAACCTTTGAGTTTACCCAAGAAGTGAACGTGATAGAAGATCCCAGTTAGGATTGACGCCTACCTGAAATCCTTGCAACAGAGGCATTACAACCTAACGGCCGAGACAGTTCCTTCCTCGACCTACAATCATTTGATTAGAAGTCAGATACAAGCGCAAATCAGATCTGAATCGGCCATTCGGCCGCGAGTTGGCAAGCCCGCGCAATTTCAGAAGGACGATTCAACCACAGGTCCCTCGGCCCTCATTTTGGCCAAGACGGTTTTGAGGCAAATATATTTTGGCACGCCCGGTGGGACTTAGACACTAAGGCGTCATTTTTGGATGCACTCAAACCCATATTCAGTATACTGGGGAAATACTTGTCTTAAGTGCAACGAAGTCGGCCATACCTCAGCCGAGTGTCCGAAGCGAAAGTTTACAAGAACAACTTCAGCCATGAGTAGTGGACCAAAAACTTTTGGTAGCGTGACACCGCCACGCACCTCGACCTCGGTCACGTCTACGGTCACAACCGGTCATGGAACTACGGCCGCAACCGAGGACGTCCTAGGTTTACAACCAACACCTCAACCATAGGAGTGCTGAGTTTGGCCATGATCATACCGAGCATTCAGACATCCACGTCTGTAACACCGTTTGGAATCTCTTCCGGACAAATGGTTCTTTCACATCAAAACTCATCACAATCTGGACAAAACCAATGGGCAATTTGTCCAAATTTCAACCCTTCGGCCGATGAGATAGCTCGAATGATGGCCAACGAGTCTAGGAGGACTGTCCATGAGTTAAGACTCTCAGTAGATGGTTTGGGTCGAGATTTGGCAGCAAGCATCAACAACAACACTAGTACCCAAATGGGAAATCTCAACAACACCCTGCTCCTCATCTACCAATAATTGTTGGCTAATGGGAATAATGGGGCGCACGAAATCATGGGACACCAGCATAACATGCAGGCTCAAATCCAACCCAACCAAGTCAACATGGCTTGTGCAAACCAGGTGAATATGCAACAACAGCCAAGGATGCCAAATATGCAACAGCAACCAAGGATGTCGTATCCACTTTATGGCATGCCACCCGAAATGGGATTCGGCCAAGGATTTATCCCTCAGCCGAACCAAGTAAACAACAATGTGGTTCAAAACCATCAGTAGAACAATCATCAAGGAGGAGGTCAAGACCGATCGGTTCGTCTCAATGAGTTTCAAAATTTGGTTGAAGATCTTGTGGGAGCTTTACCGAGACGGGTGGAAAGACCAAGTTATGCTAAACCATATCCTGCATATATCGATACCATCCCATACCCAGCAAGATATCGCATTCCCTCATTCACATTGTTCTCTGGGGATGCATATCTGATACGCCAAAAATTAGACGCTCAATTTAACCCTGCAAAAATGTAGTCGTTAGTAGTAAAGGATAAGCAAGGATCGTTCGATGCCAGAGATTGAGGGTAACTATATTAATCACAGAAAAGAAAAGAAAACTAAACTAAACTAACACATAAAAAAGAATAACAAAATCTGAACTAAACCAAAGAAAACGTCTAACACTAGAAAAGAAGAAAGAAAGAGGGAGGTTCAGAGAAGGGATAGAAGAGGGCACTGTAATCCTAAAAACGAAACTGATTTGGGGTTTTGGGTTTTTAAAGAAAATAAACAGAAAACAAAGAAAAGAACATGATTTTGAATTTAGGGTTTTGAAAGATAATGATGAAGATGTTAGGAACTCGGAAATCCACCACCAAAACAAGCTTGAGACAAATTTATCATCCTAGTTTCAATTACTAAGTCGTGAAAAAGGTTTCAATCAAGAACAAACCATGAACACATGCATAAGTTCTTATTACTTGCCTAGATTACTTAAGAAAGATGAACGCACCATTACTAAGCCTTTAGAATAAACAATCAAGGTATAGAACGCTATTCTATCAACAATTTATTCTAAGCATTAATCACGTGTGGAAGTTTGATTGAACAAGTATGCAAAACTAGTGTGGAACGCCTACCTAGCATGCAATCCTTTTTATTTGGTTTCACCTATTGTCCTATAGGTTTTACTACCATTGAAATAAGCATTATTAACTGTTTAGGAGATTAAAATACCTATTTCTAGCCCCACTCACATGATCATAATATTTTATGTGCGCATTCATAAAACATAAACATGCAAGAGTTATCTGTAAACCAAAACCAAATAAACAATTTCACCACAAAGCAATCACGAAACTAGGAATCAAAATATTGTCAAAAACATATCTTAGGGGCTTCAAACCTCGCCCCTAATAAAGTAGATTAGCCACACATTGTCTCAAAATTCACAACTAGAAACATATAAGTTTGAATTACAAGAAAATAAAAACTGTAAAGGAGAGAAGATGAGAGCCACGAATTCACTTTTAGACAGCCTTGAACGCAAGAACTCCCTTCAAGATAGTACACGGCAAGGCTTGATGAAGATGGATGATGGTGTGCACGGTTTTTGCTCTTGGAGGACTTGGGAATTTCAAGACTTTGTGTGCTAGGGTTTAGGGCAGAAGATGGCGCTGTAGGGTGGTGATTTTCAATGTGTTCAGAGCCTCTATATATGTGGAATACACAGCCCAAGTTTTCTTTCCCAATTCTGCTTTGAAAGCCTCCCCTAGTTGCTTGAGGATTACTCTGATTGGTGCACAATTAAATGATTTTCAAGGCTTAATAATCTTCCCAAAATCTTGATGAATCATTCTAGGACTCTCCATATTTGCAGCAGCAATAACCTTCCAAAAATGCCCCCAAAATCCGTCCAAATAAGATTCCTGCCACACTGTCCTGTTTCGATTGGGACTGAATTTCTGTCTCTGAAGCTTACTTCTTGGGCAAGGAACGACTTCGTCATGACACAATTCTGGATGGTTCTTGATTCCTACGTGTTCTATGACATCATATCTTCTAGAATGATCAATAAACTTCTGGAAAAACTCCAAGTAAATTGCAGGAAAATATCTCCCAAAAAGCTTTGTGAAAAGCTGACAGTCTATGCCTTATCGGGAAGCCTGCTTTGAATTTGATTTCCTGCTGCCTCGTTGATGCTTCTGACCAGTTCTTTGGCTCTAGTTAAAGTATAACATCATGTCTTCAAATATTTCTAGCCCTTTATTCAAAGTTACAGCTGGAATGATGCAAGAATTGCTCCTCAAAACCATTCCAAGAAAGCTGATTCTGAAACTGCAGTTTTCTGCTTCGCAGCAACTGTTTTGCATAATGATTTCCGTGGACTTCCCTTGTATTTTGTGGCTAAAAGGTTGATCAAACTTAGTCCTCTGTATCATTACTTCATTATACATGACTTCGTTGTTCCCTTTAAGCTCCTATTTCTCTTGAATCACTTCACGAACTACCTAAAAAGAAAACAAAGTTAAAACTGACTTTTTAAAGGAAATAGCTAAGAAAAGTGTAGAGGACTGCACATTTATTTTGTCGCATTTATGCTCCTATCAATATCAATGCACTGTGGAACACATTGGACGATTCACGGCCCAGTGTGGAGAAGCTAGCTCTGATGACAATAAGCTAAGGTTATTCGTCCACTCCCTCACGAGACCAGCCTTCACTTGGTTCATCAATCTCCCACCCAACTTAGTCAATAGTTGGAGAGAAATGGAACGGGCTTTCCATGACTAATATTATCAAGCGCAACAAGAGATTAGGCTGGCTGACCTGGCCAAGACGTCACAGATGAGTCATGAGACCACACAAGAATACTTAAGCCGTTTCAAATTAGCTAGAGCACGATGTCGAGTAAGACTACCTGAATCAGAGTTCATAGATATGGTGGTAGCTGGTTTGAGCTTCAAATTCAGAGAACATTTTGAAGGTGTTACCTTCAATGATTTATTCGAGCTAGAGACAAGAATCGTTCGGTATGATGCCATCTTAAGGGAGGAAGCTCAGAAGCGGGCAGCATCAAAGGGTACATATTACAAGAATCAGGCCGTTAATGCGATCGATAGGTTTGGAGTGGACTTAAATGAAGACTCGGTTGAAGTGGATTCGGCCGAAATGGTGATTAAGTAGCCTCGTGTGTGCAAAACTTTGGAACGAGTTGACCCAAAGCAAACCAAACCACCACCAACCCAAAACACAAACACGACAAAAACTAATGCACGCACTTACACTTTCAATATAGCTAATGCCGATTTGATCTTTGATCAACTCTTGGCCAAGAAGATGATTCAACTTTCTTTTGGCCATATACTCCCCAAGGCAGAAGAAATCAAGGGGAAGACTTTTTTCAAGTATCATAATTCATGGAAGCATGCAACTAATAATTGTGTTATTTTTCAGGATCTCATTGACGCAGGAACTCTCAAGTTCCCTGAAAGTAAGCCAGCAATGAAGGTTGACACCAACCCATTTCCTGAAGCTCAAGTGAACATGGTGTATATCAGAGTTCCCAAGGATGGGGATGCCCCAAGCAAAACGACAGATGCTAGCAAGATTACTGGTAAGCTCCAATTATCAGCCCAGCCAACGGCCGAAGGCCTCACTATTGGGAGTATCAAGCTTGAGCCACCAAAAGTAGCTGTTTTATGCACTTGGTGCCAGAAGAAGTCATGCTTGAAGGGGTTTTAAAACTCCAGAAGCTAGAGCAGGTTGGTAAAACTTCTAATTCGGCTCAGAAAGTCGAGTGTGCACTAACAAGAACCAAAATAGGGGATACACTCGAAAATGTGCATTCCAGAGTATAACCTCGAGGCAAAGGAATTATCTCGGCCGAAGAAGGTAAGGCCGAGGTGGACAAACAGAGATTCAGGTCTCAGGTTACCACCAAACGACCATTGACCCCGGATGCATCGGAAAAGTATAGTCCGCACAGCCCAAGGGGAAGTCCGAAGGGCGTGTTCCATCGTCTCGATAAACCGGACAGAAGATTTTCAGAAAGGGAGCCAGTTAGACGGCGCCTAAACTTTGATCGGCCATTTGATGATGAAGAATATTACAGCCGTAACGAGAGGGACAAAAGGAGATATCATAGAGACGAGGGTTGTAGCCATGATAGCTATGACCGTGATGGAAACTCCCGGCCACTAAGGACTTTGAAGCCTCCTTTGGTCTCTGACAACCGTCGGTACGACCATGTTTCATGGGACTAGCCGATTGCCCTCATGACGAAAACACAATTGAGAAGACAACAAAGACAAGTAGCCAAGGCTAAGAAAGCCCGACTGAGAGAGACAACCAGAACTTCACCTCCACGACCAGTTAAAAGGGACGGGTACGAAACGACACCAAGAAGGATTAGAACATAAGAGAGAAAGAGCAACGATCCTCCTGTTGATAAAACAACTTGGGACACCGAAGATATGGAATCGACTCTAGCAGAAAGGGGGTATTGAAGGTTCACTTCAAAGAGGCCCCTCGCCCAAAGCCATTAGTTATAGTGGATAGGAGTCGAGATCCACCCTTTACAGCCGAGGGACTCGTAACAATGCTCAACTATCATCTTTTGCATTTGGCCATCAACTATTATGGTTTAACTAAGGAGGAAAACAAGCTTTTAAATGAGGTATGTAGGGATTGCAACAGATGCGAAGAACTCTGGGGGCCTGATGTGAGAAGAGGCGTGAGAGCCAAGTACCAAGCTCATTTGGAAGATCAGGAAATAAAGGTTAACTATAATTTTCTCCCCATTTTGAAAGACGACCTGCAGTATTTGAGAAAATACTTTAGTGTACACTCAGCCGAAGAATTATTCGGCCTAACAATTGAGGAACAAAGGCTTGCGCACATATTTGAGGAACGCATGGAGCAGATGGATAAAGAAAGATGGGAAATTCTCCATGCTCCACGGTCACCCCCATCTTCATCAGATACACCGATATCGGGGGAAGAGGAAGAAGTAGTTTCTGGGTCGAATGGCAATGAAGAACCTTTAGTAATGCTTTGCAAGGACCTAAACCCGCCCTTTTCGGCTAAGGGACTTAGGAGAATGGGGAAGTATCACCGGAAAAATTCTGCTCTTGCGTTGTACGGACCAACAAACAAGGAGATGGATACGTTACATATGATCGCTGAGTGCCTAAAGTCTTGGTTTAAAAAATTGCTTACCAGGTTGTCCAAGAAGGCATAGAGCTTAAAGTAGGCGATGAGGAAATCCCGATCTCGGATAGAGATTTGAAATATTTGAAGAAGTTCCATAAGATCCAATCTGCGGTCGAGATGTACGGGATGACTACTCAAGAAAGAGAGCTGCTGAAACGTTTTGACCACCATGTCCGAGAAGAAGAAAAACGTCAGCAAGCTCAAGCAAACCAAGACCTGGCCAAATGGTTAGAAGACTCTGACACAAATGATAAACAAGACCAGTATTCAGATGACTTAGATCTTGAAGTCGATGGCCAGGGTGATAAGGGCATATTGGAGGGCGATGAGGGCCTATTGGAGGACGATGAGGGCCTATTGGATGAAGATTTGAGGGATTATGATGACATAGGGGGTTATGATGAACAAGTTGACTACGATGATGTCGATCAGGTTCCTGACGTCCTAACCTCCAATTCGCCAGCTGATAACTCCATGAATACTTTGACCGAGACAAGTATACAACCTTCGGCCAGGGAGGCCGAGGAAGCTACTGTCCCAACATCTCAGGACGTTAGTGACTTTATGGTGAATATGATTAGCGTTCAGTCATCAACAAAAATTGATTCTGACCAGGTGCAGAAAGGAAGAGATTCAGCCGGAATATATTTTTCTCGACCAAGCGAGTCCATGACCCAAGTCAAAGATCCCGTCCTCATTGATGCTTATATAGGCTGATACTGATTTTTAAAGGTTTTAGTGGATGGGGGATCAGCTGTCAACATCCTTCCTTGCTCCATTATACGTCAACTCCACCCTGCCAGGTATGGCTTTGTTCCAATTGATATGTCTATTTACGATTATACGGGGGAAGAGGCTGAAGTCAGAGGAGCATTGCCATTGACGGTAACTGTAGGAAGGAAAAGCTCAACAACTTGTTTCTTTGTCATCCCCACCGACAACTCATGCACTGCCATACTGGGTCGTGATTTAAGGTTTAGGGTTTAGGTGTCATCCCCACCAACAACTCATGCACTGCCATACTGGGTCGTGATCCACCAAAATACTTGTATCCCATCTTCAGTGCACCAGCTTCTTGTTTTGTGGAATGGGAATGAGGTCGAGGTCATACCGTCAGCTCGAACCGAAGATAAAGAGGATACAGCCATTGATATGGTGTACGTGCTTCCGTTTGAGTTTTAGGCTCAGCCAGGACAGTCGGACGGGATGGAGGGAGATGTCCGATAAGAAAGTGAATGCCCAGCTCCAGTCCAAGACTTGGCCAAGGCCTACTTTCCAAAGCCAACACCAGCTATGTCCAAGCATATCAAGCCGTTGTATATCACGGCTCATTTTGAGGGATATCTGATCTCAAGAGTATTGGTAGATTATGGAGCAGCTGTAAATGTTATTCCTATTTCGGTTGCCGAGAAGTTGAAAAAGACTGACAAAGATATTGTATCCTCCAAGATCGCTATCCGAGATTTCTCCGGTGGCAAGAAGCAAATCAAGGGAATTCTACCTTTGGAAGTCACGGACTCACGGTAGATAACAAAAGCATGATGACTGGTTTCTTCGTCATAGATTCCAAGCCTTGCTGTAATGCTATTATGGGAAGAGATTGGATACATCAGAGTATGTGCATCCCTTCGTCCATGCATCAACTTTTGGTATTCTGGAATGGGGACACTGTGGAAGTAGTGGAAGCTGATTCTCAACCATTGAAAGCTTCGACCAATGCAATTGATGCCCAATACTACGAGGAAGAAATTGGGTGCTCAGAAATTCAGAGGGAAGATGGTACTGGCTGAATTACAAGGATAACAATGCGAAAAGCACTGGCCCTAGGCGCCGAGAAAGTCCACGAGGACTCGAAGCGGCCAGCACTGGCAGACCTGTTTGATCCCATAATCCATGGATAGTGGCCTAGATAATTGGATACTGTCGGCTGCAGTTGAATCAACAATGAGGAAATTGTTGGCTCATTGGGCCGAAAACTCTCTTCAGAGTGATTCGGCCATGAATTTGTTAGAATTTATCTCAGAAGGAGCATCGGCGGACGAATTGCAGCTAGATGATATCGACCCCGCACCGGCCGAAATGGAAGACGACCTTACCGAAACTCAAGACCTACTAGAAGACCTGAATTTAGGGACCACCGAGGAGCCTCGGATAGTCCGGATCAGCAATCTCCTGCCAGTCTGCCACCCAAGATGAAGGAAGATTTGAAGGCTTTGCTGACTGAGTTACAAGATTGTTTTGCATGGAGTTACCATGAAATGCCAGGTTTAGATAGAAGTATAGTAGAACATAGGTTGCCTATAAATCCCAATTGTAAACCTTACAAGCAACCTCCTCGGCTATGTGCCGCCGAGGTTTTGCCCGAAATTAAAGAAGAAATGGAACGTTTATTAAAGGCCAGTTTTATTCGAACCACCAGGTATGTTGAATGGTTATCTAATATTGTGCCAGTAAGGAAAAGAATGGCAAAATGCGCATATGTGTTGATTTTCAAAATCTAAACTTGGCCACACCCAAGGATGAATACCCAATGCCCATGGTCGACTTGCTTGTGGATGGTACGGCCAAACATGAAATCCTTTCTTTCATGGACGGGCATGCTGGATACAACCAAATCTTTATAGCCGAGGAAGATGTTCACAAAACGGCGTTCAGATGCCCAGGTGCAATTGGAACATTTGAGTGGCTCGTTATGCCATTTGGGCTCAAAAACGCCGGAGCAACCTATCAAAGGGCCATGAATATGATCTTTCATGACCTTATTGGCCACACAGTCGAAGTATACATTGATGAAATTGTGGTAAAGTCAGCCAAGAAACAAAATCATTTGGCCGACCTTCGACAGACATTCGTACGGATGCGAGCTCACAAACTAAAAATGAACCCCGACAATTGCCTTTTTGGAGTATCAACCGGTGTGTTCCTTGGTTTTGTAGTTCATAAGAAAGGAATTGAAATCGACAAAAACAAATCTAAGGCGATTATGGATGCACCTGCTTCGAGCACAAAGAAGGAACCCTAATCATTCCTGAGGAAAGTAAATTTTCTAAGGCGCTTCATCTCTAACTTGGCCGGCAAGATTCAGCCATTTTCTTCACTTTTGAAAATCAAGGCCGAATATGAGTTTGTTTGGAGATAGAGCACCAAGCGGCATTCGACCAACTCAAACAATACTTATCGAACCCACCCGTCTTGGTACCCCCAATACGTGGAAGGCCTTTGAAGTTATACATATCAGTATCGGATAACTCAATAGGAAGCCTACTGGCGCAAGACAATGATAATGGCAAGGAATGTGTTGTACATTACTTGAGCCGGATCCTCACTGATGTGGAAACTTGGTACACGCCTATTGAGAGGCTTTGTCTTGCATTGTTCTTTTCAGCAATCAGACTCCGGCACTACATGTTACCCTCAGTCGTCCAAGTCATATCTAAAACTGATTTAGTAAAATACATGCTGACTCGGCCTATCATACGAGGCCGAATTGGAAAATGGACCATGGCGTTGTCTGAGTTCACGTTTCAATATGTGTCTCAAAAGTTGGTCAAGGGCCAAGCATTGGCCGATTTCCTAGCTCATCACCCTTCGACCGAGTTTGAAGGTGTAACATCCTATATCTTAATTCACCGGTTTACTAGTCATTTGGACAGTAAACGACAATTTGATTTACTTTTACTCTTTTTCGGTAACTTTAGTGGCCCTAAAAGTTGACTTTTTGTTCGGGTAAAAAATTTGAGAAAATGTTCTTCATGAAAGTTGTAAAGGACGTTAAACCGAGCGCGTGCATATGTGGTACGTAAAAATCGAAATTTGTATGTGAAAGCTATGAGTGAAATACGAAAGTTACTATTCATAGTAAAAATTTAGTTAAATAAGGAAATTTACTGAGGTAGGTTTCCAAAACTGGAAACCCACCCCTTCCCTCTCTCCTCTCCCCTGACTTTTCTTCCTTCCCTTTCGGGTTCTTCTTCCTTCCTTCGATTCCACGTCTTCCGGCCACCAACCGGCGCGCAGCCGGCCACTACAGGAGCACCTCTTTCCTCCCTGCACCCTAGCGGCCTTGGGTTGTGATGATTTGGCCAAGAGACCTCGGATCGAAACAAAATTCTTCACAGCTGCAGTTTGGAGTTTTCGTCGATTCCGGCCACCTCCGGTCACCAAACGGACATCGAAGGTCGGATTTTTGCCAAGGATCATTTCCCCTAAGGTCTTGCATTCCAATTTGCTGTGTGGAGGCCGGATTGACAATTGCAATATCTAGGGTTCTTGGGTTTTTCTGGAAAAACTTCACCGGCCAGTTTGGAGCCCTTCAAGGTAAAATTGAAACTTGTTGTAGTTGAAAGAATGGTTGGGTTTGTTGAGTAGAAGCTACTGTCCAAATTTGGTGGCCGCCGGCGCGTGGGCCCCACGCGCCGCCACTGTGGGTGGCGTGTGGTGGCGCGTAGGGCTGACATTTAATTCCAATTTTTAGCCCATTAAATCCTATAATTTGAGTAGAGCTTGTTTATGAAGTTTGGTAATTTTTGGAGGAGTTACGAATTGATTATGAATTTCTGAAATTAAGGGTTTCGAATATCGATTTCCGAGAATCCGACCGTCGGATTTCTCTCGGTTCTGCCCTAGAACCTTTAAACTAATGAGTTGGTATTAGGGGTGAAGTTGGATTAAATTGGAAAAGAAATTGGAAGTTTGATTAGGAGGATAAGTTATTAGAATCGTATTTAATTTCCGAACCGTTATTCATGAATTATATTAATGTACAGGGCAACGTACTGAGCTATTGCTCGACGAAGAAACTCGTACGCTTGATCGCCTAAATAGTACTGTGAGTGGACTTTTGTTTTCATAGAATGATGCATGCATTTATTTTTCCGAACTGATGATTGGTTTATTTAATTATTTATCGTTCTATTTATTAAGTATAATATTGGCTTTGGACTATACTTTTGGGCATTGTTTTTCCGTATGAGTTTCGGAATTTAATTTTATTATACTCGGATTTGGATTTAAGATTTATTTTTCGGGAGTATGATTTGATTTTCGGGAATTGATTAATCCATCTCGAGTATGAGTTGGGAAATGAACTTGTGAGTTATGTGATGATCGATGAAGATTTTTCCGAGGAGAATTCCAGAAATTTTATTACATCTTATTCGGCGATTTTGAGATTTTTCTACCATAATATTGTACTTGAGGTTTTCGGAAGGATTCTCGCCTATTTGATTATGTTTTCAAGAATATTTTGACGTGCGGGGTCACGTCATTGGAATATATATATTTTCTCGTGAGAGATTGGGGAAGCCTTTCGGATTTTGTGAATTTTGAATGTTTTCCTTCACCATACAGGGGTCCAATTACTAGGTCTCCTCCTCACTTACTTTGTGTTTGTGAGTGGCAGTCGAGGTTTCTCCTCCTCACGTGAGTGGTAGTCGAGGTTATTAGTCTCCTCCTCACACAATCTATGTGTGGGTGGCAGTCGAGGTTAGGGGTCCTTTACCGTATGGTGACATCCCTTCCCTATATCCTTTTATTTGTTACTTGACTAGCGGGGCTAGTCCGATTCGTTTAGCCAGCGGGGACTGGTATGTTCTCACGAGACTCCGAGTTTTAAACACATACGTTTTACAAACGTTGCATGCATCGAAGTTTTATGAATTTAAATTCGTGGGAAAGTAATACAGCTTCTTTTCTTTAAAATTATTCATTTATTTGTTTTTTTTGGTCCACTCACTCTAACGTGTTTTTCAATTACTTTCCCCTGGGCCCTTCGGTTTCAAATGCCCAGTTTGCAGGCGAAATTAGTTTAGGTCGGGCGTACACTGGAGTTGAGGCATAGTCAACAGCATGGCTTCCGCGTTTTTCTCTTTGTTTTAGGTTTTCCTTGACTACCCTTGTTTTTAGAATTGCTCTGATCACCTGAGGAATTAATGTTATTTAAGTGGTGATTTGTGTTATGTGAATTGGGATGATGTTGATTTGGGGAGCAGGGTGGCTCCCGGAGCATAAGGATGAATTGATTTAGAAGTGTAAATGTTTTTCTACAGGTTTTGGGTAGTCCATTTTAGAGGAAGTTCTGCCAAATTTTTAGTAGAATTTCTTCTAAGGTGGGCCCCGCAGGGCTACTTCGGATTTCAGGGCGGGTCCTGTAAGAAGGAGCCGAGAAGGTTGATATTGGGTTGGTATACGTGTGGCGTCTATGACCAACAACCATTGGACAATGTATTTTAATGGGTCCAGTACTGAGTTTTCAGCAGGAGCTGGTGTTGTCGTTGAAACACCTGAAGGACAAAAGTTCCAGTTTGCCTTCCAATTAGACTTTACATGCACAAACAATCAGGCAGAATATGAGGCTCTTATTGTTGGCTCGGAGATTCTCCAAGAGATGGGGGCACGACGAGTTCTGGTGTTCGGAGATTCTCTACTTGTCATCAACCAGTTGAATAAGGAGTTCAAATGCACAAGTTGGGGACTTTTATCTTATCACGCTTTAGCTGACCAGCTCGCCAACACGTTCGACAGAATCTCTTTCGCCCAACTCCCAAAGGGACAGAACATGGAGGCCAATGAGATGGCCCAATTAGCTTCAGGGTTACGGATCTCCGAAGGAGACAACTCCCGAGTCATCAAGATTTTCAAATGAACCCTCCCAGCTTTAGAAGAAAGAGGAGTCTCAAAGGATGTTTAAGTTATCGACATCGAGCCAAATGATTGGAGACTCCCCATCATCAAGTTCCACAAAAATCTTCAAGGTAATCATGATCGGAAGACTCGGTACTTGGCTGGACATTTCGTTATATACAAAGAAGCAGTATACCGCAAAAGCTCCGATGATCTACTCCTTCTTTGTATAGGGGGCAAGAGACTTTGGAAGTCATGAGAGATGTCCATGAGGGGATATGTGGTGCACACTAGGCCGGAATCAAAATGAGGTGGTTAATTTGAAGACACGGCTTCTACTGGCCAACAATTCTAAAGGATTGCATTGAATTCGCAAAGAGCTGCAAGAAATGTCAAATTCATGCACCTGTTCAAAGAGTTTCGGCCGACGTGCTCCATCAAATTGTTAAGCCATGGCCGTTTCAAGGTTGGGCCATGGACATTATATGGAGCATTAGACCACCATCATCAAAACAACACGTATGGATTTTGGTTGCCACTGATTATTTCACTAAATGGGTAGAGGCCAAACCATACGTTACTATTTCGAGTCAGACAGTGATCAAGTTTGTAGAGGAAAACATTGTACACAAGTTTGGGATACCTGAAACCATAACGGCAGACAGGGGTTCGGTTTTCATAGCCGAAGCAATGCATGAACTCACAGATAGTCTGGATATCAAATTGACTCACTCGACACCTTACTATGCCCAAGAAAATGGTCAGGCCGAAGCTAGTAATAAGGGCATTATAAACATACTCAAGAAGATGGTTCAAGATAATCCCAAAGATTGGCACAATCTGCTATCTGAGACATTGTGGGCCTTACGAACGTCCAAACGTACAGCTACAGGGACAACGCCTTTTGTGCTAACTTATGGGCACGATGCTATGTTACCTGTTGAGGTGAAATTGAAATCACTTAGATTCGCTGCTCAAAATGAATTGGTGGCTGACGACTATAGTCAGGCAATGGTTCAGGAACTTGAAGAACTTGACCAAGAGCTGTGGCTCGTGCATACAACAAGCGAGTTAAGTCTAAATCATTTGCTGTGGAAGATTTAGTTTGGAAAGCTGTTTTGCCTATCGGAACTAAAGATAGACGTTTCGGAAAATGGTCGCCAAGGTGGGAAGACCCGTTTATCATCGATCAAGTGTTATGAAAATGTGCATATTAACTAAGGGATAAAGATGGAGAGCTGCATGCAATGCCTATCAATGGGCAATTTCTTAAGAAATATTACCCCACGACATGGGAGATGAGGGAGCAAGAATTGTAATGTACTATCTATAGAACATCGGCCGAGTATTTGGATTTGTGAACTCAGCCGCCTTTGTTATTTTGATGTTTTTTTTAGTGTCTTTTTACATCCTATTATTTACATTTTTGAAATTTACCTTTACTTTCGTTGGCCAAAGCTAAATAAGAGGCATCGGCCGAATCAACCATAATTGTATTGGCTGAAGTCAAGTAATTCATTTTGGCCGAGTTAAACAAGAAGTGTCGGCCGAGACAACTGAGGTAATCTCGGCCGAAGTGAACAAGAGTTTTAGCCGAGCTCAAGTTGTTGATTTGTTTGAGCTCGAAACTAAAGTGTGTGACAGGCAATAGGATTTAGGTGGCCGAAACATATGAAGTCAAAAGAGACCGAGTCAATTGACAAAATAATGGCCGGATGATCCATCGTCACATATGCAAAATTAGCGTTTGAGTCATACAAATAAGGTCGGTTAGACTTTACAAAAACGTGGCAACTGGCTGAGATATGGGCCTAGGGCCATGTAAAAAATATAAGCCGAGTCGAATATCACAATCCCACTATAACTACATGTCAGAGGGTAGAAGAGACCGAAGAACTTCCTTAACATTTTTCAAGTCTTGCATACCTTGGTCGACCTTTCGCTTCAAGATGCGTCTCTTCTTGTTATACGACCTGACCGCTGACAAAATCAAGCTATACCTAGTGAGATCTTGTTGGGGAACAATGGTTCCGATGGCGACCGAAGTGACTTTGACTTGCTCTTCAGCTTCGGCTAACTGCTTCTTCAAATCAAGCACTTTTTGCCTTCCCTCATCCAAAGAAGTATTCAACTTATGAAGTTGGCCAAGATTGGTAGACTGGCGAATGTCATCATACTCACTTTTCAACTTCTCGCCGGCTTTAAACTCTTTTTGGGTTTCTAGACAAGGAGAGAGATTTAAATTTACAACAGTCAAACGGGTATGAACTTCATAAGCTTCTACCTGAGAAAAATGATTGGCTGAAATAAGTACTTTGACCGCCTCCTTGAAAGCAAGAAAACTAGCCTCGGTTACTGCTCTCGTATCACAACCCAAAAACTGTTTGACCAATTCAAGTGCCTTCTTGGTTTCGGTTCATTCAAGCTTTTCCTCTACTGGGCTCGCGTTGTTGTCTAGCGTATCGAGAAACTGAAGTAACTCCAAACCAAGATCACCTGTTGTTTGGTCCTAGAAAGAAAAAAAAAAAACACGAGATTGATTTAATTGAACTAGGGCAAACAAAACCTAAAGTTGTTGAGTCACTCACCACAGGCTCAGCCGATGATGGGGCGCAAACGATAGTTTGATCACTTCAAGGAATCCCTTTAGTAAGAGGAGAGGTAAGCATTCTGAATATAGAAGGATTTGGTTCAGTTGAGTTGAGAAGAGCCAACTCCAGGGTTGAACCACTTCGAGATTCTTGTACCTGCACAAACAATAAAGGTTCAAGTTGTTTCTAGAGTATGGGAGCTATAAACACCAAGCAGGATTGAAATATCTTACCTGGACAAGTGTTTGGTGGTTAAGCAATGCCTCTCGGCCAAGTAAACCGAGGTCTTCCGCATCCTTAGCAAGGTTGGCTGAGTTTGCGAGTCGTTGGTCGATATTAGGAGGCTGGTTTTCACCCAAGTCCTACGAAAGAGAAGAATCAATAATCACAGGCAAGCAAGAAATAAAATCCAAGAAGGGAATATGAGAGGCTTACGTCCATGTCAATCACAACCATGGAGCTCTCAGGATGAGACAAAAAGTGATCAATACGGCCATCTCTCTACCAAGATAAAGAAAATCATTAGCCAAGCACAATTCATATAACCAAGACGAGAAAAGCACACAACTTTAAATCAAGGACCTACCTCATGTTAAAAGGAAGGAGAATCCTAATTAAATTCCACGTCTTGGAGAACAAGTTAGCTGGGGTTTTGATTTGTATATATAGCACCTTGTAACTCATTGTAAAAGGTCCGACACCACACAAACAAATCAATATACAACTTTTACTCACAAACTTTTCTCTTGCCATCTCATAGGTACTTTGCCTTCGATTCAACTTTTACAACTTGTTTTCATTTCTATATCTCAGTTTCAATTCAATACTTTACGTTCAAGCACTTTACTTTCTTGTTCATTTACTTTATATGCACTTTACTTTTCGCACTTAGGAGTAGTTCATAACGTAGAATTATCATCCATTGATCTCTTTCGACCAGTCCGGATTGGGTCGATGTGATTCGCTGTTCACACACGCATAATCTCACAACGCTTTGACAACCGAGTCCACTTCACCTTCGTCTTCACCGTGATTTGCGAGTACCTTCACCCGATAGATCTCTCGCTTGTCACTCGAACCTTTGAGTTTACCCAAGAAGTGAACGTGATAGAAGATCCTGGTCAGGATTGACGCCTAACTGAAGTCCTTGCAACAGAGGCATTAGAACCTAATGGCCGAGAGGGTTCCTTCCTCGGCTTACAGTTATTTAATAAGAAGTCAGATACAAGCGCAAATCAGATCTGAATCTCGCTCGGCCATTTGGCCACGAGTTGGCATGCCCGCGCAATTTATGAAGGACGATTCAACCACAGGTCCCTCGGCCCTCATTTCGGCCGAGACAATTTTGAGGCAAACACCTACGGATCAATGTCCTCAGCTAATTGAGAATGGTGGGTGGGTGTCTATGAATGCCATAGGAGGATACCAAGGGGGTCCCCAACGGCCAAGGTATGATCCGTACTCGAATACATATAACCTTGGATGGAGGGATCACCCCATCTTCAAGTGGACCAATAATGACAACATTCAGAACCCTCTTGGTGGCAGTTTCCAACGTCCTCTAGGCTTCTTTCAGAGGCCTCAGGTTCCTCAAAACTTTGCTTCTAATTCAAACAATTTTTCCAATCCTAATTATGATAAGATTATTGAGGCACTAACCAATTCCACTCAAGCCTTGGTTCAAGGGCAACATAACCATACCATGGAAATTGCAGACCTCAAGAAGCAAATGGGACAAATGGTGGACTTCATGACCAAGTTTCATGAAACTGGTACGCTTCCAAGCAACACAATTCCGAACCCGAAGGGAGGCTTTGAAGGCCCAACCAACTGAGGACAAGAGGAAACCCTGTCTGGCTGAAAGACGTTAAATACATGCACTGCTTGGGAGGCAACCCAATTCAGAAGTAGCTGTGAAGGAGTCTACAAACGCAGATTTGCTTTCTCTTTCCCCATTTCTTTTAATTTTTCTTCTTTGTTTTTATTTTAGAATTTTGTTTTCATAAATGTCTTCTAACTATGCTTATTTGTTTCATTGCATGCTTTTAATTGATTACATTGAGGACAATGCAATATTTACGTGTGGGGGAAGGGATTTATATTTTTGTCTTTTATTTTGAGTCATATATATTGAAAAATACAAAAAAAAAATGGAAAAATGTCAAAAAAAAAATTGTTATTATTTTTGGTTTTTGAGTCATAAGATGCCCTTTCAATTGTCTAGGATGATTCAATATCTCTGAAATTATGGCTAAAAGAGGATCACAATAGTGAGATGATTTTAAATGGTATTCTTTAATTGGTTAATTGAGATATATGAAAACTATATGCATGTATAGTGGATATGGATTTCGTGACCTTGGTACAGAATATGAGCATGTTAAGTTGAGTTTTGATTCATAAAAAGCCCATGTCCCTTTTTCTTGGAGTGATAAATGAAAAATATTCTTATTTTCTTGGCGATGTTTTGATGATCTCATTATTCTTTCATTTGATTGATTGCTTACCATAGATTAAGTTTAATGGACTAGAGAATGCTAGAATTCACTCTTTTGCTTGTTGAGACTTTTATCAATACATGTCCCTGATTCTGGAAAGAATAAAGGCACCCTAGGAACAATCATCATTGCCAAATGTGTGCGCAAGATGTGCACCCCCCTAGGTAAACCCCTTTGAGCCTACAATTATAAGCTTTTTATTTCATCACCCTTAAAATCCTTGACCCCAAAACCTTAGTTTAGTTACAATCCTACCCTTTGGTTTAAAAACTTAGTGGAGCTATCTTTTGAGACTTACTACATGATGGTGGCAGGGATGGAGATTGAGAAGAGCTGAAAGTTCAAGTGTGGGGGTAGACTTGTCCATGAGAAGAAAACATTATGTGATTGCCGAAAAAAAAAAATGTTTATGGATTTTAGTCCCCCATACTTTGTGTATTTGGAGTTTACTTTGAATTGAAGACCCACTATTGAAAATTTGGTCTTTGTCCAGTTCACGAGAGTTGAAAAGAAGTTTAGAATGAAGTTTGGGCCCAACATGAAGACATTAGGCCCTTTTATTTTGCTTTTATGGGTTATGACGTTTTGTATGCCTTGGTGGATTTCTAGAAGTCTCTCTACATCAACATGAGCTCTACTAGGTTTTTAGGATACTTTGTTAAAACACTCACCCTTTGTTTCGTAAAACCTTGAGCCTTGGCCCCATTACAACTCTTTATAAGACTTTTTTTATCCTTAAGATGGGACAGCCTTTGATCTGTGGAGATGAGTTATAAGAGTTGAACCTATGGCTTGGGTCCATTTATGCAAGTAGTGATATCTTCAATGAGATCTTTGAAAAAAAAAAATTATATTCACAAAGTGTCTTTCGTTTCTTATATATGTGAGCTATTTGATTGCCTTAAAATATATATTTTTTTTTGGTTACAAGGGGGTCTTAAAAAGACCCAAGCACAGCAAGACAAAAAGGAAAGCTAAGTTACAGGTCTAACACAAGACCTGGATCTGGAGACTTCACAAAGATCATCAAGAAATGCAGCAGCAACATGGGGAGGGGGGGAGTCAAAAACGACAACACCATGGTCATGATCAAGGCCCAATTTAGCAAGAGCATCCGCAGTGCCGTTGCATTCTCTGAAAATATGCATAAGGTTCACAGAATCAAATAGAGAAAGCATGTGTCTGCAGCTCTTAATGATAGCACCAAGAGGGTGGGATTTAATATCCCCATGAAGAATTAAATTGACTAAGATTGCAGAGTCTAATTCAATCTCAAGTTTAGAGATGCTGCAATTAGATGCCATTTTGAGGCCAAGAACAAGACCCCAAGCCTCAGCATCTAACACTTGACCAATACCAAGGTTGGCCTGAAAACCACAGATCCAATCCCCATTATAATCTCTTAAGACTCCACCAGCAGCAATGCGACCATTAGCACAACATCGAGCACCATCAACATTCAGCTTTGCAGTTCCAGGGAGAGGCTTTTTCCAAGACAAGATGTTTAAATAATAATCACTAGTGACATTGGCAGTTCTCGCTGATTGATACCATTCCATAGCAGCATTGGAAGCGATTTGGCTTGCGATTGCAGGGTAATGAAAAGAAGGCTAAAAAACAACCTTATTCCTCCATTTCCAAATATACCAGCAAACGAAAATGAAAAGATCACACCATTTTAGACCATTAGGACCAGAATTTTTACAATGAAGGTTAGCAGCAAGCCATTGGTGCCAAGTGAAATGAGAGAGGTGTCTTACATAGTTAGGAGGGGAAATAGCAGTCCAAATAGGCATAGACTTAGCGCAATCCCTAAAGAGGTGTAACATAGTTTCCGTTTCAACTCTGCACACAGGGCAACAACTATCTGAGGTTAGATTTCTCCTGACACGTTGAGCATTAGTGAGGAGTTTTCCTTGAGTTAGAGTCCAAGTAAAAGTCTTAAGCTTAGGAGGCACATTAAGTTTCCAAGTAAAACAGCATTGAGTCTGCAGAATATCATTGAAATCAAATAAAGAATTGAAGGCAGACTTCACACTAAAAACTCCATTAGAAGTTTTTCCCCAGATTTGAACATCCTCGCCACATCCATCAAAACCAAGGGGAACAGATATAATCTTGTGAATGATGTCCAAAGGTAAGCAAGAAGATAAGAGATTTATGTTCCAACCATTATTGTCCCAAAAGTCACAAACTTTGGCATCAATGTTAATTTGACAATCAGGTAACCTATAAGATTGGAGGGAAGATTGGAGAAGCCAATAATCAGTCCAGAAGTTGATTGTTCTCCCATCGCCAACTCTCCAAATGAGGCCTTGCTTAAATAATTGGGCACCATGCGCAATACTTCTCCAGGTACTAGAACAATCAGTGGGAGGAGAGTAAGTATGTGAGAATAAAGAATCTTTGGTCAAGTACTTTCGCATAAACATAGAGTGCCAAAGACCTGCATCATTGTTGAAAATTTGCCAAGAAATTTTAGCCAGCATAGATTGATTCATTTCAGCTGTTTTCTTTATACCTAACGCGCCAAGAGCTTTAGGTTTGCAAACTTGATCCCAGTTGACAAGATGAATTTTTCTTTTCTCTTCAGTATCACCCCACAAAAAATTTCTGCTAAGCTTATCAATGTCCTCACATAATCCAGCAGGAAGTTTAGTGGTTTGCATAGCATAAATAGGAATACTTGAGTGATTATAAGCTTTTAAGCATTGCCTTGATCTGAGAGAAGAAAGAGTGGATATACCTTGTGAGGATATGAATCATGCTTGTCTGAAACATGCTGAGCTCCACCCCATCACCATTGTTACAACCAAGTCCTACTTGTTTATATGTGGATTATATTTTTGAATTAACGTACTCTCAAATATCTAAATATTGATTCTTGGTTGAGTGCTAATCTTGATGTTGTGAAAGTAAGAGATTCATGAGACAAAATGTTGAGGAGCAATAGAGTCATTGTGTATGTGAAGAGTCTTTGTCTTTTTCTTTGTTTTCGTTGAGTCTAAGTTGTGTCTTTGTTTTGATTTTGCTAAAGGACTAGCAAAAGCTAAGTGTGGGGGAATCTGATAGGAGCATTTTAATGCGACATTTTAAATGTTATTTCCTCATATTTACTTAGTTATTTCCTTAAATAAATCCCTTTTGAAGAAAGTTTCTATTATTAGGAATTTTAATAAAAGTTTCTATTTTTAGGTCTCATGGAGCAAATGGAGCTGAAATGAGCTTAAAGGAGAAAGAGAAGCTAGAAAACGTTGGAAATGGCTAAGGCAGAGCATAAGGGTTGCAAAAATGAGCTGAAAAGAATAAATGAAGTTTTCTTGGTCTAGCTAGGAAAACCTTATTCAACCAGGAAATCCTGTTCAAAATAGAAAACTTTGTCAAAGCAAGACTCCTGAGTCAACTAGGAAGCATTGTCGGAAAAATGAAGAAAAATGGCTAAATATGAGGAATCCTGAAGGCACTAGGAGACCACATGGCTTGAAGAAGACTCAAGAAAGCCCAAGATCCTTCTAGATTAAATGTGAAATCCGGCAAAAGGAAGAAGCCCAATTGATTTATGGTTCTTTGGACGTGAAAAGAGTGATTTTTGGAAAATAAAATCCTTTTTGCCGTGAAATTGGGAAGAGAATCAAGAGCATAGCGTCACATATGGAAGAATCTAGAGGATAATGACGCTGTGGAGAGTTTTAAGGGATGGCAAAGTGTGTGCAACAAGAAAAGGTCCAAAACAAGTCCAGATTCATTGTCCAGATTCATTCCTATTTCTTTGGCTGAAAATAGAGAGAAAAATCAGAATAAATCCTATATATTTCGGCAAGAATATATTTTTGAAGATTTAGGGACTTAATTTTGGAGGCCTCTGATTGGTTGGATGACATAGTAGGGCTGATGTGGCACTAATTGATTGGTTGAAACTGTGTGGCATGACTAGATAATTCTGGGGAAATTAAAAGAAGATTCATGAAGCCTTGGAGACCAAGTTCACGTCCCTTATATATATCTCCACCCTTGGACGTTTTTCACAAACCTCTTCCCTCAGAAAAATTCCAAACATCCAAAAGCTCTCTCTCCACTCTCTAGTTTTCAAGTCTCTGCATCTTCAAGCAAAGAGAAGAAGAGAAGAAGAAGCCGTGAAGCCTCCTAGCCTCCATCATCCACCTTGTGCCGTGAAGCTTTGAAGCCTTGCTTTCAAGATTCAAGTCCAATGTCTCAAGCTCTCCATCACCATCTCCATTCACGGTGTAATTCTATCTTATTCCTTGAAACCTTTTAGGTTTCCTTTGTTTTGAATTCGTATGAACTTGTTATCTAGTTAACAAAAACGTTTAGGGCAAAGTTTAAGCCCGTTCTTATGTTTGAATAAAGATTTAGATTCCTATAAGTTGTGATTCTAAGTTGCTTTTGTGAGTTTGTTCAATTGATTTTGCTTGATTGATATCTCTTATGTGTTAATCTTATTTGGTTCGAAACATTTAGGATTTGCATATAATTGGTGCTAGATTTAGGTTAACAATTCACCTAATAGTTTTGTAATCCTAAATCAAAAGTAGTAAAGGCTTCGGACAAAAGTCGAAATCAATTGAAGATGATTGCAAGTAGATGAACTTATTCATACTAGGTTGTGCACTCAAGTTGATATCCTTTCTCTATGCTTATTGCGTTGAACATGTCTTGATTAGCTAACTTTTTAGACTTTGATTGCATGTTTAATATGATTGATTTAGGTGCTTTCACTTAGATTAATTAAGGGATAAAATCTGTTTAGTCCCTATAGTTTGCCTCTCTCATCGTTTCAGTCCCTGACATTCTAATTTAATCTAAAAACTCTCTGACCTCACAATTTCCATCCAATAGGTCCATTCCGCGTCAAATTAGGAGTTAGCCTTGGGTGAAATGTCCAATATACCCCTATGTTATTTCTTTTTCCTTTTTTTCCTTTTTAATTTATTTTTTTCCTTTTAATTTCTTTTTTCTTTTTCCTTTTTAATTTCTTTTTTGCTTTTTCTTCATTTTTTCTTGTTCCTTTTTAATTTTTTTCCTTTTTTTTTTCTTTTCGTTCTGCCTACTTTCTTCTTCCTCAACCCACCAATCAATCCCATTCCGATCAAACTCCACAACCCATCTGTTTCTCTCCCCAAATTGAAACCAAACCCAGCAAAGACCTAGCTTGGCGGTGTATAGATGGACATCGAGCAAAAGCAAGAGGCCAGGAGCTAATCGATCACTTCTTCACCTTCTCTGAAGCCATCTCCCTCCGTTATCTCTTAGCGGATCCGCCCTCGTCTCCATTGTCGCCGACGCCATCTCTCAAACATAAGTAGATCCCAATCAGCTCGGAAATTTGCCGCTCAACCACTCCCCTCTTGTTTTCACAGCCTACTTCTCTCTCTCGCACTTAAATCCCACTTTCTCTCTCCACATCAGGCCTCAATTTGGAAACTTTTCACTGAAAACTACCATTTTTTCAGACTCTGAGGTTTTTGGGTCTTGCTCAAAATTGTGATTTGGATTTTGGGTCTGGTTGAAATGGTGGTTTTTGATGGCCAACTTGACCAAAACCAGAAGTGAAGAAGAAGAGAAGAAGAATAGTGATGGAAAAGAAAAATGGCCGCCGGCGTGGAGAACAATAATTGGGGTTTTTGGTCGATCTGGATTGGTTCGCCGACGTGGCGCTACTGATGCAGCAGGATATAATGGTCATTAAAAAGGAAAAAGAAAAAAAAGAAAAAAAGAAATTAAAAAGGAAAAAGGAAAAAGGCAAAAAGAAAAATAAAAAAAAAGAAAAAAGAAATTAAAAGGGAAAAAAGAAAAAGAAAAAAAAAGGAAAAAAGAAATTAAAAAGGAAAAAGAAAAAAGAAAAAAGAAAAAAAAAGAAATTAAAAAGGAAAAAGAAAAAAGAAAAAAAAATTAAATAGGAAAAAAAGGAAAAAAGAAATTAAAAAGGAAAAAAAGAAGAAAAAAAATGACATAGGGGTATATTGGACATTTTACCCAATGCCAACTCCTAATTTGACGCGGAAGGGACTTATTAGGGGGAAATTGTGAGATCAAGGAGTTTTTAGATTAAATTAGAATGTCAGAGACTGAAATGATGAGAGAGGCAAAGTATAGGGACTAAACAGTATTTAGCCCTTTAATTAAGGAAAGTAAAATATGGAAAATCGTTTGCTTTGAATGTTTCACATGATTAACTTCTTTCTTATGACTTAGATGATCAACTATAGGGATTGTAATTGGATTTCATGCATATGGATTTGGTTTTGATATTTGTTCCTTGCGTTCCACCATTGTATATAAGTTTTTACATTTTCTTTATTTTTATTTATTTTTATTTTCGAAACCCTAATCCTAAAACCCCCTTTTTGTTTCGTTAACTTGTATATATATTCTTGTTTTCTTTTTGTAAATTATACCTTATACTTTTATTAATTCTTTATTTGTTTTTACAATTACAGGTGTACCCTCAATCCCAGGTCCGAACGATCCCTATTTACCGTATACTAACGATGATATTTTTCAGGGTTAAATTGGGTGTTACTTATAACATATCAAGGATTTATGATGGCTTGAGCCTCCTTGACCCAGTGGGGTCTAATAAGGGCCTGTAGGCCTCCTTTACCCGATTTCGTGGCCCTAGGTAGAATGAGGGCTTGTGCCCCGTGAACACGGTGGGGTCACATGACGGCTTGGGCTTCCTTGACCCGGTAGATTGAATGAGGGCTTGTAGGCCTCCTTAACCCAGTGGGGTCACATGAGGAATTGAGCCTCCTTAACCCAATGGGGTTGAATGAGGGCTTGTGGGCCTCCTTTACCCAATGGGGTTGAATGAGGGTCTGTGGGCCTCCTTTACCCTGTGACATGGCCCCGGGTAGAATGAGGATTTTACCTCTTAACCCTGTTGGGGTACCTTGCATGGTTAGAGGGTTTATGAGATGCATGTTGCATTATTTAGTGGGTTTCACATTATATATAGCAATTTTAATTGACGGGCAATTAACTTAAAGCATGACATTAATACGTAGGTATAATAGATATGATATCAAAATTATCACATTTTGTAGGCATATGCTTAGATTATAGAAATCATTATTGAAGCATATAAAGCATTGCATTAGCTCAAATTGAAAGAGCGTAAAAAGGAGATATTGTACTTATCTTATGCCGATTTGGAGTAGATTGGAATTAGAATCAACATATACGTACCAAATCATGTTGGAGTTGTCCAAGCATGACGCTTCATGCAATCCATGAGTGGTCGTCAATAGATTGCTTGAGCTTGCTCATATAAGAAGATACCCTATTGGGTGAGTATACCTCCTCAAAAATAAGTGAGAAGTTAGCAACTTGTTCTTGTATGTGTAATAAAACATACGATTAACAATATGTAGAGCCTGATATTGACGCTTAATTGTAGGCATGAATGTTTAGAGTAGGCAAATGACAAACAGGTGAGCTAGTTTGTGTGTGAAACACCTATTTGACAATTAATGCGGCATGAATTTCAACTATAGCAGATCATATGTATTGATCATAGGACATGTACCAATGGGCTATATATGTATGCTGATTGAGAGGGAGATAAGTCAACTCCAATTTGACTTGCTTATAACATGGCATGTTGAATTGTTCATGGCCATTAGTTAATTACTGGCCGTAAAATAAAGAGAAGACATGTAGTATGGGCATGTTGAATATGTGCCTCTAGTTTGAATTTGAAATTGGCAAGTGGCAACGAAGTATAAAACTTCCAGTGGACTAGCACGTACCTTAACAATGACAAGTTTGTAATCAAGTAATAGTCAAAGCATGTGGTCAATAGGCCCATCCATGTTTGAGGGATACCCTATGCTTATAATAGCAGATATGCTAAAACATTTTGGTGTAAAGACATGGAAATTTATGGAATAGGCCCTGTGTAGGCTACGCCCGACACGTCTATTAACGGAAGGGCAAAAGGGTGATTCCATGTTTCACAAACGACAGGCTATCTCTGGTGGTAAAAAATATTTTACTGCAGCTCATCCCTCTGAGGTGGCAATGGCAAGATTGTCATTTGATCGATTGTGGAAAAATTGACCAAGTGTGTCCTAATTAGTTGAAGAGGAAGGCACCAAGATTTTTTTGGTAACAGTAGATACTCGAAGAGGAAGACTCTCAATACAGATCTCAAACAGCTGAGGGATAGAAGGCCGTATAGCTCCAGCATGGTGTAGACTGCTCGATACACACTGAATCCGCGTCACTGTGTTCGATAACCTAGAAAGGTACATAATCTATTTCTAATGAACTATTCTAATGAATGGAACATTGTAATTTTCCCTGATGGTACATGAGTTGGTTTAATAGATTTGTCTATGTTTGGGTGAAATAGATTGAGGGTTAATGAGGATTGGTAAAAGACTAAAATTTACATGTTGCATTGATGTGTAATTATAAAAATACTATTCATAATAGAAAACAAGGAACAATGGATGTCCAGATTATGAACTAGGAAGTGGAAGGTAGCTTGTTTGTAAACAATTTGCACTAAAATGGATAATGTTATATAATATTATTCTTATTACTGATAGACATGTATGAACCCAACGGAGGACGCATTACAGGGGGCTTGTTAATTGAGATAGGCAGCTATTGAGCAACTGGAAGGGAACCCCAAAATGGAAGACGTAGGGAAGCTGAAGAACATAATCTATAGGGAACAAAATCAGGTGCATTATTTCATGTCATGTAATTTTATAATTAGAAGATTATAATAGGAGACAACATTTTAGGCTGTTGGTAACCCATGAATACATGTTTCAGGTCACCGAGAGTGCTGTTGATGACAGGACCCGCCCCAGATTTCACCCCGAAATCTGGAGAGGCCCTGCGGGGCCCACCTTAGAAGAAATTCTACCAAAAATTTGGCAGAACTTCCTCTAAAAATGGACTATCCAAAACCTGTAGAAAACATTTACACTTCTAAACCATCCATCCTTATTTCTCCTGGAGCCACCCTGCTCCCCAAATCACAACATTCCCTAACTCACAAAACACAAAACGCAACTTGAATAACATTAATTTCCTCAGGTAATCAGAGCAAATCTAATAGCAAGGGTAAACAAGGAAAACCTAATTCAAAGGAAAACGCGGAAGCCATGCTGTTGATTATGCCTCAACTCCATGTACGCCCGACCTCAACTAATTTCGCCTGCAAACTGGGCATTTGAAACCGAAGGACCCAGGGGAAAGTAATTGAAAAACACGTCAGCGTGAGTGGACAAAAATAAACAACTATATAAATAATTTAAAAGAAATGAAGTTGTATTACTTTCCCACGGATTTAAATTCATAAAACTTTGATGCGTGCAATGTTTATAAAACATATCTTTTAAATCGAGAACCTCATAAAGACAAGCCAGCCCCGCTGGTTAAGGGAAATCGGACTAGCCCCGCTAGTCAAAAATAATATAAGAAGTAGGGGAAGAGGATAGCCATACGAATGAGCCTCCCAGGCTCGGGTGATAGCCTCCCAGGCTAAAGTACTCCCATATACTCCCGTTAGATACCCACACGCCACTAAGTGTAGCAATAGGATACTGGGTTTCAGTATTACTGTCACAAAGACAGTAACCAGCGCCACAAAGGCGGACGGGCTTCGGTGATCCCATCACCTCGCCACAAAGGCGGACGTATGAATGCTAGCAATGAAAATAGTCACCCAAAGTATGGCAAAAGAAAATCCGAAATCCACATAAATCCATAAAGCTTCCCCAACTCTCGCAAATGAATTTCCAACGACGTGTCCCACACGCTAAGAGTATCTCAAGTTCAAAAATAAATAGGAGATAAATAATAAAACATGATCTCCGTCAACCGAAACAAAACCAATCCCAAAATCATCATCAAGGCATTTCCAATGCCAAAACCGAAAGTCGATAAATAAACAAGAAAATATAATTCCATCGAAATCCCATTTCGAAAACTCTTTCAAAAATCTCAAATCGAAGAATGATAATAAATATGAAATTTCGGAAATCACCTCGGAAAAATAATTCGTCGAAAATCAACATAAATTATATTTCTCAAATCGAGCATAATGAACCTTAATTCAAAAGTTCAAACTAATAAATCAATTAATAATCCAAACCAAAATAAAATGCTCGATAATTAAATTGATAAAACAAATTAATCAATAATTTCAAAATAAATGCATGCATCATTATTTAAAACAAAAGTCCACTCACAGTACTATTCCAATGATCACGTGTACGAGTTCCTTCATCGAGCGATAAGTCGGTACCTCGTCCTGTACACAATTATTCGTACATAAATAATTACCGGACGGAAAATAATTTTACGATAATCAATAATTAAATCTCATAACCCATAACCTCAACTTCTCCAATCCTCTTCCACATCCAACCAAATTTCACCAACACTGCCCACTCGTCGATTTCAGACTATATCACAATTATGGAGGAAATCCGACAATCGGATTCACGATTAACATTAACCGAAACCAAATCTTTGGAAATTTATAACCGATCCAAAACTCCACCAATCCTCACCAAACTTCATATATAAGCTCTATAATAATTATAGAATTCAACTAGCCAGAAATTGAAATTAAAAAGCTACCCTAGCTGCCGCTACCGCCGCCACTGCCACCAACTCCAATGGTCACCAAAATTTGGCAGTAGCACCTTCTCAACACACCCATTAATTCTTTCAACTGCAACAAAGTCAGAAAACAATTAGAAGTACCTCAACAATTAAGGAGAAGTTTGAACCCGATATGTGAATAGTAACCCAGAAATTCATCCCTTCGATTCTTCCTCCACGCATCAAATCGCTGCAAAAGATTTGAGGAGCATCATCTACGTCTTCACGCGCTTCCAGAGAATCAAGAAACTTGGCCGGAGGTGGCCGGAATCCGGAGAAACCGGCGTTGACCTCAATCCGCTACAGTGACCGTCCTATTCTTCTCGTTGCTGCACCTTCCACAGTTCATATTAGGCTACCAAACGAACCCAGAAATGAAGAAAAGGAAGAGAGCTTTCCAACGACACCTTATGCGTCAAAATCCATTGCCGGATGGAAGAGTTATGGCCGGAAGAAGGTGAAGAGGTCGGAGAGGAAGAGAGAATCGGGGAGACCGACGGTAAGTTTCTGAAAAAATGGAAACTTACCCCGGTAACTTTCCCTATATATAGGAAGTTACCATAAACAGTAACTTTCGTATTATGGCCATAACTTTCGGATACAAACTCCGATTTTTACGTACCACATATGCACGCTCTCGGTTTAACATCCTCTACAACTTTCGTGAAGAAAATTTTCTCAGATTTTGACCCGAACAAAAAGTCATATTCTAACCCCTCCTAAACTGTAAAATAATAACTGCGAACGGTAAAACGTACCGTAATTCACATACACACAGTAAAAGAGGTTAAATCGAATATGGGGTGTAACAATTCACCCCCCCCCCCCTTATAAAAATTTCACCCTCGAAATTTACGTACCTGTTAGAAGAGGTGGGGGCACTGCCGTATCATTTGCTCTTCTGATTCCCAAGTAGCTTATTCCACTAGGTGATTACTCCAGAGTACTTTAACAAAAGGTATCGTCTTGTTTCTGAGTATTTGCTCCCTTCTATCAAGGATCTAAATTGGTTCCTCCTCATAAGTCAAGTCCTCCTTCAAACGAATAGGCTGTTCTTCTAAGGCATGTGAGGAATCCGGAATATATTTGCGGAGCATGGACACGTGGAAAACATCATGAATTTGTGGTAACCTTGGAGGCAGCACAAGCTGATAAGAGACGGGGCCAATTCGCTCCTTAATCATAACAGGTCCAATATCTCTAGGACTGAGCTTTCCACGCTTCCAAAATCTTACAACACCCTTCCAAGGAGACAATTTTAGGAATACCCAATCACCTTTTTGAAATTCCAAGTCTTTCCTGTGGTTATCCGCATAACTCTTTTGTCTACTCTAATCTGTCATAAGTATTTCCCTAATCAACTTAACCTTTTCAGTAGCAATCTGGATAATTTCCGCACCAATGAGCTTCCTTTCTTCAACTTCATCCCAACACAGCGGAATACGACACTGTTTCCCCTATAGAGCCTCATAAGGAGCCATGTCAATATTGGAATAATGCCTATTGTTGTATGCAAACTCTATCAATGCCAGATGGCTATCCCAGTTTCCTTTTAACTGCATAATGCAAGATCTCAACATGTCCTCCAGAGTCTGAATAGTTTCTCTCTGGTGGTCCATCTGTCTGAGGGTGAAAAGCAATGCAAAAATTCAACTTAGTACCCGAAGTTACAAGTAAGCTCCTCCAAGACTTTGAAGTGAAATGGGGATCCTGATCTGAGACAATAGATACAGGTGACCCATGAAGTCTTACAACCTCAAGTCAACAACCAACAAAACTCTGATGATCCCCACAACAAAAGCAATGAAACATGTTCATAATCTAAAATTATCAACGTCCAAAGTCGAATCACTTGCCTTGTTGAACCATGTAGCGCCATAAACTGGCAGGGTACATGAATTCCAGTGTAAAAGAAAATTCGTTTCAAGGGTATATAACACATGATATTGACGTCACAAACCCATTCACCATCAATATTATGATAACCACAAGATGGTCATTGCTAATTGACAATTCCAAAACAAATAACTTCCTTAGCTACTACAAGACAGCACTTCATTCCTTGTTTGTACTTAAGTTTCTAATCGAAGGTCGTTCACGTAAAGGTCCCATAGTTGTCAAACATACAAAGGTTAACCTCGAACGAACATTTAAGTTCTTAATCAAGTAGGTTATAGGGCCACTACTCTTCTGCTGCGCTACTCTGATACCTGACTAAAATCATTGGTCCAACCTTGAAATAACGTTCCGAGTCGACTAGGAAAACATTTGATAGCTACCTTGCTAGCCACGCATATAACACCTCCCTCAAAAACTTTCTATAATTGTAATGTAGTGGAAAACTCTTTTAAATCAAATGTGTTTCAAGGAATCTACTAATTACCAACGTCTCTAATCAAAACTGCTAAAATTCCTTACATAGTGTTTATTTAATGGTACGCAATGAGTACCACGTCGTTCTCGCTGGCCTCCAATGCCACAAATGATAATTCTATTTCATATGCCAATGTAATTCTCACCACCGAAAACACTACTATCCGTATTATTAGATACTTGACTGGAATTCTGATCAAACTTAAATAAAATAGCTTCCTTAGATAACTAGGAAAACTCTCTTTCCCAACTGCTTCACCAACCCCAAGTACAACATTTCCAACCATCTGTTCGACATCACCTCCTGACAACTCTACTACAGGTACGACATTATAGAAAAGTTCTAAATTCTGTATGTGTCAAATCCTCTAATGGACTATGATGTATCCAACAACACTAGAAATTACTCCAAATCTGATCCAAAGTTGACCAACTAGAAAAGAAATTCAACACTTGAAATCAGTCATGTCAAACAACGTTGAACTTGCAAGTACTAGATTATAGCCAACACTTCTTATTTAACTTAAGGCCAATACTAATAAACGACGATTGTCCTTACCGAAAAGAGGATAAAATAGCCGCGAATCCGCTCCGCAATCGACACTTAACTTATAAGATTTCGGCTACAACAAGGATCCCTATGACTTTCTTGTGCTAACCAAAATTGTACCAAAAACTTTTCCAAATCCCCTCATTAAGAATTTATCCAATAACATAACTCAACCATAGTGACTCAACAATTAGTACTTAAATATCTATTAAAACCCTTATAGAACATAAGCCCAATCAATTAATTCCAACTCAACTCCTACTTCCTGTTCAAGTCATCTTACCGTTAGACAAGTGGTGACCAGATTTCACTCGTACCAACAACTTCCTATACATTTCCAATTGAGGGTCACCAGAGTGGCAAAACTCGCTCAATTCCTTCAAAGAAAAATCCATTACATGTATTCAATTCAAGCAATAACCAATTCCCCGAGATAACTAACACATTTCACAAGATCTTTTCTAATGTATAACAAGAATTCTGGTCATACCTTAATTAGAAATATTTCCGAAGCCAACTGGAAACCTATTTCTTTGAAAGTTATTCCACCAACCTCTAATATCATACACAACCCATCTGATAAGAAAAACCTCCACCAGATCCTACCACAAGTCAACCTTTAAGGCTCCAAGATTCAGAACTCGAATCAAATTTTGTATCACCTAACAATTCCGTTCGAACATCTAAGAACACCCAACAATGTCACCACTGTTATTCCCGATCTTAGAAGTAACCGTTTCACTCAAAAATGGATAAGCAATGGCACCCATTTGCATAATATCACATACGAAGAGTTGATTCCAACTCTTCAAATTATTTACCGACCAAAGTCGCAACTCTATTATAAAACCTTAAGCATTTTTCCGATTCTCGAACTTCAAGTACATATCAACTGCAAAAGCCCACTCTTGTTAATCTCCTTACTCGTTATCATCCAAGACTCAGGAAGACAAAACTATAAGGTGTGGTATCTGAAATCAATTCTTTTATTCCGAGCAAAACTATACCCATACACCCTGGTTAGGGTATGACTCAAAATGACAATTTCTAAAAATCTCATCCTACTTATATCTCTCAATTACTGTCGTCACTTCTCACTTGCCATCATCAGTGACCAAAGTCACTTGAAAACAAAGCCTCTAGC
This sequence comes from Rosa rugosa, assembly GCF_958449725.1. Taxonomy (NCBI): domain Eukaryota; kingdom Viridiplantae; phylum Streptophyta; class Magnoliopsida; order Rosales; family Rosaceae; genus Rosa; species Rosa rugosa. The sequence goes on from NC_084824.1 coordinate 35,140,179, forward strand.
CATAACAACCCATAATATTTATTTAAATTTCTCTATCGTCTAACGGAGAGTGATGCGTACTTGACGCCGACATAAGGTGCCCAGTGGAGATCATTGCAATATGGATTCCTTTAAAAATAGTTTCCAACATTGAGATTCACAAAGAATCTCCATCGAATTCTAGTAATGTTCCACATGCCGCTTACAAGACGGATTGTGTCAAGTAACACAATCCCCAAACTCGATTCAAAGTCATAACCATCATTATTACTAATTCAAATTCCAACAACAAATCCTGATTCTGAATCAATTATAATACTCAGAGACAGCCCAAAACAATGGACGCTCATCTCTAACATTCAAGCACAAAATCAAATTCCGGTCTCGCACCTCAAACCATGCCCCAACAAACTTGTTGGCATCGAGGAAGAGATACCCACAACATTTCCTCGAATCGTATTTCATAGCACAACTCGAATCTGTAGAGTAGTCTTACTCTACCATCAGCAGGGAAATATGCAAAACATGCGAACACTCCGCTACGCAACGAAAATCCTAGGAGGTCGGCGTATAAGAGGCATAGCACCTAAAGGAACACCATCTAGACATGTACCTTACACACTTAATGAGTACTTCAGCACCGAAGAGTAAACGATGGGGAACCGCTGCAGTCGGGCCATCACTCGGGAGGTACTATGTAACATCAAGCGTATTAGGTAATAGGATAGAAACAAGTCTACAGAATCTGACAATCTAATGCTCTGATACCAACTGACAGGACCCGCCCCAGATTTCACCCCGAAATCCGAAGAGGCCCTGCAGGGCCCACCTTAGAAGAAATTCTACCAAAAATTTGGCAGTAGCACCTTCTCAACACACCCATTAATTCTTTCAACTACAACAAAGTCAGAAAACAATTAGAAGTACCTCAACAATTACGGAGAAGTTTGAAACCGATCTGTGAATAGTAACCCAGAAATTCATCCCTTCGATTCTTCCTCCACACATCAAATCGCTGCAAAAGATTTGAGGAGCATCATCTACGTCTTCACGCGCTTCCAGAGAATCAAGAAACTTGGCCGGAGGTGGTCGGAATCCGGAGAAACCGGCGTTGACCTCAATCTGCTACAGTGACCGTCCTATTCTTCTCGTTGCTGCACCTTCCACAGTTCATATTAGGCTACCAAACAAACCCAGAAATGAAGAGAAGGAAGAGAGCTTTCCAACGACACCTTATGCGTCAAAATCCATTGCCGGATGGAAGAGTTATGGCCGGAAGAAGGTGAAGAGGTCGGAGAGGAAGAGAGAATCGGGGAGACCGACGGTAAGTTTCTGAAAAAATTGAAACTTACCCCGGTAACTTTCCCTATATATAGGAAGTTACCATAAACAGTAACTTTCGTATTTTGGCCATAACCTTCGCATACAAACTCCGATTTTTACGTACCACATATGCACGCTCTCGGTTTAACATCCTCTACAACTTTCGTGAAGAAAATTTTCTCAGATTTTAACCCGAACAAAAAGTCATATTCTAACCCCCCCTAAACTGTAAAATAATAACTGCGAACGGTAAAACATACCGTAATTCACATACACACAGTAAAAGAGGTTAAATCGAATATGGGGTGTAACAGTTGAAGTGGCCAGTATGACAACTGATGATGATTGCAAGACATTGTCTATGTCTTCCCTGTCAGAAAAAAAGGTAGTTGCGACATATGAAATTGGGTTTGGGTCACTGTACCGATTTCGTTGTGGCAAAGTGAACCTCCCATTGTGCCAAAAGCTGGTTAAAAATTTTGATGTTGGGAACTCATGCATCAAGATACATGGAAGGAACCTAACAATCACACATGAAGACTTATGGACGTCATGGATGGAGGGTGCGATGTGAATCTTGAAGGAAGTACTGTGGCGACCCGGAGACAGGATTACCACAGCGCCGCCTCCCCAAGGAACCCTACTCCTGCGACACTTAGGGAGTAAGTGCTTTGGGCCTAGAATTCCTCAAACAGACAAGGCCTTTAGGTTGGAGAACAAGAAATCTATAAGCCCGAAATTCTTAGGCTTGCATAGTGGGCTTGGCTCGTAACCACAAGATTATGAACTAGGCGAGGAAGAGGAAAGGAAGGTGCTGTTGTGTTGAATTTAGAACCTACGTCATTTTTAGTTCTTAGCCCAAGTTTACTTTAGGTTCATTGAATGGTAATTTACGTGAGTGTTCTAGTTCTAGCCCACTAGGACCTAAACTCAAATGGAGGTTCTAACCCTAGGGTTCCACTTTGGTGGTAAGCAATCACACACATAATCAACCATACATAACGTTACAAAAATTTAACGAGATCGAACAAGCCAAATAAAAATAAACTTTAAACAAAACAAATTATGGCCTCCAAGGATTATCCTCTGTACCCAAGCTTCGACAACAACAGCCTGCGAAACAAACTAAAGTAGGGCTTAGGCTCCTACATCCAGTCATTGGCCATGCCCGCCCCCATATCTAAGTTTAAAAACATGAGTTATCGTTTTGAATAAAAGTAGTAGATAAAAACCGGTTTGCGATTCCACGTGATCGTCACCACGTAATTACAATCCCACGGCAATTGATCTCTTTCCACAACTTCCATCATAACCGTCCATCTAGCCAATCTCTTTTCGGAATTCAATTAACACAAGGCTAGAGACAAAGGGGATAATTCAATAACAAGGGGCATGGTGCACACTGCCCACCACCACTGGCTCAAGGAGGAACAAATATCTCCTTACATCCCCATCAATTGCCAACACATCAATCCAACCATGCAAACCATTTCAAGTGTAAAACAGATAATTTTCAAAACCATGCAAGAGGCCTCATATAAAACATAGTATATGCAAGAAAAGCATAGATAGAGTTAAAGGCATCCCCTACCTGGAACTCGAGCTTTCTCTTGCAGCACTTGGCCTCAATGCAACCTTGTAGCAACCATCAACTTCACAAGGTCCTACCACGATATCGAGCCTAGATCAATAAGCGACATTAATAACGATATACAAGACTAGCTAATCACTCTCAATGCTCTCCGGAGAAAACATTTCCTTTAATCTAATTTACTAACTAATAACCAGACCATTTGGGCTCTAAGGGAGAGTTGGTTTTTCAGGAAAAAGTGGCAAGAACACATTTAAAAGACAAGTTGTCAAAAGCTGGAAACAGAGTTTAAACAAGAACTGTCAAGAGTCAAGGAAAAGAGTTCAAAATACTAGACATAAATTCTTGGGAAAATTTTGGAAAGAAGATGGTTTAACAACCAACTCAGTAAGATTGAAACGGTTATGGAATTTTAAGTGAAGCCATGTGAAGGGTGAAGGTTTTAAAGGCTAAAGTAAAACGATGTGCAGATTCTTTCCAGAAATACCAGCTTCTGTCCACATATTTCAAAATTGCATAACTAATTCTAGAAAAAATGTTTTTGGAGTGATTCAAATTCTGGAATGTTCATCTTTGTGTCTAATATATTTCTCTAGAAGGAACTGATCCGAAATTGTCAGTGGTTTAGCTTTAGTTTTGAAATGAATGCAGCTGGGTAAGATTGTACTGAAAACTGAAAAACTGCAGAAAGTAGTTCTCTTGTTCAAAGCTCTTTTGGTACCCAAAATGGCTAGTTAAGTCGACTCTAAGACACCTATAGAGTACATCTAAAGCTCATAAAGACCTAAAATTTCAGTCATCCTTTAATACTAAAAAGAGGAGGTCTTGTAGCTCAATAACATGATGTTTTGAAGACATGGTGTTTGGACAACCGTAAAACAAATAAACTCTTGGATCAAGCACTACTTTAATGTTTAAGATAACCATGGTCTAGCATAAATCCAACACATCAGAAAGAATGAGAGGTTCAAGGTTAAAGCAACAAGGTTCCAACAACAATAGTGACAAGTTGTAATCTGCAAGAGTTTGTAACAAGAACCAAAAATAAACAGTGTTAAGGAAAGGATGATACTCACCAAAGACCAACCAAAATGGTGAGTTTTTCTTGAGGGATTCAACATAAAAGAGAGCTGAGGGAGTTGATTCGATCGAGCCTAGTTGCAGGCCAATAAGTTCACTCAATCTCGAACATGCAGAGTGAAACAGAAACTTCTCAATATGTGGAAGAGTTGTTTTGAACATATTGAGCCTAAATATTGAGGAAAGAAATAGGAACTTGATAGCTCAAGAATCTTACCAACTGTTGGTATCAGTCTCAAGCAAGATGGGGGGGGAGTCGGGTAGAGCAAGAGAGGGAACTCAAGCAGAAATCCGGAACAGGCTCGCTTTTGAACAGCTCCCACTTCGATGGGTGTACAGGTCTCAAAACGACTCTAATGGAGCTGAAATATGAACAACTTTTATGAAGAAAGTTTTTTGATCGGAGGTCCCGAACTAGGCGTTTCGGGCCATGAAAACACACTGATATGCACAGGAACGAGAGGAAGGGTGAGAAGAGGGTGGACAACAATCTATGGCCTGGGTTCTCCCTTTTGAAGGCTTGGGATAGTTCTCTAGGAGGAGTTGCCCTTTGCATGATGGCAATGTGGAAGGGAAGAGCTAAACGAGGTTCCCCTTTCTCTCTGCCCAACTTTGACGTGGACAAGGAAAGAAGAAAGGCTGGGTTTTGCGTGTGAAGGAGAGGCTTAGCTTGGGGAAAGTAAAAGATGTGGTGACCCGAGAGGGGGGTCCCACAGCGCCGCGACCCCGAGCCAAAGAGAAATCGACATGTCACGCATGACATCCCGATGACTCATCAACCCGAAACCGCAAGGCCTTTTGGGTTTAGTTGGTTGGTTCACAAAACATTTTCTTGGACAAGTCATTCTAGCAACCAAACAACACATTTTCAAAAGCGGAATTCGAAATGGGCCAAGAGTTTTGGGCTTGCGATCGGAGCCCAATTTGGAAAATAAAACAGATCACTGAGTAACTACAAGTATGGGAGACACGCCCCAGGGTTACGGGTCTCCCGGAATTTTTGTAAACGAATAGGAAATAAATAAATAAATAAAAAAGTAACTAAACAAGTGATTTCAAAACCCAACAAGGGACCAAAACCTTCTTTTAAATAAGTCAAAGAAGAATGCGCCAAGCCGAGCCATATGCCTCCTTCGTACGCTCCCCGACCACATGCTCGAAACCTGTACACTATAGTAGGGGTGAGCTTTCATCCTCGCATGCCCAGTAGGGGCCAACCCAACCATGCTAGGTTTGAAAAATAATATACTTGAAAATATTACTACATAATATTGTGCACGTTTATCGAAAAATGCTTTAAGAAAAGTGGCAACCACAAACATTTGTTTTCTTTCATAAAATATATGCAGTATGCTTCACACACTTGGAGCTCCGAGATACTTACCTGCCGGCTAAAGTAAAATAAATCAGTGACCGACCTAGTTCGTCCTGAGTACGAGAACCAGCCAACTACTCTGTAGTCTTTGTGACTACAGGTAGCGAAAGTGTCCATTTCCTGGCTCTGAGTCTCCTATGACTGGTTCACTGTCTGTACTTACCTTTCCCCGACAAACATAGGAGCACAGCCCCCTCCGGAGGTTCACGGTTATCGACACCGTGGGATCCCTAGGAATCAACGCGTCTAGGTCCCATTCACTTTCAGGTCACAAGTACACACATACAATGGTACAGTATCTCAACATGCAAGTCTAGCCTCCGTTTTCACAATTAGCAATTATCAGTTCTGAAAACACATGTATCACGAGGCATCGACTGATGAACAACCAAAAACGTTCTTGCAGGCAACATACTATCTTAGTATAGCATTCCACATATACTGAAAAGCCTCTAACAAGGAAGGGACAACTCACCCTACCTGGAATTGGAGTGCTTGCCCACATTCGGGTTCATTCCCGACTTTCGATCCTTTATCCAAATCCAAGTGCACCCGCTCGGGTCCTTTATAATAAAATTATATCCGATGAGTAATTAATTCATAACTCACTTTAAAATTCACCAAATAACCAAGATCGATAATTATCAAAAACCATTCCCGAACAACTCACTTAGAATAGTAAGCCCATTTGTGATATGGTGATCATACCCCAATCAATAATATAGTTCGGATTAAATATACTGTCTACTATTCCTTTTTATTTCAATGAGGCCAATAATTATTTGTTTCAACCTTTATCAATTTAGGAAACTACTTTCTTTCTAAAAAAAGAAAACGTCCTTATCACTCCGCTAAACTTTCGCCAATCCGAGCGACCAAAGTCGAGTCGATGCTCACGTTTTACGAGATCGGTCAACCTTGGTCAACTCTCGGAGTTGATTTTTGACTTTGTCTTTTGACCAAATAATTCCTTTATTTACCATTATCTCTTATTTATTAAAAATAAATAAGTAAATAATTATAAATAAAGTTTTACTTTCACTTTTACCAATTTACTTCTCCTTTTTCACCTTTTCACTTTTACCATGAATTTCACCTCCACACTTACACTTTTACTTTTTACCTCCTTTTTACCGAATTTACCTTTACTTTCACCTTCTTCACTTTTTCACCAATTTACCAAAGTAAAAGTCATTTAATCAACTTTTACTCTTTCCTTCATTTTCTTTATTTTCTTCCAAAAATAAAGCCATTTCTTTTCTCTTCCTTTTCTTTTTCTTTTGGCCAAAACTACACAACAATACTCACCAAAATCTTCAACACCAATTTCCAATCCTTTGAAAATTAGACCAATAAAATCCTACTAATTAAACTCTCTTCAAATATCTAATTTTCACAATTTTTCCAACAACAACAATATCTCAACAAAATCAAAATCAACCAAAGTAATAGTTACAGCCCACTTCATAAAATTGATTTGATCTCAATTACCAATCTGTTTAAGCCTTTACCCAAAGTAAAAGTCATCTTAAATCAACCTTCCTTCAATTCGTACACCAAATTACATTTATGCATCTTTTACTTAACAGAACACATCCACAATAATTTTCAACACCAGCAAGACCAAAAATCCGGACCCCTCCAACAAGGATAACCCATATATGCTGCTGTGAACCGGCTGCTCTATCACCACTCCCTTCTCAAATCCCTAGCAGCATACACAATTAAAATCAACCCTCAACCAATTTTCCGTAACCAAAACAGAGTTCAAGAATCCTTACCCATCTTCGATATCAATTCGACTGAACCAACAATCTCTCTCTTCTTCATCACTCCAAAAACGCAGAAGCCCACAACCCCTTCCAGACTCCATATATGTCGAGCTCCAGTTTTCTTCATTCACCTTTGAGCTTGAGGTTCCAAACTCCAATCCAGAAAACCTAAGTTAGAAACCCAATCCTTTCCAAATTAAAACAGAGGCCTCAACACTGAACAGGGTGACGAAATTACCTAATCGTGATGACCTGGGAGTATGTCAACACGAGCGGCGGAGCTGCAGTGGCTCACGTACTGCCACCGGCGCGTGTAGTGCGTGCGGTGGCTCCGGTCAGAGTTAGAGGTCAGGGTTATCGGGTTTTGGTCAAGGGGAGAGATGCTGACTCCATGTATGGTGATGGTTTGGCTCGTTTCGGACTGGAGATTGAAGAACGAAGGCATGCAGAGCTCGATGCCATCGGTGGTGGCGTGTACGGCGATTCTCCAGCGTTGCGTTGGTTGGGGTAGCTGCCATCAGGGTTTTGATCTCCGTAGTCTACTAAGTTGAGCGGTGGTGGTGGCGTGGCGAGGCTGTAGCCGGAATCCGAAGGGAGGTGGCGACAGTGGCGTCGCGGTTCGGGAGGATTGCAGGTGGAGGCTAGAGTCGTTGCATGTTGTCGATTCCGAGTGGGCTTTGATCTGGTTTAGGTTCTGGATCGATTGGAGGAGGCGGTGACATGAGGTGGTGGCCGGAGATTGGGTTTCCGGCGTTTGTAGAGGGAAGGAAAAGAGAGAGTGAGGTCGGGGGAGAAAGGGAGAGATGCGGCCGAGAGGGAGAGGAGAGAGTTTTGGGGCTTCTAGGGTTCTCTAACCCTTTTATACTAGTGAGTGAGAAATGTCGAATTTGCCCTCGCGTCAAATTACGTAATACTCCTTGCAGATCGCTTTCAGGTTTTCGGGCTCGTAACTTTTATTCGTTTTTCACCAACAATTTCTCTAACAGACACAATATTCAAATTCGCTACAACCCAATTCGTATTCTATTCCAATTTACTTCGACAATTTGTCTCGATAATTTCTAGTAACAATTTAGGCCCAAATAAAAGAACATTGGCCCAAACTTAAATCACATGGCCCAAATTAAAGAATCTTGTCACCAAAGAAATCTTCAAACTCAACTCCTTCACTTGAGTGACCTTGTGAAAAATCTTATTGGTGAAAAATTTACCGTCAAAAATTAAACAAAATTTTCGGGGGCTCACAAAAGAATTGGGGTAAAAATAATAGGCTGTAAAAACCAAAATGATGAGGAAAATAAAAGTAAAATAAGTAAATACAAGAAAACTCAAATTAAAGTGTTGGCAAGACCAAATAAGGATTAGGCCTCACCAAACTTGTATTTAGATAGAAAAATGGCAAAGTAAGTTTTGTCGGAATTTTGCTCGAGTTTGAAAAACATAAGGAGTAAATAAATAGTATTTTTATAAAGTCGGAGGGATGGTTGACGAGTAAGCGGGGGTAAGGCGAGTAGGAATTCAACCAATTGTTAAGAAATAAAGTAAAATGAGAAATCGTAAACGCACGCACAAGTAGATTTCAAAATTATTCAAGGATGCTATTATGAGCTACAAAGAACCTTATTGGATCAACGGAGATGTTCGGGTCAAAGGCCAACTAACTTATTGGGCTAGGTTCACTAGCATACCCGTCTGTTTGGTGTCCAAAGTAAATTATGGACTCTAACCTTAAGCTATTTTTTTTTTGTCTAAGGCCCAAGCCTAAACTGTTTCCAAAAGTCTTCAGCCGAACAAAGGTCGCAAAAAAAATTATCCTGTCCAAAAGTGACATTCGGAATTTCACGGGGTCTACACTCTACCCCCCCCCCCCCCCCCCCCCCCCTTAAAAGAATTTCGCCCTCAAAATTCAAACTAGCATGGCTGGAAAGTGTCATATTGTCATATCATCGTAACTCCAAAGTAGTCTTGTGGTGGTGCTACAAGTCTCTCTACCAGTCCATCACTTCAAGTTTGTTTATTTGGGTGCCATCCATATCCGTTGATCGTACCTTCTCTATAAAAGTAGTGATGGGGGTCCGCCGACCGGTTGGGCCGTCACTCATGTAAAGAAGAGGATACCAGAAAGAGGGTATGATGCCACTCGTCCAAATGACTGATGAGAGAAAACAAATTTGCCATTTAGTCTTGCAATTCATCGAGATATTCCAATGTTTGGGTAATGGCCCCCATGAAATGGTTTGCAATTTTTCACAAGAAATTTCTCCCTCTAAAAACAATCGCTTTGAAAAAGTAAGCTAGAGAAGAATTCAACCCATCACCTGGATATATCTTCCTATGCACGAAACGTATCATGCCAAGATTCTAGGAGGCAAGCACTTCATTTATTGCTAAGACTTCCTGACAACGTGACTTGTTACTGTCACTTCAAATTGAACAAGAAGAAACCCAATCTGTTTGGTTTAACTTACCAATTGTCAATCTTGTGATTTCAGGCTCAAAGACAGAGTAGGGACTCCACCAAAAGAACTCAATGACAAAGTGGAACATGACCCATAACAAGGAGAAACTGAACTTGAAGGAAAAAGTCGTAGAATTTGAATTAGTATCAGAATTGCAACTATATATATCAGTCTAGGATTTTCCTTAAACAGTGCTCAGTTTTACCTTTATTGAGAAAAATCTAACCGTTGGATTATCGTCAATTTCTAACAAAGCATAGTAGACGCAATTCCGGGAAACTTTCATGAAGGTTCAGACTCGTATTCACGGGCCATCAAACTTGTTGACAGAAGCAATTATGGAAGAGAATAGAATTCCCATTTTCGAAGATGAACTTGTGTCAAAAGGACTGCTATAGTACCATTTTTATGCACCATCGTCTAAAATCATAATGCACACTTTTGTTCAAAAACGTAGATGTCAAGGAAAAGGAGGAAGATTGATACCTCAATCAACCCGAAAATTGGCCGGAAATGCAGGTAAGGATTTGCAGAAAAAAATCTGAGTTTGCACGCATCCATTCTCCATAGCAGCTGGTAGACTCAATGTAATGATTACACACAAGCGGTAGTATCACTAGGATGAAAATCTCGACACTAAGTTTGCAGTGATTGGTTCTGGACGACATAGATATAGAATGGTGAAATCGGTGGATTATGTGGGTCGGTGAATGACCTATTATCGACATGATCAATCTAGTCTAACTGGTCTTTAATGTAAGCTACTGCAAAGTAAGTACCAAACTAAGATATATAAGTGTTTCCAAAGCATCTCAGCTGAAGTACCTAGCTGGAATAACTCGAGTTGGAGACCGCATTTCCGAATCTCTGCACTTGTCTTTACACTTTGCTCACTAGAACTCCAAATTTGAAGCAGCACACTTCTGTCGCACCTTCCATTACCAATAACACTCTACTCACGTACTATCCTAGAGTATAAAACATGCATTTTCTCGCCATTAGCCACGAACAAGTACTAGGGTTGTAGACATAACTATTGAGTACATAGTAAGCGGTATAGCTGTAACACGGTATACTCAGGCAATAACTAGAAGCACAATTTCGGCGCCCAATACATAAATCTTAGAGATCCATTTGCCTCACATAACTGTGATGTACGATGGAAAATGTAGGCTCCTTTACTCAAACGGCTATCGTTTCACAGTCTTCCCTAGTAAGCGATTAACTTCGTTTCATCTCACCAACAACATTTTCTTCTTGAACTTCCCAAAACTCCTCAACTACAGTGACGCTTCGTATTAGTTGCTTGTGTATTTCTTTGAAGTAGTTAAAACTATTGTGGAAGATAGAGTGTGAGAAAGTGATCGCAGCAAAGAGTGAAAAAGAAAGGAATGTGTTACTTGTAAAAACTCAAGTCAATTTAACCATCATAAATCAGTTGAAGCATTGTGAGTACCACGCTGATCCAACCTCAATTTTTGATTCCAAGTGTCGAAATTCTGCACAAGCTGCGAGAAGTTAAAGGTTGATCCTTTGCGAGAAGTTAAAGGTTGATCCTTCAAGTGGGTAACATCATGACATCCTAAAATTTCATTTCTGATTGCCAAGAGTCCTCCGTAAATAGCCTATAGTTTACCTAATACCAGGTCTAGTACCACCAACTAAAACCAAGTGACAATAGGCAGCGTAACAATTTGGAAGGGAAGAAGGCGTTTAAACTATCGAGGACAATCCTATTTTCCATTAGATCTTCATTGGGTATAGAGCCCATTTCCTACCTTGAAGGCACTCCTACTAAGTATGAGAATGTGTTCCGGGAACAAGAGTTGGAGAAAGAAAGCGTGAGGGAAACCTCAACTATTTGAATGTCAAACAAAAAGGAAGTCGGTCTCAATGAACGAATGGTGTGTTTCCTAAAAGGAATTGAATGAGGCAACATATAACTAAAAGGGTTAGAGGATGGGTATTGTTTGGGTCCGAAAAAGGAAAGGATAGGAAGTGTAGGAGAGTGGGTGTCTTTGTTTCAAAATAAGATTCAAATCTCAACAACGTTTTGTGAATGCTGCCAGATTTTTGAAATCTTTTATCAACTGCAGACCAAACTTTTTAAAATCACCCAGAATTTATTTCGCGATAGAAAGAGTTGAAAATTTTCAGATCCATAGTTGACTGACCAAACTGAATCATATCAAAGATTCACGAATTTTGAAGATCAATAGGTTGGGCAAGACAAGGCTCGAAGTGGGCAGTCCAGTAATTGACTCAGGAATTTTCAGAAAGGTAGAATTTTGCTATAGAAAACGAACATCGAAGTCCAAACTAAGGAAAATATTACCAAGCAAATAGAGATGAGACCTAGGAATGTTTAACAAGCAAAGGAGAGCTTAAAGAGTTCGAAAAGCAACTAGAGACTAGGGGGTCTAACAAAGTGACCACAAACGTCCTATTAACAAAAGTTCTAGTCTGAATCTTCCGGATCGTAGGGAAAAAATACTAGCTCCCTATGATAGTCTACAGTATCAATACGGTCTTTGCTTGCTTGAATTTCTTGAGGAAGTGGTCATCCCTCACCTTCTGCATCAAGCACAGTGTATATTTCATCCAAGAATTCGTCAACCCTCTCGGCCTCCTCAACAACCTCGTGCCAAGGTCGGGAGTAGTTTATTGTCATCCTTTCTCGCATCCTTAAATTTAGAGCATGTATGAATTGATAATTACGATCCTCTAAGCTTTCATATATGTCAGGATGTCTAGCTCTCACCGCCATGAATTCCCAAATATACCCCTATAATGTATTGACCTTTTGTCGAGGGTAGACAACTTCTTTCATTGCCTTTGTTACACTTTCAAGATCCCTATCAAGTTCGGCAATTAGGTTCCTCATCTCCACCACCTTCGAGTTCGAACGCTGAGTGCAGGAAGAGGGAAGAGCACTAGAAGAAAAGATTGGAGGGACATCAATTCGGGCAGAGGGTTTCAGTTCTACGGTAACACAGGATTCGGCTGTGCTGTCGGTGCCGAAGGAGTCCATGGAGGAGTTGGACATTTTTCTTTCAAATCTGAAAAACATATTTTTCAAAACACTTTTAGTATGGTTGATGATAATAACAAGGATTAAAGACAATCCATCGAACATGAAACTTCACACAATGAAAAGAATTAAATGCAAGGTTCATCAGAACCGTAAGCTCTGATACCATCTTTGCTGTGGCGACCCGGAGACCAGATTACCACAGCGCCGCCTCCCCAAGGAACCCTACACCTGTGACACTTAGGGAATAAGTGCTTTGGGCCTAGAATTCCTCAAGAGACAAGGCTTTAGGTTGGAGAACAAGAAATCTATAAGCCTAAGTCATTTTTAGTTCTTAGCCCAAGTTTACGAACTAGGCGAGGAAGAGGAAAGGAAGGTGGTGTTGTGTTGAATTTAGAACCTACGTCATTTTTAGTTCTTAGCCCAAGTTTACTTTAGGTTCATTGAATGGTAATTTACGTGAGTCTTCTAGGTCTAGCCCACTAGGACCTAATATAAACTCAAATAGAGGTTCTAACCCTAGGGTTCCACTTTGGTGGTAAGCAATCACACACATCATCAACCATACATAACATTACAATCAAAAGGACATATCTAATGTGTACTTAGATATTTCAAAAACGATATGCATGATTGATGGATGAACTATCGTTGTGTTGAAATTTACTTGCGCTATGTTATGTTATGTTGAAATTTAATTTCTGTGTCAAATGGGCATGCATGGTAAATATGGAAAATATTAACACTAAATGATTAGTGCAACATATATGTCACATGTCCAACGCAACTAAATGCAGAAGCTTAACATTTAATGCAAAATCTTACTTGAAGTCACTTATGTCATCCAAAAACAACGGAGATTATTCCATCATAAGTAATCATTAATAATTCAACATCACTTCCTCATGTCAATTACCAAAAGGACATAGAAATAGATACAATAATAATTCAACATGACCGCAGGGTTTGCATAAATTTGGACTATATTGTCTTCAATAATTTCAGCCTAATCTAAGATTGGTGTAACGCAAAATAGGAATCCACATTTGATGTTGTACGTCAGGGCTGCCAACCGGTGGGTGGATGTAGTTCATAGAATCAGTTCATCAACGTACTGGCAACATCTTCGGCGGATAATTCTCATTTCCCTTCTCTTCACCAAAATTCCTTCTCCTCACCCTTCCTACATATTGGTCTCCTCAGCCTTCCTACATATTGGTCATAGACTCAGTTATTATCTTCGGCGGATGTAGTTCATAGAATCAGTTTATCTACATATTGGTCTCAGTTGTTCTTAATCACCCTTCCTCCTACAAAGAGATTTAAATAATGAGTAATTAGAGGATAGGCATGGGCTATATAACTTCCGCCGTGAAAACAAATTAAACCTAAACTAAGACTGTAATACAAAACTATCATCAACAAATCCCCAGACATGCGTCTCATCAATATACACACTTACCAGATCTAAGCGACCCTCTAAGCGCCTCTAAAATCTAATACAAGGGACTTGCGAGCTGAGCTTATGCAAAAAAAAAAAACAATGTTGTCGGATGTTTCACTTCATCGACCTCCTCTCAGTGCTCTACAAATTTTACACTATTTTTTATCAATGATGACGACTACTCTTTGCGGTACTCTTTGCCTACTCTTTCCGAGATCCCTCTTTCCTCTAATAGGTATACTATGTGGCCGCTGGGAGTAGGACGTGGCTGTTTCTTTTAGGATTTGAAAGGGGATGTGGCTGTCACGCCCCTGATTTTTAACACAAATAAAAATAGATATATAATCTCATAATTACATATGCGTGATCGTTCAACGATCAATACCAAGCACCTGGAAACTTTTTCTCCTTTAAAATACATACGTATTGATGCCTTGAACCCACTATGTCAATATTGACCCGCCCACAGAGTCATATATTACATAAGCTTACTAATTAAATTGTCAACAACAAGATAAAACGTAAAAGCTCCTCAGAGTTTACTACATAGCGGAAGTCATAATAATGACAAAGCCAACCAAATTTGCTTTCTACCTGTTCTGCTGCCAACAAGCTACCTCAGCTTCAACCACGATTATCCTATCCTGCAGGATTAATCCCTACACCGTTTGAATAGTGTGCCGGGTTGCCACACAACAAACCCGGTAAGCTTTTGCAAGCCCGTATGAGTAACTCAAAACAGTTAACCCAACTCACACCAGCAATAAGGAAAACAACTCACACTTTGATTCTTTAAAACACGAAATAAAGGAGAATAACTCGCACTTTAATTTCCTGTCAAATCAAAATAAAAGAAAGCAACTTACACCTTGGTTCCTTTTAAAACGAAACATAGAAAGCAACTTATACCTTGATTTCTATCAAAATAACATAGAAAGCAACTCACACCTTGATTTCTATCAAATCGTTAATAAGGAAAATAACTTGCACCTTGTCCTTTTAAAAACCGTTAATAAGGAAGCAACTCACACCTTGTTCCCTAAAAACACGTAATGTCATGAGTTATCAATAACCAGTTCCTGTTACCCCATGAATTACCTATATGGCAGACAGATTAGAGCTCTAACTGAAAACGTAACCACTCGTCCGGCCAAAGACGTGATTACCTGATATTTTGCACAAGGTCATAGACCTTCAGTCCTCAGGCCGCACAGTCCCTTAGAGCAAAACATTAAAGGAGTCGCACTGGACCCAAAATGTTACACAAATCACAACACTTTTGAAAACAATCGAAATCAACATTTCCATAATCATTGTTTTCCAAAAAGCCATAACACAAAACAATAAAAAACATCATTCCATGCATATTGTTTTCATACACAAATCTCAACGCTTTTCCCAAATTTCAACGCTTTTCAAAACAAATCGAAATCAACATTTCCACAATCATTTGTTTTCCAAAAGCCACAACCCAAAACAATAAAACGCATCATTCATGCCTATTGTTTCCATAAATCCACAAATCCACCAAAACATATATATTTCACGTAAATATATATATACGTAGTCATCCACTTAGCAATGCCTACTAATACCAACTATAGTTTACAGTTACTAAATAACTCTCAAAACGATAAAGGTATTCCGTTCGTAAATGAACCTTGTGAGATTACTCACCACGAAATTTCTGCTGCGTCTTCAATACAAAACAAAACAGCCTAACCACCAACTAACCATCCAAGAATACTTTGTCAAGTACTTACGGAAAGTACAGCCTTGATTCAGTCAATGAAACACAAGGAATAACGTTAGAAACCCTAAATTGAAACCAAAATTCCCAAAGTGACGCCAATTGAGGCGAAACCACTTCCACGACCACCCAATGTCTCCGGAATACTTATTCGATCGATATGACCAAACCACAAGTCCATCAGACGCTCGGATCCTCACGGATCGAATCATCAAACGGTCCAAAACCGTAAAATCACAATATATTCATACGATCTCCCAAGGTTCTAAAAAACGCTAGGCGCTAGTCGGGCGGTGCCTCGAGGACTAGCGCCGAGGGGCCTAGGCGGGGACTAGGCGGTTTTAATTTTTTTCATTTTTTAATTATTTTTATGACATATAATTATATAAATAAAAATATCTAAAGTCTAACAATTAATTATAAATTTAAAAATAGTTAAAATATAGAATAAAATTAAGAATTTAGCAATCGCACGTCACGTTTGTTATAAGAAATATATCCTTTTATTTAGATTGAGTTTGTTATATCATTATCAATAGACTATTTTAGCTGGTGTGTTGTATGACTAGTTGACTACACTATCTTGCTTTTATTTAGATTGAGTTTGTTATATCATTATCAGTAGACTATTTTAGCTAGTGTGTTGTATGACTAGTTGACTACACTATCTTGCTTTTATTTAGATTGAGTTTGTTATATCATTATCAGTAGACTATTTTAGTTGGTGTGTTGTATGACTAGTTGACTACACTATCTTGGTGGGTGTATGATTGCTACACGTCTGCAAAATGCATGTATATCCTTTTTATAATATTAGCAAATGAAACCTCCTTTGCTGGGTTCCAATTTCTCTCTCTCTTCGTTAACCAAAAAAAAATTTCTCTCTCTTCTCTTCCTTTGCCTCACTGCATCTCCCGCTTACAATCCCACATCCGAGCGGACTCACTCGCACCAGAACCAAGCCCTCCCCCCCTCTCTCTTTCTCTCCCTTCCTCCCTCTTTCTAGTCATCGCCGGAACCACCACTGTCCAGTCAACTAGTCAAGTCGCCGGCGCCGGTGCCGGCACTGGGTTGTCAATTTTAAATCAATCGAGGACTGGGTTTAGTTCAAAGAGTAGTCTCTAAATGCTTTTGATTTTTGAATCTTCTTCTTCGTCCTTTTGATATCTGACCAGAATCAAAAGAAAAAAAAAATTCAGTGCCCAGCGCCTAACAGATCCGCCTAGGCAGCCTACCCTCCGCCTAACCCGCCTGGAGGCCCGACGCCTAATCACTTCGCCCAGGCCAAAATCGGGACGGGATGTCGACGCCTAGCACCTAGGCGCCGCCTAGCCCGTTTTTTAGAACCATGCGATCTCCAAAAATTGCATATTATATATCGAAACACTTGTATCGATGAGTAGATGATATATAAAACCAGAAACTATCCATTACATGGCCCGAACGCCGCCACCGGGTCAAACTCGACCACCGAAAAATCATGACCAACAAACATGATCATCATGACGAGTAGAGAAACTTTCATGCCTGGAGCTAAGCCTAGATCGGTCTAGATCGTCCTAGATCAAGCTTGCAAGATCAACCAATCGCTGCGGTCTGATCAAGCTCCAGATTCACTGTGCACCGTTGATCTTCAACAAAATCATCCCTCAAGGCGGTATGAGGATGATCAGATGGAGGAGGACATCCCAAAACTGAGAAGGATCGGCCGAGAAGTCACCGGAAAAGTGGATTTCAGGTCGGGTCAGTCCGCGAGCCACTGTTCAAGCCTGCGATCTCCACTTTTCGGTGAACCACCGTGCAAACCAACACCACAAAGTAAAGCACGAGGCTGGTCTGAGTCAGTTTCGGCTTGTCCCGTCGCCAGAGGTGACCGGAGGTGAGAGAACCAGTCTGGTCTGCGGGTTTCTGTCGGGTCTGGGTTGCGCGGAGGAGAGAGAATGGAGAGAAGAAACTTTCCGGAAATAGAAAATGGGATTTTATGAAAATATTTTCAGAAATTCCTTATTTATAGCAAAATGGAAACTTCTTCCAATGGCCATAACTTCTTCATACAAACTCTGATTTCCGCGTTCCACATGTCCACGAACTCGTATCAATGCGTTCTACAACTTTTGTGAAGGAAGTTTTTGAAGAATCTTAATGAATAAAAAGTCAACCTTTGCCACCCCCCTAAAACCATATTCTTCAAATAATTATTCTTCCGAAACACTTCCGCTCCATCCACAAGCCACGCAACCGTGCAATAACCACAATTTAAATTCCGGAAAATCCTCGGAAAATAAATATGAATTTCTGGGGAATCACAGTAGCTGTTTCTCCTTCACCGGAAACTTTAACCTACATTTTACCTCGTTCCGCATATTACCTGAATACTCTCCGCCTTCCACATTGACGACAGCGATTTAACTGATAACAAACGTTTTCTCTACAATTACAATGCTGCCCTTCTAATTCAAATCCTGAGGACCAGAGGAAGCCACGCCGTACGGGCCCACGAGGGCGCACCCTATGTAGGGCGCATTCCAGCCGCACCCGTAAAGACATGCCACATTTACACGGTTAATACTTAATAGACGTGGCAATGGATTAGTAGTATAGTCAACAAAACATGTATCTAGCATTGAGATGGGTATCAGTTGTACTCACACAACAAAACAAATAGGTATCAGTTGTCCATAGTTAAATCACACAATGGTATAGGAACCAATATGTTGTATGACTTGTGAAGAATTCAACACTGAGCCTCACACATACAACAGTTGTTGGTTGTTAACCAATATTTTTACAACTATCACACAACAGTTATTTCATGAAATCTGTAATGGAAAGGAAGAACCAACAACAATTCCCATATTTTTCTGTTGTATGACAAGTTAACAAACAACAGTTTGGTATTATTTTTGTTGTCTGAGTGCCATTTCTATGTTGTATGAGAAGTTAACCAACAACAGCTTGTATTTACTTCTGTTGTCTGATTGCCATCGAAACAACAATTGAATACGGTGCATCCAATTTCTGGCATTGGCATGCACAAAATTGGCACAACGGTTATAATTGAACCATTGACTCTATGATCGACACACAACAGTGTTTCACCATTGTTGGAGTATGCTCATCACATAACACCAAGATAGATGACGGAGATGGCCAAAATCACACAACGGTTTTTCACTGTTGTCTAATGCACTTTTTGTAGTAGTGTTTTTTTGCAAGAATATAGATGATCCTTTGGTTGCTAGGTGCATTTATTCTGGAAAAGGTTATATCATTCCTCTGAATCAATGTATGAGCTATTCTGAATTATATGAAGACATTTTCCATACGTTCCAGTGTTTTCCAAGTGATATTATTGAGCTTCAGTATTCAGCTCCTAGTTGTGAAGTTTGTTTTCTTCGTTCTGATCGTGATTTCCATATGGTGTTCTGCGGTGCTAGGGTATATAAGTTAGATTGTGTTGAGATTTCTGTTTCAAAGATTGTTGGAAGTTGCTGCAAAACATGTTCAGTGGATAGTTGTTCGGCTGTTATTGATGAAGACGATTATTTGGGGGAGGCATTTAGGACTGAAGTTCACAAGTTGTATTTGTCTGATGAGTGAAGTTCTTATATTCATCATGTCAGGTAGAAGTTTCATGGTGCAACTGAGTTCCGTGAGAAGCTCAGGAAGTATGCAATTGCAGTTGGTTTAGAGTTTGTGTTTTTGAGAAATGATTTGGACCGTATTCATGCAGTTTGTTCAAATGTTGGAACCGAAGGTTATGATTGGCATCTTTGCACTCTTGCGTCATCTGCCAATGGTTGCCTTTATATAAGATAGTTGAATAATATACATACTTGCAAAGGTGTAGTTAAGACTCAAAAACATAAGCTTTTGGGATCCAAGGTTGTCAAGACATGCATTACTACCGATGTTATCTATAATCTTTCATTGAAGCCAAGGAAATTATGAGTAAATTTAAGTCAACATATGAGTTTGATATTTCCTACAAGGTTGTCTTGAAAGCAAAGCAAAGGGCTAAGGAAGCGATTTATGGTTTTGATGCAGGAAGAACAGATGATGGAAAAGCCATCACGTGTCTCGGTCTTTCAAAGCCTAGGGATGAATGATCCACCCCGCGTCCCAATCTTTCAACGCTTGGGAACTCAAACGCAACCTCGTGTCTCAGTTTTCCAGCATTTGGGCAACACTTCTTCATCATCGTCCAACAAGTCACAAGCAAGCAAGAAATGGAAGGTTAAACGACACATTGAGGGTGATCTTCAAAAAGACAGTGGGTTCTAAGCCAGATAAAAACATGGAAGAATCAGTGTCAATGAACTGTGTTTCGTTTGAAGAGGAACCAGACCAAGATCAGGCTTCAGAATTCATTGACACCACCCAGCCTGCTCCCCCACAAATGGAAGATGGAGGACAAGCAACCATTGATGACCTCTAAGAGATCAACCTTGGGACAATTGAAGACCCAAAGCCTATATTTGTGAATGCCAGATGAATTAGAATGATACATATCTCTTATCCAGGAATACAAAGACATCTTCGCCTGGGGCAATCAAGACATGCCAGGTTTAGATCCAAAAGTGGTAGTTCACAAGTTAGCAGTCTCAAATCAGAAACACTGGGTAAAACAAGCTCCTTGACCCTTTCGCCTAGAGATCACTGTTCAAGTTAAAGCAGAAGTTGAAAGAGAGTGAGAATCTCACTTACCGGTCTGTGCATTAGTGTTACATTTCCTTACTCTTGCTCTTGGAAGATTACTATTTCTAGCTTCTTCCCCTTAGTGGGATTATCATCCTTCTATTTTCCACTTGCTTCTCAGGTCGCTTCGCAGCCTCACTTCTCCATATCGTTTCGCTGCCTCGCTTCGTCGGAGCCCTAGATTTATCGATTTAGAGAGGATTTTGATTTTGGGACTGTTTTGATTATGGGAGAAATGGCTAATACTGATTTTGCGTAATTTGTTTAAAATTTGAGTGCTTTTCTCTTGTCAAATTTACGATGGGCTAACTGCCCATTAGTATTGCTGGCCGCACGGGCTTCTGAAACACATAGCCTACTCCGATCTTGGTAAAATATAGTGATTATTTGTAGTTATTGGTGTTTCCCTCTAAATATTTCACATAATTTACGCTGCTACATACCTCCAAATTTATATGACAATCATACTTCAATAACAACGGATTATATGGGACAACCCATCTGTTATCAATTTCCACTTCAGTATTTCTATCCAACACAACATATCTTCCATCATTGTGCCTCCTACATACCGAGTAACAGTCATTTCCTTACACTGTAAATTCAGAAAACCGTTTTGGATAACCTCTCTTGCAACTACCATTTTTCATACATGAAGAGTTTTCATTAAAAGTTCCGCATGGTCCATGTATCACGTGTTTCAGTACAACAATATTGTACAGCTTCGGTTCTTCATTTCTACAGGAAATTTCTAGCCATATAATGTGATGATAATCATTAGGTATGTTCAATTTGTCATTCTCATCAAGAACAATAACCATGTGACAATGTGGCAAACCTCTTTTTTGAAACTCAATGACATGCACATGAGCGATGACCTTATCAAGAACTCCGATCTTGTAAATATCTTTCTTTAGATGTTCATATTTTCCACTGAAAACTCGAGTATACAAATCTGGTCGATCTTGTGACGTTTGACGTGGGAGTAATTCATTTGCTATTTCCTCCCATGCTGGATTACATGTCATGGTTAGCAATATGTCAGGTTTACAATATTTTTGAACTACTGCCATAGCATGAGAAAGGGTTGTGTCTACATATGTATGGTTTTTTTTTTTGTCTATATGGTTCTATTCTTTTTTGGGTACAGCACTCGTTTGATCCTCTATCCCATTTATAAGGAGAAGAGTTAATCATCTTCCCACTTAAAAAAAAATAAACAAATACATGCATCGACTTCACCAGCTTAGAAAGTCATGTGAGCATTGGTATAATTCTGATTGAATGGTTGTTCGATTACTTTGTAACCATTGAAGCCTATGTGCCTCGATCTTTACATAATTGTCAATAATGTACTGTTATAGTAAGCAACCACCACGTAATATTAAGGATGGATATCCTTCACGTATCTAAATCATATAAATTTGATTTAGCTTCAAATAATTCAAGATACGTACGACTGCAAAAAGTATCTAGTATATATTGAATGAAAATTTTCAGGCCAAAAAAAAAAAATAGTTATAACCTGCAACGTAATGGTAGAAGTCTCTACATGTGCATCTTGATCCATCATCGTTCTGTCTATTTATATCCCATCCATAGCTCCCATGAGGAAGTAATAAAAGATATTGAAGTAGATCATAATATCCAGCGACATTTTTTACATTCATAAGTTGCCCACTTATAGTTTGAACAACAATATCTCTCCCATTACTGACCTCTTGCAATACTATCATCCGTGGGTCTGGAAACAAAAATTAAACAGACTTGGGTATTTGATACGTTGATAGTGGTTGTTCAAGACATATGACCGGGGACAAGAGTTGGTTAGTATCCTTTTCAGATGAATTTACCAGTGGGTCAGTTACTTTTGCAGATGGACGAAAGACAAAGGTAATGGGTAAGAGTATTGTTAATACTCCAGGTATTCCTAATCTCCAAAATGCCTTATTTGTTGAAGGTCTTCAAACTAATCTCATAAGTATTAGTAACTGACTGATGATTATGAGGATGTAAATTTCAACATAAAGAGATGTGTTGTTCTTGATAACAATGGTAAAAATATCATGGGAGGATTAAGATCTAAAGATAATAGTTATCATGTACTTGCTAAAATTTGTTGACGTGCATACATGTTTGAAAACCAAGACATCAGATGATATTCTTGAACTTTGGCATAGGAGTTTGGGACATGTAAATTTTTAGGATTTGCTAACACTGTTAAGCAAAGAAACTGTAAGAGGTATGCCTACCTTGAGTGGCAAACCAGATAAGATGTATGGAGGTTGCAAAGCAAGTAAGCAAACTCGAGACTCACATAGTGCAATTAACTCTGCAACAACCACTCATCCTTTGGAGCTCATGTAGATGGACCTTGTTGGACCTTCACAAGCCGAAAGTATGGGTGGGAAAAGGTACATTTAGGTTATAGTTGATGATTTCTCTCGCTTTACATTGGGTAAATTTCCTTAGAGAAAAATTTGATACCTATGAAAGTTTTAAAGGACTCTGCAAAAGAATTTCAAATGAAAAACAATCTTCAAACTTATGCATTGTTAGGGTAGAACCGATAATGGTACTAAATTTAAGAATGCATCTCTTCCTGAGTTTTTCCATGAGCATTGTATTTCACATGAGTTTTCAGCTCGATCACTCCACAACTAAATGGTGTTGTTGAGAGATAATAGGGTTTTGTTGGATGTGGGAAGGGTGATGCTACACTTAGTTGGGGTTACACCAAACTTCGAGGCCGAAGCTATTAGCACTGCTTGCTATACTTCAATTCGTGCATTCCTAAGACCAAGTAGTAGCAAAACTCCATATGAGCTATGGAAAGGGAAGAAACCCAATGTAAGTCACATTCGTGTCTTTGGAAGTCCATGCTACATTTATAGAGATAGAGAGCATCTTGCTAAATTTGATTCTCGGAGTGATAAAAGCATTTTTCTTGGTTACTCTTTATACAGCAGAGCATATAGGGTGTACAACAAGCGAACCATGTCTGTTATGGAATCCTATAATGTGTCCATTGATGATTTTGTTGTGAGTACAGTTTATGTCAATACATATGAAGACCAATCCTCTAGAAGAAAAATAAGTGTGGAGGTAAATGAGGAAATGGATTATCTACCTGAAGATCATATCTTTGATCCTTCGCCAGTCCTGATAACAGGCTTCAAACAAGTCCAGAAAGATCACTCATCTCAAGACATCATTGGTAATGTCAATGATGGGATTCAAACTCGAAGACAAGCTACATCATTGGTAAGTAATGATTCTGCACTTGTATGCTTCTTGATTGTCAATGAAGTGAACATTAACATAATCTCTTATTGTGGTTTTGTTTCACTCATTGAACCAAAAAATGTTAAAGAAGCCTTGATTGATGATGACTGGATAAATGCTATGCAAGATGAATTAAATCAGTTTACTAGAAATGATGTCTGGTATCTTATGCTTAGGCAAAGTGAGTGCAATGTAACTGATACCAAGTAGATTTTTCAAAATAAGAGTGATGAACATGGCAATATAACTAGGAACAAAGCTAGGCTTGTTGCACAAGGATACACACAAGTAGAAGGACTTGATTTTGATGCAACCTTTAATTTGCCTTTGTTGCAAGGCTTGAATCTGTTTGACTTCTTCTTGCAATAGCTTGTCATCTACACTTTAAATTGTACTGAATGGATCACTCCAGGAAGGTTTGGGCATATGCCTTCAAAACAAAAGATTAAGTGTTTGAAGTATTCAAACAGTTTCATGCTAATGTTGAACGACAAGCTGGTAGGCAGTTAAAGTGTGTTCGCACTGATAATGGAGGAGAATATATGAGAGCTTTCAGATATTACTGCATGAGTAATGGAATCAGGCATGAACGATATGTTCCAAAGACCCCTTCAATTTCTGAAAACAAACCTTTTGTCGGAGTGAGAGAGATCCAAATCGGCCGCGAGAGTGTGAAAGAGGACTGAGATTTCATTTCGTATCAAGAGGGTGTGTTAGAAATAGATGCACTGTAGCGGCGATCACTGTACATTAGTAATTCCAATTCCAACTCATATCCTTCATTCCTTAAAGAAATTACACACAGCCCTGTTCTCTGTCTTCTCCCTCAACTCCTTCTATTCCTCCACTCCTCAGTACAATGGAGTAGCTAAGAGGATGAACAGAACTATTGTTGAAAGGGTGAGAATGATGTTATCTCATGCCAAGTTGTCCAAAAGTTTTTGGGGTGAAGCTCTAATGGCTGCAGCTGATTTGATCAACCTATCTTCTTCAGCTCTATTGAACGATAATCTTCCAAACAAGTTTTGGACCGGAAAAGATGTATCCTACAATCATTTAAAGGTGTTCAGTTGTAAAGCGTTTGTTCATATTCCAAAAGATGAGAGATCAAAGCTCGACTCCAAGTCGAAGGAATGTATCTTCTTGGGATATGGAAATGAAGAATTCAGGTACAAGCTATGGGATCCTGTCAAGAAAAATATTATTTGAAGTAGAGATGTTGTCTTCTTTGAAGACCAGAATATTGAAGATATTTAGAAAGGTGTAAAGCCTGTTAGTCCCAGAGAATATCCAATCAACTTGGATCCAGTTCCTCTTCCAAAGTCTTATGGGGGAGAAGTAATAGAAGATATTGAAGATGCAGAAAATGAACCTCCCATTTTTTACTTTCCTTGAATGTTTAATCTAAATGAAAGCACCTAAATTAAACCTATTGAACATGCAATCATAGTCTAGAAAGCTGGCTACTCAAGAACACATTCAATGCATTAAGAACAAAGAAAGGATGTCAACCAAAGTGCACAACCTAGTATGAAAAAGTTCATCTATTTACAATCCTCCTGAATTGATTTTGACTTTTGTCCAAAGCCTTTACTACTTATGAAATAGGTTCACAAAACTATTAAGTGGATTGTTTACCTAAATCTAACCCTAATTACATGCATATATCCTAAGTTGGTCACCAAAGAACATAAACTTGCAAAAGTTTTCTGTAATCCAAAATCAATCAAGCAATCTCACATAAGCAACATTGAAATCACTACAAGAGAAATTGTCTTTTCTGACCACGTCTTTCCGACGGATCCTACTTTTGGTCGGAAATATCATTTTTTCTGACAAAAAGAAATTGTCCGTCAGAAATACACTTTTTTGATGGCCATTATTTCCAACGACCACCAATCTCTCGGAAAAAGTATAGATTTTGGTTGGAAAAAAATATTATTTGGCGGGAAAACTTCCCGCTAATTACTTTTCCGACCACACTTTCATATCGTCGGCAAATAATAGATCATTTTCCGACGAGTCCTTTTTGTCGTCGGAAAATATATGTAATATTTCCGACCAAAACGCTCACCTTCGAAAAATAGTGCGATTAGTTAATGATATAGCACACGCCCAGTATTTCAAATGAATTCCTTAATAAATTGTAAAACTCATAGTGAACGTCTTGATGTTAACATAATATAAATAAGCAAATAAAAAAATATTAATTTGTGCATCACTAGCATGGAAGCAAATGTAGGTACACAAAAACTACCCAATTTTACAAATAATTATTGCTATATGACAAGAAATAAAATAGAATATGTCTTTATTATAAAATAGCAACAACTTTCTTAATTTTCGTCAGATGAATCAGATGAGTCATCAATAGCAATGGTAGATTTTGGACAAGATGGGTCGACCTTAGGTTTTTCAATCTTTATTCGAGTATGTGAAACACGAGGCTGTACTTGAGGATCATCAGCGGTGAGATCAATAAGGTAACGAGGGTCTTTTCGGAGATAAAACTATGCTGGTAAAACTCGGACTCCCGGACAAATAACGCCTGAATGTTGAGGTTCCACCTTTGTAGCCAGTAATGGAGGTGCAACAGGTTGAACACCATTAATATACTCCAGTCCAAGTGATGGGTTAACTGGATGCACTTTTACATCAGCATCTTTTTTGGAGTTATAAAAATAATCACCATCTGGAGGAGATGTAGAGCGAATATGAGCTGGTCCATGATAACGTCGACTCTTACTTGGACGCCTAGCAGACATTGACAAAATTATTAGAAAGATTGCAGCAAACAGGGAAGCAAATGAAGATGAAAAACAACTAGTATTAATAAGTCTGAGAAATTTTTACAATTTGTTGATATCTATATAAAAGACAGAAGCCCTATATATACAAGTTAGGTGCGGTTGTAACAAATGTTCTATATTTTCTCTCATGCTCAATTTTCTGACCTTAATTGAATATTTACCTTTACTCTAACTCTTTCTCTCTCCTTAACAATATATACCGTTTGTAATTTTTGTTTTGCTTTTGACTTGGCCATTGCTAGATGCTAGATTTTAGTCAACTCATATGTACTATCAATGATAATATATCCATATATATATTTTAGATTCAGAGTAAATAAATAAATATTTATACGACACAAAGCAACTCCTACCAGCATAACTTGCCACAAAGTGAGCAGTGTTATTTAAACTTCTAAGAACAAAAT
Organism: Rosa rugosa; assembly: GCF_958449725.1. Lineage (NCBI taxonomy): Eukaryota > Viridiplantae > Streptophyta > Magnoliopsida > Rosales > Rosaceae > Rosa > Rosa rugosa. The sequence goes on from NC_084824.1 coordinate 35,167,183, forward strand.
TTGCTAAAGCTAGAGTCTCATGCAATAGGCTCTCCATAACAGCATCCTTTGGGCAGTGCCCTTGCAGCTGGTGAATCAAATACAAAACTAAAAGGTTCAAGAGATTATATTAGTCAAGTCTTTATTATGTTGAAATGCGAACTCACCACAAAAGGCCCTTGAAATCTAAAACTACAGACTAAAACATACCGAAGGAACCAATGCGTAAAACATTAGAAGAAAACACATGAAACGACAATCTATCAAGAAGATTATTGCTGACTCTGTCAAGGAACATAAACGAAAGATGTCAGTTTCCCGATTTACTAAGATGCAATAAACCTCACCAAGAATCAAGGCAGGATCAGACCATTGATACTAGCATTCAACGAAAAGAAAAATTGGGAAAACCCCATTTGGATTTTCTAGAAGGACGTTAGCCTGCAAGAGATTTTACCTATTATTTAGGAAAATTTTTGTTTTACCTGTTCTTTAGGAGCATCCCAATCTTATTGGGATACTTTAGATTATTTGAAGAATTATAAACGTTGAATTTGGATTTGAATTTGTTTACATCCTAACCAAAAGCACATATAAAGGTTGCAGTATTGGGAATTTGAAGTATGTAAGTATATTGGGCTATTATCATTCAACACATGCTTTCCCATGGTCACAAGGAGAACAGAAGGTGCAGTGAATTGGGAGAATAATTCTCCCGCCTTCCCGGTGGTTCAAGGAAATAAAGAGGGAGATTGCAGAATCGGATCATGAAGAGAAGATCAAGGAGAATTGTCTCACTGATCTTGAGTTAAAGATGGTATTCATCCCATATCATTTTTGCATGATTCTAAATTGATATGCATATCGGTTAGATTGATTTGATATTCTCATTTGCATTAAAAGGTTTTTCAACATGCATATCAATTTGAGGTATTGACTGACTATGGTTAGAAAAGATTCGATTGCATATTCAAAACAGTTTTTAAAACCTTTCCATGTTTATCCTGTTTTGGTGACAAGAAGAGATTTGATTGAGGGGGAGTTTTGCTCCTCAATAAAAGGTCCCTTAAACTACATTGTGAAAGTAAAGTTTTTGGCGTTAGGCATCTTTGATTGTTTCATGTGTTGCATAGTCTTCATAAACAGATTTCTGAAAAACTCTCTTTGATATTTTACCTTTCATGCTCACTGCATTCTTTCTCACATATCATACTTGAGATCAGTGAGCCCTTGATAAAAGGCAAAAGGGAAAGATTGATTCGTTGAAGCTTACCAGACATTGAGAGATTTGAGTTTGCAGTATAGGATTTTCAAATTGTATACAAGTTGGTTGTGTTGCTAGTAACGTGGTTATGTTGAATACTATGACTTGTGATCTGTAACAATTTGATTTAATAGTGGATTGTTTCTTGTGTTAGCTACGTTAAAAGCCACGCAGTGAAGTTTCCTCAGTGGTGAGTTTTCCACTGCATCAGCAATTGTTAAAGTCTTTCTAATTGTGTTGTTTATTTACAAAGCCTTGTTTGTTATTCAAATACATAGAGTTACTGTTTCATCTGGTGTTTTCAATTGGCATCAGAGCGGGTTCTAGAACTTTCTAGTGATCCCGGGAATGATGGAACATTCACGTGATAGGGCTGCTGGTGGATCTGTAAATAGTCCTCCATGGTTCGATGGCGGATGTGAAAAATATACTCAGTGGAAGATATACATGAAATCATATCTCTATACTCAAGATGAACATGTGTGGAATATTGTAGAAAATGGCTGGAAGGTACCTGTGGTAAAAGCAAAAGGAGAAAGCTCTTCCACTGCCACTCTCAAACCAAGGAAGGACTGGACTGAGGAAGAAGTTTGTGATTTGCAAGCAGATTTCAAAGCTAAGAATAGCATTTTCACAGCCCTCTCTGAACAGGAAAAACTGAGGATCAGTCATTGTGATACTGCCAAGTAGGTATGGGACCTCCTACAGACTACATACGAAGGAAATAAAAAGGTACGTGCACAGAAATTACAAGCATTAATCTTTGAGTTCGAAACTATGACTATGGGAGATGATGAAACCGTGGATGATTTTCATGGTAGAATTCTTAAAATTTCCGGTGAGTGTTGTAGTCTGGGGGCACCCTTTGATGAAGATAAGATAGTCAAAAACATACTCAGGGCCTTGCCATAAAAGTTTCATTCAAAAGTCACTAGTATAGAGGACTCATTTGATATTGATGAGTATCCACTCGATGAGCTCATCAGAAATCTCAAAACCTATGAAATGAGGTTAAAGCCTGAGAAGAAATCTAAGGGTGTAGCTTTCAAGGCAGTGAAAGAGGTAGGAGAAGAAGAAGAAACACTTGACCTTGCTCTCTTAACAAAGGAGTTCAAGAAGTTTCTCAAAAACAAAAACTCCATGTTTGCATATGTTTTTGTTTAAGGAAACTATGCATACCCAAAAGAGGCTCGAAGATGCATTTGGTGAAGAAAGTGAAGAAGTAGATGAATGGGGCATATATAAAGCTGTGATTGGAGGGCCGAGTCACGGCAGAATTCGTGGCTTAGGTGATGGCATGATACCACTTGAAGATGAAGATGTGGACTCTTCTAGCCACACTTGCGATAAGCATCCATGCATGGCGTGTGAGAAAGAATTCAAACAAGTGAATGAGAAAGTTACAACTTCTACCAACCAGCTAGAAGATTTGAAGCAAGTGGTTATGACTTTGCTATCGAAGAACTCAACTCATTCTGAATGCGCAACAGAAGCACCATCTACGGTAACTTTCTTTTCATTTGCACTCCAAATTCTAACCTCTTAGCTTAATGACATAAATTAATTAACCTTGTTGTTGAGCACTGCTGGTCATTATTATATTTACTTATTGGGTTGTTTGTAGAGTTGCTGGTCAGTTTATGATGCTTATAACTATATGCTTAGGTTCTTTTGGATTTCACTTTATGTTTGTCTTAGTGAATAATGTTTTAAACCATTTCCCTGGTCCATTTTGCCTTAGTTTCTGGGTGGGATACAATGAGAAGTTGTCTCTTTGCGATAAGGCAACATCTTATATGCAACAGCTAGCATTCTAGTTAGCTTTAAACTTTGAGTTTGAGAAAGGTTTTCTTGGTTACAGTCATTATTCTAACACATTACAAATGCATGTAGAAAGAAAAAAAAAATGGAAAATAAGAATCATTTTGATCCCACATCGTGGCTAAAAGTGTGTTGAACGTGTTGGAAGCTTGATCGATGTCAAGTTCGATCAAAGCTTTATGTTGCTGCATTATGATAAACAGGTGGGGCTCTAAAGAGCTGGCACATCATACAAATGGAAATGACATTACAGCTAATACAACTGTTTAACAATACCTATTGCCCTTTAGGGATCTTTATTAGATTAAGTAATTGATTAAGTTCATTCTCCTTTCTGTTTTGTTTTTGTTTTAACGAAATCATATTGTATTTGGTTGGTCACTGATTGGTATAGATATGCAATAATAATAAGTTAAGATAGTTAGATCTCTTAGTTGTTGCTTTCTTGTTATAGTGTTGCTGCTGTCCAGTACTTTTTGTTTTTAATTGTGTTTTTTTTTTTCAATTACTTTGTAAGTTAAGTTATTTAACCATTAATTTATATTGTCTCTGTTTGCTTTTTTTTTTTTTTGTTGGTAGGGAAATACCACAGGGACCTCAGGTGCAAATCATGAAGACAAATGATGAATACAAGAAATACTACTTTCATGTTATTTGCTAATATTAAATAAGTACTGTATTATTTAGGTTTTAAGGCTGGGTCTTATTTAGGTTTTATTTCCTTTGCCTATTTACATGTTATTGTAACATTGTTTATAGGCTTTCTTGAATAAGTGAGCATGGGTACCGTCAAATGATCGGATCTAATCTATGTATCGCTGTGGTTTACCACAAACTCTTTATCTACCCATTGACGATAGATGGAGGATATGTAATGGTCCTTTCTGGCTTGAGTTATTATTAATATATCGATTTGATATTCTTCAAAAAAAAAAATAATAAGTGCTGTATGCTTATGTTCTATTATTAGTTCCCTACTAGTTTTACGCTTATGGTTATGACTTTTCCTATTTTGTAAGACTTCATGATGAATGTCTTGTTTGAAATAAAATGTAGCTTAATCTTCTTTATTTTGTACTCTTTAAATATTTCTCTTTTTAATATATTTTTATTCAAGAAGAATGCTTCCAAAAATTATTTTTGGTAGTTGGACGTAAAAATGATAATAAAAATAAAAAATAAAAAAAATCCGACAACCAAAAGTGGTCATAAAACTCATTTCCAACCCGTCGGAAATATTTTTTTTTTTGTTAAAATATTAATTATTTCTTTGATGGCAAAAATGATTACTTTTGACTAACGTTTTGGTCAATAATGATAAAATATTTTAGTCAGAAATAATTATTCTGATGAAGTAAGTTGTCGGAAATATGTTGTCGGAAACATGATGTCGTCGTTTACATAATGTATTTTTGACGGTAAAATATTTTTGACTGAATATTTCGACGGAAAAAATAATCTTTCTAACCACCAACGTCGGCAAAATGTGGTCGAAAATGCTTGTTATTCCGACGACTGGTCGGTAGTAGAGCATTTCTGACGAGAATATTCCCGACCACCACCGATGAAACTTTTTGGTCGGAAATATGTATTTCCGACCAAAAAATGCATTTTCCGACCGAATTTAGTCGTCAGAAAAAATGCTTCTTGTTGTAGTGAATCAACATATAGAAATCACAGCTTTATTTCAAAACATATAAACGGGCTTTAAACTATGCCCTTGACGTCATGTTAACTAGAATTCATAACTCTACGAATCAAACAAAGGAAACCAAAAGAAAGTATGAAATACACCGTGAAAGATGAATGACAAAGCCTTGAGACAATGAACTTGAAGATCCTTGAAAGTAAGCAATCTTCTAGGGACGACACAAGGGTGGATGGCGGGTAGGATCTTGATGTATTACATGACTTCTTTTCCTCCTTGCTTGAAGACGCAGAACTAGAAGACTAGAGAATGGAGAGAATATTTTCATTGGAATTTCTAAGGGGGGAGAGGTGTATGAAGTGGTGTCAATGATGCTCCTATTTATAAGAGGATGGCAACTTGGTCTCCAAGTCTTCAAAAATCTTCTATTAATTTCCAATGAATTATCTGCTCATGCCACACAGCGTCAACAAATCAAATAATGCCACGTCAACTCTGTTATGTCATCCAACCAATCAAAAGTCTTCAAATTATCACCTTGATTCTAGGGAGATTATTTTTGCATTAATTGCATGATTATTTTCTTATTTATCTCCTCAATTTTGGCCAAGGATGGAGTGTAGAGCTCAAGGAATGTATCTGGACCTATTTTCAACCTTCCTGAATATTGTAAATCCCTTAAAACTCTCCATGATAACTTCAAAAACGTCACCTTCTTGAATCTTCTTTTATTTTCACGGAAAATCATGTATTTATCCCCAAAAATTACTCCTTTTACCTCCAAGACCCTATAATATCTAAGGTTCTTCATTTTGCCGAAAATTCCCTAGAAGATTCTTGAGTTTTGAGTCATCTTGAAGACACATGGTCTCCTATCAGGTTTCCTAGCCTCATCAGGATTCCTACCTTGATTGGGATTTCTAGTCGGACCAAGAGTACTCCATTTCTTCATTTCAGCTCATTTCTGCATCCCTTGTGCCTTGCCTTTGTCATCTCCAACGTCTCACATCCTTCTCACGTGTCTTTAAGCTCATTTCCTTGTCATTTTCTCCGATGTACCTAGAAAATAGAAACTAAATTAAAAATGATTAAGTAAAGGAAATAACTAAGCAAAATATGGAGAGTTAAATATTAAAATGTCGCATTAAAATGCTCCTATCAATCAGTCCGCCAACTGCTAAGCAAACCTCCTCTAGAATTCAATAGCGACCCTAGGAACCTCAGACTAGCCCTCTCTTCTGATGGATTTAACCTGCATAGTTCTCTAAGAAACAAGTACTCTTGTTGGCCGGTTATACTGGTCACATATAACCCTCCTCCATGGCTTTGTATGAAGAGAAAGTTTATGATGTTGACATTGTAAAATCGGAACCGAAGCAGCCTGGTAACGATATCGTCGTCTATTTGCAGCCATTAATAGATGATCTGAAAGTGTTGTGGAATGGGGTTAAGGGAGTATACGATGCACTAAGAGGGGACTACTTCAAACAAAAAGCAGTACTGCTATGGACTATTAATGACTTTCCCACATATGGGAACTTATCTGGTAGCATTGTTAAAGGATATAATGCTTGTCCAATATGCCTTGACAAGACTCAACCTCATAGGTTAAAGAGAGATAAAAAAAAATGGCATTCATAAGGCATCGCAGGGCCCTGCCTAGATATCATCCGTATAGGAAACAAGCTGCTGCTTTTGATAACACCATAGAGGATGACCTAGCTCCTCTACCATTAACCGGATAGGCTGTGTCTGCTAGAGTAGAGGGTCTGAATTGTGTGTTTGGGAAAAAGAAACCCTCTCCTCCTGTCAAGGGTGTTGAAGACCAAGGCAGACCTTGCTGGAAGAAGAAGACTGTCTTCTTTGAACTAGAGTACTAAAAATATATTTTGGTATGACATAATCTTGATGTCATGCACATCGAGAAGAACTGCTGTGATGCCATCATTGGTACGCTGCTAAACATTCCTGGGAAGACAAAGGATGGGGTTGCAGCGCGTTTAGACATAGTGGAAATGGGTATTAGGGCTGCTTTGGACCCAAAAATTGGTGCCAAAAGGGATAAATTACCTCTGGCTAGTTGGAACTTGATGCTTGCTAAAGAAAAAAAATAGTTTGTGGCTCTTTTTTTGAAATGACGGTTCCTGTTCAGTTTTCGTCAAATGTAAGGAATCTTGTCTCTATGGAGGATTTAAAACTTGCTTGTCTGAAATCGCATGACTGTCACACTATTATGCAAATTCTTCTTCCTGTTGCTTTATGTTCTGTCCTTGAGAAGCTAGTTAGGTATGCGATCATCCGCTTCTGCCTTTTCTTCAAGGCAATATGTGCTAAAGTGATCGATGTTTCAAAGCTGGAAAAAATGCAAGCAAACTTGATTGTTACTGTTTGCTTATAGGAGAATACTTCACGCCTTCATTTTTTGACATTATGATCCATCTAACTGTGCATCTCCTAAGAGAAGTTGAACTTTGTGGTTCAGTATTTTTTTGGTGGATGTACCTTCGAGAGGTACATGAAAGTCTTTAAAGGGTGGGTAGATGTCAAAGGCATCCTGAGGGGTGCATAGCAGAGTGTTATATTGTCGAAGAGGCTGTTAAGTTTTGCGCTGAACGTATGCTTAGCGATGCTTCTACTGCTGGAATCCCTAAAAGTTCCAAACCACGAGCCCGTAATGCATCCAAACCACTATCAGGCGCTACCATGATTTCTGTCTATGGCAAGGAGATGCATCAAGCACATCTGTGTATATTGCAGAATACCGAGGATGCAAGCCCTTATTTCATGTAAGTCATAAACTTTTAATTATCATGAGTTTTCCTACAGTCCATGAATTGATTCATTACTTTTTTTACTTAAATCATTGAGTTTTGTGTTTTTGCTATTTAGTGAACATCTGGAATTATTAAAGCTTCTCAATCCATGGTTTTCCAAAAATGAAAAGTGGCTGAAGGATAAACAAAACCAGACCTTTGTTGTCTGGTTAAAGGAGAGGGTATGCAATCATATACTTGATTCTTAGTGATCAACAAAAAATAAGATTTCAACATTACGCTAATGTAATCTATTGATTTGAAGGTTTCAAATGAACTGCAGTTTCCAAGCAATAATGTTTCAGAAACAATGAGGTGGATGTCAAGTGGACCGAATCATGTAGTGCCGACCTTTAGTGGATACCAGGTTAATGGTGTTGATTTCAACACTAAGGAGCGAGACAATGTGCGACCAGTGCAAAATAGTGGGGTTTTTTTTGTGGCTGATGCAATGCAAGTTTCTAGTGCAAAGGATAAAAATCTCAAAACTGATGATATGGACTTCTTTGGTGTCATACAACAAATATGGGAGGTGGACTATTACAAGTTTAGGGTACCGTTGTTTAAATGTGATTGGGTTGAAAATGTTGGGGGCATTAAAGTAGATGAACTAGGGTTCACATTGGTAAATCTCAATAGGAAAGGTCATCTTAATGATGTTTTTGTCTTAGCTAGCCATGTTAAGCAAATATTTTACGTTGAGGATCCCCTCGATGCTCAATGGTCAGTGGTAGTAAGGGTCCCAGATAGAAACTACCAAGGGCTAATTCGGATGAGGAGTTAAAAGACATCGAAGTAGAACAAGAGCCATTTGAAGAACCAATGCCATCAATTGAGACTTTTGATAATATAGGTGGTGATCAGCATAGCAGTTATATGAGTCTTGGAGATTAAGCAATATGGGTGGAAAATGACTCCAATCAACGTGGCTGAGTGGAAAAAAAAAAAAAAAAAAGATTAAATTTTGTTTAGTCCCTGTACTCTGACGCTATCTTCGTTTTAGTCTCTGACATTCTCATTTAATCTGAAAAGTCCTTAATGTCACAATTTCTGTCTGATTGGTACACTCCATCCAATTGCTCTGTTTATAGTCTGACGTGGCATTAAAGTCAACGCCATGATGTAGCTAAAATAGCTTCACAATTTAACCCTACAAAATGTAGTTGTCAGTATAGGATAAGCAGGGATCGTTCAGTCCGAGGATTGTAGAGTACAACTACACAAAAATGTCAATTAACAAGAATAAAATGGGGGTTTTGAGATTTGGTTCCTAATCTACTTAAAATAACAACGAAACAAATAAAACTATATACAATGATCGACTTCCCCAACCTAGACCAACACCACTCGGAAATTACTAACTATAAAAACAGAAAATCCATTTCAACATGCTACAAAAAATGTGCCAATCTTCAATGCCTAGATAAGAGCCCAAATGAAAAGCTGTCACGGTCCAATCCATTTATCTGATTCGTTCTAATGTGGGCTTGGATTGGAAAAGTCCTTACCAAGCCCAATACTACTAATTTTCGAAAAAACTCAGCGTAATTCTCTTGTATTATCTAACCCTCAAATCAACTCACACGTACAAATTAACCATTACATATAGAATTTAACACGTAATTTCCAGAATCATTTAATCATTGAAACATGATTTTTACAACTTGTTAGAAGTATTTACTACTTTTTTAACTCAGCGTCTTAACAAATGACAATTACTCTTGGCAAATTAAGCAAACATACAAGAACACTCAGCGTGATTCTAGAATGCAAACTTTTTAACCTAACTCTGAAAATTACCTAAACACGTAAAAGGGCACAAGATTGTAACATGCATCATCAAAGAATTCTCGAAATCAACTCAATAATAAACTGAAAATCTCAAATATATTAATAAAAATATTCTGAAAAATTCACGTCTCCAATTACACAACTCGCAAATCCAAACACACAAAACTGAAACAAAAATTGTAAGTAGAGTCATAGTTACATTTTGAAGCTTTCCTCAGTGGCTTAGCAACAAGGTGATAAACTCGTCCCTGCTATGATGGTGAAGCGTCCTTGACTCAGCGCCTAAGAGCTTCGTAGATTGATGGAAGGGTGGTGGTCACGGTCTTGTAGGTGATGGAAGTTAAAGGAGAGAATTGGGCAGAGTCTCAGAATAGTTTTTGGCCAGGAAGTAATGCCCATTCTGCTCTAGATGTTGCCTATTTATAGGGGAGCATTGGTTGGCTTTTGTCGATCATACCCTTCATCATTTGGACGGATGAGATTGCATCATAATTCTTTTAATTTTCCAATGGAAACGTCTCCTTTATGGCCTTAATTCCTCTCATAATGGGGTCTTTTAACAGGCTGAAACGTCTTTCTCCTTTATTTATTTTCCAGTTGAAACATTTTTTTCCTTTATTCCCCAACTGAAAACATCTTTCTCCTTTAATTCCCTTCTTCATTGCTTGGTCAAACGTCTTAAATGCTTTATTTTCTGATTCCATCATTGCTGTTTCCAAGAGTTCCACCAGGCAAGGTTTCCTACAATAAGGATGAGAATATCAGAATGTTTTAGAGAAAATAAAGGGAATTAAAATGTAAAGACTGCAAAAACAGTCGACAATGAGGAATCCTGATCCAGCTAGGATTTTTCATGAATTTTGCATTTTCTACCTATTTTACGCCAAACACTCTACAAGACTCTCAAAATGACTTAATGACTCAAAACACGAAACTAAGGGAGAAACAAGGCTAAAATGGGGCACATACTCAATAATATCGTCGCACTTTGTGCTCCTATCACACCAACACAGCCTTTTCAATTGCAAAATGTTCATACTATCCATGCCCTTTATTATTATTATTATTATTATTATTATTATTATTATTATTATTATTTTGTCTGTTTATCTCTTCTTCTTCCCCATCTCTCTTCTCCTTCTGTATATCTCCCTCCTCTCTCCTTCTGTTCGTCTCCCTCCACTCTCAAATGATCAACCCCAAATACTCTGCCTCTAAGAGGCCACCTCCGCCTCGACACCTAGATCGAGACCTATATCGATCTTCTCCATCGTTCTGTAATTCTCGATTTGTGTGAGCGAACGAAGTACAAATCCAAGATGTCGTGCCTCAACCAGCGGTCCATTTCGACATCAAAGGCATCGTCGACGCCGACGACTGTCTTCCCCAACAAGCCCGAGTGCTTCTTCACCATGCTGAGCAATTTGTATCTGCGAGACCAAGAGAGGCCCACGGCGGTTACAACAGGCCTCCACTGATCATTCTCAAGTTGACACTTTGCCATCTAAACTCCGCAAAATCCTCTCTTACTCAACTCTTCAAGGTTTGATTTTTTTTTCTTTTTGAAATTTTTGCTCAAATTTCCTTGCTTGACCTAGTTTCCATTTGAAATTGGTGTTGTTAAATTTTTGTTCTTGATGACCCACATCAAAACCCAGCTGGCTGGGACTTGAGGGCTTGTGCTCAGATCGGGTTTGGAAATACTGCGGCGTTTTGCTTCCCGATTTGTAGCTTGAATTTCTGATGCCGGTGCTGTAGTCCTTGTCTTATCTGGTGAAGGAGAGGACAGGGATGGTGGAAAAGAAAAGGTTGGCAGTGTTGTGATTGATGGAGATGTTATTGTTTTATGATGGTAAATGATATTGTTGTTCAAATTTGTGATTGAATAAGGCTGTGCTCTGTATCTAGTTTGGATTTTGGGGCTGATCCAGTTCCATTTGGTGACTAAATTGCTTGTTTGTTTTGTCAATTTTGAGTTTTAGTTTGTTTGTTGCTATGTTTGGAGGAAGAGTGTTTTACTGGGTTTTTGAATTAATTAGTCTTGTGTCGAATTGATACTATTCTAATGTATGATCTTTCTGTTTAGGTTGAATGAAATCTTTAACCTGACATTGGATTCAAATGTGCTAAGGTTTTGTGGAAGCAAAAATTGAAAATCTATTATGCTCTGATAGGGTTTCACAACAAAGTTGAAGGCGAGAGAGAGCTGGGGTTTGGAGTGATAAATTCAAGCACTTTGGAGTTATTTTTTGGTCAAGAATGGGGGAAAAGGCAGAGGGGTATATTGGACAATTTGCATGTTACATGGCATGCAAACTGCTGAGCTGGTGTGCCTTTGAGTGCCACATGAGTAACTTAACAGTCTGATTTGACGGAATGTTAACGATGAGCATCAATCGGACGGAAATTGTAACGTTAGGGACTTTTCAGATTAAATGAGAATGTCAGGGACTGAAACGAAAAAAGGGCCAGAGTACAGGGACTAAACATAATTTAATCCAAAAAAAAAAAAACATATAGTTAAGGTTGTTAGTTCATGATTGATTTGTGTTAGAATGCCTATATGTACTGATGTGTTTGATGAAACATATATATTCCTACTACATGCGATTATGTTAGTAATTTCATTGTCTTCTGTGTTGCTTAATTTTGAGTTGTGTTAGTAATTTCATTGCTTTATGTGTTAGTTATTTCATTGTTTTATGTGTTTTTGTTTCATATCTGTTTATTGACATTAATTGTTAACATCTATTATTGGGCTAACTGTGTTTATTGTGTATTGCAAGTCATGGCTCCATCTGCAAGCACATCGAAAGTTGCTAGATCTATAGCCTTAAGGATAAAGGCGGTGCAGATGAAACGTAGTAGAAAAACCATCTCTGAACCACCTATTACTTCTCCAAATCATAAACCTGCTACCCCTAAGAAGACTTAAGCAAGACTGACAGAAGCCAACTAGTCTGCAAAGAGCAAGTCATCTGAGGATTCTGATGATGATGACAACATCACTGGTGGATTGAGGTTGCTTAAGCGAGGGATGGTAACCATGAATCAAATTACTAGGCGACTGATTCGAGGAAAGAAGCTAAAGGTGAATTCTAATGCTGATGGGGAGCCAATTGGGAAGGCAGCTAAGGAGATGCAGTCCTACATTGAGGTGTTGGCACGCACCAAGATCCCAATATCTATAAATGATTGGAGAAATGTCAAATGTGCCTTTGGATGAAAAGACAAGATTTGGAATAGTATTCAGGTAAACAATCAGTCCATATATAAGTTGTTGCTAGCTGTCACTAATTTACATTTCATTATGTTTATTTTTTTTCAAAAAACAGTAATTAAAACTATGTTACTTTGTATTCGTTAATGTGTAGGATGCTTATGTGGTGCCAAAAGAATGGAAGAAATTGGTGATTACATCAGCCGGCCATAAATGAAGAGAGTTCAAGAGCAAACTAACCAATTGGTACATCATTCCCTATCTGGATTCTCCTGAACTGTTAGAGTTCCCTCCAGATGATTTTTGATCCATTGAGATAGATGAATGGAATACGTTTGTGGCTGATAGAACTTCACAACAATTTCAGGTTTGTCTAATACCATACTTGGACTAATTTGGAACAGTTTATGCATTAATAGTTATTGTTTATGCAAATACTAACACTACTAGAATTATGCCATCAGACATCACCACTATTAAATCGGTCGGAATTGCACGCGATGTCATCATCATAACATCAGTTTGTGAAAAATCGATTTCTATTGTGATTATAAACATCGGTCGTTAAATTAACTGATGTGTAAAGTCTTGTTCAGAAATTTTGAAAAAACGCGGAGGGACTAACTTAAAAAATTTGAGAGGCGCGGGGACCAAATTTTCATTCCCCCCAACACTTAGTATTTTCAGACAAAAAACTCTCCAACCCTAGCTAAAGCGACTCCCACTTTGACTTCGCGCAGTTCCTTCACCTTGGCCGACCTCGTTCTCCCCGACCTCGTTCTACGACCTGAGCTCGTTCTCCGACCCGAGCCACCTTCAGCTCCTTCACCGACCCAGAACTGCCTGGATCGACCACGACCACGAACTCCTTCAGCGAGCTCCTCCGACCTCGTTCTACGACCTGAGCTCATTCTCCGACCCGACCTCGTCCTTCAACGATCCGAGCCACCTTCAGCTCCTTCACCGACCCAAAACTGCCTCGATCGACCACGACCACGAACTCCTTCAGTGAGCTCCTTCAATGACCTGACCACGAACTCATTCTACCACCTGAGCTCGTCACTGTCCGACCTGAGCCGGCTCGAGGTAGTTCTCCGATCGCCACCATCGTAGGTCCCCTCTCTCTCTTCTCTTCACCACCAGTGCTGGTTTTCTGGCCGGTTTTGATCTAAAGTTTGGGTCTTTTTTGTTTAATTCTTGTGTATTTGAGTTGGGTTTGTTTTTGAATGGCTTAAAGCTCTAAATGCTTTCAATGTTTTTGTTTTTGATCTTTTGAGCTGTTCATGTCGATCATATTTTATTTTTGAAACTTTTAGTTCTTAGTTTGGTCTCATGAATTTGGGTTTTGCTGTTGAAACTATGGTGCTTAGATTGCTTGGTTTGGTCTCATGAATTTGGCTTATCTGTTGAAACTATGGTGCTTAGATTCGTTAATTTGGTCTCATGAATTTGGGTTCTGTTGGAACTATGGTGCTTAGATTAATCTCAGTTAATCAGTTTAATAAAGGGTTTTGCTTTTGCCAGATCGACATCATGAAATGTCTTTGATTGTTCAAGTTTTGCGGTTTCTTTGTATTTGTTTCATTATCCAAGCTACTGTCCTTATCTGTGTGATATATTCTGCTAGCTGACTTGAGCTGTAAATGGTTTATAAGGTTTGATTAACTTTGTTTTCGTCCTTTGTTTTTGTTGTTAGTGGGGAGTTTGAAGGCTAGGACCTATTAATTTGGAATCAAAAAAGTAAAATCAAAATGCCGTGAAACAGGAACTGTGTTGTTTGGTGGTGTTGCTCTGCGCCATACCGTAATTGTATTCACTCGGTGAGACTACACCTTCTCTGTTGTATAGTATGTTTAATGAGTTGGCCATGCCTTTGTCAATTCAAATTATAAGGTGTAGAAATTGATGTAAATATTGAAACTGGGATACCCATTTAGCTCCTGCATCTCATTTTCCATTTATATGCGCTGCAATATTGTTAACAGCACTATAACTATATTTTTTTTCTTTTGGTGTTTATGAAAAGTTTCTTTTGTTACGAATCAAACAAAAACTTCTCTCAAGTGAAATGGTTCCTTTTAAATAAATAACCTGTTAAGTATCTTTTTTCCCCACAGCTTTCTTTGATTACATAGAGCAATGGAATGATGTTTGCTTTGTTTCTTGTTTATCTTTCAATTTCTTACTGATCATTGCTATTTTGTGGGTTTAATTCTGCAGGAGAAACTGTTTGGTTGTTGAAGCAATCTTTTATTTGGTGATTTTATAGTAGGTAGAGTTGTGAGAATGTATGTTGGGGTAACCTGGCCTTAAAGAGATACAGAGCTGAGCTAAATACTTTGGGAAAGGCAGAACATGCCACTGATCATTGCCTTCTGCTAACTGTACTGAGTTTGCCAGGCACAAACCAATATTTCATTTCCCTTCTGACATGGACATGCTGTTGTTAATCTTACACAAGCTCCATTTGGATTCTTTGACATGTCTATTAGTTTTCAAATGTTCATTAAGAAGGATAGAATAAGATAACATGATTGCCACATGTTGATGCCCTAAGATAACGTTTTTACATGTTTTTGTGATGATCTTTTCAATTCTGAAATGGGAAAAGACCAGTATTCCTATACCTATATTTGCAAGCAAGAGCTGCATATATAGCTATTCTCTTTATGGCTTTATGTTACTAGTTCCGAAACAACATGTTGATAATATTACTATGAATGTCCCGGACTTCTTTCTTTTCTACATCAGCAGCAATTGAGCAATTTGACTTCGATTTGTATACTTGTTTTCCGTAAGGCAGATTAAATTTATATATGTGTGGATTGAGACAATTACTAGTCATTTGGAAATTTATATATGTGTGAACAATTATGCAGGCATATGATAAAAGGGAAAAGTAAAGAAGCTTTCATTGCATAGATATCAAGTACGTCAACAAGGTATACTAAGTAATGTCATACCCTAATATCATTGAACTTCTCTTTTCATAGTTGCAGTCTGAAATACATGTCAGTATGTGGTTTTGCCAGATCAAATTATGTCATACTTAAATCAGCCAAATAGGCCCTGTAACTTTGCTATATCCAGAATTTATAGAGGATGGTGGGTTGCACTACATCATAGTCCAAAGTGTTATTATGACTTAACAGGTCATATAAATAGCAAGGAGAGGTAATTGCAACAGCAGTAGAACAAGTTCACCTTTTCCTCCTCGGAAACCATAGGTAATACTAGCATCTCTATAAGAAGGCAAAGTTAAATTTGAGTTCTCTTGTTCTGGCTCAAAATAACAGATATATAAATGTCTTTGAGCTTTGTTAATGGTTTATTTTAATGATACAAAAATATTTTATTCCACTTTAGTATCATTATTTGTATTGAAGTACTTTGTTGAATTGTTTATTCTAGGATTAATTGGACAGTGAGGCATTGGGGCAGATTATAGTTACTAGTTTTGGGAAGGGCTATTCCTTGTTGATGTTTCCATAGTCAGGTTAGATTGTCATTGATCTTTTCGTTGGTTTTCCATTTGTTTGTCTTGGTCTTCGGTATTCTTTATATGAGGAGCTTGATTTCCATTTTGTTGTTTGATGTCATGACTTTATTAATTGAGTGTTTTTTTTTTCTTTTTTTTTTTTAAATGTTTTAGCCATGGATAAATCTTGGATTAATGAAGATAGGAACACTTTAAAGTATGAAATGGGTGTTGAAACTTTCTTGATTTTTGCTGAAGAAAATGCTAGCAACCCTAAAAGAATTCCATGCCCTTGCTCAAGATGTGTAAACTTCAAAAAGAAGTCGATTAAAGTCATTAGGGGACACTTGTTTGATTACGGCTTTAGTTTGGGCTATACAAATTGGATTTGGCATGGAGAACCTACTTTGTCCTCCTGTGCTAGTGCACCTATTGGCCCTCCTCCAAACCCTCAGTTTTGTTCTGAAACTGTTAATATGTGTGAAGCTGCCTTTAATGAAGGTGATTATGATGAGGAGTCGTATCAGTTCAATAAATTTGTCGAGGAAGCAGAAAGACCATTATTTGATAATAGTGACCACACTAAGTTAGAAGCATTAGCGCAACTTCACAATTTGAAAGCTAGGTTTAGTATGAGTGATACTTGTTTTTCTGAGTTACTTGCCATTGTTGGGTCTTTGCTTCCGAAAGATAATGTACTGCCTCAATCTCTAGATGAGGCAAAGAAGACTCTCTCCAATTTGGGGTTGCAATATGAGAAAATATATGCATGTCCTAATGATTGCATATTGTTTAGGAAAGAGTTTTCTGATGCAATTACTTGTCCTAAGTGTGGTGTGTCTCGATGGAAGCTAAAGAAGGATAAATCTGTTAAAATGGGACAACCAGCCAAGGTGTTGTGGTATTTTCCTATAATTCCCAGATTTAAACGCTTGTATAAATCTGCTTCAATTGCTTAAATGCTTACTTGGCATGAAGACAAGCGAACTAAGGATGGACACATGCGCCATCCAGCCGATTCTCCTGCTTGGAAGTTGGTTGATTATAAGTGGCCCGAATTCGCTTCTGAATCAAGAAATCTTAGGTTAGCATTGTCAGCTGATGGTATCAATCCACATAGCTCTATGAGTAGTAGATATAGTTGTTGGCCCGTAATATTGGTGACTTATAATCTTCCTCCATGGTTATGCATGAAGAGGAAGTTTATGATGTTATCTCTATTAATTTCTGGTCCAAAACAGCCGGGAAATGATATAGATATCTACTTAGAGTCATTGATTGATGATCTACGATCTTTGTGGGATGGGGTTAGTAATGTCAATGATGCACATAGGAAAGAATACTTCACTCTTAGAGCTGTTTTATTGTGGACTATCAATGATTTCCCCGCATATGGAAACTTATCGGGGTGCACCACAAAAGGGTACAAAGCATGTCCAATCTGTGGTGACAACACTTCTGCTATGCATTTGCCCCATAGTAGAAAAATATCTTATGGCTACCACCGTAAGTATTTGCCACGCCATCATCCATATAGGAGGCAGAAGAAGGCATTTAATAATGAGCAAGAATTCGAAGTTGCACCAGTACCACTATCTGGAGAGGAAGTGTTCAACAGACTTCAGCATGTTGATGATGAGTTTGGGAAGGGAAAGAAGAAGAAGAAGAAGAACTCGGCTGTAGATGCAGCTGCACCCTCTTGTTGGAAGAAAAAGTCTATTTTTTTTAACTTAAAGTATTGGAAATCTCTTCATGTTCGCCATGCTCTTGATGTGATGCACATTGAGAAGAATATTTGCGAAAGTGTGATTGGTACTTTGTTAAACATGCCTTTCAAAACAAAAGACAGTGTTGCTGCCCGCTTAGATATGGTTGAAATAGGTGTAAGAGTTGATTTGGGTCCGAAAATTGGGGAGAAAAGAACATATTTACCTGCTACCCCATATAGTTTGTCGAGGGCGAAGAAGATAAAAATGTGCAAATCATTATTGTTTATGAAGGTCCCTGATGGTCATTCATCAAATATCAAAAATATGGTTTCCATGGAAGATTTGAAATTGTATTGTTTGAAATCTCATGATTGCCACATGTTGATGCAACAATTGCTTCCAGTGGCCATCCGTTCGGTGCTTCCCAAACATGTGAGAATTTATATAATGAGGCTATGCTTCTTCTTTAATGCTTTGTGTACTAAAGTGGTTGATGTGTCAAAGTTGGATAAACTTCAATCTGATTTGGTGCTGACTTTGTGTGAGCTAGAGAAGATATTTCCTCCCTCATTTTTCGATATAATGGTACATCTCACTGTGCACCTAGTTAGAGAAGTTTGATTATGCAGCCCTGTTTTTTATAGGTGGATGTACCCTTTTGAACGATTTATGAAAGTACTAAAGGGGTATGTCCCCAATCGTTTTCATCCTGAGGGTTGCATAGCTGAGAGCTACCTTGGAGAAGAATCTGTTGAGTTTTGCTCCGAGTTTTTACAACAATGTAGTTCAGTTGGTGTTCCTAAGGGTCCATCTAAGGTCTCTGGCCCACTTTCGGGTGCGAAGCTGAAGTCAACAGATGAAGAAGTGAGAGACCAGGCACATCTCCATGTGTTGTTCAATAATGTTGAGGTAGATTCATATAGAAAGTAAGTATTTTCAGCAAGTATGATTTCTCTCGCATCTTTTTTGAATATGATCATTATTATCGCATGTCTAATTTTATATCTACTGTAGGACAAATAAGAAGATTGTGGAGTAGCAATACGGAGGAAAAAAGAAGAGCAAAAAGTGGCTACAAAGTGAGCACAATCACACCTTTGCCGATTGGTTTCAATCCAAGGTGTCAGCTGAACTTAAGTGTAGACCAAACAATATCTCTCATACAGTGAGGTGGCTGGCTGAAAAACCAAGTTTTACAGTTTTTTCTTATGAAGCCTATCAATATAATGGAGCTAAATACTTCACAAAGCAGAGAGACAATGCTAGAGTTGTCCAAAATAGTGGGGTGTCCTTAGTGGCTAAGACGATGCAGTTATCGAGTGCCAAGGATAAAAATCTGGTGGAGAGTGATATGACTTTTTATGGGTTTATTGAAGAGATTTGGGAGCTCGATTATCATGATTTCAAAGCTTCCTTGTTTTTGTGTCAATGGGCAGAGAATGAAAAAGGAATTAAACAAGATGAGTTTGGTTTCACATTAGTCAACTTTAATCGGCAAGGCCACAGAAATGATAAATTTGCTTCTGCTGGTCAAGTGAAACAAGTTTTCTACATTGAAGATCCCCTTGATGTTGACTGGTCCGTTGTGCTAACGACCCCGAACAGAGATTATCATAATTCTTTCCATGACGATGATCTAGGGGACACCATCATGGAAGTACAACCATTCTGTGTAGAAATTCCATATTGTGAGGAAGATGAGAATGAGAATGATTCCACTTACATAAGAGCGAATGTTGAGGGGTTTTGGGTTCAGCAGTTCACCGCTGCAAGAGAACAATAGACGCTTCCATTTTGTATGGTATTTGGTGCTAAATACTTTTTTATTTCTGTTTTATAAGACGACTTTGAATTCTTGTTGTGATTTATATAACTGCATTAGTTTGTGATACTCTTGTTGCATTAGTTTGTGATTTATATAACTGCATTACTTGTGATACTCTTGTTGCATTAGTTTGTGATTTATATAACTGCATTACTTTGTGATTTATATAACTGCATTAAACCTCCACACTTTGTTGCCTTCTGATGGTCTTTTGATGTACATCATGTTGCTGTTGTATCTTGCTGCAATTTACTCTTTTGTTTCCCTTATATAGCATTTTCTTTATCAATTGTGAACATATTGCAGGTAGCAATGGGTTCCAAGAAGGGAATTCGCAAATCTCCAAGAGGCAAAAAATCAAAGAAAAAGAAAGATGAGGAGACTTTTCAACCTGAGACTGATGAAGTGCTTGAAGAAAAAGACGATTCTGTATCAGCCAACACTGTCACGAGCACTGAATCAGCTGCTGCTAGAGGGAAGCGAAATGTGGTTGCCATGTACAAGGTCTTGGTCAAGAAAGCTTTGGGAAAAAAGTTTAAAGTGACATACACCGACACGGGCAATCTAAATGGATCAATAAGGCACACTCTACAGTCTTATATAGGAATGTTGGCGCGGACTAAGGTGCCCATCAACATTGTAAGCTGGCGCGACGTGGACGGTGACTTGAAGAATAAACTTTGGCTCGATGTTAAGGTAATGATTTATAGTTTTCATTGTCATTATCATGTTTTGCTCATTTATATTGATGTGCTATTGTCATTGAAAAGGTGCTGATGGGCATTTGAATCTATATTAATATTGAAATCAATTTGATACACTAAGCTGTAGTCACTGAATGTTTTATCTTTAATGCATAGGATACATTCAAGGTCGCCCCTGAAAGTAAGAAACTGGTATTGACATCTGCTGGCACTAAATGGAGAGCATTCAAGACCATGTTAACAAGAAAATATGTGCTCCCATACTTGGGAAAGAAGAAGAAGTTGAGAAAGCCACCAAGTCAATATGCATTTGTTGGGAGGCAGCCATGGAGGCAATTTGTGAAAGAGAGGACTACCGAGAAATGGCTGGTAATTATAGTTTATGAAGTGAACTCTTATGCAAAATTTATACTTTATATGTGACTGAGACAATTAATGGTCTTGTTTTTTTTTTTTTTTGGCAGGAACTACATAATAAACAAAGTGAAAGAGTTCGGAAGAGAAAATATCATCATCGATTATCAAGAAAATGATATATTGGACTAGAAGAGGAGCTGGTTGTAATCTGTTTGTCCTTTGTATTTTTGGTTTCCATTTTTATGAGCTTATTGATATCTATCAAGTGAATTGTATAGTGTATTTACAAAGAGTTTTAATTTGTGGACAGAAAAAGACTTTGCCTGAAGGAGAGGTAATAGATCGTGCAATTATGTGGAAGAAAGCCCGTCAACGTAAAGATGGGGACATAGATGAAGAGGCTAGAGCTGTGGTGACAAAGATAGTAAGTATTGTTAACTAGAAAAACATTGATATAGCTGCTGATTATTAGGATGAATTTTTGTAAGTAGTGTAATTTTTGGCTTATTTTCCCCATATGTAGCTAATCTGTCTATATCTTATTAGGATGATTTGTTGGAGAAGAAAAGTAAGGGTGAGCTTGAGATTTCAGGGAGTAGTGATGTTCTTTCTCAAGCATTAGAAACTCCTGAACACCCGGGTAGGGTGAGGGGTGTTGGAGGCTTCATCAATCCCTCCACATACTTTAAACTTCCGAAGCTGAAAAGGATTAGAATTACCAAGGCAGACTTACTAGCACGTGATAGAGAATTGGAGGAGACAAAGAAAATGCTCACTGCACAGCAAGCAAAGGCAGAAGAGCTCTTAAATAAAAGGATTGCTGCATTAGAAGCAATGATAACAGGGAAGACACCCAACACTCCACCTTTGAATGTCCATGTTGTGGGAGACTGTAGAATTTCCCCTATATCGGATAAAGGAAGTATCCATGATAGAACACTAAATACCTCAAATAATCTTGATGAAGCCAAGGTGAAAGAAGAGGTTCAGGACTGCAAGGTTGTTCCTCCCTCTATTGAAATGGTAACTATATATTATTTTAATTCCAGTTCCATGATTTTTACTTTCATGTTATTTCTGAAATATGTTTACATTGGGCACTATTTGCATTTGGTTCTTCGTCTAGGGTGGCACATGTGAGTTAGAAGTGGATACCATCAGCAACATAGTTGCTTTTGGTATCGTATTTGAGGATGAGGATGTTAATAGGATGATACATGGAGTTCCGTTGAAGGAGGGGTGTGTTAGGGTGTCAGTGGATGGGGCCATTCAAGTTGAAGCACGACTTTCTTTCCCAGTGGAGGGTGAGATGGGATTAGTTGGCCAAGCTGTTGGAAGTCGTGTGGCTTGGCCTGAGAAGCTTGTTATTCGAAGAGTGAATAAGGTAAGGACCTAAATCTGATCTGCATATTGTTGTTTGAAGTGAGTGTGAGTTGTTGAAGAAATTTATTTAGTAGGATCAGCCTCATTTTGCCACTGTAGGATGTGCTAATTAAAGTCAATTTCATTAAATAATGATGTGATTTAATTTATATGCTAACAGAAAAAGAAAAGGAAGATGGATTTTGTCAAACAATTGTTTGATCAAGCTGAGCTAAACTCATTTGTACCTAAACTCATTTGTATAAACATGCCAAAACTATTATGAGCCAAACTAGTGAGTCGATAAGCACGGTGTTGGACGATAAAGTCTTCGGGTTACACAAAGAGCTCTTCATATTGACTGAGAATGTCACTGATCTTTTAGAAATGAAGAAGATTGGCCAAGGAGTGATAGCAGCATACATGGCGTAAGAACCTTCTTACTCAACACCCAAACTTTGATTTTAAATGTCCCAAGTTTCAGCAATTTAATTAGTCTATTTTGACACAGGCACCTACATGAAACTCTTACTGAGAGAGATGAGTTGGACACCTTTGCATTCATTGATCCTGCAGCCACATATAACTGTGAGAGATCGGGATTTGGTCCTTACTTAGTGGATCGGTTGAAAGAGGGAAAAGCTGATCGTATATTCTTTATGCCCTACAATCCGGGGTAAGTATTCTTTTTATACTTTTAGTGGTCAGCTGCATTCTGCTTGGTTAGTTGCATCATGTGGGCTATGAAATAATGTAGGGAACATTGGATTTTGACAATCATTTGGGAGGAAGAAGTCTACATCTTAGACCCTTTGCCAAAACCGGTCCATTACACGGCATGGGAAACGCAGTGATGAAGTAAGCAATGTTATGCTTCTTCATTTTAATTTATTTTTGACCAAGTAACATTTCTGCTGAAACTTGACACACTTGGTGGTGCATGCAGTACGGTTAAAAGTTACAATGCTGAAAAGGGGAGGGCTAACAAAGTGCCTAAATTAAGACTACTCCCGGTAAGCATTGTATATGTGGTTGATTGAGTTATAATATTTGATTTAGAGTGATAAAGTCTTTTGAATTTAATAACGTGAATAAATAGGGCGTACCTAAACAACCGGGCGGAATTGAGTGTGGCTACTATGTTATGCGGTACATGAAGGATATTATTAATGATGACACACTTTCCTTTTCGACCAAGGTATACGTATTAGGAATTAACAGAAACTTTGGTTTAAATATTAGCGCATTCCATTATGACTTACATTGATATATGTTTGTTGTGTATATATATATATATAGTGGGCGGTAAATACTCGGAAAGGATATACCCAACAACAACTTGACGAGGTGCGCATGGAGGTGGCCGACTACATGCAGACCTTGTTGTAGATTTTGACTAGGATGGGGATTTTGAGTAAGGCTAGATAGCTTTTGGTTCACTTTGACTACTTACAGACCTTGTTGTAGATTCTGACTAGGATGAGGATTTTGAGTAAGGCTAGATAGCTTTTGGTTCACTTTTTTTGTAGTAGATGAAGTGAATGCGACAATTATGAACACTAATGCTATATATAGGCATTGTTAGGCTAGCCTTGTAGTAGGTTAATTGGGGTTTTGTTTTGCTTATTTTGTGAACTGTCAATGATGATGATTTTGGACAAAATACCCCAATATTGAAATCACTTTGGTCAACTGTGGATATTGCAATATTGTATAGCAGCAGCTACATATTTTGTGGACATCAATCCTCTTATTTCAAACTGATGTCTATGTATAAAGTTTAAATCAGTTATAGCTATAAGAACTGATGTCCAGTAAGAGAGATACATCAGTTCCAAAATCAAAATCGATGTCCCATTAACCACAGGAAATCGAATTATTATGTTGGAATCGATGTACCATAAGCTACTGCACATCGTCTTTTAGACAAAGATCGATGTCCAATATAAGTATTGCCATCGATGAGGACAAGAAAACTGATGTTATGAAAATATATGGACATCGTTTTTTTTAGTGATTCGATATATTACATAGTATTAGACATCGTTCTTTTACTGGAATCGATGTAGTATAAGATGATGAACATCGTCTTTTCCCTAGAATCTGATGTTAATGTAAGTAAATAAATCGGTTCGTATAATATTCAACTGTGTTTATTGAATTAGGAATGGTAGGATATGAGTCAAATTACACGTCTAAATCATGAACAACAAGAAACGTTCATGGTAACTGATGTGTGAAACAATATCAGTCATCGTTTTTAAGTAAATAATGATGTTAAAATGTATAGTTGAGCTGTAGGATCTATATTTCTATAAGCATTAAAGGCAAAAATATGAGGGTTTAACAATATATAAACATACAAATTTGTCAGAATTTAAACATATTTACATCGATTTATAATGAAGAACCGATGTATATAATTATACCAGACATCGGCTAAAAACTGATGTCTGCATTTTCCGGATCTTTCTCATCACTCATTACGACATCGGTCGGAATTCTTTTTCTCATCGGTTTTTTGCCAATGTCTGAGGCCATAATTCTAGTAGTGTAAAATATAATGCATAATTCTACATATGCTTTGTAGGTACTCCGCGAAAAGCGGAGAATAAAGAGGAAGGAGAATAAGTATCCTCATTGAATGTCACGGAAAGGATATGCTAACTTCCTGGAAGAATTGGTCAGTATTCGTCTTAGAAATCTATTTACAATATATTTGTTATTCTTTTCGGTTTACACCAAACGGATCATGATGTCACGCGTAACTTTTCATATTTATAGGCTGAAAAAATATCGATTGAAGAATTGGATAATGCTACGATGTGGATAAAGACCCGGCAAGACAAGAGCGGCAACTTCAAAGGGCCAGCAGTGAAGAAGGACAAAAAAACTGTAAGTTCAGTTTTTCGTATTTGTTTATTACTTTTAGCTTCTTCTTCTTTTTTTTTTTTTTTTCAGGTTTTGCATCCCAAGGATAATTTTTGTGTGCTGTGATTGATGTCTATATCAGGAAAATTTGAAGAGGAAAGTGTCTGAAGGAGAAATCAATCCTGAAGGAACAGATGATGTTCTGACTTTGGCGTTGGGAAATCCTGAGTATCCTGGTAGGGTACGCGGCGTTGGTGACTTCGTCAAGCCTTCTGCATATTGTCATTTACCTAAACGCCAAAAGCTAAATGTAGAACATAGTGTCAGAGTAAGTGTTAAGAAGATTGTAGCAGAAGAGAAAGAAAATATCATTGCTCAGGAAAGAGCCAAATGGGAGTTGGAGATGAAGCAAAAAATTGCTAGGGAAATAGCCGCTTAGGAGGAAAGGTTTCAGAAATTAGAAGCGAAGCTTGATGGGAAAGAGATGCTAGCTGACTCACCCAAACCTGTGATACCGCTGAATGATTTAAGGTCTGGCCAGGGCAGCTGTTCAAGGCAACCTGACAAAGCTAGTTTGAAAGTTATTGAAATTGAAGCTACAAAAACTGCCAAGACGAAGTTAGATTTAGGAGAGGACCAGCAGAAATTAGTTGAGGAGAATGAAGTCCTTATGGATGGGTAGCTAAACATAAAACTAACCACGATTATTGAGGAAGAGGTTAGGAATGATTTAACTCCAAAAAAAATGCAATTGTGGAGCAAGTGCAAGTGCCGGTAATTAATCGCTACCCTAGCTTTACTTTCTTTTTCCTTACAATTAGTTTTCTTTTCTTTTTCTTTACAATTACATTTGATAAACCATATTGATGACATTGCTGCCTCAAATGTGACTAATGCTTACATATTTTTTGGTTTGAATTAGGTTCAGTCCAGCAATATTGTCCAGTCAAGGTGTAAACTTGCGATAGATTCATTGGACAACATAATGGCTGTTGAGTCCACCAAGCAAACTATCCATGGTGTTCCATTGGCTGAGGAAAATGTCCGAGTGTGGATCACCAAATTTATTGTTGCTAATGCTTTGCTACCAATTCCTATTAAAGATGAGATTTTGTTTGTCCGCGATGCAATTGGTACATGCGTTGTTTGGCCTAGAGACTGGGTTATACCCACTGCAGCTGATGTAAAGGTAATGTAGTTTGCTTAAATTATTTGTCATCTTTAACCTCTTTATTCTTACCAAAATGACCATGTGAGCTGCTATATTACATGATATAGAAATACTAATCATGCAATGTTATTTTTTGTATCAATTGCAGCAAG
The DNA here is from genome assembly GCF_958449725.1 of Rosa rugosa. Taxonomy (NCBI): domain Eukaryota; kingdom Viridiplantae; phylum Streptophyta; class Magnoliopsida; order Rosales; family Rosaceae; genus Rosa; species Rosa rugosa. The sequence goes on from NC_084824.1 coordinate 35,193,348, forward strand.
AAAAGCATAAAATTGTGAGGAAAAAGAAGGATACGTATGATGATTTTTTTTATCATGATAATTTGGACAAGCTGCCACCCAATTTGCCTCCACCACTTAAGACGTTGAGCACATGGGCTAATGATAACTTGAAGGATGGGGTCACCATCCACACAGCCTTAGGAGAGGAAACATTCAGATATCCAAAAAAGGTCGCCATCTTCAGAAAGGATGTGTATGCCATGACCAACATGAAGGAGCTTTCTGGCAGCTGCATTATGATGATGAGGTCTGTAATGCATTTTAAATGAAGCTGTTAATTCAGTGTTATTGTAATGATATTTTGAGACTTGTGGTTTTACAGTTTCCTTTCTCAAGTGTTGAAGAAATCGAATATGCTTGACATGATTAGCTTAATAGATCTTGCTAAGACTGGTGTTATTGGCTGTGGAAATCCGACAGAATGGGCTCGTTCTTTCTCAGCTTCTTATGGAAGAGGGAAGCCTGGTCAGATATTTTTGGTCCCCTATAACTTAGGGTACGAAAGCTTCATTCATGCATTTTTGTTTTTGTAAATATTGAGTTCTGCTCTCATCAATATAGCAATGCAAGTACCTAGATCAGATTCGTGTTCGTATTGATTATCATAAATTTGAATGTCAGCTGTCATTGGATGTTGACGGTGGCAAATCCCACTGAAGAAGTTGTGTATTTCATGGATTAGCTAAAGAGGCGACTCATCACCAGTGAATGGAGAACTATTGTGGACAAGTAAGTGCAGCTAACTTGTATATTTTTTGTTGGTATTATGTACAAAACGGTTTAGTCCTCTTTTTTTTGGAGATCTCTATCGATTCTCAATTTATAAGTTGTTAGATTCATCAAAATTTTGTGTATTGTGTTGTTTTTGAAGCTCCATCAAAATATTCAATGCACAAAAACATAGGAAAGGCCGAAAGACAGTTCAATGAAAAAACAGTGCAGTATGTGTTCCCCATCTAGCTAACTATTTATATTTGCATTTTTCCAGTTCATGCAAGGTTTATTATTAGGTACTGAAAATATTTATTTGTTTCAGGGCATTCCGGAGCAGATGGGTGACAAAACTTGTGGATATTAGATTATGCATTACATAAGGGATATAGTGGAGGACAGAAACCAAGAGTGGAGTGCTAAGGTAATCAGTAACTAATCTACTGTACTAGGGATTTATTGGATTAATCCTTTGTGATGCATATCTAAGCTTCTGTCCTTAATTGTTGTCCTTGCAGTGGGAAAAAAAAAAAGCAAATCACTATTACACAATGGAGAATGTTGATATTGTCCGGACAGAGTGGACAAAGTATGTTATGAAGTTCAAAGATAACTAGTGTGTAGGTTAACTAGTAGTTGGAGATATGTAGCTTCAACTTTTGAACATGCATAGTTGATATATATATATATATATATATATATATATATATAGGCCAGATTTTGATTCCAGTACTGCTAGCTATTTTGCTATGTTGTTTAGTTGGTTGCCCAGATTGTGTAGTGCTTCTGGTTTATTAGCAAGCAGTACTGCATGCATATATTTTGTTGGCTGCCCAGATTAGTAGATATAGGCCATTTAGAACTGATGTTGATGATTAGGTTTGTGTACATAAGAAAGTGGTGGATTAATGGAAATTGGAATGAATGATTTTGGATGTGGATTTTATGGTTTCAGGAATAGTCAATTTTAATTTCCAGAATGCATGCATACCAATTGTAACAGGGGACTACTAAAATGTGTCGTCTCAAATTGCAAGTTACAACAAAAGCACACCAAAACATGTGGTTGCAGCTGCACAGAAACGACACAAAAACCAATTGATGATAGACAGAGTACCACTGGATTTGTTTTTCTATGCGAGATGCAACTTTCATATGGACTTCAAATAAGCAACCCATTATGACACTTTCTAATGAGAGACAGAAAATGTTGCTGCAACATCATGTGTTTGTCATGAGATTTGGCCCATAAATTTGTTGAAAGAGATTAACTTGGCACAAAAGAAAGCTACATAAGTTTGCATTAAGAACAAATATGCAATACTGTGGCCAAGGATTAAGTGATCCTTGGAAAGAGCAAGCACTGACACAAGGTATCATAAAATCAGAGAATTTGTGAACAAGAGAAGATTCAACTCAAGTTTGTCAAGTTAGTTAACAGGTGTTGCCCCAGATTTCACCCTGAAATCTGAAGTGGCCATGCATAGCCCACCCTAAAAGTGGACTACCCAAACCTATGATACACAAATGAACACTTCTACAATTTACCAACCATTACTCCAACTTCAGTGAGCCTTCATGCTCACCTCAACGAATTAGCTTCCACCAAGTAATTTACAAGAATTCTTAAACGCAAACCTCAAACCTCGAATCAGAGCGTTCTAGACTAGAAACTTAAATAATTTACAAGTAGGTTAAACGTGTAATCTACAACAAACATGAAAGAGGTGGACACTATGCTTCAAGTCCTACGCACGTTCGATTTCAACTAACTTGCAGTCTGGGCAACGTAAAACTGAAGACCCTAAGGAAAAGTATATATTAAAACTATCAGAGTGAGTAGATGAAAAATAAATAATTTCAAGGAAATAAAATAAAATCTGATGTTTTCCCAATTTTATTCTCTAATAAAACCAAGCATGTAGTACGATTTCAAGTAAAATACTTTTAACCATTAACTGATACGGGCATCTAAAAAATTATTTCAAATCATCATATAAAATCTGCAATGACTAGAGGGTACTATCAACTAGATGAAGCATTGGATGGAACTGCCAACCGGATGACGCATCAGGGGCTACTGCTAACCAAAATACTAAGAGGTAATGGCTAGAGGGTATTGCTGACTAACCATCTCATGTCATCTGGAAGGTACTTCCAACCAGATGACGCATCGGAGGAAACTGCCGACCAGATATATTTTAGAGGGTACTGCCGACCAAGATATTGTCTAGAGGGTTCAATTGACCAAACTATTAACTTGAGGGTATGCCAACCAGATAATGCATGCATGCGATAGCATATTTTACCTCTTCTCCATATCATATTCATAAAATTCAAATCATCACTTTTCCAGAAGAAAATCTCAATAATTCGAAACAAAAATATCTCCATAATTAATAAAAGCCTTTGGAAAGGAAACTCAATAATAACATGGTAAATCATCAATAAGTGGTCGAAAACATAATTCATGATATCTGCATAAATAATCCATACTCAATTATCAACATAAAGATCGATACGATAATTCAATACACAAAAAATAATACTGCATGCACAATAATTTAAAAACAAATGTCCACTCACTAAAATTAGGCTAACAACCGTCTAACGACTTCCACCTCAAACTCAATCTACATGTCATCCTGAACAAAATGATTATCATGAATAGTTGATTTCGTGAATCGAAAATAAATTAACAATAATAACATTGAAACCCAAAATAATAATTTGTAGAAAGCTCGAATTTAAATTGGAATGAGCCCAAATTTTATAGGTTATTGACCCGATAGGGTAGCTTCCGTGCCCTTCCAGACTGCTGAAATTGATGTGAATGATCATGACAGCTCTTCAAATCCTATTCAATAACAATCTAATGCAAATTGGTGTCGATCCAACAGTCAGATTGATAGAAATAAAACCCCGATAGCATCAAAAATCATATCCACGAGTTCGTAATGCTACGCTCTACCTAACTCACTAAAGCAGGAGATCTGAAGTTGTCAAAGGCAACCCATGCGCCGCCACTTCAACGCGTGGGCAAAATGCATACACTAATTGATTCCTCATAACAAGCCCAGTATCTTCTTTAACTACATTGAAGCCCAGAAATGAACGAGTACAGAAAATACCTCAAAAATTTTAGACTTGCGAAACTTCAATTCTTCGATTCCTCCTTCTCAGAACGATTTGGGTTAAACATCGGCTACTAGGACGATCAGCAAGGAAGGAATTACGAGACCCAAGCAATGGCATCGCCAAAGGTGGCCGAAAAATGGTGATCGAACTGGGTCAGCAATACGGGTCTGCCGCACTATTTTTTGCTTCAAATCGCTTCCGTTGACCGTGATCGGAGGAAACCAAGGCCGAAAAGATAGCCGCCTTAGGAGGCGCTCCAGATGGGACTGGTGCGACGGTTGAGGGTCGCGGACAGCGGAGAACCTATCGTATCTTTGTTTTGGGTCAAGTCGATGTCAATAGAAAATGAGAAATAGGGTTTTTGACTAAAATGGAAACTTACACGAACTGAAAGGTGAAAATGCTATTTATAGTAGGTTTTCCAAAATGGTAATTTTCGCTTTTCAGATCATATTTTTTTCATACAAACTTCGACTTTAGCGTGCAGCGTGTCCACAAACTCAATTTAACATCTTCTAAGACTTTCGTGAAGGAAGCTTTCTCAAAAATTGAGCTGAAAGAAAAGTCAACTTTGAGAACCCCTTAAAAGTCTGAAACAAAGATAAAAGGTAAAGATGTTAGCTAGTCATTTACCGTCCAAATAACCAATAAAAAAGTAATTATAGATATGAGGTGTAAAAATCTCCCCACCTTATAAAATTTGGCCCTTGTCAACTGGAGAGATGGGGATATACGTTCTACTGAGTATATTTATCGAATAAGAGGAAACTTATTGATTTATAAAATAGATGATGATAGGTGATGATGACCAGTGCAAATTTACCGAAGATAGAATGGAAGTATCACCTTTGGCTCAAGCATGGTAAAACATTTAGAAAATTAAAAAATATACTAATACCAACCTTAGATGAATTATGACTTTCCTTGTGAAAGCATAGCCTGAAGTCTGGTCTAAGTTGCTGGTTGTCCATGCTGACTCCTACCTCACCTATTGTTGAATATGCCTGTTACACTGGCATGAATACCACTGCTGGATGGACCACCAGATGCACTACGAGAAGCGCCACCCGATGCCTAACTAGAGTTTTGTTCAAGTCCTAATGTATCCCTCTAAGTAAACTATGGGCACTCTCTCATATAGTAACCCTGCTAGCCACACTAATAACACTCTCTACTACCTGCTCGACACTGACCCTCATGATATCTGCCACAAGTCTGACACTGTGGAAAGTAGCTCTGACTCAGTTAAGTATCATAAGGGTCACTGAAGTCACTAGTGTTGTCCATGTTGCTACTCATGAGTCTAATCATAACTCGTGTCACGTCTACCAAAATTGGGTCTAGCTCTATAACCAAAACTGCTAGGTCTACTACCACTTTCAGACTTTGATCCTAAAGTAGAAGCAACCCTCTTCGGTGGACCCTGACTACGGACACCAATCTCTAAAGATAATGAGCGAGATAGAATCCTAGCCTCACATCTCATAGTAGCCTCGACAACCAATCTGAACTCCAGGTAGCCATTAGGTGCCAACCAATCCTGATACTCCTTTCAAAGTCCCTCAATAAATCTCTAGGTTTTCATTCTCTCAGTCGCTACCAGCTCAGGTGCATGACGGGATAGAGCAAAAAAAGGCTCCTCATACTACATAATAGTCATATTTTTCTCCTATTCGAACCTCATAAACTCACTGCGCAGATGATCCCGTACAACCTGATTAAAATACTGATCAAAGAAATGGGTCTTGAACTGATCCCAAGTCATCATGTGCGGGTCAAAACATCTCGCCCTTATAGTGAAATACTTTTAACCGTTAACTGACACGAGCATCTCAAAAACTATTTCAAATCATCACATAAAATATGTGATGACTAGATGGTACTACTGACTAGTATTCTGGTAGGCAGTTTCTTCAGATGACTCATCGAAAGGTACTGCTGACTAGAATACTAGGAGATGATGGTTAGAGTGTATTGCTGACTAACCATCTCATGCCATCTGAAGGGTATTGTCGACCATACTATTACCTGGAGGGTATTGCTGACCAAATAATGCAGGCATGTGATAACATGTTTTACCTCTTATCCATATCATACTCATAAGATTCAAATCATCATCTTTCCAAACGAAAATCTCAAGACTTCGAAATTATAATAGCTCGATAATTAATAAAACATTTTCGAAAGGAAACTCAATAATAACTTGGTAAATCATCAATAAGCCGTCGAAAACATAATTCATGATATTTCTGTAAATTGTCCATATTCAATTATCATGATAAAGATCAATACAATAATTCATTACTCGAAAAATAATACTGCGTGAAAAATAATTTAAAAACAAATGTCCACTCTCTAAAATTCGGTATGATAGTCGTCCAATGAATTCATCCTCGAGCTCGATCCACATGTCATTCTGAACAAAATGATAATCATGAATAACTAATTTCGAGAATTGAGAATAGATTGACAATAATAAAAATGAAACCATAAATGATAATTCATCGAAAGCTCGAATTTATATCTAAACGAGCTTAAATTTCATAGGTTACATTGACTCAATAACTCTAACTTAACGAAAATTGTTGTCAATCCAATGATCAGATTGACATGAATAATACCCCAAAACTTAAATCTTCGAAAATTCTATCATTTTCAAAACATACACATATAGCATCAAAAATCATATCCACGAGTTCGTAATGCTACCCTCTACCTATCTCACTAAAGCAGGAGATCTGAAGTTGCCGGAGGCAACCTACGCGCTGGCACGTCAACGTGTGAGCAAAATCCATACACCAATCGATTCCTCATAATAAGCCCAGTATCTTCTTTAACTACATCGAAGCCCATAAATGAACGAGGAGTGTAGAAAATAGCTCAACAAATTTCAGAGTAGCGAAACTTGAATTCTTCAATTCCTCCTTCTCAGAATGATTTGGGTTAAACGTTGGCTACTAGGATGATCAACGAGAAAAAAACTACAAGACCCAGGTAGTGGCATCGCCAAAGGTAGCCAGAAAATGGCGATCGAACCAGGTTAGCAATATGGGTCTGCCACACTTGTTTTTGCTTCAGACCGCTTCCGTCCACGCCTCCACGGTGATCGGAGGAAACAAAGGCAGGAAAGATGGCCGCCTTAGGAGGCACTCCAGATGGGACCGGTGTTACGGTTGGGGGTAGCCGGACAGCAAAGAACCTGTTGGGTCTTTGTTTCAAGTCAGGTCGATCGATGAAGAGAAAATGGGAAATAGGGTTTTTGACTGAAATGGAAACTTACATAAATGGAAAGTTGAAAATGCATTTTTATAGTAGGTTTTTTGAAATAGTAACTTTCACTTTTCAGATTGTAAATCTTTCATACGAACTCTGATTTTAGCGTGCCGCATGTCCACGAACTTGGTTTAATGTCATCTACAACATTTGTGAAGGAAGTTTCCTAAAAACTGAGCCAAAGAAAAAGTAAAATTTGAAAACCCCTTAAAAAACTAAAACAAAAGTAAAAAGTAAAAATTTTAGTCGTTTACCGTCCAAATGACTAGTAAATAGGTAATTCTAGGTACGGAGCATAACATCAGCCAACCAAATCCCCGACATCTTCACAAAACCTTTGAAGATAGAAACATTTAGCAAATTTAGAGCTTTACTTGGAGTCTGTCTAAAACCAAAAGGTCATGTTTACAGGGAGATGTTGAAAAATAAACATGCTTTTAATTAATTATTATTTGGTGGTTAATTAGAGGGTTAATATGTGAGTCACATGCATGAGCTAGTGGGTGTAATGCATGAGATAATGAATACTTTCGTTATGTAAGTTAGTGGGTCAATCATGGTATAGTGGGTATTTATGATAAGGAGTTATGAGTCAATAATTTGAACATCGGTTATGGGCGTTATAGAGTCTAGAATTATTATTAGTGTCCTACATGTTTCATGAATTGCATGTAAACATTGGTACATTGAAGTAAAATATTTCCCCTTCCATAATATTGAGTGTATGAGATTCTTCATCCAGTTCTAACAAGATCAAAGTCTTATGCATTTTACTAGGGTTTCTCTCTATGAAACAAAAATAATTAGATACTTAATTGTAGTGGATGTAGAGACCTCAGCCTCACATATAGATGCTGATAAAGGGTTTCTCCCATAAAGAGAATCCTAATAGAATCCAACTAAATCTCTATACAACTAATTTTCTTATACATGCATATCAAATTTATTAGCAGCTTAAGTAATAATAATAGGATTCTCAATATTTATTGTTTCATATTCACAATAAACTACAAGATATGAGTCTTGATCCAATCCCATTACTTAGCCTCTTAGTAATACACATAAACGATGTTAATTAATCTTGATGGCTAGTGATGTGTTCACATTATGATTCTTACACATACTAAGCCACGCTTTTTTCAACATGTGACACACAGACCAACTTTGCCCATAGTCGTCGAGGATTCTATGCTAGCAATGGAGACGGAATAGTATACATATTCTTTAACTCAGCAAATTCAGAGTTCAAAAAAAATGTAAGCATTCGATAGCTATAAAGCATAAATTTTTTACGCTTCAATATTGTGTATGTACAGGTTGTGGATATATATGCCTTGATACATAATGCATTACATGTCCATCACTTGTGCTGGTTCATTAAATTAATTTACAGTCCTGCCCTGTTGTTTTTCATATAATTAAGTTGATACAAACCTTGATCCGGTCTATAACTTGTTCCATTCCCACTCTTGGATTACTGCTTTTCTAGATTTGGAGGTAATGGAAAGCGATCATCAATTCAAGGTTCCATTGAACCAAAAGAAATGCTGACTTCCATTGTTTTTTTCTCTTCTAGTCTAGTTTTTTAAAATTTTAATTTTTAAGTTTTTTTTACACTAGGGATTTCTTTTGGCCATCGAATATAGATACCCCAACCATATACCGTTTGTCTTTGCTCTCCTCAATCTTCATCACTGCAATGTATATAAAATTGTACAGACGTTGTAGATATAGATTATACCAATCAGATCCAAAAGTAAAGATTAGATGTATAGATCAACTGCCATTTCTCGGACTTGTTTCTAACTCATATTTCACACATTTTGCCTGGCTTGAATGCCTACAGCGTCGAGCCAATGCCAACTCCGGTTATCGGTTGGAGGAGGTATCTACATTACATTACATGCCTTTAACACACATATTTACATAATTAAGGTGTTTAACACTAAGCTACTCCATTACATCGCGCGCCTTTAACAGCCTTAACACTAATTAAGTGAATTAATTAAGGTGTTTTAGTACTTTAAATTGATGTATGCTCCTTTTTATCATTCGATCATTTTAGCAAGTCGGTTCACAATGTCGTCACCACTGTCAGCGTATCCCTTTTCCCTTTTGATAGTAAGCTAGCCTCCTCATTCATTCCAGTCCAAAGTCCAAAGTAGTGGACCAAATGATTTCCAGGGTCTACAAGAATATATTGTACAAATTACAAAAGCAAAAGATGACTGAAAGCCCTGGCCTCTTTTTGACCCCAATAAAGCATGCGTCAAACTTACTTAATTTTTTGCTCTTTAATCTGGGTAAAAACTCTTGGGTATTGATCATTTGAACTTTCAAAGTTATGAGAATGTTTTTAGTTAGTCATTTGTAATGAGAATTAGAACACAATTTAATTCAATACTCTAGTACAAACTAATTAGAGAAAAGAGAAAACCGAGCTCCCTGTAAACAAGAGAATCGAAGAAAATTAAGTTTTGAAAAACACATGATTCACACTTGTGCTTATCTAGTTCGTGTTGATTGTCGCGTGCTATGGGTGCAGGCGGATGGGCGTGGTTTTAGATAGAGGCAGGTGGACTTCATGTTTGGAGCTTTTGCTGAGAGGTTTCTGATCCATTGAATGTTGTGATAGTCAAGTTTCTCGCTTTCTTTCAGAACCTTGCACTTTGACCTATCTTTGTTGTTGTTGATCTATCTCTTGTCCAGCCACAAAGTAGTTTGCAGCATGATTCTTCTCGAAGGTAACTTGGTGGAAACGGGAAACAAATTAATTAGTCATGACTTTTTGTTTTATTAGGGTTTTATTTTCTGTTTTTGGTTTGGTCAAATAAGTCTACTTTTTTTAAGCTAGGTGTTTTATGCGTCTTGGTTTAGCGGGTCTGGCATTATTATGATATTATCGCTATGGACTATTTGGTTTAATTATGGTCTTTTCTTAATTATCGTTAATGTAACAAGAGTTGCCCCTACACATGCGTTTTTTGTACATGGTGAAAAAGGTGATTAGTCTCTTATTGCCATTAGATGTAAGAATGGAACTCCTGAAATAAGTTGATCTTGTACAGCCCAAAAGAAAGAACAATTATTGTAGTTAAAATTTAGGCCTCATCGGCTCATGGTATATATATTTGCTTGTTTTAAGCTATGGGTATGAACATACTATGTTATCTATTTGTAGTATTTAGGACTTAATGATATAATTCCCACATTGTAATTTCTTAGATTTGAAGAATTTTTTTTTTTCTCAAAAAACAAAAAAAATACAAACTAATGGTTGATAACCTACCCGCATATTATATGCATATACAAGGCCGTTCATAGACACATACAAACATGCATATATACTTTGTAAAAAGTACTGCGTTACTCAAACTGTAAAACAACACTGTTCGAACAATTCTTATATTTCGGTTGTGATCTACAGTGTAAATCCCAATATTATGGATGATTAAGCTAATCGCATCCAAACGGGGGCAAATCCCAAATCCAACATCAGTGATCATGTCTTTTTCTCATGCAGCAGCTTTTTGGCCTTCGGACATAACACCACCCACATAATGATGGTGCCATCCATGGGCTAATTATTATTTATCAAACACCACTAGATCTTTAGCTAATATACAATTATACATGGCCGCTACTTTCCACCATTTTTGCTCTCTCAAATCTCAATCTGTCTACCCTATAAAACTTCCAGGAAGTCAAAAATTCATGAAATATCAAAAATTATTGTCCTATTTATTTCTTTTCTTCTAGCTCTATTTAGCTTAACCAAAGACTAACCCCATATGTAGGAGTGGCATAAAAGTGTCATGAGCTCCTAACTTAAGCAATGTTGACTTGATATGAACAAGTAATTTTGGTAGGGTTGAGAACCATGCATTGATGCATATGAAAAACCCAAATTAAAAGAGGTACTAATTAAGTGCGTCGATGTATGAATATAATTCTTAATTGTGTGACACAGGGCAGGCCATGGCCAAGCATGTTTAAACACATTAGTGCTCTTACTATCGTCCATGCTAACAATCATGTATATCAGCAAATAACCATGATTACAAGCAAACCAATAATAGAAATATATATAGCTACAAAGTGATGGAGGAATTGATAAGATTTTTTAATCTGTTTAAAATTGATCAATTGTATATTGGTAAAGTCATTATATAGAAAGAAGCAATTACTTTGCCTTTTGAATTTTTAAAACTCTCTCCCTCTCTTTAAGAAAATCAAGAGGAATCATGCCCCTGCCAGCCAAAGAAAAAGAAAAGAAGATTTTCTAATAGTAAAGAATTAAGATGGAAAAAGAAACACACACTGGCATTGCCAAGTGAATCAACTAGCCCCATATATCCCATCTCCATCTTAATTTGAGTGGCCGGCCATGCCAATTGTAGCTAAGCAAAAGAGAAAAGGCCCCTCCTGCTAGCTACCTAGCTCTCTCTCTCTCTCTCTCATTCTCTCAAACCCAGAAATCAATTCAACCCAAATGAAACTAATTGCTCCTTGTTCTCTTTCTTCTTATCCTTCATCACCTCTCTCAAATTTTTCTTACCTTACCTCGATTTTTTCATGCAAGATCCAAAGAACTCACAAGCAGCAAGGTATGCCAAAGTAATTCTCTATCTCTCTCTCTCTCTCTCTCTCTCTCTCTCTCTCAACTTAGTACATTTGTTCTACTGAAAAATCTCTGTAACAGAGAGAAAGAGTTCCCATTATTTATCTTCTTCTTTTTTTATGCTAAAATCCCTTTAATTATCTTTGAAGTTGCACAGTTTATAATTTCATTCTATATTTGATATTATCAAGTCGTATATATACGATATTAGTGTCGAGTTTAAGATCGAATACCCTTAAAAAGGTCTGAATTAATTGGAATCTTGTGTTCAAAAGAGCTGTAACATGTAAGCTGGAGAGATAGCGCATTACTTTCCAGTTCACTAGTCACTACATTGACTCCTTTAATCCTGGTCTGAATTGGAATCTTTTGATCTGCCTCCAAAGGCCCATACATGATTGTTCTAACACTGAATTAATCCACTCAATTGTTCTCCACACCCACAAATCACCATTTCGCATTTCTCATTATGAGTTTTTTTCGATTACAATTTCTCAATATGAGTTATTATATATATTTTTTTAACAATAAGTGTTTCCATCTACCACATTTGAACTATGACGAAGAATTTGGTGTGGCGGTGAAACATTTGATAATGATAAAGTGACTAAATGATGCAGACCAATGTTTAGCTGTCATATCATTTTTATTAAATTGTGGTTTACCTAACATTATTACAATTCTCGCCTAAAATCACTTGGCAAAGTTTTTTTTTCCCCTAAAGAAATCGCATGTCTACCAAGAAATTTACAACTTTATTGAGTCACGAAATTATTCCACTCACATAATCATATTAATTCTCGGTATGTGTTCCTAACTTTTTTAGGAATAAGGTAAAACAGATTAACACTTTGAACAACAAAACCTTACTGCATTGGTTTTGCATGGTATCAGTTCACTTCAGTCTTGTTTTTAAAAATAAAACATTTAGTCCAAAAAAGTCTAGTTAGTTTTGAGATAACAGCCCAATAATATCATGGTCATTGAGGCATTAAATAACTTTTCACTCCTTAATTTGTCTTTGTAAAATTAGTTGTTCATAATACTACCAATGCCATGATAAATTTTTCAAAACAATAAAAGAATATTATTTATAATGTATATGATAAAGACAAATTAAAAAAATGGAGACAGTTGGAGTGTGTTGCTAACAATGTACGGTTGATTCACAAATCGTTGATATGTCTAAGTTTGGTGATGCCAAATAATCATCCATACGCATGTGAAACATTTAACTAAAGACTTCGAAATTTTACCACCCACTTCTCTACTTGTCTTTTACGAAAAACAAGTGACTTGTTTGGCTTTCGTAACGTTTAACTGTTTTTAACATAATTATAGTCAATATATTCTGGAAAAATTAAAACCAGAGTCAGTATATATATAAACCAATAGGTCATATATTTAGTGTTCAGGTACGTTCTGTAAGTGTGTGTACGTTTCAACTATGGAACTAAACTTGGTAATTGGCAGTTGGCTTAGACAACATTAGAATTGAGACCATAAATTAATTTGAGTCCTCATCATGCATGGATTGTATCCAATTAACAAGAATGCATTATACTTCATCACATTATTCTCCTTCCTTTAGGGTATCATCAAGAATCTATGCAGAAAGGCAAACACAAGATTCAAATTTATTAGGTTACCATCAAGAATCTATGCATAAGATTGACATGCACTTGTTTTTGAATAGGAAGCCTTGGTATCAAAGAGCAATAGAGATGGGCTCTCTATGGAGATCAAGCATTAGTAGTCCCAAGCTTCCCACAGATCAAGTTCCAGCACCAAATGCCACAACATTGTGGAAAACCATTACCAAATCCACAAACACCAACATTCCTAATTCTTCGAATTCCAATAGACACAAGCTGAGAAAATGTGCCTCCTTAAAGGTTGCGACTTCGTTTACTAGGGTTTGTCTTTGTGCACCCATATCTTCCTACAATGAGGTTTTTAGGGCTGAGCTCCCACCAAGAAGAAGCAATAGTTACCCGAGATCGAAGCCATTGGGGATGACGACACAAGATCAAAGAAGCATTACCACTATGAGCGCGAGGCTTAGCACTTCCGAGAGAAGAGTTTTTCGTGGGAAATCTCTGACTGAAGACGTTTTGATGAGGAGGTTCGTTATGGAAGAAGAAGCAATGATGCACGTTAGAAGGAGAAATCAAATGGAAGTAATAAGAAGAAAAAGTATAATGAGGAGGAAGAATCTTGGGCCTAGTCGTCTTAGTAGAATGGTTATGGCTGGGGAGGAGGATAATTGATAAGTTTAATTCAATTTTAATTGTGCTTAATCAATTGTTTCGACCTCAATGGTGATTTTGAACTTCTCCTTTTCTGCATGCATGGTGATATATTTTCTTGATTAAATTGTATGGGCAATATTTGCATTCATCTCCGATATAGTGGAAATGATTGATTTTGTCTTTTTTTTTTTTTTTTTATAGAAATACCCGACTAGTTAGCTAGATAGATGGTTATTCATTACCCTAATTTTAACTATCGAGCCATGCGTTCGAATCCCAGCTCCACCCCGTGGCTAGCAGATTTGAGAGACCTAGGTTGATTAAACACCAAGGTTCGTGCGTCTGCGGTGCAATGATTAGTCCGGCTACGCTGGAATACACTGCATGAAGGTGTGTGTGTGGTTACTACTGTCGTCCAAACCTCAAAAAAAAAAAACTATCAAGCCGTTCCAACAACATGTTTCAAATAGTTTTGTATATTTCTGCTACATTAATGAGATTAAACAATCGACCCTATTAAACCCTAAATTCACTTATCTTGACTCTATTTGAGAGAAGATGAGGGAATTCCCAAAAATTTTAGTTATACCAGTATACATTTGACAAATTATAATTGAGATATAGCATCATAACGAGTTGTCTCACATCAATGATCAATCATGACATACATACTTTTTTTTTTTTATGACATACATACTTGTATATGACTATATGAGGCATTCCACATTCTACATTCCACACACTAACTACTAAGTAGTTCAACCATAAAACTAATTAAGTAGTACTCATAATGGAGTAATTGTTAATGAATAGAAAGGAAATGGCCGGACACAACGACAAAACCAGGTACGATACTAAACAGTGAATCAAACAACCTAGATTCACCAAATTAATACCTGCTTGACCACAAAAACCCTAATCCAATCAAACATTTAAGTACATAATAATGTATCGTAACGGCTGCCTAGTTTTTATTTATTACTATTTCTTTAAAAAAAAAAACGATAATTTTGACTTTATTTACTGTTAATGAGAAGCGAATATGTGAGTTTGGTGATATCAAAAATAATCAATATCTCACAATTGACCTGTTACGGTCCACCTAAATTGCAATGGAACATAACAAAGTTCATAATTGGTTGTCTAGCTAACTTACTGCTACCTCAAAAATGAAAAATCAATGGTTTGCTTAAAAGCCACTCAAATGAATTGAAAGAAATTGATGAAATATAAAAAAGCCTCCACCTCATTTCCAATTCCAAAGCAAAGTTCGACGGTGGTTATCTAATCTGCATCCATCTCAATCACTTTCCAAAGTTGTCAATAATTAAATTAGGTACTTTGTTTGACTACTAGACTACTACTTGGTGAATTATGGTCAACTCATCTATACCCAAGTATCCTTTCTTTGCCAACCACCATTTTCAATTATCCGCTATTCGTTAATTAATCATGTTTTTCTCTCCACTAATCATCCCATTAATGAACCTATTTTAACAATTTAAATATGCGTCTCTGCTAAATTTTACTCAAAAATTCTTACTCACTCCACCGACAAATTAAAATTTATACTCACTATATTTAACCGCCAAATGACAATTTTATCCTCTCTCTTTCCGCCCATATCCTTGGTGCCCATCGATTGTCCTCGTCGGCGTCGGCTCCAGTAGACGAGACCATCAATCACACCTTGATCGAAGGCAACCTTAACCCTACCTCTCACCTCCTTCACTCAAATTCTCATTGAGCTTTCGTGAGAAAACTATAGAACCCTCGCTTTTCCAGACACCAAGCATATGCCCGACCTAGCTCAGAAGCCGCCACCAACTCTGATACTGGACGTCCACTACAAAGCCTGCTCAAGTAGCGGGACGACCACCTGAGGGTCTCACCTGAGTACGACATGTCGCCGCCAAGCACGAAGAAGATTGTGCAGCTTGACGAGATGATGTTGTCGGAGTTGATATTTAATTCGAATTTGATCATTACCGACCTCACTATCATTGTTGGCGAGCAGAGAGACCACGGCAAGGAAATCGCTGATGCCATATGCGCTCGATTTCTCAAGGTCTGGTTGCTTTTACTGAAAAATTTGTATCTAGGATTAGAGATTTTAGGGTTTGAGAAACTCATGTAATGTTTGGGGCTACCAGGAATTGTAAAATAGCGATCTTTTATGAGTTCTATAATGCTCAATTGTAAAAGTTTTGTTGGGGTCAAAAGCTTTTATTGGGGGTCAAGAAAATATTTTTTATTGCAGGTCAATAAAATTCTTTTTATTGCAGGTCACTAAAATCCTTTTTATTGAGGTCAATAAAGGTTCGGTGAGATCTCCGGCAACTTCTCCAATAACCTATGAGATCTCTTTGGGGACCTCCAACAACCTCTCTGGCGACCTCCGGCGAAGTCTCTGACAACTTCTCTCTTTTTATGAGACAAAGAGGGAGAGGGTAAAATAGTTCCAAAAAAAAAACTTAATTGGGTATTAGGGAACATAATCAATTATTTTATGGGTAATAGGGAAATCTATAAATTTGGTGGAGGAAGGGGGACTAATTTTCCTAAAATTTGGGTATTTGGGCATTTCCCCTTAGAGGGAAATTTTTAAGAACAGTACATGAGGTATAGGTCACTGAGAATTAAGGTGAATATACTTTCAAAACTATCATATTAGTATCTGGGATTGAAAACCCGACCAAATTTAGGTACATTCCGTCATCTACTTCGTTAGTTTGTATGATTTCTATCATATTTTTAAGGGCAAATTCATCTTTTCAATGATGATGAAAAAAAATGGTCTCTCTCTCTCTCTCTCAGGTAAGCTTATCCCTGATTTCGATCACCACATCAACCATGTCCGAGTCGACAAATTCTCAAAGCCGTCGATTTTCCTGTCCCATTACCACTAGTATACTTTGGAATTCGCCAACTCACCTCAAATTCTCCATGTATACAACAACGTTGTCCATGACATCGAAGAAGTATAGCAACACTACATTCACACATGTAACAACCCAACAATCTCGTTGTTCCTTAATTTCATTAGTAAATCTTTTTCTTTCCTCTATTTATATGACTTATCAATCATTCCTACCAAAATTTGTATTCATTTCTCACCGATTCAATCCTGTCTTTGATTTCTGAATCATAGACCTAAATTTGGATCTCAAAGCATCAAACACCAACATGTTAGGGTCCGAAGTGGAGGGCATAATTAAGAAGATCTCTCATATGTGTCCCAGATTGAAACACCTTTCATTGTTGTAGACCTTGCCAAGCTTCGATCAATTAATGTTGATAGCAGGTTACACAAACAAGTTGGCTCAACTCTGTGATGTACATAGCAGGTTACGCAACTAGAACTCGACTTGAGGTTTTGCTACAAGGAAAATCCATATTCAAGAGCTACTTCAAAGCCAAATCAGACTTTGTCAAAGACCTGATTCCTGAAACTGGGCTTGAGGGGCTTTGGAAAAAGTTGTTGGAAGAAACCACTCCTGCGATTATTTGGAATCCAGGTATTTCACTTAAGCAAGTGCTTAGGGTACCCGGTATTTCAAAGGCAACTTTTACAGATTGAGCGAAATAGAGAAATAAATCTTGGAGTTTGTGCAGTGCGGGATCGTGATGAGGTGCGGCGCTGGATCAGAGAGAGGAGAGTTGCAGGTGAGGGAAGTGCATCAGAGAGAGAACAAAAATACTAATTTACCCTTTGAAAAATAAAAATAAAATATAGAATTAACGGTGTTATTGACGGCATGTATTAAAAGTGTGTCAGGTTTGTAAAGTTATGTACTAATGTGATAAGTTTGAAAGTATAATAACCTTAATTCTCAGTGGGCAATAGTTCATGTATTGTTCTTAAAATTCTCCCTTCCCTTTTTGTGAAATCTTCGTAGGATGACTCTTTCTTGTTTTGTACAGTGACATTCACAAAAAAGTTATGCTCAGTTATCTTTACATTTACATCCAAAGATGAAAAAGAAAACAAATCAACTTAAAATTTATATTTCCACCTCTGGATTAGATGTATGTCGAGCATAATTTCCTTAATCAACTATTGATCATTTAAATATTATTGTGTACCTGGATCGCTTCTTTTTTCTTTTCTTTTTTTTCTTTAAAAAAAAAGAAGAAGAGATTTTCGTTGGTGAAGAAGCTAATTTTTACCTTCTATGATCTTGTTGGTGACACACGAAACACGTTCTCAATTAAACTAGGATGTTCACTGTTTGGAGTAAAACAATTCGAACGGATGTGGTATAACCGTCTAAGTAAGTACTTGATCGGCTTGGGATACATGAACAATAAACTATGTCCTTGTGTTTTTATTAAGAAATCCACTTCAGGATACACTGTTATCACAATCTATATAGATGATATGAATCTCATAAGAACCTCGAAAGAGTTGATTAAAGGATTAAATACTTGTTACTCCTCATACTTTTCCCTGAAAAACAGTTTGGTCCCTCGCCTTTTAAATTAAACTGAATAGTCCTTATTCTATCAAATTCTCATATAACAAGTCCAAAATAATCCGAAATGACTATTATGCCCCTCATTTCCTATTTTTATTATTATTTTAATTTTTTTCTCTATTTTTTAAAATTTTCTCCCTTTTTTTTTTATATATTTTCTCTCTCCCTCCTTCTCTCTCTCCCCTGACCTCTCGCTCCCTCTCTCTTCTTCCCTCTGCAACCACCGGAGAACACCTGCAACCTGATGGCCACCTCCCCCTGATTCAACCCCTCCATCCCTAGCTCCAACGCCTTCATGGCCTCGCCGCCCAACTTGTCGCCGGTCTCTCTGACCCAGCCGAGCTCCTCCTCGACGACTTCGATGCCGGAGAGATCGTACTCGTCGTAGAGCGCCAAGATGGATCCGCCACCCCGACGACACCACCACCCCAAACGCTAAGACCCAGGAAGCTATGTCGGCTTCGGAGCCCAGAAAAGCTCAAGAACATTATCAGTAGATCGAGATGGAGAGGCTAGGGTTTTGATTTTGGGTTTGGTGAGGTTGAAGCAGGCGTTGAGGGAGTGGGAGTGGGAGCGGGCGGCGTCGTGGTCGACGATGAGAGGGACGACGAAGAACTGGTGGGGGGAGTTGGTGAGCTTGATTTTGCAGAAGCAGGGAGAGGAGGTTTTGAGTTTTTCAAATTTGGGGATTTGGAGAGAGAGAGAGAGAGAGCTGGCCACGAGGCTCGGGCTAGGGGAGGGCGAGCACGAAGGCTTATCCGACGTTCTTTTTGATCTGGGTTTTGCCAAGCTCGCAGTTTTTTCTACAACGTTCTGTTTTGTATCTTGGAGTTTTGATATGTTCTTGGATGTGTGAATTTATATGGATTCTGTGAAAAGTTTGTTTCTTTGATCGAGATGGGTGACGGTGGCGGGTTGATGGTGAGGAGGCCGTAGGTGGAGGAGGTGAGGGAGATAATGTGGGATCAGCCACTGCTAGCGCTGCTGGTGCTGAAGAAATGGTCGCATTTCGGTAAATGTTGCTGCTGGTGCTAGAAGAAGAAGAGAGAAAATAAAAAAATTTGGCAGCTCTGAGTTTGGCATATCATATAACAAAGCGGGGAAGGTTGCAGAAGAGATGGAGGGAGGTTTCTGGAGAAGAGAGAGCTTAAAGAAGGAAGAAGACGAAGAGACAAAAAGGAAAAAAAAAAAGAATTAATTAAAACGTAAAATAAAATTAAAAATAAAATTAAAAAAGAGAGAAAATAAAAAATATATAAAAAAAAGGAAGTGAGGGGTATAAATGGCATTTTGGACCTGTTGTGTGAGATTTGCAAAGAATAAGGACTATCCAGTTTAATTTAAAAGGCGAGGGACTAAACTGTTTTTTAAGGTAAAGTTTGAGGAATAACAAGTATTTAGTCCTTGATTAAAACTGCTGAACTTCTTAAGAAGAAATTCAAGATGTAGCATTTTGGGAAGACATGATATCATCTTGGCCTAAGATCGACCACTGTAGAGGTGAAATCCTAGTACATCAGTTGAACTACACCTAGAAGGTGTTGCAACGTTTTAGTTATCATGATGTTAAGTCATCACCTACTCCCATGATCGTCCGAACTCTAGACATTAACAAGGACTCATTTCATCCTAAGAGAGACGATGAAGAGATATTAAGCCCTGAGTGTTCATATATGGGTGCAATATGCCCATTATTGTACTTGGCCCAATGTACTAGACTAGACATCTCATTTGTTCAGAATTGTTTAGCTTAATATAGCATCACCACTAGAATGGCATTAAAGAGATTTTCCGTTATCTTAAAGGTAGACCTGTAAATGGACCGGATCGACCTAAATCTAAATTTGTTTACTAATAAAAAATTCAACCTGAACCCGCTCCGTTAACTCAGCGGATCGTTGATAGCTCGATCCAAATCCGTGTCAGCTGGATTAATGGATACCCGATCCGCTAATCTGATCCGTTTATAATTTTAAATATTTTTAAATTTTAAATAGTAATATTAAATTTATATCATGATACCTCATAAAATATTAAAAGGGGAAATTACTGGTCACACCCTGTACTTTGGGTGCGTCGATAGTTCAGTCCCTAACATTCTAATTTTAACAAATAACTCCTCAGACATTCAAATCTCACACAATTTGGTCTAAAATGACTATTTTACCTGTCACTTTTTTTTTTTTTTTTAAATCTCTCTCTCTCACAAAGGGCGTTGAAGAGGTGGATAGATTAGGATTTGCTTCGGCTCGAATTTCTGGCCTTATTTTGATATTGATTTTTTTTTTTTAGTTCTATCGAGGAGGTGAAATTAGTTAATTCTTGTTTTGGCTGTGTTGTAGAGTAGATTTTGCATTTTTACGTCATTCTCTGGTTAATGATGCCACTTTGTGTACTGTTTTGCGATTGCGATGATTGACTGGAGTTGATTCTTCAGGGATAGGATCAGTATTCGAGAGAGAGAGAGAGAAAAATAAATTCGGTGATCGACCAGAGTCGAATTCGATTCGGACCTCGTCTCCTTTTTTTTTTTTTAATAAGGGGGCAGAAGGCTTTAGGTTGGAGTCGAAGTGTTTGGGTTTGGTCTTTGCAGGGTCAGTGCATAAGACGAGAGAGAGAGAGAGAGAGAGAGAGAGAGAGAGAGAGAGAGAGAGAGAGAGAGAGAGAGAGAGAGAGAGAGAGAGAGAGAGGAGAGGAGAGGAGAGGAGAGAAAAAAAAAAAGGAAGTGTGGGGTAAAATAGTCATTTTAGACTTAATTGTGTGAGATTTGAATGTCTGAGGAGTTATTTGTTAAAATTAGGATGTTAGGGACTGAACTGTCGACGCACCCAAAATATAGGGTGTGACCAGTAATTTCCCCATATTAAAACAATATGAGGAGTATCACTGAAAGTAGAATTACATTATCAAAATATTCTCTACACCCAATAATTAAGAGAGACGTCAGAAGATATGTATAAGATTAATTGTGCTTCTACAACCTTCTTGGCTTTTTGGTAAAAAAATTGTATTATAAATTCTTAATATTTTATATATATATTTTTTAAAATAATGTATTAATAAAAAATAATATTTTATTATTATAAAAACGGACCGGATCATTAACGGATCGGATCGATCTAAATCCGTATTTGATCCGTTAAATAAACGGATCAACGGATCAAAATTTTCAATCCAAACCCGTTCAATAGCCACGGATCTGGAGCGGGTCCGAATCAAAATTTGGTCCATTTACAAGTCTACTTAAAGGTACTACAGATATGAGCTTGTTTTATCCCTACGAGTCATTGAGTGGATCTAGCCCCCTTTGCTCTCAAAATAATGCAACCCTTGTCGATTATGTCAATGCTAGTTACTTATCAGACTTGCATAAGGGATGTTCTCAATCTAGTCGTGTCTTTACCATTGATAATACGGCAATATTTTAGAGGTCTCGAAACAGACCCTGATAGCTACTTTAACAAACCACTATGATTTCTCTTGCGCTGCGAGGCGATTAGAGATAGTGTATGGCTTCAAGCAGTTATTGGCCATATACAAAATACTTAAGAGCTATCTCATTATCCTGATGAACTAGTTTTCACCTATGAGGACAACACTATTGTTATTGATCAAGCTAAGCATGGTTACATTAAGGGAGAAGCCACTAATCACATCTAGCCGAAACTCTTCTTGATGCATCAACAATAAGAACACCAGAAGATCGAAGTGAAGCACGCTAACTTATTCACTAAATCATTACCAAAGTATTCGTTTCAGAAACATGTTCAGGCAATCGGTCTTAACAAACTATCCGAGCTACCTTAGAGTAATGATTTTGTGATGCCCCAGAAATTCGTATCTATTTTCTGAGGATTTTCCGGAATCTAATTTATGGTTATTGGACGGTTTCGTGGCTCGTAGACGGAGCGGAAGTGTTTCGGATGAATTTTTATTCGAAAAGTGTGGATTTAAGGGGGGGGGGGGGTTCAAGGTTGACTTTTGATACGTTAAGATTCTCCGAAAACTTTCTTCACGAAAGTTGTAGAGCGCATCGATACGAGTTCGTGGACATGCGGAACGCGTCAATCGGAATTCATATGAAGAAGTTATGGCCGTCGGAAAAAACGTTTCCATTTTGGTATACATGGGATTTTTCCGGAAAAATATCAGAAAAAGTCAGATTTCCATTTTGGGAAATATTTTCTCTCTCTTCTCTACCGAGCCCACGCATAGCTCTTTATTTCACCGGCTTCGTTCTTCCTCCTCCGACCACCATAGGGCGCGATTCCAAGTAGGCTTTCTTCGCCTCAACCTCCTCTACACGTCTGTGGTAACCATCAAGCGTGGGACGAGCTGTGGTGGGCGCTACAAGGTCAAGAAGAAGCTGATAGGAGCATAAAGTGCGACGATATTATTGAGTATATGCCCCATTTTAGCCTTGTTTCTCTCTTAAGTTTCGTGTATTGAGTCATCGAGTCATTTTAAGAGTATTGTACTGTGTCTGGCATAAAATAGGCGGAAAAAGATAAATTCATGAAAAATCCTAGCTGGATCAGGATTCCTCGTTTTTGTGGTCTTTACATTTTAATTCCCTTTATTTTCTCTATAAAATTCTGATATTCTCCTGCTTGTTGTAGGAAACATTGGCTGCTGGAACTCTTGGAAACAGCAATGATGGAGTCATAAAATAAAGCATTTAAGACAGTTGACCGAGCAATGAAGAAAATAAATAAAGGAGAAAGACGTTTTTCAGTTGTGGAATAAAGGAGAAAGATGTTTCAACTGGAAAATAAATAAAGGAGAAAGACGTTTCAGCTGTTAAAAGACCCCATTATGAGAGGAATTAAGGCCATAAAAGAGACGTTTCAGTTGGAAAATTAAATGAATTATGATGCAATCTCATCCGTCCAATGATAAAGGGTATGATCGACAAAAGCCAACCACTACTCCCCTATAAATAGGCAACGTCCAGACCAGAATTATCATCACTTCCTGGCCAAAAACTTTTCCGAAACTCTGCCCAATTCACTCCTTAAACTTCCATCACTCACAAGACCGTGACCACCATCCATCCATCATTCTACGAAGTTCTTAGGCGCTGAGTCAAGGACGCTCCACCACCATAGCAGAGACGAGTTCATCACCTTGTTGCCAAGCCGCTGAGGAAAGCTTCAAAGTGTAACTATGACTCTACTTACAATTTTTATTTCGGTTTTGTGTGTTTGGATTTGCGAGTTGTGTAATTGGAGACATGAAATTTTCAGAATATTTATTTTAATATTTTTGAGATTTTCAGTTTATTATTGAGTTAATTTCGAGAATTCTTTTATGATGCATGTTACAATCTTGTGCCCTTTTACGTGTTTAGGTAATTTTCAGAGTTAGGTTCATAAGTTTGCATGCTAGAATAATGGTGAGAGTTCTTGTGTGTTTGCTTAATTTGCCAAGGGTAGTTGTTATTTGTTAAGGCGCTGAGTTAAACAAGTAGCAATTAGTTCTAAAAAGTGGTAAAAATCATGCTTTAATGATTAAACGATTCTGGAAATTACGTGTTAAATTCTATGTGTAATGGTTAATTTGCACGTGTGAGTTGATTCGAGGGTTAGATAATACTACTAGTTAAGAGAATTACGCTGAGTGTTTTCGAAAACTAGTAGTATTAGGCTTGGTAAGGACTTTTCCGATCCAAGCCTACATTATAACGAATCAGATAAATGGATTGATCCGCTGAGGCTTTTCATTTGGGCTCTTATCTAGGCATTTAAGATGGCCACATTTTTGTAGCATGTTGAAATGGATTTTCTGTTTTTTTACACTTAGTAATTTCTGAGTGGAATTGGTCCAGGTTAGGGAAGTCGATCATTGTATATAGTTTTATTTGTTTTGTTTTTATTTTAAGTAGATTAGGAACCAAATCTCAAAACCCCCATTTTATTCTTTAATTTGTTAATTGACCTTTTTGTGTAGGTGTACCCTACAATCCCCGGACTGAACGATCCCTGCTTATCCTATACTAACAACTACATTTTGCAGGGTTAAATTGTGAGGCTATTTAAGCCGTATCAATTTTTGGCGCCGTTGCCGGGGATTGTTAAAATCCCTAGTACTTAAAGTGTCATCGATTTTGTTGTTTATATAGAATGCATGCTCAATTTTTGTACTATACTTGTGGAATGGTGACAAATTGCGATTTATGTTAGGCCAAGCTATAATTGTGATTTAGTTTAAGTTTTATGAGTGTTACAAAATTAAACATGTCTTTTATAATTGTTGTACAATTTGTAGAAGTTTTTAAGCATGTTGTTTTCACTTAGATTAATATACTTAATTGTTGTAAATTGTATGTTGTCATGAATTTAGTTAAATACTTAATTGTTGTAAGTGTGTAAAATCGTATGAGTAGACAAGGGCCCTTTTGTTAATATTGGCCTAAACCCTTCATTAGTACCTTGCTAAGGTCTCTTGAGGTTGAGGGCGGCCTTTATTAGCACTTGGAGAATGGTCTAACACATAAGTTAATTTCCCAGCTGAGTAAGGGGCGCATACGGATGGTGTCTTAGGTTGGGACCCTGGGTGATGGGTTCAATTGGATCTCAGAGATACTATAGAATGTGCGTAAACCACTATGTGGGAGTAGCCGATAGGGGCCTAAACCTCAATGAGGGAGTAGCCTCCGTAGTATCACCAAAATGAGTCCTCCCTCTCACTTAACTCTTAATCTGGCCATCCGGCCTTCTGAAACAAAGGAAAGAGACTTATGTCTAGGCGACTATCCCTATATCGTATCTCACCAATAGTAGTGGTTTCTATTGGGCTCGACTTACAACTTGAAATCAATTGAGATATTAACTAAGTTTATAACAAACTTAAAAAAAAAAAAAAAAAAAAAAATGTTGTGTGACATGCTTAAGGTATATTGGATTAAACATGACCTTGTCGAGGGTAGCTATTCTATAGTCCCATTGCACAAACGAGGTCCTCTGTTCCAGTACCTAAGTATGTAAATGTAAAAGTAACTTAGAAAGTAGGAAAGACATAATGTTTGTATTTCGAACCTTGTATATGTTACTAACACTTGATTTGGTCTTAAAGGTCCATGAATGTCCACTGTCTCTGATAAGACTAAGGAGCTCTTTGAGAAATTGGAACGTGCTAAGCAAAGGGCAAAACTCACTTTTTCAGACCGCCCTCCTCTAGAAAGGAGGGATTCTCAGGACTCTAGCTATTCAGGTTATAACTCCTCAACTAGATCAACCGAGGAGATCAACAAACCTGACCATTCTGAAGAAGGAGAAGAACAAGTCTTTGAAGAGGAAGAAGAGGAGGTCACTGAAGAGGACGTTGCAGACACAGAAGAGGAAGAAGAGGAAGAGCACGCCCGTGTTGAGCAAGTACAAGCACCAATGGCTGAGACTATTAGGCAACTGTCTAATCCTACAGGTGGGGGTGCTGCGCCCTTATGCATTGCCTATCCAGAACCAGGAGAGGGGCTTAATGATGATTTTGAGTTAAAGAGTGGGTTTCTGCATCACCTACCCAAGTTTCATGGGATGAGTAGTGAAGACACCAACAAGCATCTCAAGGAGTTCGAGTTTGTCTGTGGGAGTATGTGCCCTCAAGGAGCTGATATCAATATCTTGAAGATGAAGGCATTTCCCTTTACTTTGGAGGACAAGGCCAAGACTTGGCTATTTGAGCTGCCTGCTGGGACTATCAACACTTGGGATAGGATGAAGGGCGAGTTCCTTACGAAGTACTTTCCTGCCTCAAAGGTCACTGTTTTGAGGAAGCAGATTAGTGGAATCACGCAAGGACATGAGGAGAATTTCTGCAATTATTGGGACAGGTTTAAGAGCCTTGTAGCATCATGCCCTAACCATGGGATGAGTGAGGGGTCCCTCCTTACCTATTTTTATGAAGGACTCACCGCTAATGAGCGTGGTCTGTTAGATGCTGCTGCTGGAGGGTCCTTTATGGATAAGACACCTGCTGATGCAAGGGAGCTACTTACTAATTGTGCACTAAACTATCAGCAATATGAGGGGGTGCTTTCCTCTCAACGGAGGGTACATGAGGTGTCCACTAACTCTGCTCTTGAAGACAAGGTCAACAAGATGTCTACTCTGCTGTCTCAAGTCTTAAACTGTAATGGAGGAGGAGCAATGGCTCAAATGTGTGGGATGTGCT
Source organism: Rosa rugosa (assembly GCF_958449725.1). NCBI lineage: Eukaryota > Viridiplantae > Streptophyta > Magnoliopsida > Rosales > Rosaceae > Rosa > Rosa rugosa. The sequence continues at coordinate 35,220,011 of NC_084824.1, forward strand.
CGACTCAAGGACACCCCACTGATAAATGTCCCCAGCTTGCCTCTCCAGAAGGATGGGAATCTGTTAACGCCCTAGGGTATCATGGAGGTCAAGGCGGCCTGCGGTACAACCCTTACTCAAATACATACAATCCTGGGCTCAGAGATCACCCCAACTTTCGTTGGGCCAACAATGATAACACCTTGAGACCACCTCAAGGCCCAGGTCAGAATTCTCAGCGCCCACCAGGTTTGTTTTTGAGGCCTCAGGTACCTCAAACTTTTGGTATTCCCAATTCTGTCCCTCCACCTCCTGTTTCTAATACTTTGAGTGCCCCTAATTATGATGAACTGTTGAAGTCCCTTGCTGCAGGGCAACAACAACTTAACACGGCTACTCAAGCTTTGGTTGTAGGACAGGCGACCCATTCAAAGGATATTGTAGAGCTCAAGAATCAAATGGGCCAAGTGGTGGATTTCATGGGTCGGATTGCTGAAACAGGGAAGCTACCAAGCAACACAGTGCCTAACCCAAGGAATGAGCATGCCCAAGCCATCATCACTAGGAGTGGACGCGTACTAGTTGACCCTCTCAGAGCCCACAAGAAGACCCAAGCGGCCCATAATGAAGAAGAAGACGTTGTGGAAGTGTCTAAGGAGGATGTTGAGAAGGACCTAGCTACATCAAGGGTGGAAGTTAACGTGCCCCAAGCTGAGGCACCAAAAGGTACAATTCCTAACTCTAGTGGTTTAGTTAAGACTAACCCAGTTGTTTCTATACCTTTCCCAAGCAGGTTTGCCAAGACGAAGAAAGATAAATCTGATCAAGAGATCTTGGAAATCTTCAAGAAGGTTCAAGTGAATATGCCCCTGATTGAGTGCATCAAACAAGTGCCTAAATACGCCAAGTTCTTGAAGGAGCTATGCACCACAAGGAGGCAGACAAGAGAGAAAGAGGTGGTGAAAATGAGCGAGACGGTATCAGCCGTTATCCAGAGGAAACTACCCCCAAAGTTAAAGGACCCAGGGAGTTTTTCTGTTCCCTGTATCATTGGTGACACCAGGTTTGAAAATGTGATGTTAGACTTAGGGGCATCCATAAATGTTATGCCTTATAATTTGTATGTGTCCCTAGGTCTAGGCCCTCTTAAAAGGGATAATGTTGTCATTCAACTTGCTGATAGGTCTAACAAATACCCTCAAGGGTATGTTGAGGATGTTCTTGTGCAGGTAAACCATCTGATATTCCCTGCGGATTTCTACGTATTGGACATGGAGGAATCACCCCTAAATACCACTCCATTACTTTTAGGGCGTCCCTTTATGAGGACTGCAAGAACGAAGATTGACGTGTACAAAGGGACTCTCACCATGGAGTTTGATGGTGATGTTATACGCTTCAACATTCTTGAAGCCATGAGGTACCCTGTTTCTGACTTGAAACCGTGCTTTGCTATTGATGTAGTTGATTCACTCGCGCAGGTTTTTTCTGAAGCAATGGTTGAGGATGAATTGGCTCTGACCCTAGAGGAGGGGGTCGGATATAATGCAAATGGGGAACCTATCCCCAAGGTTGAGTGGGACGTTGAGGAGCCTAGAGTGATCAAGACTGTGGCCTCACTGGAGGCTCAGCCTATAAAGAGGTCAATTTCTTATTTGTCAATTCCGGTTTCTACTAATAAAATGCTACGCTCTATTGTTCAGGCACCCAAGTTGGAATTGAAGGTACTCCCTGAGCATTTGAAGTACGCGTACCTAGGAGAAAAGGAGACCCTCCCAGTGATCATATCATCAAGGCTGGAAGTAGAGCAAGAAAGGAAGTTGGTGGACGTGTTGAAGAAGCACAAGACTGCCATTGGTTGGACTCTAGCAGATATCAAGGGAATCAGCCCAACCACGTGTGTCCACCGGATCTTGTTAGAAGATGGCGCCAAGCCCACAAGAGAAGCCCAAAGGCGTCTACATCCGCCCATGATGAAGGTGGTCCAAGACGAGGTGATCAAGTTGCTAGATTGTGGGGTGATCTACCCCATTTCTGATAGTAAGTGGGTCTCTCCAGTGCAAGTGGTGCCCAAGAAGTCTGGGGTGACAGTGGTACAGAACGAGGACAATGAGCTAGTGCCCCAGAGATTAGTGACTGGTCATAGGGTATGTATCGACTACCGGAAGCTGAATGCCACAACGAGGAAGGATCATATGCCCTTGCCTTTTATTGACCAGATGTTGGAGCGCTTAGCGGGCCATTCCTACTATTGCTTCTTGGACGGATATAGTGGATACAACCAGATCTGCATAGCCCACGAGGATCAGGAGAAGACGACCTTCACGTGCCCCTTTGGGACCTTTGCTTATAGGCGCATGCCCTTCGGCTTATGCAACGCACCAGGTACTTTCCAAAGATGTATGCTTTCCATTTTCTCAGAATACATTGAAAATATTATTGAAGTCTTTATGGACGACTTTAGTGTCTTCGGTAAAAAATTTGATACTTGTTTAGAGAATCTAGGATTGATACTTGAGAGGTGTGTAGAAACTAACCTTGTGCTGAATTGGGAGAAGTGTCACTTCATGGTGACACAAGGGATAGTGTTAGGACACATAATATCTGCTAGGGGCATTGAGGTAGATAAGGCTAAGGTTGATCTTGTACGTCACTTACCCTCCCCCACAACTGTGAGGGAGGTACGCTCTTTTCTTGGCCATGCAGGATTTTACAGGCGGTTCATCAAAGACTTCTCCAAGGTGGCGAGACCTATGTGTGCCCTATTGCAAAAGGACGTGCCCTTTGTGTTCAATGAGGATTGCAAGAAGGCGTTTGAAAAGCTCAAGGAGTTGTTGACCACGGCCCCCATCATATGTCCTCCGGATTGGAGTCTACCCTTCGAGCTTATGTGTGATGCATCAGACTATGCTGTTGGAGCTGTGTTGGGCCAGAGGAAGGATAAGAAGCCCTATGCTATTTACTATGCTTCTCGGACCCTCAACGACGCCCAGCTCAACTACTCCACCACTGAAAAAGAACTCTTGGCTGTAGTTTTTGCTTTAGATAAATTTCGTTCTTATTTATTGCACTCTAAAGTAATTGTTTACTCTGACCATGCAGCCTTGAGATATTTGATGATCAAGAAGGAGGCCAAGCCCAGATTAATTCGATGGATCCTGCTGCTTCAGGAGTTTGACCTAGAGATCAAGGACAAGAAGGGAAGCGAGAATGTGGTGGCGGACCATTTGAGCAGGATAGTACATGAGGAGGACGTCCAGCCCCTACAGGAAACTTTCCCAGATGAGCAGCTCTTTGGGATAGAGGTTAGTGTGCCTTGGTATGCGGATATAGTTAACTATTTAGTCACTAGGACATTTCCTGACACACTTTCCAAAGCTAGTAAGGATAAATTGAAGAAAATGGCTAGGCACTTTATTTGGGATGAGCCCTATTTATGGAAACATTGTAGTGACCAAGTCATTAGGAGATGTGTCCCAGAGTCTGAGCATAGGTCAATTTTGTCATTTTGCCATAGTGAGGCTTGTGGAGGCCACTTTGGGCCTCGTAGAACGGCCTTGAAGGTCTTAGACTGTGGATTTTATTGGCCCACTATCTTCAAGGATGCAAACTTGTTTTGTATTTCTTGTGATAGATGCCAACGGACTGGTAATCTTGGCCCAAAAGATCAAATGCCCATGAGCCCAATAATAACTGTAGAAATTTTTGATGTTTGGGGCATTGACTTTATGGGCCCATTTCCTTCGTCTAATGGCTGTTTATATATACTACTGGCTGTGGACTATGTATCAAAGTGGGTGGAAGCAAAAGCCACCAGGACTAACGATTCAAAAGTGGTTGCAGGTTTCTTGAAAACTAACATATTTTCCAGGTTTGGTGTGCCACGTGTGCTGATCAGTGATGGAGGTTCTCATTTTTGCAACCGGACAATCGAGGCTTTGCTGAAGAAGTATGGGGTAACCCATAAGGTGTCCACGCCCTACCACCCTCAGACCAGTGGCCAAGCAGAGGTGTCCAACAGGGAGATCAAGAGGATACTCGAGAAGACAGTGGGACCAACAAGGAAGGATTGGAGCCAGAGATTAGATGATGCATTGTGGGCCTACAGAACAGCCTACAAGACGCATATTGGGATGTCTCCCTTTAGGTTGGCCTACGGAAAGGCATGCCACCTTCCAGTGGAGCTAGAGCACAAGGCTTGGTGGGCTGTCCAGAAGTTCAACATGGATTATGATGAAGCGGGCCTACATAGGAAGCTACAGCTAAATGAGCTTGAGGAGATAAGGAATGAGGCCTACGATGCTTCATGGATCTACAAGGAGAAGACAAAGGCCTACCATGACAAAATGATCCGCGGAAAAAGCTTCCAAGTGGGCCAGAAAGTTTTGTTATTCCATTCCAGACTTAAGCTATTCCCAGGTAAACTTCGTTCTCGTTGGGTTGGCCCATTTATAGTTACAAATGTGTTTGCTCATGGTGCTGTAGAGATCAAGAGTGAGAAGACGGGGAAGGAGTTCAAGGTAAATGGGCATCGTCTCAAGCCCTACTATGAGTCCTTCGTGGGGCACACATTGGAAGAGATACCCCTCCAGGAGGCACCCCATGACGTGTGAACAAGGAGAAGAGTCCCGGCTGAAGGACTATAAATATTAAGCGCTGCATGGGAGGCAACCCATTTCAACCGAAGCTGTGGAGGAGCCATCAACGAGAGTTTGACATTTCTATCCCTTCACTTGCTTAGGTTGAATTGTACTTGTGTCTTTGTTTGTTTGTTTGTTTATTTTACCCTTCCCATATTTAGGGTCTATATACCATATTTCTTGCCTACATTGAGGACAATGTAGATTCTAAGTGTGGGGTGGGTTTACACCTTTATTTTAGTTTACACCTTTATTTTAGTTATTTTAGTTTACACCTTTATTTTAGTTTAAAAAAAAGAAAGAAAAAAAAAATTTCGTTGGTTTTAGAGTCTTTTTGTCTGTTTGAGTCTTAGGATGCTCCTAACGTCTAGGATGAACATGTCTCTGAATTCATGGCCGAAGGTTTTCACAATCGAAATAGGACTTAATTGAATTCTATGGTTAATCGACGTTGTGATACTTGTATGAAGATTTGAGATAGGATTGTAACTTGGTTCATTAAGCATGCTAGGATTAAGTCTGATTCATTTGACCCTAAGTGAGCTGTTGAGCTAAAATACTTTCTTTTCGAGTGCTTAATTGATAATTTCATAATTTCGTGGCTGTATTTGCAAAACCTCATCATTCTTGGAAATCCAATGATCATGTGCCATAGATTTTAATGGACTACAAAGTACTAGAACTCGGCTGTTGTGACTGTCAAAACTTGTATGCCATAATATGCACTGTTCCTGGATAGGATAGAAGGCATTAGGGTAACCACCATAGCCAAACAAGCATGTGTCCCCAATTGTGCCCATCGTGGGACTCCTTAGAGTGAACCCCTTTGAGACTACGTTTAAAACCTTTGTTTCATCACCCTCACTACCCTACCATGAGCTTAGTACAGGATATCTCTACCCTTGTCTTAGGGACTTAGTAGAGCATGACATAGTGTGTAGGGGTGACGATGAAAGACAAGTGTGGGGTGGGGAAAAACCAAGAGAAAGAAAGAAAAAAAAAATAGCCGTAAAAAAATGAAAGAAAATGAAAAGAAAGAAAGAAAAACGGCAAAAGAGAAGAAAAATTGAAAAGAAAAACTCTTGGGAAATTGTTGAAGTGTGGTTTTGGACTTTCAAATTTGTAGAAGGCTAAAAGTGAAAATTAGGACTTTGTCCGTTCCCATGTTGGTTAGAGTGAAGGTTTGGCCCAAAACAATGATAATTGGCCCACAAAAATGGTGACATAAGGTGGTCCATATATGCTCTGCTAGGTCCTTAGGATTTTTGTATCCTTAATCTTCATTTTGAAAACCCTAACTTAGCCCCATTACAACCTGTTTCAAGTCCTTACTTGATCCTTGAGATGGGCAGCCTTTGGTCAGTGGAGTCAGTTATGCAGTCGAGCTTATGGTTTAGGTCCATTTGTGCACTTAGTCATTTCATGAGGTCTTTAAAAAAAAAAAATTCTTCACAAAATGCTTTTATTGATGAAATATGCAAGTTGTTTGTTGCCTTACAATATGTTCTCTTGCATATACTTGAGTGTGAAGCTTTTAAGCATAGCCATTTCTGAGAGAAAAATCGAGAGTATGCCTTGTGAGTTTGGATTGGACTTGTTCGAAACATGCTATCATTCACTGTATAACTTAAGTTCTCCATATCTTACTTAGTCATATGAGTGTTACATGTTTATTAACCATGGAATTATCTATGCGATTTTGATTAAGTGTTTAACGTGAAAGCCATGAGTTTGGAGTCTCTGAGACAACAGTTAGGGGTAGTAGAGTCATTTACTTGCTTTTTGTGGAGTATTTGTTTTGTTTTGTAGTTTTGTTTTGCTAAGGGACTAGCAAAAGCTAAGTGTGGGGTATTTGATAGGAGCATAAAGTGCGACGATATTATTGAGTACATGCCCCATTTTAGCCTTGTTTCTCTCTTAAGTTTCGTGTATTGAGTCATCGAGTCATTTTAAGAGTATTGTACTGTGTCTGGCATAAAATAGGCGGAAAAAGATAAATTCATGAAAAATCCTAGCTGGATCAGGATTCCTCGTTTTTGTGGTCTTTACATTTTAATTCCCTTTATTTTCTCTATAAAATTCTGATATTCTCCTGCTTGTTGTAGGAAACATTGGCTGCTGGAACTCTTGGAAACAGCAATGATGGAGTCATAAAATAAAGCATTTAAGACAGTTGACCGAGCAATGAAGAAAATAAATAAAGGAGAAAGACGTTTTTCAGTTGTGGAATAAAGGAGAAAGATGTTTCAACTGGAAAATAAATAAAGGAGAAAGACATTTCAGCTGTTAAAAGACCCCATTATGAGAGGAATTAAGGCCATAAAAGAGACGTTTCAGTTGGAAAATTAAATGAATTATGATGCAATCTCATCCGTCCAATGATAAAGGGTATGATCGACAAAAGCCAACCACTGCTCCCCTATAAATAGGCAACGTCCAGACCAGAATTATCATCACTTCCTGGCCAAAAACTTTTCCGAGACTCTGCCCAATTCACTCCTTAAACTTCCATCACTCACAAGACCGTGACCACCATCCATCCATCATTCTACGAAGTTCTTAGGCGCTGAGTCAAGGATGCTCCACCACCATAGCAGAGACGAGTTCATCACCTTGTTGCCAAGCCGCTGAGGAAAGCTTCAAAGTGTAACTATGACTCTACTTACAATTTTTATTTCGGTTTTGTGTGTTTGGATTTGCGAGTTGTGTAATTGGAGACATGAAATTTTCAGAATATTTATTTTAATATTTTTGAGATTTTCAGTTTATTATTGAGTTAATTTCGAGAATTCTTTTATGATGCATGTTACAATCTTGTGCCCTTTTACGTGTTTAGGTAATTTTCAGAGTTAGGTTCATAAGTTTGCATGCTAGAATAATGGTGAGAGTTCTTGTGTGTTTGCTTAATTTGCCAAGGGTAGTTGTTATTTGTTAAGGCGCTGAGTTAAACAAGTAGCAATTAGTTCTAAAAAGTGGTAAAAATCATGCTTTAATGATTAAACGATTCTGGAAATTACGTGTTAAATTCTATGTGTAATGGTTAATTTGCACGTGTGAGTTGATTCGAGGGTTAGATAATACTACTAGTTAAGAGAATTACGCTGAGTGTTTTCGAAAACTAGTAGTATTAGGCTTGGTAAGGACTTTTCCGATCCAAGCCTACATTATAACGAATCAGATAAATGGATTGATCCGCTGAGGCTTTTCATTTGGGCTCTTATCTAGGCATTTAAGATGGCCACATTTTTGTAGCATGTTGAAATGGATTTTCTGTTTTTTTACACTTAGTAATTTCTGAGTGGAATTGGTCCAGGTTAGGGAAGTCGATCATTGTATATAGTTTTATTTGTTTTGTTTTTATTTTAAGTAGATTAGGAACCAAATCTCAAAACCCCCATTTTATTCTTTAATTTGTTAATTGACCTTTTTGTGTAGGTGTACCCTACAATCCCCGGACTGAACGATCCCTGCTTATCCTATACTAACAACTACATTTTGCAGGGTTAAATTGTGAGGCTATTTAAGCCGTATCAGAAGCCACATCAAGGACGAAATCGCCTTTGTCGAAACTGGAGATTCCGACCACCTTTGCTGATGATTGTTGAGGGCTTTTGGAGCTCGGAGGACGTAGATGCTTTCCACAAGGTGGCTTGCATCGATTCAACTCGTGGAGGTCGAATTTTGGAATTGAAATTCTAGGGTTTCATTCGGGCTGATTTTTTCTAAGGTAAAATTTGATCGATTGGCTTATAATTAGACTTTGGTGTAGTTATGAAAGTTATAATTGGAGTTGTGATGAACATCTTTGATGTTGGAATTTTTGTGAAATATTGAGTTTTGGCCGGCGGCGTCCGGCCATGTAAGGGACTGTTTCTGGTGTTATATATCTTCTACTCGTCGATACGAGCGTTTTGATATATAATACGCAATTTTTGGAGTTCGTATGGATTTGTTATGATTTTTACGGTTTCGGACCATTCGATTGATTCAATCCGTGAGGATTTGAGTGTCCGATCAACTTGTGGTTTGGACATATTGATCGTAGAGGTATTCCGGAGACATTGGGTGGTCTCAGCTGTGGTTTCACCTCAATTGGCGTCACTTTGGGAATTTTTCGAACGTTATTCCTTGTGTTTCATTGACTGAATCAAGGCTGTATTTTCCTTAGGTGCTTGACAGAGAGCGTTCTGTAAGTAGTCTAGTGGTGTGAAGACGCAGCGGGAATTTCGAGGTGAGTAATCTCACAAGGTTCATTTACGAACGGAATTACCTTTATCATTTCGAGAGTTATTTATTTAACTGCAAACTATAGTTGGTATTAGTAGGCATTCGTGAGAAGATGACTACGTATATATATATTTACGTGAAATATATATATGTATTTGTGGGTTTTGTTGATTTATGAAAACAATATGCATGAATGATGCTTTTTATTGTTTTGTGTTGTGGCTTTTCGGAAAACAAATGATTTTGGAATTGTTGATTCGATTTGTTTTGAAAAGCATTGAGATTTGTGTATGAAAACAATATGCATGATTATACTCATTTATTGTTTTGGGTTATGGCTTTTCGGAAAACAAATGATTATGGAATTGTTGATTCGATTTGTTTTGAAAAGCGTTGTGAGTTGTGTGACATTTTGGGTCTAGTGTGACTCCTTTAATGTTTTATTCCAAGAGACTGAAAAGTTCAAGGAATGAAGGTCTATGACCTTGGGCAGAATATCAGGTAATCACGTCTTTGGCCGGACGAGTGGTTACGTTTGCAGTTAGAGCTCTAGTCTGTCTACCACAACTGTGATTCATGGGGTAACGGGAACTGGTTATATCTAACTCATGAGATTACGTGTTTTTAGGGAACAAGGTGTGAGTTACTTCCTTATTAACGGTTTTTAAGGTAACAAAGTGCAAGTTGTTTTCCATATTAATGATTTGATAGAAATCAAGGTGTGAGTTGCTTTCTAGGGTACGATTGATAGAATTCAAGGTGTGAGTTGTTTTCTATGTTATATTTGATAGAAATCAAGGTGTGAGTTGCTTTCTATGGTACGATTTGATAGAATTCAAGGTGTGAGTTGTTTTCTATGTTATATTTGATAGAAATCAAGGTGTGAGTTGCTTTCTATGGTACGATTGATAGAATTCAAGGTGTGATTTGTTTTCTATGTTATATTTGATAGAAACCAAGGAGTGTGTTGCTTTCTATGTTTCGTTTTAAAAGAAACCAAGGTGTAAGTTGCTTTCTTTTATTTCGATTTGAAAGAAAATTAAGGGTGGGTTATTCTCCTTTATTTCATGTTTTTAAGGGATCAAAGCGTGAGTTGTTTTCCTTATTTCTGGTGTGAGTTGTGTTGACTGTTTTGAGTTACTCATACGGGCTTGCAAAAGCTTACCGGGTTTGTTGTGTGACAACCCGGTACATTATTCAAACTGTGTAGAGGTTAATCCTGCAGGTTAGGATAATCGGGGCTAGAGTGGAGGTAGTACCTTTGCAGCTTTATGGTAGGAAACCATTTTTGTGACGTTACCATTGATAAGGACTTCCGTTGTATAGTTAACTCTGAGCAGCATTTACGTTTTATTTTGTTGTTGACAATTTAATTCGTAAGCTTATGTAATATATGACTCTGTGGAGCGGGTCAATATTGACACAGTGGGTTCAGGACATCAATATGTAATTGGTTTAAAAGGGAAAAAGTATACAGGTATTTTGTATTGATGGCTGAACGATCACGCATATATAATTATGGGATTGTATATCGATTTTTATTTGTGAAAAAAAAAAATCAGGGGCGTGACAGATTTATACCTACGTGGAGATTCCTGCACCTAGTCATATGCGTGTGAGAAGTAGCATCCCAACAAATGTTCGTATTTGAATGACACTTGGCTAGTGTACTCTTTTTTGTCCTTAGACCAAGGGTTTGTCTGGTTTACCTTGGCAATGTTTTAAACAAAGCACCATCCTTGCCAAGGGTACACCTTCACTAGGGATTGCCGAAATCTAGGGGAGTATCCAGTCATATACTTCTAACCATTGTGTACTCTTTTCTCCTTTGATCAAAGGCACATCTCTTGATAGGACATGGTATCAGAGCATTAGGTTGTCAGATTCTGTTGACTTGTTTCTATCTTGTTACCATATTTGATTGATATTACTCAGTACCTCCCGAGTGATGGCTTGACTGCAGCGGTTCCCCATCATTTACTCTTCGGTGTTGATGTACTCATCAACTGTGTAAGGTATATGTTGTTTCTGTGGTAGAAACGGGGTGGTGGTGAGAGCTTTTATCTCCGAGATCCGGTACCCGTCAACCATGAACATAGGTCAGAGGGAAGACCGGGCTAGCTAGCCGGCCTTCGACTCTCCGATGCAGTCAGATACATGTGAGAATGTAGACTAGGTAGGAGTTAGTGGAGAATGGTAGCTTACCTTGAATGAGTGGAGAGACATGTATTTATAGTGTGGGGATGGGTTTGTCACCCCTTTGTTTCCAATGTGGGACTAGCTGCCCGATACCACAAGGGTATGGTATCGGCAGCATGTCTGGGCTTTATTGGAATTACTTTAGGTGGCTAATGAGTATTGTGCTTCCGATACTTGTGCCTGAGAGGTATCTATACCAACACATGTCTAGTTGGTTTTCCTTTAGGTGCTATGCCTCTTGTATGCCGACCTCGTAGGGATTTCACTGCGTATCAAATTGTTTACATGTTTTGCAATTTTCCCTAGTCATGGTAAAGTAAGACTACTCTACAGGTTCGAGTTGTGCTATGAAATGTGATTTGAGGGAATGTTATGGTTATCTCTTCCTCGATGCCAACTAGTTGTTAGGGCAAGGTTTAAGGTGCGAGACTGGAGTTTGATTTCGTGCTTGAGTATTTGAGACGATCGAGGGACAATAGCTTTGGGCCATCTCTGAATGCTATAATTGCTTCGGAATCAGGATTGTTGTTGAAAGTGGAACTAGTAGTAATGGTGGTTCTGACTTTGAACCGAGTTTCAGGAAATGTGTTACATGACATGATCGATTATGTAAGCGACACTTAGGACATTACTAGAGATCATTGGAGATCACTTGGGAATCTCAGTATTGGAGGCCTTTTTCCCGACCTGATGATTTGCAGAGAAATCCAGATTGAAATTTCTCCAACTGGATACCTTATGGCAGCGTCATGTATGAATCACCCTCCGGTAGACAACTCTTCCTTAGTTTCAAATCGCTTGACTGTGGAGGGTGGAGAGAAAATTGAAGAAGAAATATTCTGGGTTGTTATGGCTAGTTGCCATGTTTTCCAGTGACTGGTCACTAATGATGGTAAGTGAGAAGTGGAAGTGATGACAGTAAATAAGAGTTGTAAGTAGAATGAAATTCTTAGGATTGATCATCTTGGCTCGTTGACCTGACCAAGACATTTGAGCATAGTTTTGTTCGGAATAAAAGGAATTGATTCCAGGTACATTGACTTAAAAATTGGTCTTCTTAAGTTTTGGATTGTAATGAGTAGGGAGATGGACAGAAGTGGGTTTTTGAAGTTGTTGTTGTGTTTGAAGTTTGAGTAATCGGAGGGATGTTTAAAGTTTTACAATGGAATTACAACCTTGGTCAATATTTATCTGGGAGGATTGGAATCAGCTCTTCATACGTGATATTGTGCAAGTGTGTGTCTTTGGTTACTCATTTTCGGTGAAATGGTTTAACGTAATTTCAGAGATTGACTGTTGTGACATCGTTGGGTATCCATAGTGGTACAAGCATAATTACTATGTGATATGGAGTTTGATTCGAGTTCTGAATCGTGGAACTTTGAAGATTTAATTGTGATTGGTTCTTGGTGGAGCATTTGATAGACTGAATGGTTGTGATATTATAAGAGTGGTTAGTGGAGTGACTTTAAGGAAATAAGTTTTTCAGTTAGCTTTGGGAATATTTCGAGTCATAGCTTGACCAGAGTTCTAGTTATATATTGGGTGAAACGTATTGTGGCCTGTCTATTGAGTGACGTATTTCAGTGGTGATTAATTTGAGAAATCGGATCGTTATGTGGTGAGACCACTTTTGGATCCTGTTTCGCTTTGTGTGATACAAGATGTTGGACGGGTGTTCTTCGTTTTATATCAAGGATGTTGTTCAAGGAAGACCTGGTGAATGGTGTGTTGTCGTCTTGGAAAACTGTTTGCTGCTTGAGTTGAATACATGTAATGGATTACTTTGGAGGAATTGAGTGAGTTTTACTATCTTGGTGCCATTATTGGTGGTAATGGGTTAAGCTGTTTGAGATATTAGTTCTCGCCTTGATCGACTTTTCTACCGTATGGTAACCCTTGATTGAGAACTATAGGAAGTAGTTAGTATGATTGATATTTGGTCACCATCACATGCTTACTAGCGAGATGACGTGATTACGAAGTATGAGTTTGGCGTGGAATTATTGGCATACACTTAAGATTTATCGGAAGTCTAAACTGACATTTGAAGTGTGAATTGTAGCTCTCCTATGGTTTAATTGTGTGGTAGGCTTACTTCTTGGAAGGATGAGGTTTGGAAAATTTTGGTGCAATATTGGTTTGCGTAGTATGGTCATTGAGATTGTTGTTGTAGCTAAAATCTTATTAAATAAGTATTGTTTGGAGAGCAGATCTTCAGCTACTTTATCCTCAGGTCAGTAAAAGACAATTGTTGCCTGGGAAAGTTGACTTTGAATCAAGCAAAAAGAGTTGACCATATTTAAGTATTTCGTAGTTTGATGTTGATTGTTGGAATATTACAATCTGGAAACACGAAGAAGAGAGTGAAGCGCTATGGTAGCAGCCTTTGTACAAGAATCTGAAGGGTGTTGCCTTGTGGCTGCCAAAGAAGCTATATGATTAGGAACTTATCGGTTTGATCAAGGCTATCCTATGATACACTTGACAACTGTGGGACCTTTACGTGAACGACATTTGACCAGAAATCTAAGCACAAACAGACAAAAAAAAAGTGTTGTTTGTGGTAGCTAAGGAAACTACTTGTTTTGGACTTGTTGATTAACAGTGACCATCTTGTGGTGTTTTAATAGCAGTTGGACTTCCCCATAAACGCGTGTACAAATTGAAAATGTATTACGTATGGGTCAATGTATTATCACAATGTTGTTGGTGAACAGGTTGGATCTTCACCGTGTGACTTATATAAAAAGGTTACAAATGCTACTATTCCAACCAAATGGTTTGTGATGTCGATACCTTGTGTCATCTAAGCTAGTAGTTGACTTGAGGTCGTAAAAGAAAACTTAACCCAAGGAAGAGTCGACAAATTTCAGGATTCTGGCAGTATCGAATGAGGTCTTGCTTCGATAAGTTTTTTGGGGACTATGAAAGAAATTCTTCCTGCTTGTGGATTATGTCGTTTCTTCAATATCTCGTTTTCCTTGACTCGCGAGTCGATTTTCTGTTATGTGGTATTCAAGGTGTAATTCGTTCAAGTAACCGACTTTGATTTAACCTCGAGTCTTTATTCTCAAAATTCTTCAATGTGTTTCTGCTCACATATTCGAACCATTTACATGTTGCTTCGAACATAAGGCTTTGACGATTTTCTTCTTCATTCGATAAGGATTTTCAGTAACGACTGGAATTAAATATATCTCCTAAGACAGTGAATGCAGCAGGAACGCTATGGGAATCGATCAAATTTCAGTGACTGGCCGGATTTCATCTTGAGGATTGTTCCTTTTAAGTGTTGATCTCCTTGTTCTAATTGGCAAACTCTTGGATCAGTTTTAAAGCTAATTTCTACATGTTTTGAGCAGACTTGCACATCTTTTCTGTGCCTTATCATCACCACTGTTATATGATTGACGTGCTATCTTGAGTATCTTCTTCGTGAATGTTTACTGCGGATTAACGTGTGCACCCCATCTCTACTTCGACAATATGAAATTTTAAGGACGAAATTTTTTATAAGGATGGGAGAATTGATACCTATTAGATCTTAAGTTACCGGCTTACTGGTCAATTGGACGATAAACAACAACTATTTTTACTTTTACCTTTGTTTTGGACTTTTTAGGAGTCCTAAGAGTTGGCTTTTTATGGGATAACAATTTGAAAAAAATTTCTTCACAAAAGTTCTAGAGGACGTTAAACCGAGTTCGTGGACACGTGACACGTTTAAATCGCAGTTCGTAAGCGAAAGTTATGATCAAAAATGTAAAAGTTATTGTTAATGGTAATTTTTCTATAAAAGGAGTTACTGTGGTAAGTTTTCATTTTTGGAAACTTACCCCCGACAATTTCTCTCTCTCTCTCTCTCTCTCTCTCTCTCTCTCTCCCCGACCCCGTTATCTTCTTCCGACAATTTCTCCTCCGTCCGGCGACGGATTTTGGAGCAACAGGTACCGTTGGAAAGTCTCGCCATCCTCTTCAATTTTAAGGTGGTTTGGTGGCTCGGTTTGAACCGTAGAAGGTGTAGCAAGGAAGAGAAAAAGTGTCAGCGCTGTCGTTCTCGGGTTTTGATCGGAACTTGAGTTTCCGACCACCTTCGGCGACAATTCTTAGTGGGTCTTGGAGCTCTTACAACACACATCAATCCTTCCAATCCTCTTTATCCAATTTGAAGTGTGGAGCACGAATTGATGCCTTGAAATTCTAGGGTTCCAAATTGGCTCTTTTTGCTTTCGAGGTAAATCCTGGACTTTTGACTTCAAATTAGACTTTGTTGTAGTTGTGAAAGTTGTTGAGCTTGAAGAGAGGAATATTTTGACATATGTCTTGATACCCGGTTCAGGGGTTGGCCGATGGTGCGTGGGCCACTATTGGTGGCGCGTAGGGCCGATTCTGGCCTTCTGTTTTAGCTAGTTGAGTTCGTTGTAATGTATAGAACCTGTAGGTATGAATTTGGTGAAAATCAGAGAAAGTTTGATATCGATTGTGATTTTCCGAAGTTTGATATTTCGGTTATCAATTTACGAGAATCCGACCATCGGATTTCTCTCAGTTCTGCCCTAGAGCCTTTAAATCGACTAATCGATCATAGTGGTGAAGTTTGGGTTGAATCCGAGAAGAAATGGAGATGTTGGTTTACGAGGGGTTTTCGGGTTTCATTTTAGGAAAGTATTTATTTTCGAATCGTCGTTCACGAGTTATAATTGTATACAGGGCGACGTACCGAACTACTGCTAGTCGAAAAAATCTGTATGCGTGGTCGCCTAAATCTTACTGTGAGTGGGCTTTTGTTTTAAATAATGATGCATGAGTTTATTTCTCGAATTAATGCTTTAATTAATTATCGTATTATTTATCGAACTTGTTATTTAGTTCTGGACTATAATTTGAGCATATGATTTTATTTCGATTGATCTCGTGGATTTGCTTTCAATGATGATTTCGGAGATTATTTGTGATTCATTTCGATGTTGACTTTCAGAAAAGATTTTGCTTTACTATTTGTTTTGACATTGAGCTTTCCATTGAATATTTCGAAATGAGGACATTATTTAAATTCATGAATTTTCTTTGCTTATTTGTTTATTGACTCGAGAATATTTTGGGGGTGTGTCACATTTATTGATTTCTTATTACGAAATTTTCCGAGTACGGTTGGGAACCGTACTTGTGCCTTTATTTTGAGAGTTGGGGAAGCATTACTAATTTTGGTTTTTCTCATGTTTTCCTATGTCGTACCTTGGGTGATTATTTATCATGCTAGAATGTAGTCCGCCTTTGTGGTGACGTGATGGGATCACGAAAGCCTATTCGCCTTTGTGGTGCTGGGTTGTTGTCTTTCTGGCGGTAACTCTAAAGCCCAGTATCCTATCCACCTCAGTGGCTTAAGGGTATATATAGGAGTATGAGAGTACTTTAGCATGGGAGGATATCACCCGAGCCTAGGAGGCTCATTCGTATGACTATCATCTTGCCCTACTTATATTTTATTATTTTTGACTAGCGGGGCTAGTTTGATTTTACTTAACCAGCTGGGCTGGCTTGTTTTTATGAGATTCTCATATTTAAAGATAAATGTTTTATCATCGTTGCATGCATCGAGATTTTTAAAGGAAGAACACGTGGGAAAGTATTAAAGCTTTGCTTCATTTAAATTATCTTATTTATTTATTTTTGTCCACTCATGCTAATGTTTTTTTCAATACTTTCCCTTGGGCCCTTCGGTTTCAAATGCCCAGTTTGTAGGCAAGATTAGTTGAGGCCGGGCGTACATGGAGTTGAGGCATAGTTGTCACTGCTTCGGCATTGTAGGATCTATCAATCATTTACCCTCTTTACTTTTTATTCTTGTATACATTTTGTTTTAGAATTGCTCTGATAACTTATGGGATTAATGTTGTTAAGTTGAGACTTGTGTAATGTGAATTGGGAGATGTTGTGATTTTGGGAGCAGGGTGGCTCCAGTAGTTGAGGATGGTGTTTGATATTAGAAGTGTAAATGTCTTTTTACAGGTTTTGGGTAGTCCACTTTTAGGGGAAGTTTTGCCAAATTTTTGTTAAAATTCCGCAGGACCACTTCTGATTTCAGGGTGAAATCCGGGGCTGGTCCTTTCATCTCTTGTGGTTAGTTCCTTTGCGCACTTATATCTTAGTCTACATCTTCGGCAACACAACTTTCGACTAAACTCCTTTTTTTTGTCCCACAATGGGTTTTCCCGGACTTAAGGTTTTGTGTGTTGGCATTAAAAATGATATTTATTTCAGGGTAAACCCTTAAGTCTGAGAACCGAATGATATTAAGAACTGGACCTAACTATACTTAGCACAATGCTAATCGTAGTTCAATTTTGATATAATGTTCGAAGATGGAGTTCAAATGAAGTGTCAGTTTTTGGACATCCAAGGGGGAGGGAGTGTTGTAGGACACTTAGTAAAGTGGTTGTCCAGTAAACTAATGTCCTTATGAGATATAATAAGTGAACTACATACATTGAGCAAGACATTAATTTTCTAAAGACCTTTGGTGTTCTTCTACTTATTCCATAAGAATTACACTATTTATGAGAGAACATTAGTTGTATGGTTAGTGGGCTTAGTGGTAATAATGGGGTAATTAGTTGCTCCTCATTATGATGTACCATGAATACACCTTAACCTATCCACTACATAAAGAGGTTGAGGCATCACCATTTCACACATCAATTGAATCATACACAACTAGATCAATGCAAATGAACTTCTTACTCTCTACACTTCTGTCTCTTTGGTTTTTTTATCTTTCCTAGCTGAGTTAATATATAGGCGACTCACAATAACCGTGTTAAATTTTCTTTATTTTTTTTGTGGTTAGTTTGATGTAATCGTAGATTGTTATTATGGGGATGATCTCTTAAGACAACGACTAGGAAAAACCTAACTTTAGGTTTTTGCATCAAAGGGTGACGACATTAGGTCAGATTTGTTAATTGTAGTTGTGGTACTATTTGGTATCGATCTAGTATGGTTCCATAATGAAAAAGTTGGATTTGGCTTTTTTGACTAGTTTGGACTGTAGTTGCGGCAGTGTGATCGGTTCCTCGTTTAACGATAAGGCTAAAACAAGTTCTTCAATTTTCTCCTACTGAATTTAGGTGATTTGACATTGATATTCTGATATGTGATGGGATCTAATTGATGGAAATGTTCTAAAAAATTCGTCGTGTTGTGACTATTATGAGATTTGGTTCGAGGAGCTTGTTGATCATTCAACAGTGGTTCAAGGGGATTGGAGAACTGAAAGAGTTTGTATGATCTGGTAAGAGGCAAAGATTATTGGTGATCACGACCTCAAAATTTATATCTTTAGCCAGCAATAAGTTTAGTCAATCTTGGACAATCACTTTGACCTTCTTCTTTTGCGTGTGGTGTGAATTGCTTGTGGCATTCGGAGTGGGATACCAAGTTGACCTAAACCTTAATCAAAGATATCTTGCCACCCTCATTTATTACTAGGGAAAAACTAACAAACAGTACCTGAGCTATGCTACTAATAACTTTCGTACCTCAAGTTCAAAAAATATCAGATTGGTATATGGACTTTTAACCCCGACCCAAGATACGTATCTAGGAACAGTAAAACCGTTAACGGGGTTAACTTTTCAAGGGTAGAGTGGTCATTTCACTGTTCTTCTTTTCCAAAGCCCTCTCCTATCTCTCTGCAATCTCAGAATTTTTTTTCTTCTTCTTCACACATAAGTAAAAATGAGAATAAATTCTATTATGGCAATGGGTTTTTGGTTTGTGTTGGTTTTTGGTGAATGTCTGGTATATATTTGATTTCCGCTGAACCAATTCTCTTTCCCTCTCTCTCGCTCGTTAATTTGACTTCCTCGAAACGATTCGTTTTGCTCTGCAAGAACGACACTAAGCTCTAGTTCTCCATGTTCGACCGCCGCTGGGGCTCTAAGACCCAGATCAAGAAATGGGGTAATGGCAAAATCACCTACCAAATTCTCTACAAGACTCTGAGCTGGTGGAAGAATCTGATCGGGTTCTAGGGCCAAGGCGGTCAGACCACGTCTCCGCCTTTGATTTTCTTCAAGTGAGGCCCTTCGTTCCTCACTGGGTCCTAGGTCTCTCCGGCCAAGGAGCGCAGCTACGGTGCTGTAAAGGCGCCGTTCTTGTGTATGAGCCTCTCGCCAGAGGGCCAAGTTGTTAACTTTCTAGACCCAGAAGGGCAATCCGAGTTTACAGTGGCAGTGTTAAACTCCGGTCAGCCCAATTTCTCGGATAAGGATTTGGAGCCAGTGAATTTGACCTTGATGGGGAAGACCCATTTTGTGGTGGACGAAGATATGAGCTTTGCCGCTAACAGAAATGGAGGTAGACCAAGTTCTCATTTTTACTTATGTGTGAAGAAGAAGAAGAAGAAGAAGAAGAAGAAGAAGAAGAAGAAGAATTCTGAGATTGCAGAAAGATAGGAGAGGACTTTGGAGAAGATGAACAGTGAAATAACCACTCTATCCTTGAAAAGTTAACCCCTTTAACGGTTTTACTGTTCCTAGGTACGTATCTTGGGTCGGGGTTAAAAGTCCAGATACCAATCTGATATTTTTTGAACTTGCGGTACAAAAGTTATTAGTGGCCGATAGCTCAGGTACTGTTTATGAGTTTTTCCCTTATTACTAAATGCTATAACTTTTAGCTTGCATGTATGAATTCGTATATTTTGTCAAAAAAACTTCATACTGCACCATATTCTGTGCATTTGCGACTAGAGTTTTCTTTTGTTTGATTTAATCTTATAGTTTTATATTTCTAGGCTCGTTTTGAATAAACAGAAGTAATTATGTATTGTAATTTGTAATGAATGATATTTGTCAGCTTTTTTTAGTGCTTGACTATAAATACTTTGTACGAGTTTTAGCTCTGTTATGATTTCACAATTTTACATAACTTTTGAACTGTTTAAAGTTTTTTTTTTTTTTTTTTATTGAAGAAGAATTTTATCAACTTAAACGAATGCATCAATATGGGGACAATTGTTCTCAGCAGAGAACCCCCATAGAGCTAACAGACTAAACACCATCAAGTAAATCATGGAGCCATGGAGGCCCTACATCTTTGCAAAACATAGTTTGTATCAAAGATGATCTCACCAATTTGTGAGCAACTAAATTGGAGCGTTTCTTCACATGCTTCCAAAAAAACATATCAAACTCCCTCATAAGCAACCGAACTGCATCTAATACTCCTCCAATAGCACTCAAATCCCATCCAGAAGCATTTAGGCCATTGAGCACAGTAAGTGCATCACCATAAACTCTCACATTTCTCAACCCCAATTCTCTACCAAACTTTAGTGCATGCCATAAGGCTAAAGCCTCTGCTGCTATAGGTTTAATAGGAACTGGTAAAGTAATAGACATTGCACCCATTAACTGACCTGCACCACTTAAAATCACAGCACCCAGCCCTACACATCCCCTTGATACATCAACTGCACCATCAAAAAACAACTAAGACTCTTCTCCTTCAAACTGTTGACCAGGTTCACCACCACCCCCATTATGCCCTCGTTGCAAAGTAACACTACTGGTCTACACCTTTGAAAGTTCAAGTTGCCACTCCAAACTCCTTTGCACAATCTGTCCGGCTTCCAATTCTGATTTACCATGAACCACATCATTCTACACTTCCATATCCACCAATTAACCAATCCAAATAACTCCAACTCACTTTGAGATCCAACTGCAGCCACATGAAGCACAAGATCAGTAAAAGAAAACTCCTTCAAGTGTTTTTTGAAATTACTAAAATTTTCGTTGAAATTTTGTAATAATTGAGCAATATCCAAAATATATTCGAAACTAATTTGTGCGTACTAAAATTTGCTAAAAGTAATTGATATTTCAATCGATAGCCAAAATTTCTATTGAAAATTCTGTAAATAATATGAAGCATCGAAATTTTCTGTTGAAATTGAAATTTTGAAGTGCCAAATTGTATCTGGAACTAAACATAAAATTACAAATATAACTACTATGTACATTCGTCCAATATATATATATATATATATATATATATATATATATATATATATATATATATGATACGATGTACCAACTATAAGACTCAGATCGCATGGCTTATCCAGTGTCATTGGGTCCACATCCACCAAAGGCCTACTACCTTTCCTCTCTTATTGATGATTAATTATTCTAATCGTTGTTATTTCTTCCTCCTTCACGATACTAGCTCTTGTTTAATTTTTGATTTTATATGTTATCTTATACCAGCTATTGTTGGTGCTATCAACTATGATGTAAAACATTTGATTTTGATTTATGCTATTTAGTCGTTTAAGATGGGGCGGTGGTTTAAGAATGGGTCAAGCAATGAAGCTAGACCAGAATGGAAGTCATTTGGTCCTTTTGGACGTAAAAGACCCAAGTTTAGACTTGACTCTCCCAACTTAGAATTTGGTCGAAACAATAGCTACTTGTGTACCACTCTCTTTCTAAATATAATAATCAATATTCATATTTTCAGGTGTAATTGGTTAAAAGGTTGAATGGAATTGAAGTGCACATTCCAAGCTTAGGGGGCAAAGACATATTCAAAGGTCAAGAGATATATGCTCATTGTTGTAACGTGGTTTAGAATTTTGAGACCTGCTAATCTTAATTTATAATTGTAATTATATCAAATGAGCTAGCTAAAACACAATCTGCGTACATCTAAACCACACGAATTCAAGAAAAGAAGAGCAAAGCTGCTCCATCAAAATCCCTTCAAGTTTGTCAAGTTCTACAGATTTCAATAAAAGAAGAATAAAGTTGCACAACTCATATCTCTTCAAATGTCCTCAAGTCTATCAAAGGATTAAATGATACTCAACACATAATTTTTATTTTAATTGAAAACATTACATAAATTGAATAATAAAATAAACGAAAAGTATGATGGAACAAAACACCAAGAAATGTTATGGAGATTTTAGATATTATATTTTTTTTCATAATTTTAGTTAGATAATTATTGGCGTATCTCTTAATAAAAGAATTAAATTAATTGGGCTGCTGGCCCCATATGTACCCAAAAAAAAGAAAAAAAGAATTAAATTGATGATTTGACACTTCAATTTAATAATGTAATAAATAAGCAAAACCAATTTAAATTAAGAGGGATAGAGGTATTTTTATGGTAGAGACTTTTGTTATCCAAAACTGCCGATCCAAGACCGTTGTAGTAAAGACGAGGGATGAGTACAAAAATAATAAAGAGAGAAAAATAGAAATGAAAAAGAAGAAAAAAACCAGATCGAGGTACCAACCCCAAAGTAACCAACCGTGTAATAAGTATCTTCTGCCCAAATAGTCTTCCCATTTAAGTAAAGTTGGGTGAAGTTGGCCACACACACAGGGACACATTGAGTGAGAAAGTGGCCAACCTCTCTCTGTCTTTCTTCGTCATCATGATTCATGATCATCAATCCTCTCCTAGATAGCTAAACAAAATTATAAATCCCACAAAAGGTGAAAGGTGGTAAAGAAGAAAAAGCAAATTCATACAAGCAAGAACCAGATTCAAAGTTGTAGAGAGAGAGAGAGAGAGAAAAGGTGTTTTGGAAAAGAAGCATGTGCTGGTATAACAAAGCAAAGCTGGGAGACTAAAGGGGGAAGCGACCCCTTTCCCTTCCCTTCCCTTCTCTTCTCTTCTCTCTTCTCTGCTTGCTCTTTGCTTTTGCTTGTAGCAGCTTTTTCAAGGGTCTTTGGAAGCTTGGATGGTCTCAATAAGGTACAAATTATCTCAGTCTCATGTTAATTATCCTTGTTAAACTTTTGGGTTTATATCGCTCTATGTCTTGGAGATTGGTAGAAATGATTTTTTTATTTTAAGGAATTAATTTATATTAATTAATTGAAATATGGGTTTCTCTTGTGGAGCAAAAAGGAGCATATCTATTGATTTGCGGAATTTTTTTTCTTCTTGGGATTCCTCTTGTTTTTTTCATTGCGTCAGATGCTGTTTCCTGGAGAATTATTGTCTTGTTACCGTTAACTTGTACGGTTGTACCTACCTACCTACCTCTCTCTCTCTCTCTCTCTCTCTCTCTCTCTCTCTCTCTTAGTGCCTGCAGATTTGTTCTGTGTTTTTGTTCTCCAGTCGAAAATCCTTCCAAATCCAAATATGGTGGTTAATTAAATAAGGATACTGGGTGTTTGGATACACAGTTCTATTTTAATTTCTTCTGATCTAATTCTAGTATGGTTATAAAATATTGATTAGGTAAATATGTTAAGGCCGTTTGGAGCAACAAGCCGGAGTTTTTGACTCCATGAATTATATTCGCTATAATACATAGATGTTGAAGCTGTAGAAAGATCTCTTTGTTTCAGATGGCATATATGAGATTTCGGTTGCTCCTTACTTTTGTAGAAGGATTTACTTTTGTTGGGTAGTTGACCATCTCACCATGAAGTTGTAATCTACAAGCAGCTGTAAAATCCTTAATTGTTTGATGGATTTTCATTTCAGGAACAAACAGGAATGCTAGGAACATGGGAAAGAAAGGGAGTTGGTTTTCTGCCATAAAGAAGGTTTTTTCACCGCACTCCAAGGAGAAGGCAGCCGATGTAAGTAGATTTCCGCTCGTGCCTCATTTCTTCCTCCCAACGGTTTGACGAGCTTTTTCTTCCCAAAAAAAAAAATAAAAAAAATATGCCAAATGGCTTCCTTCGTATTCAAACATATAGCATACTCACTCTTGTTTGTCATATTGCAGGGTTTGGAGAAGAAAAGTGCAAAAGAAAAGAAGAAAGGAAAACAAAAAAATGGAGACACTAATTCATTCATTCCCCTGTTCAGAGAACCAAGCAGTATTGAGAAAATTTTTGGGGATTTTGAAAGGGAGCAACATGTAATATCTTTTAGACCTCCTATATCTGATGAGCAACCACAATCACCGCCTTCAGTGCTTCCAAGAGTTGCTTCTCCAAGGGCTCCTTCTCCAAGGGCAGCTTCTCCAAGGGCTCCTTCTCCAAGGGCGCCTTCTCCAAGAGCTCCATCTCCAAGGGCGCCTTCTCCAAGAGCTCCATCTCCTAGGATCGTTCATCACCATAAGGAGATCAGCTACAGACCGGAACCAACTCTAAGGAACCACCATGCTTCTGCTACTAAAATCCAAGCAGCCTATAGAGGTTATATGGTAAGCTTATGTTTTGTATGATTAGAATTCAAGACGATTGGGCAATTTGAGGGTACAACAATACAGGAAAACCTGATGGCTACTGCTAGTTTAGTTGATATATGAACCGTTCCTCATGGTACTGCTTTTTACTATGGAGCATATAAAAGGACTGTAAATATATTCCCCTATCATGAATATGTTAAGAATTGTGTAGTTTCGTAATCAGTCATTGGTGTGATGTCCGTTCAAGAGTCTTTCATACATATATGTTTATTATATGATTTTTTTTGTTTGTTTGTTTGTTTGTTTGTTTGTTTATTTTTTATTTATTTATTTATGTGGAGGAAGAAGATGAAGAAATAGAAATAGAGTTTTGTAACAATCTGTCGTAGGATCTGCTCTAGAGTCATTGGTATTATATACACACACAAATGTTACTGGAAGCCTAGGGAACAAAGAGTAGAACTAGAGTTTTACAGTTTCTTCCATTCTTGAATACGCTCTGATACCATATGAAGTTATCTTAATCAAGCCATTCATAGAACTACCTGTAGATGATCATGTATAGGTTTTTGTAACAATAGTTTATACTGTTCTGGTGACCCCATTAATCTGTATTTTATGTTCTAATGTTAATGATTTGACTCAGCTAACATAATGTGGTACTTTTTTTACAGGCAAGGAGAAGCTTTAGAGCTCTAAAGGGTCTAGTGAGGCTTCAAGGAGTGGTTAGGGGACAGAATGTCAAGCGTCAAACAGCGAATGCCATGAAATACATGCAACTCTTAGTGCGGGTTCAATCTCAGATTCAGTCACGGAGGATCCAGATGTTAGAAAGCCAAGCAAGACGTCAAGTTCAATACAAGAATGACAAAGATGTTGAAAACACATTTGGCAAATGGACCTTGAGCCAGGCAGTAAGTTTCCTGTCATCAATTTTTTCATTATAATATTATTATTACTACTACTACTACTACTATTACTATTATATGTGTGTGTGTTGCATTTCTATATGTTATAGTTGTTATTTTGTTAATGGACACAGAGAAAACCGATTCGTAAACTTGTAACTCTGAAAGTGGACAACAAAACCATGCCAATGCTAAAAACA
This sequence comes from Rosa rugosa, assembly GCF_958449725.1. Classification (NCBI taxonomy): domain Eukaryota; kingdom Viridiplantae; phylum Streptophyta; class Magnoliopsida; order Rosales; family Rosaceae; genus Rosa; species Rosa rugosa. The sequence continues at coordinate 35,245,338 of NC_084824.1, forward strand.
TAAACTTTCCTGCAAATGAATCCTATGCTAATTTCCTTTCAAAAAAAAAAAAAAAAAAAAAAAAATCCTATGCTAATTTAGACATGGACGCTAATAATGTAATCCTAAACAGATATCTGCACCTACTCTCCCATTATTATTCCACATTTGCGCCATTATCAGATTTGGTTGTGCTGTTCATATTTAATTATCAGACTCTGCCTACCATATGGTTCAGACAAAAAATTAAAAAAGTACAGGAACTACTGATGTACGCATTCCTATCAAGTCTTCTTCCAAAAGTTTAACTCATAGGAAAGGGAAATGTGGAAGTATTGAAGAAGAATTAGCTAGGTCAGGTCACAAGTCCCAACCAAAACTGGTTGGTTTCCATCTCCTAAAATTGTTACTCTGCCATTGGAAAAGGGCCATGAAAAGATTTATGACTTCCCTGAAACTTCACGGACTGACACTCCTATATGTCTGTCAAATAATTTAAAGCTGAGACACTAACACCACTCTAACAGCTAAGCTCTCTGCAAAGTTTAGGGGAATGATTTTAGCTATGTGGATAAGCTGAACACAGTTATGCTGCCATTGAAAAAGGGCCAAAAAGATATATGACTACCCTGAAACTAAGCGGACTAACAATCCCTCTCTATGTCAATAAGTTGAAGCTGAGCCACTCACACCATTCTAACAGCTAAGCTCTCTTCAAAGTTTAGGGGAATGATTTTAGCTATGTGCATAAGCTGAACATAGTTGCTCACTACCCTGAAACTACACGGACTAACACTTCCTCTATATGTCTGTCAAATAACTAGAGCTGAGCCATTACCACTAACAGCTAAGCTCTCTTCAAAGTTTAGGGGAATGATCCTAGCTATGTTCATAAGCTGAACACAGTTACTCTGTCATTGGAAAAGGGCGAAAAAGATATATCACTAGCTTGAAAGCCATTACCACTAACAGCTAAGCTCTCTTCAAAGTTTAGGGGAATGATCCTAGCTATGTTCATAAGCTGAACACAGTTACTCTGTCATTGGAAAATGGCGAAAAAGATATATCACTAGCTTGAAACTACACGGACTAAAACTCCGTCTGTCTGTCTGTGTCAAATAACTTAAAGCTGAGCCATTACCACTAACAGCTAAGCTCTCTGCAATGTTTAGGGAAATGATCCTAGTTATGCGCATAAGCTGAATACAGCACAATGCACACTCACGTGCCTGCTTCAGAGAAAGCTCTTCTTAGTGGTTGATTACCACTAACAGCTAAGCTCTATGCAAAGTTTAGGGGAATGATCCTAGTTATGCGCATAAGCTGAATACAGCACAATGCATACTCACGTGCCTGCTTCAGAGAAAGCTCTTCTTAGTGGTTGTAATGCCAAACGATAAAGTCAGCTCCTTCGTCTTCAAGCTGATTATATAATAGGCCTTATAAAAATCTTCCTTACCTGCTTTGTTTGCCATTCTTATTTATCGAATTTAGTCTATGCAATGGTCAATGAATTTACTCTGTATACTATGAAAGAGAAGAGAATACCGCCGTTGGTGTGCCTGTTACCTATTTAAATACTACGCATCTATAAAAAACAAAAATGGAATCCTAGTAATTGGAAGCAATGTGATGCAGTCCGAGATGGGAAATAACGATGACTGGGATGATAGCTTGCTAACTAAAGAGGAAATAGAGGCGAGGATGCAGAAAAAGGTTGAGGCTGTCGTCAAAAGAGAAAGAGCAATGGCTTATGCATACTCTCACCAGGTATTTCCTTTGTACCAACAGAATCAAACTTCACGTGCACTATGTGGTCTTTTTCCAGCTACCCTACTGGCTTTTTTTATTTATATTTATGCTACCGAGTCTGTAGTCTTTTTTACTTCATCTTATTTAATGAGTTCTTCATCTTCACTGTTCTGTCATAATTTTATTTCTCTATAGAATTTGAAGTCTGGTACTTGTAGAGTTACAGCATTCTGACTCTTTTTAATAAGTTGATCATGGTTTGTGGGGGACTTGGACTGGACTACCACGATGGGGATTTGTTTTGCATAATTGATATTTTCTACTTCTGTGTGCCAACAGCTGTGGAAAGCTACACCTAAATCAGGTCAAACACCTCTAGCTGATATCCGATCTGGGGGTTTTCCATGGTGGTGGAACTGGTTAGAACGTCAACTCCCGCCAAAAGACCCTCCTGTTGAAACCAATGCAATGAAAACCTTTCAGCCTACTCCTTCAAGATCACGTCCAGAGCTAAAGCAGAGCCCTTTGCCTCAATCAAGGCAACATCCTTTTGCATATGATAGCAATCTGGACACTCCAAAATCCTCAAAATCAACCATGAACCTCACAACACTAAAACAAGCACGAACCCCGCCTACCTTTAATACGAGGACTCCACAAGCAAACAGCTCTGGTTTATCAAAGTACACAAGACCAACAGCAGGTGGATCTGACTCCCCTTTCGGGTTTCCACTAAAGGATGATGATAGCCTTGTAAGCTGCCCTCCGTTCTCGGTTCCAAGCTACATGGCTCCGACGGCTTCAGCCAAAGCCAAAGCTAGAGCTAGTAGTAATCCAAGGGAGAGGTTTATGGGGACTCCAAGCAGCGAATCAAAGAGAAGGCTTTCTTTTCCTTTGACTCAAGGTATTGGGTCGTTCAAGTGGAAGAAAGGACCTTTTTTCTCTAATAATAAGGATTCTGGCTCTCAAAGGATTTTAGATAAGAACCAGTCTCTGCAATCTATAGAAATTATGAGTATAGATTCCACGGTTTCTATGCCTGCAGGAGTTGGAAGGAGGCCGTTTAACAGATTTGTGTGATTAAAATTTTGTTTGTTCTTAACCTTCTACCCCATTGTGTTTCTTTTGTATGTGTGTTTGGTGATAGATTGAGTCACTTGTTACTGGTGTAAAATAATAATAAACAAAAATATAGGAAATGATGGTTTGGAATTTTTTATTTTCTTATTTTCTTTAGGATTTGGGTGTTGGAAAAGTATTTTGAGAATTGTTCGTTTCGGTTTGCCAATCAAGCTATGCTTCGATGTTATATTGGTCACTTTTTTTGTAGAATTTATTTTCACCATGTGGTCATGTGTTGAGGTATGCAATTTTTGTGGCAGGCATTAATTGTTTTCACTCTCTTTTACCGGGCTTTTATTTTGGTATCGGCATGTACTATCTAAGGGCATCTCCAACACACTAGTTAAATTCAAATTTTAGCTATATATAGCTATTTTTAAAGCAAAATTCAACTCCAACAGACTAGCTATTGCTAAGTTAAATTGGCTAGTTATATTTAGCTAGAGAATCATGCATAGCTAAAGCAAAAGTTATATTCCTCTCTTCTTTTTTGTCCGTGTCAGTTTATGATTGGATAAAATATAGTATATTATTTATAAATAGCTACTACTGTTGGAGCAATATTGTTAAATCAATAGTTATATTTCACAATTTTAGCCATATTTAACTACAAAATAATTCCTACTGTTGAAGATGCTCTAAGTCAACTTGTGGGTTCCATAAGTTTTAGCAAATCATCAGTTAAGAAGTTTTTTTTGACCGAAGATTTGGGGGAGTTTTCCTGATGGTAAAATTATTCAAAGCCCAATATGATGATATGAAAAATGTAGGACGTGAATAAAGAACTTCAAATATTGGGGGAAGGTGTTTTTGTTTTTTTTGTTTCTTTTTTTTTTTTGGTTTTAGGAGAAATTAAAATTTACAAACTGAAACCTCTAAAACAACCAGATCTAAATTTATTAAAATTAAAAGCAGAAAGAGCTGACAACGGCAGTTTGTTAGTCCAAGTAATCAGCATGGCAACGCTATGGCCAAAATTTGCTATTGCGTGGGCAACGAAATTTGCTTCTTGAGGGACATGAACAAAGGAAATCTCTTTGAAACTACTAGAAAGACTAAGGATGTCTCTGATAAGAGTCCGTAGCCGCCAAGGAGTGGTGCATTTTCTGGTAATGGTGTCAATGATCAGCTTGGAATCGCCTTCAACAATGAGCTTCCAGAAATTATTAACCCAGGCATGAGAGAGGTCGTCTCTAACCGTAGTACCCTCAGCAATGGGGACAGAGGAGAGAAACCAAATAAGTCTAATTTGGTTCATACTCTTAAAAGTTTAATTAAAAAATAATATGAAACTTTCTTCTTGTGGGAGAAATTACAATAAAGTTATAATTTCTATATGAGAAACTCGTTGACAATAGGCTGAGGCACGGGTATCTCGCTCTCTTTAAGGAGATTCAAGCTCTCTGCAGAAGAATGCCGGTGCACCAGAAATCTCTTGACTTGTCCCCTCCAGGATACAACAGCCCAACAACAAGTTGTACGGCTCACACCAATCTGCACAAATTGGAGGAATCCAAAGCTCCACCAAAAGAACACCTTTCTTTGGCCAAAAAACACACAAGACACTTTGGGGGATTTTGGAAAGAAAGTTGATGGGTGAATAGTTGTATTTCGTAATAATATTACGTAAAAGCAAGGATATATTTGAGCATGCAACAAATTGTGCTATTTATAGGCTCTTAGGACACTCCCTACAATTAATAAGGTAGTAACCAAATGTCATAGGTTACAAAAAATTAAAACCCAAAATAAAACACCATGAGTTACAAATAAAATTCAAAATAAATTCTGAATTTAAACACACAAATAAATTCATAATTTAAACACAATAAATTCATCCAAATTTAATTTCAATAATAAAATATTAAAATGTAACAACATTCCCCTACTCATTTTAATATTTTAAAAGTAAATATAAATCAAAGTTACCGACTAAAGACAAACCATTATGCGTCATGAAGGTGTGCTCTGCATTGAACCTTCACTTAGTGAAACAACAATCTCTACTCCAGAGTTGATAGTGGTCTCAGACTTGAACTCAACTGCTTAAGGGAAAATAAGAACTACTGCTCACACATGATAATTCAGGGGTTAATATGAGTTTTATTAGCCAACACGTTACAGCCTTGTGCTTATTGACTTAGATACACATTTATGCAAGCGTACGTATCATTGTCAAGATAGGAAAATATTATGCCCAAAGTTATCGTACCACGGGGATTAGTGGCTAACCCACAATCCTTGGGTAATCGGAAATAAAGACACTTAGCAAACAAAGAAAAAGAAAAAGAAAATAAATAAAAATACAACTCTAAGGCACCAAGTCTTAGCAATGCTCGGCTTGGTTTGCACCAAAGCCTAATCAAAACTAAGACCTAGTGATGACTATTTACAATGAGATAGAAATTGTCACCGAAAATAGTAATTTGAATTTCTAATAACTAAAGTGCAAGAATTTAAATAGAAACTTTAATTAACTAAATTAAATAAAGGAAAGAAAACTAAAAAATGAATATAAATATAGGATTGGTAGTTAGGGATGAATCCTAACCCTAATTCATTGCTCTCGATGCTAATTTGATTTACGTGCAATTTTTTTTTTTTCGCTCTAACCCCGAATTTATTAATAAATTAAAAAAGAAACATAGCAAGGGTCCTTGCCAAGAAAAAAATACAAAATTGCAAAGTACAAAATAGAAATCCCAAAGAGATGGGAGTACAAAGATCCTAGATAAGCGGGGGACTAGGCCAAAACCGCTTCCAAAACAAATAAGGAAGAACAAGAAAAAAGGTTCCAAAGAACTAAGATCTATACATTGTGCACAATGACGCATCAAGACCAATATAATTCCTTAAAAAGGATGGAGGTGAGAGCCACCAGATTGAACCTGCACTTGAAGCACCATATTTAGCTAGACTATCAGCAGCCCTATTACCTTCTCTGTAAATGTGAGAGACACGCAAGGTCAATTGACGAGCATGATGTAAACTGTTGAACCAAGCACGCCGAAGGCGCCATGGAATTAGATTGGGAGACTGAAAATAATGCAACACTATAGTAGAATCCGTCTCTAGCCAAATATGTGTCCAACGTCGAACCCATGCTACACGGATAGCTTCAATTACTGCTAATACTTCTGCATCAATGGCACTAGGGACTTCCACCTTGAAGATGGTAGAAGCCGTACCCAAGGCTTTTCAAGGCTCAAAGGCCGAAATTCCCTTTCAAGGCATTCCTACTCCAGTTCAACGGTCGTAGGAACTCACTTGGCATGAATTAGAGCCGGTTCAATGGTCACTATTTCACATTAAGAGGCTTAGAGATCGAGGAATTAGGCAACCAAGCTCACCATAACCGCGATCAAGCTAATCATGTAGTGAACGATGCTTGTACTTCCCACGATTATTAAATCAGGGTTCTGGCTCTAAAATCTGAGGATGTCATCCCCTAAATTTTAATCTAGATTTATTAAAACACAAACCCAAGAGTTGACAATTCCTAAGCATGCATTCTAATCAATTATTACAAAACACAAGCATCCAATAATTAACAAATTCTATATATAAATTAAATTAAGCATCAATTACATCAAATTTGGATTAGGGCACACAACCCTAACACCCAACAAAATTTCTACTCACTGTCCATAAATATATACATCATCAATTCCATTAATTTCATACAAATAAAAGAGGGAAAGGTATAGAAGAGGGAGAACAACCAAGACAAACTACCAATGCTAAAAAACATACATAACAAGTTTTGGGATTATACTTTCTCCCTTTTACCCAAGTGGTGATTAAACCTCTTATGCTTGAAGTGCTTCCCCTTGAATTTTGTGAAATTGATGAGAAGATGGAATTTTGGTGAGGTGGATCCTGGTAAGGAGAAGTGGATCTTGGTGAGGAGAAAGAATTTTGGTGAGGAGGATCTTGGTGAGGAGAAGAAAAGATGAGGAGAATGAATTTTGATGAAGTGGATCCTAGTGAGGAGATGTGGATCTTGATGAGGAGAAGAAATTGGTGAGGAGAAAGAATTTTGGTGAGGAGGACTTGGTGAGGAGAAGAAAAGATGAGAAGAAGGAATTTTGGTAAGGTGGGGTGGTTCTTGACAAGAAGGAAAAAATGGAGAAGGAAGGGAAAGAGAGCAGCCCAAAGGGCTGCCTCTGTTTTGGTGGTGCGGCTGCAGTAGTTCTCCCCCGTGAGGAAGGGTGAATTGTTCAATTAAAGGGGGTGCTGGTCATAAAGGGAGAGGTGGATGAGGAATGAACGGCCATGATTGAAGACGAAAAAAGATTTGGTCCTTGTCCCGTGAGGTTGGGATAGAAAGGAGAGAACAAAAGATCTTCTCTTTTCTGCTAGGTGTCAGCTTGTAATTAGCTCAAGCTAATTGAACCACCATTGCTTAATTGCTGCACGTGATGGAAGCAGAATGTGGTTAATTAAGCAAATGGTTTGATTAATATTAATTAATCAAACCAATGATTAATTAATCCAACTTCTTTTTCTTCAATTTTCGTCTCTTCTTCCTCCGAATTAAAATAGCACACAACATCATGACTAGTGAAGTTCCTCTCTCTTGTTAGCGTCAACCACAATTGACTGGCATCCACTATTTCGTCTTTTTGTCGGAAACTCTAATTTGCTCCAATTTTTGCACCATTTTCTCTAGTTTCCTCAACTCCACTTATTTTCTACAAAATAAATAAAAATGAATTAATTACATATTAATTGACATGAAGATTAACTTATTTATAGTGTTTTAGATATAATTACACGCATATAATCACTTATCCCGGTTTTCATGAGTGCATTTCAAGAATAAGCCCAATTCTCATAGAGAGTGGCCTCACTCTCACACTCATATAAGTAAAATCCGTCAAGGATGCTCTTGTAACTATGACATCCCACTCATATGAGCTACATATTTTATTAAGAGTTTTAAGTGAACTCAACCTTCATATACGTTACAAGATTAGTGCACTTACATCCTAGGGATGAGTAAGAAAATATAGTGCATTTTTCTTACGGCCACCTTATGATTCGTTTTTCCCATTGAACCCAGTTTTTAGGATCTCTAATCACTGGGTTGGGTGTCCTCATATTTGGCTCATGACGATATGGGCTTCAATCCCATCCCCCTTGATGTACTCCAGACCTTTTCTCTTGCCAAACCCTCAGTTAAAGGATCTGCAAGATTATCACATGATTTAACATAATTCACATTAATAATTCCATCACTCAAATATGATCTCACAGTACTGTGCTTTCTTCATATAGGTCTAGATTTACCGTTATATTAACGGTTATTTACTCTACCAATAGCTGCAGTGCTATCATAATGAATCAATATAGGTGGTATAGGTTTTCCCCACAAGGGAATTTCATGCAATAAATCTCTCAACCAATTTGCTTCTTCACTTGCTGAAGCTAGAGCAATAAGTTCAGCTTCCATGGTTGAATTAGAGATTATTGTTTGCTTCTTTGATTTCCAACAAATAGCACATCCACCTAATGTAAAAATATAACCAGTGGTAGAGAGAGAATCACCTGACAGAGTATTCCAATCGGCATCACAAAAGCCTTCAAGTATAGCAGGATATTTTTTTATAAAATAATCCATAATCTTCAGTACCAAGCAAATATTTCATAACATGCTCAATTGCATGCCAATGTTCTTTACCTGGTTTACTTGTGAACCTGCTAAGTACTCCAACTGCATACGCAATGTCAGGTCTAGTGAAGTCAGTTGCATAGCACAAACTGCCAATTATGCTAGCATATTCCTTTTGATTAATCGCATCATTTTCACTCTCAACAGGAAATAAGTGAGCACTAGAATCAAAAGGAGTAGACACATGCTTGTGGCCAACATAATTATATTTCTTCAAAATTTTCTCAACATAATGTGACTCATCAAGAAAAATACCATCACATGTTTTTGTTATTTTCATGCCCAAAATGACATTAGCCTCACCAAGATCTTTCATATCAAAATTTCTCTTAAGCATAGTTTTTGTCTCATCAATCACATGCAAATTTGAGCAAAAAATTAACAGATCATCCACAAAGAGGCTAATAATAACATGTGAATTTTTCCAAGATTTATAATATATGCACTTGTCACATTCATTTGATTTATAACCATTTTCAATCATGCAGGAATCAACTTTTTCATGCCACTGTTTAGGAGGCTGCTTTAAACCATAAAGAGATTTAGATAACTTACATACCTTGTACTCTTGACCAGGTTCTATAAAACCTTCTAGTTGGTCCATATAGATCTCTTCCTCTAAATCACCATTTAGAAAAGCTGTTTTCACATCAATTTGATGAATAATCAAATCATGAATTGTAGCAATAGCAATCAATAATCTAATGGATGTAATCCTTGTAACCGGAGAAAAAGTATCAAAAAAGTCTAGATCAGCTTTTTGCTTAAAGCCTTTAGCAACAAGTCTAGCTTTATATTTGTCTATACTTCCATCTGGTCTGAGCTTTTTCCTAAGAACCCATTTACACCCAATGGTTTTAAAACCTGTTGGTAAATCTACTAATTTCCATGTATTATTAGAAATTAGAGACTCCATTTCATCATTCACATCCTCTTTCCATAAAATTGCATCTGGTGATGATAAAGCTTCATGTAAAGAAATATGATTTTCCTCAACATTATAAACATAATAGTCAGGGCCCAAATCTTTTTCAACTCTAGCTCTCTTACTTCTTCTAGGTTCATTTTCATAAGTTTCTTGTATATGTAAATTAGAAGAAGAAGAACTAGGTTGGGTAAAAATATTTTCTCTAGATTCTTGACCCCCACTATTTTTCGATTTAAAAGGAAATTTTTCTTCATGAAAAATTGCATCACCAGATTCAATCACAACATGATTTTCAACATAAAGAAATCTATAGGCTATACTATTTAAAGCATATCCAACGAAAACACAATTAGTAGCTCTAGCACTCAATTTTGGTCCTTTAGGGTCAGTTAACCTCACAAAGACTAGACAACCCCAAACTCTAAGATAACCCAAATTTGGTTTATGCCCCTTCCATACCTCAAAATGTGTAATTTTTATATTTTTCTGTGGCACTCTATACAACACATGACAAGCAGTTAAAACTGCTTCACCCCAAAGATTAGAGGGAGCACCTGAATCAATCAACATGACATTTGTTAACTCAATCAAAGTTCTGTTTTTTCTTTCTGCCACACCATTAGATGCAGGTGAATAAGGTGGAGTAACTTCATGAATCACTCATAAAGATTGAACAAAAGAATTGAATCAAGAAGAATCATATTCTCTCCTTCTATCACTTCGAAGCCTTTTAATTTTTCTACCAAATTGATTTTCAACCTCAAGGAGGAACTCTATAAATTTGGCAAAAGCATCACTTTTATTTTTCAACAAATAGACATAAGCATATTTAGAACAATCATCAATAAAAGTGATAAAATACTTGTTACCTCCACGAGTTAAAATTCCCTCAAATTCACACAAGTCTGTATGAATTAATTCCAATAGTTCGGTATGCCTTTCAACATTTTTGTGAGGCCTTCTAGTAATTTTTACTTTACTGCAAGTCTCACAGAAGAAAGCATATAAACTGAAGTAGATGCTTTATTATTATTCTCGACATTCAATTTGAACATGCCATCACAAGTATAACCTTTGCCCACAAATACACATTTTTTGGTGATCACATATTGGTCAGATTCCATAGTTTGTTTAAAACCAGCCTTATTAAGAAGATAACTAGAAATCAAAATTTTCCTCATGGAGGGTGTATACAAAACATCATTCAAAGTTAGCACCCTACCAGAAGTAAATTTGAGTTCCACCTCACCAATTCCAAGCACATGAGTAGTATGTGAATCTCCAAGCATAACTGTTTTGGGCTCCTTAAAAGGAGTGTATTTCTTGAACCAATCTTTATTATAGCATATATGCCTATTAGCACCACAATCTGCCACCATCCTTCAACACTTTGAACCATATTTACATCAGTTATCATTGCAACATATGGTTCTTCAGTGACGTGAGCTTGAGGAACAGCCTCACGTTTTAGATAATTGCAATTTCGAGCAATATGCCCACTTTTGCCACAAACATAACAACAAGTTTACCAACTTTATTCTGTTGGTGAGGTTTACCAACTTTTTTCATATTTTTCTTCTTTGGCTGCATATGAGAATTTTTATGAAAATGACCATTGGGCATATTATTATTGGAAGATACTAAATTTACCTTGGAGGTGTCATTGTTTGTATCTTGCATAAAAACATCTTGACCTCTTGCTTCCTCCTCAACATGGATGCGAGTGGTCAAGGTCTCCAAGGAAATCTCCTTTTGTTTGTGACACATGGATTTTTGGAACTCTCTCCATATTAATCTACAAAACTTCTCAATATTTCTTTGAATAACAGTGAGTAGTTCATTATAATCATAAACATTATATGAGAAATAAGTCAAGAGATAAAAAATAATAGTTATACTCATCTTTCTCAAATTGAGATCTTCCATATTGTCAAACAGTTTCTTTTGTGCACGCTCCATCTTGTTGAATCTCCTTAAAATTGTTGGTGAAATTAAAATAAAATTATAATTTCTATATGAGAAACTCGTTGACAATAGGCTGAGGCACGGGTATCTCACTCTCTTTAAGGAGATTTAAGCTCTCTGCAGAACAATGCCGGTGCACCAGAAATCTCTTGACTTGTCCCCTCTAGGATACAACAGTCCAACAACAAGTTGTACGGCTCACACCAATCTGCACAACTTGGAGGAACCCAAAGCTCCACCAAAAGAACACCTTTCTTTAGCCGAAAAACACACAAGACACTTTGGGGGATTTTGGAAAGAAAGTTGATGGGAGAATAGTAGTATTTCATAATAGTATTACGTAAAAGCAAGGATATATTTGAGCATGCAACAAATAGTGCTATTTATAGACTCTTAGGACACTCCTTACAATTAATAGGGTAGTAACCAAATGCCATAGGTTACAAAAAATTAAATCTCTTTGTACTCTTTTTATTCACTAGTAAAACCTTAAACACGAAAGTGAACGAAGCTCTAATGTGCAAACCACTACAGATCTAGTGTTCCTTTATTTTATTGATGTTTGATAGGAGCATTTTAATGCGACGTTTTAACTGCATTTCCCTACATTTTCTGCGTTATTTCCTTAATAAAACTCTGTTTAGGAAAGTTTCCATTCTTTGATTGGGAAAGTTCCTATTTGTAGAAAGTTTCTATTTTTGTAGTTTCTATTTATCATTTTTAGTAAGTTTCCATTTTCGGTAGTTTCTATTTTTCATTTTTAGAAAGTTTCCCATTTTCAGTTTAGGAAAGTTGCCATTTTTCATTTTAGGAAAGTTTCTATTTTTCTTACTAGTTTCTATTTTCAGGACCTCCGAGCTAAAAAGTGGAAATGAACTCATAAATGGAAAGAGGAGCTTGCGAACGTCAAGGGGAGCAAAAATGAGGAACAATGAGCCACAGAAATGAGCAGAAATGAAGAAAAGAAGTTTTCCTAGTCCAACCAGGAAACCCTGCGAAATGGAGGAAGGCTTCCCTAGCAAGGTTCCAACGCAACCATGAAAAAGAAATGGAAAAATAATGTGTTTTGCGTTGGAAAATGAGAAGGCTTGAAGATGAAGCAACGAAGCCCAAGAACACTTTGAATTTTCGGCAAAATGGATCAAGGCCCATCAAGGCCCAAGCAATTAGGGTTTGTGACGCTTGGAAGAAACCCTAGAAGGGTTTGCCGTCCAAAGCAAGAGAGAAAGAAGGAATTTTGCCGTGAAAAATCAGAAAATAATAAGAAGATTTCGTGGAGATTTTATTGGGAGACTTTTAAGGGAAGAGAATATGTGTTGAACACAAAGAGCTCTCAAAAGAAGTCTAGATACATTCCTATATTCTCTAAGGAAGTTTGGCCGAAATTGAACTACAAAATCAGAATATATCTCTATATATTTCGGCCAAAATATTAGGGAATTAAAATGGAGTTTTGTGATTGGTTGAACCATGTCATAGGGCTTATTTGGCAAGCTATTATTGGAGGAAATTATGTGGCATTTTCAGATTAATTCCATGGGATATTAAGTGGTTTACACGGCTTGGAGAGCAAGGATGCGTCCCCTATATATACTCCTCCATTCTCAACGTCAAAATCATCTCCTCTCCATACGTTTTACTTTAGAAAAAAAATCAGAAAAAGCTCTTAGATAGCCGTGAGTTTCTCCATCCTCTAGGGCAAGCCACGACGTTCAAGCAAGGCCAAGGAAGAGAAGAACCAAGCCGTGAGCATCATCATTCATCCTCCACCTTTGAAGCTTGCTTTCGAGATTCAAGGATTCCATCGTTATTCACCCATTATCATCTTCCATCCACGGTGTAATTCGACCTCTACTTTGTAACCTTTGCTTTGTATTTCGTTGGTTTTGCCTTAGTTGACATATATGTTTGAATGAATATTAATTTCTGGAATTTTTATGATTGATTGAGAAATTTTCAGATTCATATTATTGTTCTTCGAAAGTTGCTTATGTGAGTTTGTTTAATTAAATTTGCATTATAGATATCTTTTGTATTTTAATCTTATGTGGTTGCAAACACTTAGGGTTTTGATATGAATGTTGCTAGGTTTAAGAACATGAAATCGACTTTTCGTTTTGTGTAAACTTGAATCAAAGTAGTAACGGTTTTGGACAAAGATCGAGTTTAATTAACGAGGATTGCAATTAGGTGGACTTTTCCATACTAAGTTGTACACTTGAGTTGATAGCCTTTCTAGGTGCTTATTGCGTTGAATATGCTTGATTGACTAGCTTTCTAGGGCTTGAATGCATGTTTGATAGGATTAGTCTTTGTGCTTTCACTTAGATTAATTAGCATTGAAAAGTAAAATATGGGAATTGTTTGCTTTCTAACGATTTACATGATCAACTCCTTTCTCATGACTTAGATGAACAATATTAGGGTTTGAATCAATTTTAATCATAAATTTCGGTTTTTGATCTTTGTTCTCTCATTCCATTTACGTTTTTATGTTTTTGCATTTTATTTGTTTTACTTATTTAGTTTTACTTTCGAAAACCAAAAACAAAATCCCCCCTTTTCATGTAAAATGTTTATAGTTGTGAATATCCGTGTAAATATTATACTTTGTTTTAATTTTAATTGTTTAATTGTTTGACAATGACAGGTGTACCCTCAATCCCCGGAATAGAACGATCCCTACTTACTTATACTACTAATGACATTTCAGGGTTAAATTATGCGCTTGCTTTGAGCGTATCAATGTTCTATGTTGAATGACAATCTTACGCACTAGACCTAAATTAGGATTCGGAGCACCACCTGCTTAGTCACGCTAAGCTACATGGGGATTGTTGGCCTTAATCTCGATTATATCATCTTAAACTGTTGGTACCAATTTGGGAAATCATCAACGACAATGGGAGCTGATTTCTTAGCCCTGACACATATGTTGTACAAATAATCGAAATGATCATGATGATCACCACATTAGCCAATGGGGGAGACCCTTGATGACGAGGTGGGTCACAGGCTTCACCTATTTTTGAGATAATCTTTTAATTAATCTCTGAATTAAATGATTCTCTTAATAAATTACTTTAATGTATGCAATTTTCTTTTCTTCCCTAAATATTAGCGTAATAATTCATTTATGCTCCATATAATTATTTTTTACATTGAAATATGTGAGCCCCGGAAAAGTACTCGAGAATATTTTCAGAAAATTTCGTGAAGTGAAATCCTCAATTTAGAAGTTGGATAATGAAGTACACGTCACGACGAGTTCGTGGAAATTTTCGGGAAATTTTCCGGATACCCGAGCTAATTTTTATGTATTTTGGAAGTTTTGGGATTAAGGAAATTGCTTAAAGAAATAGAAATTAGGAGGTTTGATCTGGACCATCCACCGCTTCCACCGCTTGATCCTAGCCCTCCATCCTTAAATGGGATCAGTCTATATATCTAAGTGTTCTGTTGGGAGATCCAGAAGGATCGAGAGAGGGGAAGAGAACCAGAGTTCTCTCTAACCTGACGAAACCCAGAAACCCACAGTAGGATCCGACCGGCGCTACTTCGTCCGGCCACCGATCGACGACGGCCGACCACCATCTTCTTCACCTCTTCGTCGTCTACATCCTCGTGCTCTTGGTTCGTCCATGCACAGACCCTGGAGAGAGATTCGAAGCTCAGAAGCTCGAAGCTTTACCGGCGATTTCTGAATTTTCCGGCGTCTCCGGCCAACCTCTGGGCCGCATTCGGTACAGAAACTTCTCCTCTCGCCTTTCTCTACACGTTGGATCAATTATTCTTTGAAATTGATGGAGTTTTGCTGCTTTCGTTTCTGGGTAGCTACGGCTTTGCCGTGTTCTTGAGCGCCGGCGACTTCTCCGACACTTCTGGGCTTGGTTTCCGTCTTGACTGCGTCTATTGAAGTGAAACTGGGAAGATTGCTGGGTCGATTGCATCAGAAGCATTAGTTCATCATCAGTTGGGTTTCGACAGTGAGTTAATTTGGTTGGAATCGATTTCCGAAGGTATAATTTCAAATCTTGAATTGAATGGTTGCTTCTGTGATGAATTCGAAGTTGTGTTCTGAAGAGCTCAGTTAACTAGATTGTGTGTTGGGTGTTAAGTTGTTGTAGTTAGCAAGCTTGAGTATATTTTGACTGGAAGTGGTTGTATTGCGGAGTGGGTATTGTGTTGCATGTTTGATTTGTGGCAGTTGTGATAGGGAATTGTGAATTGGTTGTGGAATAATCGGAAAATGGTTAATTTGTGAAGCTTGGGTGTCCTTAGTAATTTTGAGTGCACATTGTATGAAAGTTTGAAAGTATGGGTGTCCATAGTAATTCTGTTAGAATTGCTATCCTACGAAATTTGAGTTAGAAATAAAATCGAGGAGTGTTGAAGTGATAACAAGTAGTGAGTAAAGAAAGTGTAAATTATATATATACATTGGGTGGCCTTAGTAAATTTGGTGCACTCAATATATATGGTCAATACCGTAATTTCAAGTGAATGTTCGATAATTCAAGTTAATTATCGAACCAATAACGATTTGACCAAGTTTGTCAATCCTGGTCAAACCAGGAAAGGTCGGTCAAACCCTTGGTCAACTCCTGGTCAAACCAGGAAAAGTTGGTTCGGACGATATATTGATCGTCGAGATTTCATATAATTGTTCAATAGATAATTAACGGTTGAAATGTCGGAATCTAGGACTCCAGTTACCCGAGGAACAGAAGGTTCGCGACTCTCGGAGTACGTGAGAGAAAGCATCGGAATCCAGGTAGGGATTCAGGACTCTCCTCGATTAGTTGTTTTCTTATATATTGTTATTTAAGCGATGCATGTTAAGTGGTACGGTTTGGTTAAGTTCAAATGCAATGCATACTAACCAATCCCTGAGAAAATGTGTGATGGCTTGAGGGCGAAGGGTGGCTCTGACTTCCTTGGGTTCGATCCCCAAAACCTCCGGAGGGTTAGTTACGCCGGTCGTCCGGGTATTCCGATCGTAATGACGGGCTCGGTACGTGTGCGTAGCTAGGTAGCGGACGCTCTCGCTACGCTTACCTGGTGATGAAGTAAATTGAGGTAAGGTCATGTAGTGGGTCTATGGGACCGGCCATCTGGTAAGATTCAGCGCGCGTATTCAATTTTGTATCATGCATCGATTTTCGAGTCAAAAAGCATTATTATAAAGTTTGTCGTTCTTCTAAATATTTGGTTTAAGTATGTTTCATACTGGAGCGCTCCCAATACTGGTCTATTGATTTTCAAACCTAGTCGAGTTAGAGTTCCTGTTGAGCAGCGAGGACGAAAGCTCACCCCTACAACAGTATGGATGCAGGTACTGTGCACTGGTGACGGGACAGTAGCGGATGGAGCTGGGTGTGCGGAACAAGTTCGGTAAATCTTTGTTTGGTTTCCAATCTGAATTATACTTCGCAATCTTCGTGTTCAGGACTTGTTGAAATCTAGTCTTGTGTCACAATGAGTTGAATTCTTTTCATAGGGACTCGTATTCCATGCTAGCTTTTATCCAAGTTCTGGACGGATGAGATAGGTTTTAACAAATTCAAGTTTTTCACCTCAAAAGTATTTGTAGCTTCCGCTGTGTTTCTACAAAAAGTTTTCCAAACAAAATGCCTAGCGTTCTTTAAAATGTAAATCGAGCATTCGGTTTATGTTTTAGAGATTCGCGGCACTGTGACGTGCTTAAGCTGGTGAGGTGCAGTTTGGGGCGTTACAAAATAGCCGTAGGAAATTAAACACATATAAGAATCAAAGTATAATATATATTTTTTAAAATAAAAGTATAATTAGAGTAACAATGATCTAGGAACTAACCTCCTATTAATAAAAATATAAATGGAGTAATACCCGATAATTTTCCGGCTCTTTAGCTTTTTTGGTTCTCTAATAGAACCCATATCGAAATAAACTCATAAAACCATAATGAGTCTGTGGAGTCCATCTGAAGAGGTAATTCTACCGAAAATTTAGTAGAACTTCCCCTAAAAATGGACTACCCAAACCTGAAGAAATCACATATTACACTTCTAAAACAGTAACCATCCTCAAAACCTGGAGCCTACATGCTCCCCAACAATTAATCCAACTCTACGACCAAAGTAAATATCTCAAAATATCCGAACTCCCAAATAACATAAAGAATCCAACATATCAAGTCTACAAATTCAACCCATACAAATCTCCACAATATCTCCTAGTCGGGTCATAGAACCTAAATAGACCACTTCAAATTCAAAACAACATCTCAATGTATTTAGAGCAATAAAAATAAATACCAAAATAGTATGGAAATACTGATAGGAGCATAAAATGCGACGTTTATAATGTTTAAACCCTATATTTTGCTAAGTTATTTTCTTTAACTTGATCATTTAACTTAGTTTGTGTTTTATAGGTAAAATGGAGTCTCAAAGTCAAAAAATGACTAAGGAAAGCACAAATGGTGCAGAAAAGAAGAAAATGAAGAAATAGAAGTTCTCCTAGTTTGACAAGGAAAAGGAATCCCAGTTGGAGTAGGAGTCTGAAGCTGACTTGGACTAGGAGTTCTACTTGAACAAGGAAACCCAATTCTACTCAGATAAGAAAACCTAGTGTGACAAGGAGTCCCTGTTGGATAAGGATTACTCAAGAAGATTTCGGAAGAGTGTAGAAGCATCTCGGGAAAAGAAGGTTGTATTCAACTAGGAAACCTGATTGCATAGGAGTTCTACTCGCACTAGGAGTCTTGTGGAAGCTAGGAGACGTCTTGGAACATTCATGAAGCATCAAGAAGGGGTGTGAGAGTCATGTGCAAAGCATATGCCGTGCAAACATGAAGTAGATACGGATTTGGAATCAAGAAGAATGGATTTCGGATTTGATTTTGCCATAATTTTCTAGAGTCTTCTACATTATTCTTGACGTCTACTCTTCAACAAAGGCAAGAAGGACACGGATTAGAAATGGTGATGCGTTCTTGATGATGTGGAATTATTTTATTGGTCAAGGGATGTGTTAACCAATTAGAAAATTAGAAGGAAAGCCCGAATCAACACGAACTAGGAGAATTCAATTGGGAACGGATTGGGAGAGCTTTGGGACGTCTTTCTATATAAACACAATGTTTATGACGTCTCAAGGTTACATTCTTTCCCCACAATTTCAGTTTCTTACTTGTTCTCTCTAGTTTTCAGGTTTTCCACAATCTTCAAGGAGCTTTGCCGTGACCATTCATCTTCCTTGCTGCTTTGGATCTTTGGGACGTGATCAAGTGTTGTTCATACCACCTCTTCCATGTATTTTTCACGGTTTAGTCTTTTTGTAGTTAGAAAATCTGCTTTGGAATTTCTGTTGTGTAAACCGAAACTATGAGTTGCTGATTTTTGGATTCAATTTTGATGTTCTTTTCAATGTTTGATGTGTTTATGTGTTCTTGATCTTTGTTAATTGCCGAAACCTTGGAATAATAATATGATTTTGTGTGAAACACATGTTAACTATTCTCTTGGTTCGAAACATAGGAATACTTGCATGTAATTGAGCTAGTAATTAGGTTTTATGCTTTGAAAACCCTATTCGAATAAGTAGTAAATGCTTGCTTTGAGTCGAAATCAGATTATGCATGTGATGAATTAACTTGCTTTGAGTGCTTGGATTTGCATGTTTATCAACTCTTTCTTGAACTTAATGATTTGAAAACTGATTTTCAATGCAGTTGCTTTGATTGTGTGATGCATATTTTCGAAATAGATTGTTTTGGTGCTTTGCTAATTCAATTGATTAAAGAAGAAAGTTAAAAGGGACATTGGTTGCTTTGATCGTGTTTCTTAGTTGATAATTTTCCATGGTAACTAATAAAGATTAAGGGATGCATGAATGGATTGATCTTGAATTGTTCTCGATGAATTGTTTCCAAAAAATTCTTCTTTTCCCACCTATGTATATAAAACGTTTTCAATACTTTGTTTATTTTCTGAAAATTTATAATTTTGATCTTTAAAACCCCCCTTGTTCTTGTGTTTATGTGTTTGTACATATGTAAAATTGATTTAGGATTTTTAGGTAGCATGAAACCGTAAATAATACTTTATATAATCTGAAAATAATGTTAATAAATCGCAAATATGTGTATAGGAATTAATTTTTGCCAAAAATATGTCTTGGTGTTTTGTAGGAATTGTTTTGGTGGTTTTTTTAGGAATGCATGTGTTGTGTGTTTTTTTAGGAATTGTGTTTTTAAGGGATTTTTGTTGGTGTTCTTTAGGGATTTTGTTTCCTACTTGTATTTGGTTTCCTAATTAGTGTATGACTAGTAATCCTTGTTGTATATGGATTCCTAGTGTGACTATGACTTGTAAAATGTATATAAATAGGAGTAGGATTTCCAAAACCCATTCTAACTTATACTTCTCTTCTTTATTTCGAAATTTTGTGCATATATATATGTTGTTGCTGTTTATTTCATACTTTGTTCTCTTGCAATTTCGTGTGACATTATTGTTTGGTTGTTCTAATTTTGTGTGTTGCATGTAAGTACCATCAATCCCCAGTTTGAACGATCCCTGCTTATTCTATACTAACAATGCTTCTTTTCAGGGTTTAATTTGGCACTCCTATCGAGCGTATCAAATACAACACAGTAGTTTAAACCGGTAACATATAGGAAAAGGATGGCAGTGGTGACTGCTATACCTCAATTACCACTTACGGTAATTTTCGACAACCAAAAATGTCCTGAAATAAGGTCTTTTCGTCGGAAATACGTTTTTCCTATGAAAGTCATCGGAGGAAGTCGTTGGAAATACCTTGTTCGGAAATAATTTTTTTTCTGACCAACCGTCGGAAATTCTTGGCCATTTCCGTATGCTTTTGGTCAGAATTAATGTTTGTTACGTCACAAAAAAAAATCGACGTAATTAAAGTTTTCGTCGAAAATAATTGTATTTCCGACGAATTAGTTTTGACCACACTTCTTGTTAGAATAACTATTTCTGACGACTTAGATTCGACCACTTGTTTTGTTGAAATAGCTGTTTCCGATGAATTTTTTCCACCACAAAGGTTGTTAGAAAACTTTTTTCTACGACATATTTTCAACGAACACCTTTATGGGAAAATATTTCCGACTAACTACTTTTAGTGGGAATTACTATTTGAGTATTTTGGATGACATATTTGCTTTGTGGGATTAACCATTTGCATCTATAAAAATGACTTTTACCGACGAATATGGTTTATCAAAATAAACTATTTTCGTCTGGAAATTGTTGTCAGAAACGGCTCACTTCTTATGGGAATAAATAGTAAATGCAATTACATCCAATTTTAATCATTAAAATTTTCACCAAAACTGAATATTTCTTTTCTAGAACATGAAGAACTAGGAAAAATAACATCATCCATAATAATAAAAATAGTACGAGAGAAAATACTAAACTAAAAACAAATAAAGAGTTTAGATTAAGGATATATTCAGAGGCTATGTAGCCTCATATAGATAGATTTCTTCCAGGACTTTATAACTAGTAGCTAGCGGCTGGGGACCAAGGTGCATGTGCTTCAGAATCTCTATTAGTAGATTTTGTGATTGGTGGAAGTTGTTGGTGAAATTATAGAAAAAGGTTGTAATACATAAATACATTATAGCTTATACATAATAACACAAGAACAAAACTGGACATACGCCTAACAGCACTTTGAAAGAAAGTGCAAGTATATATGTACTTGAGCAGATGAAGCACTTGGGAATTGAGAATGGCTTGAACTATTTGCCATCAAAGTTTGAAGGACTTGTTTCAAATCGGCCACCATATCCGTAAGAGTTTCAACTTATTGTTTCACTTGTCCAAATTCATTTTCACGTTCCAAGCACCTACACAAGGATTGAAATATCTGCGATATTTATATTTCCAATATATCCCCAGATATCTCCCTTTTTGGAGGGACCAATATATCATAGGGGAAAAATATCTTATCTTCCACCGTTTCTGCGAAATTTCTTCGATATCATCAAATATTCCCGATATATTAGATATTTGGGATATATTCCTGATAACATGAAGAAATATCTGTAAAATCTGATGGAGGTTATTCATAGAGAAACATATGTTATAGAATATGGAGGTTATATCAGGGTGTAAAATTTTAATAACGGTTTCTAGTCAGAATATGGTCTAATAAAGAGGCAAATTAGCATGTTTGGGAAAATACCTCGAAGTGAAAGTGTGAAACCTATTAAGGCAACTGATGATCAAAGTACCCCATATGATGTTTCTTCAATTACCTTAAGTTTTCACTATCAGTTAGGAGTAGAGCGCAAGGACCTCAAATGAATCTCATGAAAGCAACAATCAATTTGGCTATGACGCTTATGGATATAATCAATATGGAGAAGTACATGATCAGTCATTTAATTGTATTCATCCTTATTATCTCCTTCTAGGGTAAACACTCGGCAGCTCTAAAGAGATGTGTACTTACATAGCCATTTGCAAGCATAATTAGCTATAATGAGCCATGCTCATGCCACCCCTAGCGGTGCCAACTCCTGCCAAAGGAGTGACCTACGGGAATACAGCCAGGCAGGCTACCGCCTGAACCCCGGCTTACCCCCAGATCACCGCTGACGCGCCGCCACTCGCCGCGCCAAGACAACATCAGAAGCTCCAGAAGCTGGGGACTGAAGCACATCAGTCCCACATCGAAAACATGAAGAAGATCAGCTCCTTCTTCACCTATAAAAGGTTATCTCTTCTCTCCTCATTAATTACACATTTAATACTTACCTACTGTTACTTTGTCAACATAAATACATTGACTAACTTAGGCATCGGAAAAGAGAAGACCGCCCAACGCGGTCTCCCTCTGACGCCCTTTGTATTGTGCTTGACAGGTAGCGGAGGCTCTGATAACATCACAAGTATCGGTCCGCCCATCGGATCAGCGTTAATAAAGGTTTAGCTACCGCTGAACTTTAAACATTAACAAGATGTATAACTATCATGTTCATCACTACAGTCCGTACTATATGGGTCATATGTCTTGGTCTGATTATTATATTTTCGTAGACTAAGCGAGTGACTTCTCAACCACATAGAGTCTCTTTTTGGATGTAGATGAAGTTGACATTCATATGTATTTATATGTAATCCAAATAAATTGACTCTTTCAAAAAAAAATATTTTTTCCCCGATATCCCTGATATTTCCGATATCTTCCTTTTTCAAAGTTTCGATAGATATGTAGATACAGATATTCTAATCATTGCCTGCGCTTATTGCAAGTTTGACTGATACTTGAAGCACACACATCTTCAGGTGGTTCCACTCCGCTACCTAAGCCAAGAGTTTTTTTCATGTTTAGGCTCACCGACCACCTCCTTATATATGTCCTTATCATCCAAATCTTCTTCTCCAACACCACCTAAAGCCTCTTCTATCTCCCTTTGCAGTCCCATACATTTCTTTGTCCTCTCACTCCGCCAATGTTTTGGCTTTCCATCTTTAGGCTTAGAAACATGAAACCTTCTAAACATCTCTATTGGGCTCGGTTCAACTCCAGTCTTATCAATTTGATAGATTTAAAGAACAAGGTTAAAGCATTGGTAAAAAGAAAGAAATAAAGTACATAGACCAAAAATAGAAGCAAGGTGGAAGTCTAATCAATCATTAATGTACCTCCTCTTTTATGTATTTCGCCATTGGAACTGAACCTGTTGTATGCACCATAGTTGATTTGTCACAATTAATTAGAGTTGGCATTTATACCCATTGGGTAATACCAGGTGGGTAATACCCACCCAATAACAATTCGTGGGTAATACCCATCAAATAATTCACGGATATGGGTATTTACCCAACCCATTTTTAAACGGGTAAACCCATACCCACCCATTTACTCGTTTTCAATATGGGCAGGGTTTTTTTATTTTTTTTATTTAAGGCCTTTAGCCTATTAAAGGTTGGGATTTTTTTTTAAAAATACTCACTATTTAAGCCCCCCCCCCCCCCCCCCCCATTCCCCATATGGGGATATCTTCATTTTGGGTCTCAAAGTTTTGGCTGCACAACACCTCCAGTCATGGCAGCTCGTCTCGTTGAAGACTTGAAGGTGTGTTATGGGTGGGAAAGAGAAATACCCCGTATAGGTTTTCTGTTTTTTTTTTTTTTTAGAATAAGAAAATTATAAAAATGCCCCATATGTGTTGGTTGAAAAATAATAGTTCTCAATTAAAAAAAAGAAAAAAAAAAAGAAACGGGGAATCCGCATGTGTCATGGGAAACCCTGCCCCCACCCCGGCCCCCGCCCCCGCTTGAGAAATGTGGGAAAATCCGCCAGTACCCCGCCCCCGCCCCTGTTTTGCCCATTCCCAGGTGGAACTGGATTTGGGTATTTGGGTGTGGTTTACAATTTTATATGGGTATTTGGGTACCCACGGGTATACCCATACCCAACCCATTTTTATACGGGTATTTTGTAATTACCCATACCTATACCTGTTAACAGATACTCAAAAGGAAAAATTACCCGCGGGTACCCGTACCCGTGGGTTTTAATGCCATCCCTACAATTAATAGCACTACTCTCACTCTTCTCCTATACATTTCATTTGGAAGAGGCTAACAATGAGAAACACAAGAAATATTAATCAAATGTACGTCACAAACTAGATCAAATTACTCTACTGCACAGTACAAAATAAATTATTTAGTTAACATAGACTCAATGGAATTTTCTGAAAATTTTACAGAACATCATAGACACATTGAATAACATGTATGAAAAATTTTATCGGAATCGGAGTTGTTTTGGTATACAAAATAAATAACAGAAAACAGAAGCTTAAGAAAACAGAAATAGATTTTGGGACTTGAAAACAATTTGATGAAACGAAACCAATGACTCATTCACTACCACTAAACTCATTCAATAAATTTAGTTATGAATCACTTGCCACTTTTCCTTGATCTCTGGCCACTAATATGATGGGTGGTTGGCATATTGAGCTGTAGCAGTCTTGTGTTTGCAAAAAATACTCCTAATTCCACTCATCCAATCACTATAATGATCCTTGATATGTTCTGTGAATATATCATTCAGTTCTTCCTTGGAGCAATCAAATTTGAAATTTTTATTTTTCCACCGTTTAAACAGCACATCCAAGTCATCTTGTGGATATTGTGCCCATGTTATGTATGTGCCTTATAGCCCTAGAAACTGAAGTTGAAAGGGTGATATTGATTGGAAGGAAACTCAAGACGCTGCTGGAAACTCAAACTCAAATGTATTTTGTTGAATGCTCAAACTTTGATGGTTGATGCATGGTTACTTACATATGTTTGATTTATGTTTGATGGTTGGATGATTAACTGTTTTTGGTTATATGGAGATTGTAAGTTACATGATTGGCTTTGTAATTCATACCTGAAGGCAATGTATGTAGTTTGGCTTAGCATATCTCCAAGAAATTGTGCTTGTAATGGTGTTACATGATTAACTATTTTTTAAAGGAGATGAATTTTTCCTATATGTTTTGCACCGCATGTTGTATGATATCGTTATTGGCTAGGTTAATGATGGATTTGGATTAGGAATGCTTATGTCTTGTAGGTCTGATGATGAATATTGTTATTTACATATGTTGTGGAACATCATAGTGATATATAATTTGTTTGTTGTTGTTATGTTTGCTTAGATGAATGATAGATCTTGGATGCACGCTGAGAGAAGATATGTAGCTTATGAGTTACAGGTGGGCAGTTTGTTACGTCCCGAACCTGAATTCACCCGTTTACTAGTCATTTGGACGGTAAACGACCGTTACTTTCACTTTTACTGTCGGTTTAGTACTTTTAATGGCCCTAAAAGTCGACTTTTTGTTCGGGTCAGAATTTGAGAAAAGTTTCTTCACGAAAATTGTAGATGACGTTAAACCGAGCGCGTTCATATGTGGTTCGTAAAAATCGGAGCTCGTATGTGAAAGTTATAAGCGAAATAGTAAAGTTACTGTTCACAGTTACTGTTCATGGTAAGTTTCTATAAATAACCGAGTTACTGTGGTAAGTTTCCATTTTTGGAAATTTACCGGCTTTTCTCTCTCCTCTCCCCCGACCCTTTCTTCCTCTTCGGCCGATTTCTTCTTCCTCCGATTTCTTCCTCCTCCGGCCACCCCACAATGGAATCCGGGCATCAGCTGGTTCGCTTCCTCCTCCTTGACACACCTGGGGTGGTGTTTTGCGGTGGCTCGACCGGTGGAGCTCGGAATTGAGCTGTGGAGGTTACTGTAGCATATCGGAACTTTCATCGATTTCCGGCGATTCCGGCCGTTTCCGGCCACGAAATTGGCATCGAAGGTTCGGTTTTTGACATAGATCATTTCCCCTAAGGTCTTTCATTTCAATTTACAGTGTAGAGGTCGAATTAACGAATTTCAATTTCTAGGGTTCTTGGGTTTTCTGGGCTTGTGTTCACCGGCCGAATTGGAGCTCTTTCAGGTAAAATTGGAACTTGTTGTAGTTGAATGAATGGTTGGGTGTGTTGAGTAGATGCTACTGTCTAAATTTGGTGGCCATCGGAGGTGGTGGCCGCCGGCGCGTGGGGCCCACGCGCCGCCACTGTTGGTGGCTTGTGGAGGCGTGTTGGGCAGTGATTTAATTCCAGTTTTTAGCCCATTAAATTGTATGTTTGTTGTAGAGCTTGTATGTGAAGTTTGGTGAATTTTGGAGGAGTTTGGAATTATTTGTGAATTTCCGAAGTTTGAAGTTTTGTGATTGAATTGTGGGAAATCCGGCCGTCGGATTTTCCTCGTTTTCGTTGTGGAATATGTTGATTGAGGAATTGGTGTTGTGGAAGAGATTTTGGGTGGAACTTGAGAAGTAGTGGAGATAGGGATTTTCGGGTTTCGTTTAGATTCGTATTTATTTTATCGGATTGTCGTTTATGGAATGTACTTGTGTACAGGACGTTGTATCGAGCTATCGCTTGACGAAGGAACTCGTTTGCGTGGTCGCCAACTAGTACTGTGAGTGGACGTTTGTTTTTGAATATTGATGCATGCATTTATTTTTTTCGAATTAATGTTTTATTAATTATCATGTTATTTTAGTTTTGGATATGATTTCGGTTTTGGAATATTGCTTGGATTTTTTCCACCATGATTTTTGGAACGTGAGTTTTAATCGCTCGGATTTGAACTTGTGATTTAAGTGATTTTCGACGAATTATTTTCCGAAGTATTTCCGGAATTTAAGATTATAATTTTATTCTTCGATTTTAAGATTTTTAAGGAATATTTTTGGAAATGGGATTTCTCGAGGGAATTATATTATATATTATTCCTCGCTTGTTTAATTATGATTTCGAGAATATTTTTGGCGTGCGGGGTCACGTCATTGGCATATGTATTTTCTCGTGAGATGATGGGGAAGCCTTATTGATTTTCGAGTTTTCAGATGGATTTTAACCCACCATACCTGGGTCGTTATATTTATTGCTAGCTAGCCTATTAGTACTCCTCCCTGCTTACTATGTGTTTGTGGGTGAGTAAGAGCAGAGCATGGGATGCTCCAGAGTGTGGGACACTCCGACCTGAGCCTGGGAGGCTCCCTTCTTGTATGGTGATAACTTCTTCCCCATACTTTTTCGTGACTTGACTAGCGGGGCTAGTCCGTTATTTTCGTAACTAGCGGGGCTGGTGTGTTTTTACGAGAATTTTGGATTTCGATGTTATCGTAACCAGCGGGGCTGGTGTGTTTTTACGAGAATCTTGGATTTGTTGATAAATGTGTTTTTCTTAATTGTTGCATGCATCGGGTTTTTAAAAAGGAATAAATGTGGGAAAGTATGAAATCCTTTTTCTTTTAAATTGTTTATTTTTGTCCACTCACGCTAACGTTTTTCGTCTACTTTCCCCTGGGCCTTTCGGTTTCTAATGCCCAGTTTGCAGGCGTTATTAGTTGAGGTCGGGCGTACTTGGTTCGAGGCATAGTTGATGAATGGCTTCCGCACTTCTTTGTTTGGCTCTGATCTATCGTGGGTTACTGTTTTGGGTAGTCCACTTTAGTGGTGACTCGACCAGTTCTCGGTGGAGTTATCTCTAAGGTGGGCCTCGCAGGGCCACCTCGGATTTCAGGGCGAAATTCGGGGCGGGTCCTGTCACAGTTTCTTGAAGTTTGCCTTAGAAAATGTGAGAGATTGTAATAACATTCCTTGTCCATGTTTAAAATGTAGGAATATGAATGACTTTTGGATCTCTGTTATTAAGACTCATACTATATTATAATAGGGTTGATGAAAGCCATGAAATAGTGCGATGGATTGTAGATGGACCAAGCCATGAAATAGCAAAGTTTAGCAGTGAGTTCAATTTTACACAAAGTCTCTTGATGATGTTCAACCGTGTCAAAATAGTTGTGTTTACTTAGAGATCGACACTATGCGTGTCAAAATAGATGATGATATGAGCTTTTATAGGGTGATAGATGAAATATGAGAGTTTGATTATACTAAGTTTAGGAAGACCCTTTTAATCGTGATTGGGCTCAAAGTACAAAGGGTGTCAAAGTGGACGACCTCAGTTTCACCTTGGTGAATTTGAATAGGAGAGGCCATCTGAATGATAATTTGCTATGGCCACCTCCGTCTATTGATATGCTAATAAGTAGCAAGCAATGTAATCCTAAAAAAAATCATCGTTATTATAGAATAAATAGGGATCTTTCAAGCTAGGGATTGAGGGTACATAAGTCATTGTATAAACAAATAAAGAATTAAAGTATAGTTTAAAGTATATTACATGAAAGTATAAACAAAGAATCAAAGAATATAACAAAATCGTAAATTAGGGGGGTTGCAGGGTTTGTAAACACAAATTAAAAGAATCAAAACATAAAAAGAACACATATATACAATGATGAAGGTGAAACGCAGAGAATAAAGTATTCAAACCACAATCATATGAATAAAACAAGTTACAATCCATTTAGTTGATTATTTATGTCATGAGAAAGAAGTTGACCGTGTAAAATGTTAGTAAGCAAACGATTTCCCATATTTTACATTCATTGGATATTTAATCTAAGTGAAAGCACCTAAATTAAACCTATTGAACATGCAATCATAGTTTAGAAAGCTACCTAATCAAGAGCAGATCCAACGCAAGAAGAACAAAGAAAGGATGTCAACCAAAGTGCACAACCTAGTACAAGAAAGCTTATCTATTCGCAATCTTCCTTAATTGATCTTGACCTTTGTCCAAAGCCTTTACTACTTTTGAAATAGGTTCATAAAACTACTAGATGAATTGTTTACCTAAATCTAGCTCCAATTACATGCATATATCCTAAGCGTGCACTCAAAGAACACATACATATAAAAGTTTTCTGTAATCCAAAATCATTTAAGCAATCTCACATAAGCAACATAGAAATCAAGATATAGGAAGCATACTTTATTATCAAACATATAAACGGGCTTTAAACTTTGTCCTTAACATCATGAAAGATGGAAGACAAGACTTTGAAGACGTTGAACACTTAAAGATCTTGAAAGCAAGCACTTCCAAGAGACGACAACAAAGGCGATGGTGGCTAGGATGTAGATGTATCGCACGGCTTCTTCTTCGTCTTGGTTGATAACGCAAACTATGAAGACTAGAGAATGGAAATCTAAATTTTTAAGTGAAAGAATAAAAGAAGGGCAAATTACTGGCCACACCCTCATCTTTTTGGGATTCGACAGTTCAGTCCCTCGTATTGTAATTTTAACAAGTAACTCCTCAGACATTCAAATTTCACACAATTTGGTCCAAAATGACCATTTTACCCCTCACTTTTTTTTTTTAATTCTTCTTTCTCTCTCTGTTTTTTTGTTTTGTTTTTTTTTTTTTTTTTTTTCCTACTTCTCTCTCACTCTGTCTTTCCTCTCTCTCTCGGCAACTCGCCCGAGCCTCATTTGTCATCCCTCTCTCTTCTCCAATTCCACTTCGCCCCTCTCGCTCTCCCCCTCCAAAGTAGACCATGGATGAATGACCATGGAGGCGAAGATTTCGGGGCACATACCGACCAGGCGGCGGAACTCGGGGGTGGAGAAGCCCACTGAGGTGAGGAAATGGACGGTGGATTTGAGGTCGGGGAGGGAGGCAGAGACGGTTGGAGGGAGCTATGCCTATGGGTGCCCAAATCATATCTTGGCCTCGCCGGCCTCTGACTCGTGGGTTGCTGCCAGATGTCATAGAGGCTACGGGGCACATACCGACTAGGCGGCGAAACTCGGTGGAGAAGCCCACTAAGTGAGGAAATGGATGGTGGATTTGAGGTTGGGGAGGGAGGCGGAGACGGTGGGAGGGCGCTATGGCCTATGGGTGCCCAAATCAGATCTTGGCCTCGCCGGCCTCGACTCGTGGGTTGCTGCCGGATGTCATGAAGGCTGCGTTGAACTCGTCGAAGGTCGGTGAGGTGAGTCCGTGGTGGTAGAGGTGAGTCACGGTGGTGACCGAAAGTGGGTGTCGGAGGAGAGAGAGAAACACAAATCTAGTTTCTCTCTCCTCCTCTAGATTTCATGTTTCTCTTCTGGTCCGGGTTTCGGAATCGTTGGAATCATATGCGCGTACGATGACGAAGACGAGGAGGATAGCGAGGCCGAGGCCTTGTGGTAGAAGTGAGAGTTGCTCCGGGCATTCGGAGAGGAGGATTCTCGTTCGGGGAGCGTAGCGAGGATTCCGAAGCTTTCCGGCTAGGAGAAGCCCTTGTGGTGGCGGCGAGGGGTTGAGGATGCGGTGGAGGGAGGGGTGGAGTGGTTGTTGTTGTTGTGGTGGTGGTGATTGGATTCGGCGGTGATGTTAGAGAGAGACAGAGTGAGAGAGAAGCAGAAAAAAAAAAAAAAAAACAAAAAAAAAAAACGGGAGAAGAATTATAAAAAAAAAAAGAAAAAAAAAAAGTGAGGGGTAAAATGGTCATTTTGGACCAAATTGTGTGAAATTTGAATGTCTGAGGAGTTACGATATGAGGGACTGAACTGTCGAATCCTAAAAAGATGAGGGTGTGACCAATAATTTGCCCATAAAAGAATCCCCCATTATGTCTCACATATGCATCTATATATAGGAGATGGCTAAGTCTTGAGTTGCAGTCCTTCTCTACTTCTTCTCCATTATTCAACTCCATTATTCAACCAATAGACATCCTCCAAAAGCAAGTAGAAATCAAATTGAATTAGGATTCTTCCTTTTTCCAAAATATCTCTTTTGTAGAAGCCAAATTGAATTAGAACTCCTCCCAAAATATCTCTTTTAGGTTGTAGAAGCCAAATTGAATTAGGACTCCTCCCAAAATATCTCTTATCTTCTAGAGATATTTTGCCAAATTATCTTTTATCTTCTAGAGTCATCATGAAGCCACATGGTCTCCTAGTGCTCTTAGGTTTCCTAGTATCATCAGGACTCCTTATGCAACAGGATTCCTAGTTGATCCAAGATTCCTACTTCAACTGGGATTCCTTTTCCCTATGTTTATTGCTAAAGTCTACAGTATTTTTGTCCCTATGTTGTTATAGCTTGAGAAGATAGTAGCTTCACTTTAATATCTGTCTTGTTTTAGCATTTGCATGTGAATGATGTTGTCTTTGTGTTCTAAATGAGACCTATTTTGGTATATCCTAGTAGTTGATTATTTGGTTCTTATGACTGAAGGTTGATCTATACATGAAAATGCCTCTGTTGTTTCTTTGCTTTATTAGCGAGTTTTAAATAGTTAAGTTGACCAAATTAAGTCAAGTATTCACATTATCTGGAGGTTGATTACAAATCGGGAAATTTAGGAAGTGTTCATTAATAAAAGAATGTATTGTAGGATGTAAAACTGGATCAAAGTCTGGGTTTGGGTTTTATTCCCAAGTTCAAATTCTAGAGTGACATTATTGATTCTCATCTTTGAAGAGTAACATATGTCAAATAGTAGTTTAGCAAATACCGATGCTTTTGGGAGTTATCCAAAACATTAAAAAAAAAAAAGGGGGGGGGGGCTCAAATATCATTTTCAAAGCTCTTTGCATCATTGTAGATCATTTATTAACTAGTCAATTTCTCAGTACTAGTGCAATGGTAATTGATTTAACTCTTTTAGTTATCAGTTAATGTGATTTGTCATGTTGCTTTATGGTTACAGGTTAGGAGAAACATAATTAAGATTAGTGAACACTACTAGAATTTTGTTCATAGACATGGACCGATGTTAAACTAATTTTCGACCGATGTCTTAGTGGGTGTAGAGAAAAGTATAGACATCAGTATAAGCGCGTTTTCAACCGATGTCCCAGACAACAACCAACTTCGATTCTAAAAAACAAATCAATGTATAATCGTTATAATCATCATATTTTTGTATGTTAGGTATGTCTAATTCTTCATATTTTCACATTTTATGCTTAATAAAGTATATGTCGAACAATACCTACGTGAACATTTGCATCGATTTCTATTCCAGAAGCGATGTCCAGTACACTTGTAGACATCAGTTGCCATGAGTATTGTTTGTTCGTGGGCATTTTTACATGTAGCTTGGCACATTATTTTCTTAGGAACGATGTCTGTATCTTTAGGCGTCATCGGTTTTTTTTTAAGGACTGATGTTTCATTTAACACAGCACATCGTTTTCATTTAAGCAAAACGATGTTCAATGGTTTTATGTACATCGCTTGCTTTTTCTAGAACCGATGTGTTGTTTCATTGTAGACATCGCTTTTGTTTTGTAAAATCGATGTGCACTGGTTTTGAGTACATCGATTCTGCGGACACAACTCGATACATTAATAATCATAAGACATCGATTTTCATTTTGATACTGATTTCTAATCTCTCAAGTGACTTCGTTTTCCTTGGCATTACTGTTTTGTTATGCTTTTATATACTTCACTTCATTTTGACAAGCGTGATGAGCTAAGTTTGCATCTAGCTGCTGCTAGGAAAAGAAATGCATTTCATAATCATCCAAAAATTGGGGCTTTCCATTAATTTTGTTTCCAAATTCATGATTGAACATATGTCACAAAAGAAAACCCCAAAACCTACAATGGATAGCCTAGAAACATATGAGCAACAATCTACAAAATTTCTACACCAAACTTTGCTTCAAAGCAAAAAGTAGCCTTGCTCAAAATTCATCTTAGTAGTCAAGTGCAAGAGAAATATGTATTAAGCTAAAAGTTCACATGAAGTGAAATTAACAGCGATAACCAGACCAATGTGACTAGATCACCTTATCAGGCTTGCCCATCCATTTCACTTCACACCCTAGCTCTTCATATTTGGCAACCAAATATTTCATAACTTATTGTAATCCAAGGCCTTGCAAGAGAATGACAAAGTCAGTTTCACAGTGCAACAAAGTCAGTTAGGCACCCCTTTCTCTGCCAAAATACGTAACAGGATAATAAATAGTGATGATAAAAATAACAAACACTAGATAGGCATTAACTGAGCTAATTTCTTAATAGACTTTATTACTTAATCCAGCAAACACTCGAGACCCTACAGCCTTGCAAATAAAACCACACTACTATAAAACATGCAAGACAAGCAATCACAACAGAATTAGGATTGATTGCCTTTTCATGCTTTCCTCAGTCACTAACTCACATTCCAATTGCCAATAGTTCCAATATGTAGCCACTCTGAATTCAACTTAACAACACAACCAGAATAAGTATATATAACAGCTTCACAGGAATACAACATTCTGAAATTACTTGAATGATAAGGTAGAAGCACTCAATTCAAATCTGGAAGCACTCAACTCTCCTAAATTTTCCACCCTCTGCTTGCTTTAGTTATACTAAATAAACTAACTTCAGTTATACTATAAATAAACAACTTGCTATAATTTATAAGTGTGCATAAAATCTTCCATGACTTTTTCATATATGCTGTTAGTTTTCAAATTTTGCTCATAATACTTTGGAAAGCTTTCTTGGTCCTTATGTTTATATGTTTGCTTGAACTGGAAAAATTAATGAATAGAATGCATCACTGAAGAGTGTGATACTTTGGCTTTTCATTTTTTATCAACATTGATCATGATACTTAATCTTTTGTTTGAAGCATGTTATGTCAAAGATCATTTTTCGAAACATTAATTTACATCATGTATACACTACGTCATCAAATTATTTTCTCTCTGTCAAATTTGGATTAACTTGGCTTAATTCAAGCAGAGAGAGATCAATGTCTGTAAACTGCAAGTGAGACTCCTGCAAGCTCTTACTATACTACCTGATCATCAGACTACTTATAGTCTTTGATTTGAACTTATAAGTACGAAAGACTATAAGTAGGGTAGATCCAGGTAGTGTTAAGATGATCAGGTAGTATAGTTACAAACGTATTATCAAAATAACCTCTTACTATACAAATCAAACCAAATAACTTTAGCTAAACTTCCTTCAATTTTCCGAATAAGATGTAATAATTGGTATTCCAGTGTTGTTGTCTATACAAGCAGTTACTCTCCTAAACAATCTCCACCAATCACTTAAGCTAAACTAACTTCAATTCATTGATAAGAGTATGTTCTGCGGCAAAGCGCGGGCACAATTTCTAGTTTCAGAGTAAGGGAGAATAGTACCTGGATCAATCTTAGACTTCCAACACACTCCCTGACATTTTTTTGATAGATTCTTGAGGAAATTGGAGTGCTGTGCAGATATTTGGGTATTCTCCTCCAGTCCAGCCTCCCCCATAAACCATGAAATGGCACGCGGGATGATCTCATCTCGAATGGCCAACCTACACAAGAATAAAACCTAAGTTATGAGCTAGGATTTCACCATTATGAATTCACATGTTTGTTATACAAATGCAATACCATTTGATGTTCCACAGCCTAGACAAAGAACACTGAAATAAAAGTACTCCTGGTTTCCATCCAAGACTAACATCCAAAACTAATGTTGGTAACTAACTGAATCATAAATCTCATTACCAATTAGAGAAGCAACAATTCCTCTTCTACTACACACAAAAAGTGACTACCTATTCAATAGATAAAAAACTAAACTCAGTATTTACCATTGAATACTAATCAAATCATTCCCATGAATACAGAAAAACTAATGACATTTTTCTCAACTCAAGTGAATCAAAGATTGAAGCTTTCACCTGTACCATCACATCTGAGTTCCTCACAAGCCGAACAGCCGTCAATTAACAACTGCATCAACTGCTGAGAACCCATTATCCACAGCCCTCCAAGCAGCTCTGACTTCTGAGGTTCAAACTGTAATAGGATTCTGCCAAGAAATGGCGCTTTAGCTTAAACCTGTTTTCTTTCAAGACAAAAAAATTTAGCATAAACCAGCCAATAAAATAATCTACAATACTTGAACAGATTGAAGACATTATTCTTGTACAACAATCAACTGCTTTTCTAGTGGTTATAGTTATATATTCAAAGCAAGAGTAAAACAGTAAACCAATTGCTAAGACCCTTTAAGAGAAGATAAGAAACTTTGTTTTACAATTTTGACTCAAAACACTTGGGGCAAGAATGTTTTACAAATCAGCTTTTCCATAATAGAAATCCATTTCAGTCCAACAAGTAGCCCTTTGAATGAAATCCTTGAATGTGTCACAAATAGAAATAAGATGTATTAAATCCATATGTGAAAAACCCAAATTGGCAAACATGCAAATGAGCTTGTACATTAAAATAATAGCAGATTTTCGTAGGCATAGTTAAACTTTTGACAAGGCATAACTTTAGGTCTGAAAACCATGATTAAGATTAGTTAAATAAAGGAATTAACTTCTCAAAGCTAATATTGCTCAGAATTCTGCAGTACCGTATCTAGTGCTACTCAAAGGTTTTAGGCAACTAAATATGGACATTAAGCTTCATTTCTAGCTTAACAAGGAAACGAGCTCCTTGTTCATAGGCTCCCTTACTCTCTCACAACCCAGAAACAGAGAACATATGACTTTGTAGTATAACAATATTTGTGGAATCAGGAAGGATGATAATGTTGAGAAGAATTTGAATGAAGCTAAAAACAAGATGGATAGGAAGAAACAAACCCTTTGCATCAACTTAAACACCACTATCAATGCATTTAAGCAAGTTATCCACTTATCCTTCTCTGGCAAAGGCACAAATAGCATCCATCTTGCTGCAAGGTGAACAACTTCACCTTAGCATGACCTTAATTTTATTTTATTTTTTCTTTTGACAAAATAGTATTAGCCCATGCCAAGGAATTATAAAATATGACAAAGATTAGCTCATTGACTTCAGATGACTTGAAGCACTATGAAAGACAAAATTTATATAACTAAACACTTAGACACCAGATAACTAGAACTCTTAGTTCTACAAGATATTATACACAAAGAGCAAGATCAGATCGTGTATAAAACTTCACATAATTAGTACCAAGTAATCTATTAGCCTTCCAATTGTGCAACTTATAGTTTTCACAGACAAGACACAAGACCACCACAATCACTATTCCAAGATACAAGTAATCTCCACTTCTAGTTCGCAAACTGAGCTGATAAATTAAACAACAAAAAAGCTAACTCAAGCATACAAAAAATGCTGAACATGATTATGACAGTTTCAGCATAACTTAAAGCATCAAAAACCATGTAGATATAACAATGAACTCCTAATATATCAAACCTCCCATAGTTAGCAGTAGTGAAGAAGCTTACAAATCATTTTCAGATCCCTCCTCATAAACAAAAGTGCTGAAAACCGGTCCCATTGATCTTTTTGAATCATTACCAATCGAGCTACCATCTCCACCTTTGCTCTTCTAGCAATACAAAACAAACAATCCGACAAGAAAACCAAACAGAAAGTAAGTAACTACACCACTGTACTAATACAGAGAAACATCGAAAACAACAAGGACTAGCGAGACCACTCACCACAATCAAACCATCAGTCCAAGTAGGATCGATATAGCTCACTAACAATATCAATGTACTTCTGCCATGCTTGCCAAATCCTCAATCACCAAATCGCCAAGAAAAACATTTCAACCTCCAGACCGGACAATCTCAAAAGCATAACAAAATCAACAGTACGTTCAAACTCAAGGTAACCATTCAATTTCAATTTCAAATGGGTGATTCATGATTCAATCAGATTAAGAAGAAGAAGATAAGAAGAGAAGAAGAAGAGGAAGAGGAGTAGAAGAAGACGGAGAGGGAGACTGGGAGAGAGAGATACCTGGAGCTCGGAGACGGAGACTCGGAGATGGGAGACCGGAGAGGCGGAGACGGAGAGTTAGAAACGGCGGAGACGGAGACACGGAGTCATGGAGAGAGTCAGAAACGGCGCAGTTGAGTGCAGCTGGGTTGCTGTGTTCGGGTTTAGGGCTCCAACCCCGACTTCGGTGGGGCTTGAGAGGAAAGAACCATTCTTCTTTAATTTCTTCAACTCTGCCAATCTCAGATCGAGGCCGAGCTCAGGATTCAGAGCTGTTACTTCAATTTTAGATCGAGGTCGGGATCTCGGCGCTTCAGATTCCGCTTGAGAATGGAGGAGGGATGATTGTGATGGTGAGGAGGAGGAAGAGGAGCTCGAGTTTAGGAGGAGCTCAAGTTTGGGTTGAGAACGGAGCTTAGGGTTTGTGTTTCAGTTTTGGGGTCGGGCGCAATTTTTTTTCTAAGTGTGAAAATTTTGAGTTTTAGTCCCCGCTTCCTCATTTCACTTAAAGACTTAGCGCTTTTTGCAAAAATAGGTTCCCGCAAATTTTCAAACAAAACTTTTAACACCGGTCATTTTAAGAACCGATGTTAATGATATACATTTAAATCGGTATTTTCGTAAAATGATGTTAGATTACTTTTTTACATCGTGGGCAAGTCTGACCGATTTAAAACATGCGATGTCTATGAACAGATTTCTAGTAGTGGAAGCATCCGGATCAAAAACAATATCTTCCCAAAGTGCAACTTCAAACTCAGCCATACATCATCTTAGCCATCAATTCCAACAACTATTTTCCAACTTAACCACGCATCCTCAAGTCAGCTTATTAGTAAGAGGAAAGTGTCATATGTTAAAGATGGGACTACTTAGGGTGGGAAGATTTGAAAGTATTGACATATCAGTCAATCTATTTTGTTAAGTAGTGAAATTATTCTAGCTAGGCATGTTGGATTATGGTTGTCAGTTTGATTTGTGCCATGTTGGAATTGGCCTTTTGGAAGTATTGTTCCATGCATTAGGTTGTTTATGAATTATTTGGTATTATTTTAGGAGTACTTTGAGACGTATCCAACTATTATTGTATATCAGAATGCATAATCCTTATGTCATTCTTATCTAAGTTGTTTATGAATTATTTGGTATTATTTGAGGAGTACATTGAGATGTATCCAACTATTATTGTTTATTGGAATGCATAATCCTTATGTCATTCTTATCTTGTGCTATTTTGCGTCTTTGTTTCATTATCAAATTGGTTGCTACTTGAGTTGAATGTGGAATTACTTTCCAGTTGCATATCATCGCATTGTGTTCAAAAGTCTTCTTCTATTTTCTACTTCTCTGATTTTAGATAGATAGTGTCGTGTAGGGCTGAAGAAGAGGGAAAATCCATGTTTTGGAGGGAAAATCAGTGGATTCATAGATAAATAGTATAAAAAAAATATGATTTTGAAAGGTTGGAACTAGAGTTAAAAAAATAGCCCTGAAAATTGGTCACATGCGCGACACATGACTATTTTTGTCATGCCCCGAATTTCAAATAAAGAAATTCGAATCAGAAACACAATAACCTAAAAAACCCAAAAGAACACTCATAAAAATTTTCATTTAAACTAAGCAACAAAACAAACCGAGCTCATAATGTCAATACCGACTCGTTCTTTAGAGTCATATATTACATTACAAAAGAGTTTACAAATTAAACTGAATAACAATTCAATGAATAAACACATCCACCACACTCACTACACAACGGAAGACTAAAACTAAAAGTACTTGATAGGAGCATAATGTGCAACATTTATATTAGGACTAAATCATGCTTACTACCCTGTACTTTCAAGGGTTCATCAGTTTAGTCATTGCACTTCTAATTTAATCAGAAAAGTCTTTGCACTCTCCAATTTCATCAAATTGATCCAATCCGTCACCATTCCGTCACCACTCCGTTAATTTTTGGGGAAAATTTCCAAACTACCCATCTGCATTCACAATACCAACACGTTTGTGGGCTGCCTAGCAATGGGTAGTTTGGGAATTTTTCCTGTGAGAAGGTCCCACGTCAGCATTTTAACAGCGAAAATTGACGGAATAGTGATGGATTGAATCGATTTGATGAAATTGGAGCGTGCAAGGACTTTTTTGATTAAATTAGAAGTGCAGGGACTGAACTGATGAACCCTTGAAAGTACAAGGTAGTAAGCAGAATTTAATCCTTGATATTAATATTTCCTTGCATTTTGTCACCCTATTTCTCTTAATAGAAAGTATTAATGTTTGTTTTATTGTTTTAGGATTCCTGTGGAGTAAAGGAGAAAATAAAGGAGAAAAGACGCATAAAAGGCGAAATCAGGAAATCTGCTGTGCAGATCAGTCAACTTCGATAGAGAACTGAGAGTAGCTCGGAACGAACCAGATAATAATCTTTATATTGTTGGAAAGCCTCGAACGTATAGTTTCCACAGCTTTTTATGGTTCATTGATATCATTTTTTTAGAAGAAGTTGTGATCGATTTAGTACAGGAAGATCAAGCTACGCGTGAATCTGGTTTTTGACGGGAATTTATATTTACATGAAGATTCTAGAGTTTATGACGTCCAAAGGATTCTCCAATCATACTTGGATACGAATTGGAGATGATGACTCAATCTTGATGACATAGAATTATTTTATTGGCTTGAAAGTAATTAAATTGTGCATCAATCGAAGGAAACCTCAAGCAAATTACAAGCAGAGTTGAAGAAGGAAACTAGGGCTGTGCATCCCCTATATAAAGAGCCTCTGCAACACAATGAAAAGGACCGCACCCTTCACCTTCTCTTCTATCTCTCTTTCTTTCTCCTCCATCGCCATCTGTTTCTTTTTCTCTATTTTTATTATAGGATTAAATTTTGTTCAGTCCCTGTACTCTGACTCTGTCCTCGTTTCAGTCCCTAACATTTTCATTTAATCTAAAAAGTCCCTAAGGTCACAATTTTCGTCTGATCGGTACACTCCGTCCAATTGCTCCGTTTGTAGGCTGACATGGCATTAAAGTCAACCCCAACTCAGCGCCACGTAAGCCTTTCCAATTGTGAAATGTCCATATTATCCATGCCCTTTATTATTTTGTAATTTTATCTCTTCTTCTTCCCCATCTCTCGATCTCTCTCCTTCTGTTCACCTCTGCCTCTCTCAAATGAACACCCCCAAATACTCCGCCTCCACGAGGCCGCCTTCGCCTTGCCTCCTGCCTCGACACGCAGATCGAGACCCATATCGATCGTCTCCTCGCATAGCTACCAATTTCTCAAGATGGATCGAATTCTCTCTCTCTTCCTCTTCTTCCTCGCTCGCGCCGATGTGGACGGCGGCGATCCGTTGATCCGTCAAGTCGTGGACGGCGGTGATGAAGCCCTTCACCACCACCACGATCATGACGGCGAATAGATGCTCGGAGCCGAGCACCACTAATCTCTGAGTAGTTACCAGCGAATGGACCCCACGGCCCAACATGGTGTGACTCAGTTCTCTTATTTGACTCCGGCCGAGTTCAGGAGAAGCCACTTGGGGCTCAGAGGGCTGAGGCTGCCGACCGATGCCAACACTGCGCCGATTCTGCCTACCGAGAATCTGCCTAAGGATTTTGATTGGAGAGAGCATGGAGCTGTTACTGAAGTCAAAAATTGAATATTCTGGTTGATCTTTTGGTAATTAGCAAAACAAAAGTTGATTGTTTGGATTTTATTAGCGAATAATCCCTTTTACCCAGAATTTATATGAATTAGCTTTGTTTAGTACCATTAAGGTAATTTTGACTGGGATCCATCGATGACTTGCCAGAAGTTTTTGACAAGGTTAGGAACACCAGTGAAGGCTTTTTCAAGAGTTTTCTCAAGATGTTCGACAATTTGGGTACATACGGCTACAAGGACTTGCTATATATGGAGATTG
Source organism: Rosa rugosa (assembly GCF_958449725.1). Taxonomy (NCBI): domain Eukaryota; kingdom Viridiplantae; phylum Streptophyta; class Magnoliopsida; order Rosales; family Rosaceae; genus Rosa; species Rosa rugosa. The sequence goes on from NC_084824.1 coordinate 35,285,898, forward strand.
GGGATCTATACGCTGACCAAGATGGTTTACTCCCGGTTGTGACCTTGACCGGCATCATTGATGAGTATACTGAGGCCACCTCCCTCCATCGTCTCTTAGCGGATCCGGGAGAACGGCGGAGCCAGATCGTTCTCAAATCGACACTTTGCCCTCTAAACTCCGCAAAATCCTCTCTTACTCAACTCCCCAAGGTTTGATTATGTTTCTTTTTGAAATTTTTGCTCAAATTTGCTTGCTTGACCTAGTTTCCATATGAAATTGGTGTTGTGAAATTTCAGTTCCTGATGACTTAGATCGAAACCCAGATTGGTGTTGTTAATAGGGTTTTTGAATTAATTAGTCTTGTGTTGAATTGATACTATTGTAATGTATGATCTTTCTGTTTGGGTTGAATGAAATCTTTAACCTGACATTGGATTCAAATGTGCTAAGGATTTGTGGAAGCGAAAATTGAAAGGAGGACAATAGTTTATGCTCTGATCGGGTTTCACAGCGAAGTTGTATGCGAGAGAGAGGTTGGGTTTAAGAATGGGGTTTTTCGGGGTATATTGGACAATTTGCTAGTTACATGGCATGCAAACTGCTGAGCTGGTGTACCTTTGAGTGCCACATCAGCAACTGAACGGTCTGATTTGACGGAATGTTAACGGTGAGGACGGATCGGACGGAAATTGTAACTTTACACTACGCCAATATTTGAATCAGACAACATGCATCAGACAACTGCACACATTTTATCTGTAGTCTGAAAAATTCAGACGACAGCAAGAATTATTCTATCGTGTATGATTCAATCATACAACAGTTATTGTAAAATAGGTGTGATGTTGTTCGCATTTTTTAAACGGACAACAGATTTTCAGATTGCTGTTGTCCAAATAGCTAGTTTCAGACAACATAATAATTGTTGATGTTGTTTCATTATTATTCAGACAATGGTTGAAATTTGATGTCGTCTGAATAAATCTATTCAGACAACTCTTTTTACATTTCTATTGTGCAATGTATTATCAAACAATCACTATATTTTGATGTTGTCTGACTCATTCGGTTTAGACAACAGTCGTTTATTGCTGCTTTATTCTGTTGTGCAAAATACCTTTAAACAAATGGATTTAGACAACAATTATTTGTTGTTTCTATAGTCTGTTGTGCAACTCTTTTTCAGACAATGGATATGAATTTATGTTGTGTGAGTTTTCATACTTAACCAAAACTCAAATTTTTCACTCAATCCCTCCATGACTAACAAAACTTTCATTTTGCCCGCCCTTTTTTTGACCAAAAATTAAATTTCCCCCTTTTCATAGAAAACCTTTTCACACTCTCTTACCAATGTTCTAAAACATTTTTCATCAAAAAAAAGTTCTAAAACTGTGAACTCGACTCAAACCCAGTCCTCTGACCTCTCTCTCAGTCCCCAAGGACCTCTCTCTTTCCACGAACACCAAAGCCACTGCTGCCTCTCTCTCTTCCGCTCACTCTCGCTCTGCTCTTCTTCGATTTCATGAAGGAGGAGCTCAGGTTCCACTCCGCTCTAGTCTACGCCCCTCTGCCTTCTTCGATGCAGGTATTTCTCAATCTCTGGAGCCTTTTTTTGATTGTCTAGGGTTAGGATTTTGAAGATTGGATTAGATTTGGGGGAATCGTTTTGAAACCCCCAATTGATCTTTCAGATATGGGATGAACACGCATCAACATATGTTTTGGCCTTTTGGAATATACAGATTTGATTCGGGTTTGGGTTCAATTAAGGAGTCGGCCGGCTTAAGTTCCTCCTCAGTGCAGCGCGTGGTTGTTCTTCGCCGGAGGAAACCCGAGTGTCGTCGTTGTCAGATAACAGACTTGCAAAAAGTTCAGAAAACACTCAGGTAACCATCATTGGGTTTGTTTGATAGGTTTTCGGATTTTCTGGATTGGGAAACTCCCTCTGTTGTTAGTCTTGATGATTTAATTGTTTCGAATCCGCATAAGTTTCAGGCTATGGGGTTCCTCTCCTGCCTCATGTATGAAATTTAAACCTTGCTTTGAAATCAGATTTTGATTCCAGTGAGATTGTTTTGTTAGTAAGGATTCTTAGATTGGTTTTGTGATTTTTGACTTGGTTTTGGTATGTTGTTGTTGAATCAAAATCAGAATCAGAATGCTAAGTGTGGGAGACACAAGGAAGAGTTACTGAGTCAGCTTCGGGTAGTAGTAAAGTCCGAACTATCCGGATGCAGAACCTTGTAACTTTTTGGGGGTTGTTCTTTGGGTGTTCGTTATGTTTAATTGAACTAGGGGATGAGGTAAAGCTTGTCTTTTTGCTAATTACATTGGGTGCTTTGTTGAAGGGTCAGTAGGACCTTCCTAGTACTTAGTCCCTACCATTTTTTTGTTAGTGTTTCTACTTCAGTGCTTCTCTTTCTGCTAATTTGAATGTGAAAGTAAATAAAACAGAAAAGGGTTGCTATAAATCTATGTTTGAATTAATTATGCAGAATGAGGATGATATATATGAAACATATATTAGCTCTTTTCACCTTGTTAATAGTATGTGGTGGCTAGTTGGGAGGATTTGTATTGTGAGTGCATAAGCAAAGCTGCAGCTTGAATAACTTAAAAAGAATAATAATTTGTACAGATATAATACAATTAATAAACACAATCTCTCATGAGTGAATACTCACACCTCGTCAGTTCTAGAGTTTAGAAGAACTAAGAATAATAAATATATGGGGGATTTACGAAGCCTCTTTCTCTGACATGAAACTATGTGTTTTATGGATGTTCCTTTCTCTTTTATGAAGGGTGTGTCAACAGCAAAAGAGGTTTATGAAGTTTTAAGCCACCGTGGGTGGTTACAGTTCTTTCCGCTTTTTGCAACAGTTCATGAGATCTGCATTGGCACTCTTCCTCCATCAGCCATAGTCAAACACAGTGAGCGCACACCTAAATAGCTAGTTTCCTCCAAGAACACCGGTCATTGTTCATAGATCAAATGACAGTATACATAAGTGATGTTCAGTACACGAAAGCAAGGAGAGGACTAGGTGAAGTTCACCTTTGGAATGTTGAGTCACAGAGAAGCTTATGCAACAATATATCGTTGCAAGCTCAAAATACAGCACCTTGTTAGAAACTATTTTCGTTGACAGTAAATTAATGAAATTAACATATCTCTCTAAATAAAACAGAAAAGGGTTGCTATAAATCTATATATGTTTCATATATATCATCCTCATTCTGCATATTTAAACATGGCGGTATGTCTAGCGCTAGTATTCATTTATAGGTTTACACTTTCTACTTTGGTTGGTACATATGATGGTTAGTGCACTGCTGAGCTCTTGTAATGTATTGTTTTTAGGGTATTCCGGTGCAGCAAACTGACAAGGATTGTGGCATATTCATCATGCGGTTCATGAAAGAAATAGTTGAGGATAGGAATCTGGAATTTGCATCAAAGGTAAAGCCTGAAATTTAGGCCTAAACTGCTTTGTAACTTCATTTTCTTGTTGCATGTGATTTGTGATGTTGAGATAGTACTATATTTGTTTCAGTGGCAGCGGCGATCATCCAAGGAACTGGTTTACACCCAAAAGGATCTTGATGCTGTGAGGACAGAGTGGGCTAAGTTTGTCATGAAGTATCACACATAGCTGGTAAACGCATGGGATAATGTTTTTGGTATTTTGATCACCCTAGCTAGTTGCCATTTTTGGCCTTTATGTATAGGCATATTATGGTGAATGTGCATTGGACAGAGTTATACAAGCACATGTTTTTGGTTTTAATGTATATGTGTAGGCATCAAGGTGTTGATTACTATGTTGATCGATGTTGGAATGAATCGAACTAATGGAATATTGTAGATCTTGTTGGAATCAATGGAAAGTTTTTGGTATCAATATTGGATGTGTTCGTAAATGCGTTGATTGATAGGTTTTTGTTAGATGCAATATCCAGAATGTATGTCTTCTTATCCAATCTCAGACAATGCAATTTCACCAGAAAACCATTGTCTGACAATTGAGCACAAAAAATTCAAGTGAAAAAACTGTTGTCTATACAACATAACAAACAACACCTTTTACACTGGTTCTATTGCCCAACATTGTAAAACACAATGTTAAAGGTACATATTCTGTTGTCTCACTTCATTAACCACTACATCATAGTGCCCAAACTACAAATATGCTGTTGTTTGACCAAAATCAAAACAACATAGTATACAAATTAAACATTGTCTCACTTCAACAAGCAGTACATCATAGTAGCAAAACCATGGTTGAAAATAAACTTCAATAACTGCAAAATCTAGAAAGATATTGTTTGAGTTGACTACAAACAACATTTTACTATGAGAAAAATGTTGTCATAAATGACCTCAGAAGATCATTTTGTTTACATTCTGATGACTTTATTCACTTTGGACAACAGCTATTTAGGAGGTCTGTTGTCTTTTCTGGTGTTCAGACAACAGCCTTGTTAGTTCTTGCTCTTGTCCAAATTTTCTTCAGACGACAGAATCTCGCTGTTGTCTGATACCTCCATCAGACGGCTCTCACTCAGTCAACAGCAAAGAGGGGTATCAGACGACAGTGAAAAACTGTCGTCTGATCATATTATTGGTGTAGTGTTAGGGACTTTTCAGATTAAATGAAAATGTCAGGGACTGAAACGAAAAAATGGTCAGACTACAGGGACTAAACAGAATTTAATCCTTTATTATAATATGACAATGTATAACTAAATTACTTTTGTTAGGGGCAAGATTCGAAGCCCTAAGACATGTTTTTGACATTGTTTTGATTCTTAGTTTCAAAACTACTATATTATGAAATTGTCTATTTGGTTTTGGTTTATGGATATCTCTTACTTGTTTATGTTCATGAACGCGTGCATAGAACATTATGAACTTGTAAGTGGGGCTAGAAATAGGTGTTTTAATTTCCTAAACGGTTAATAATGCTTATTTCAATGGTAGTAAAATCTATAGGACAATAGGTGAAACCAAATAAAAAGGATTGCATGCTAGGTAGGCGTTCCACACTAGTTTTGCATTCTTGTTTCGATCAAACTTCCACATATGCTTAATGCTTAGAATAAATTGTTGATAGGATAACATTCTATACCTTGATTGTTTGTTCTAAAGGCTTAGTAATGATGTGTTCATCTTGCTTAAGTAATCTAGGGAAGCAATAAGAACTTATGCAGTGCGTTCACGGTTTGTTCTTGATTGAAACCGTTTCATGACTTGGTAATTGAATCTAGGATAATAAACTTGTCTTGAGCATGTTTTGGTGGTGGATTTCTGAGACTCTAACATCTTCATTCATATCATTGTATATCCCGCATTGTTTATATGTTTTACTTTAATTTTCTACGTTACATAACCTAAAATCCCCCTTTTTACGATTTCATGTTCATATATTCTTTCATTATTTTCGTACATACTTATATTCATACTTTTATCTTTATATATTATGTAATTACTTGTGTACCCTCAATCCCCGGCTTGAACGATCCCTACTTATTCTATACTAACAACTATATTTTGCAGGGTTAAGTTGAGCGCTTGTTTTTAGTGTATCAGTACTTCGACATCCAAGCTACGACAGCAACAAAGCCTCAGCTTCAGCGACGGCTACTCGTTACTCTGGCCTGCACAATAACCCCTACACCATAGAATAGTGCACCGAGTTGAAACAACAAACCCGGTAAGCTTTTGCAAGCTCGTGTGAGTAAATACAAATAACCACAAAACACACTTCCGACTCAAGGACTACAAATCAACTCAATGATTATTTCAAAATCAAATCTTTTTGTTTTTAAAGAAAACACAAGTCACCACCGTGACAAACTAAATCATTTGAAAACTCATAAACAAATCCAAGAAATCACTTTTCTTTCCTCTCGACAGGAAGCATTTATCACCACAACGATATGATAAAGCATTTCTCAACTCACTACGAGTCTCAACCATAACTGCACTCACAATTAAACTAAATAAAACCAGTAATCCCTGCATAGAAAATTAGTTCAGGAGATCACCAAAAAACACACAATCCAAAACCATAGTAATCCCTGCATATAGTTTAGTTCAGGAGATTACATTAAAATCAAACAATAGAAATCATAATAATCCCTGCATATAGTTTAGTTCAGGAGATTACATTAAAATCAAACAATAAAAGAGAAAAAGGAAAATAAATAAGGAAATCAAACTACTCACGCTAAAGCCAAGAAATCACCCTTTCAACTAAAGTGAAACCTCCCACAAAATTAGTAAGAACCCAAGTCCTTCATGGACAATAAAAAAAAGAAACCACCTGAAACTCTCTTTTAAAAATGTGTAACCCACTGTAGACACAAGAAATTTAATGAAAATAAAATTCATTAAATAAATCAGTACACGTGGCTTAGTTGGCACATGAGTCCTACAAAAGGTACACGTGGCTCATGAGTCCTACAAAAGGTACACGTGGCTCATACGTCACCAAAATTATGTGAGCTTCGAGGATTACACATGTCAAAACATGAGTGATCTATCGATTGAATGACTCGGAAACATCAATTGTGGAAGCGTCAATTTATCGCTGATTTATTGTTGCTCAAGTTAAGTATTTAAAGCGGATCAATCGTATTAAATTGATTGATCACGATGAAAATCAAGCATCAAATACAAATATCGATCAGATTAAATTTTTTAATTCTGATTGAAATCAAGTATTAAATTCAAATATCAATCAAATTAAATTGTTTAATTCTGATTGAAATCAAGTATTAAATCAAATCATATTTGATTGGCATATTCATTAAATAAAAGGTAATTAAATCAACGAATTAAAACTGATTGATTTAATTACATATTTACGGAATGTGATTAATGCTATGTCATCAATGCATTCCAAATTGAGGGAGACATCGACATTATAAATACCCTTTCTCAAATCAAGAGAAGGGAGGACGACAGACAGACACAAGCATACGGAAGAAACTTCTTCAAAGCTCAGAAGTCTCCCAAACTCGTGAAGAACCATCAAGCTGACAAATAGCCGGTCTCTTTACCTCACCGACTTCAGACAAACAAAGGAAATTGATAGGAGCATTTTAATGCGACGTTTTAATTGTTATTTCCTCGTATTTACTTAGTTATTTCCTCAAATGAATCTTTCTTGTTTAGGAAAGTTACTAATTTTAGAAAGTTTCAATTTTTAGTAATAGTTTATATTTTCAGGTCCTTGGAGCAAACAAGCTTAAATAAGCTCAAAAGGGAAAGAAAAGCTGGAGAACGTTGGAGGGAGCTCAAGGACTGCATAAATGAGCTGAAATGAAGAAATGAAGTTTTCTTGGTCCAACCAGGAAATCCTGTTTCAACCAGGAAACCCTGTCCAGAAAAGGAAACTTTGTCACAGCAAGACTCCTGAGCAAACAAGGAAGCATGAGCAGAAAAATAAAGGAAGTTGACTTTGGAGGAAGATTCCTGGAGGCACTAGGAGACTATATGGATCAAAGTTGACACATGGAGGCCCAAGAATCTTCTAAATTATTGTGGATTTTTGGCAAAAGGTGAAGGCCCAATGGAATTAAGGTTTTGTGGACGTAAAAAGTGGAATGTTTGGGAAATAAAATCCCTAATGGCCTTAAAGATTGGATGAAGATATTTTTGGAGGAGTAAATCCTTATTTTTCCGTGGAAAATCAAGGAGATTGTCGCCACACAAGGAAGGATATGCCTTGGAGATTTTCTAGGGAGAGTTTTTAGGGCAAAGAGATATTCTTGGAGGATAATTGTGTTGTTGCCGTGGAAAGGGAGAGAGAATAACATGAAAATCAAGAGAATATATGGAAGATGCGTTGGAGAAGAATTAGGGAGAGTTATAAGGAAAGAAGAAGTGTGGACAACAAGAAAATGCTAAAATCAAGTCTAGGTTCATCCCTACATTCCCTAAAGGAATTTTGGTCGAAAATAATGAAGAAAATCAGAAAATCCTTATGTATTTTCGGCAACAATATATTAAAAGGGATATAGACTTATTTTGGAGAGTTTTGATTGGTTGGACAACACAATAGGGCTTACATGGCAATTTGTGATTGGACGAAGTGTGTGGCATTTTCAGAAAATTCCTTGGGAAAATAATAGAAGAATCATGAAGCTTGGAGAGCACCTTTCCGTCCCCTATATATATCCTCCCTCCTTGGATGTTAGGGGTTCGTCCCCATTCAGAAAAATTCTCACCATAACGTCAAGTCTCTCTCTCTATTCTCTAGTTCATCTTCTGTGTTTTCAAGCAAGGACAGGAAAAAGGAAGAAGAAGCCGTGAGCATCCCTCCATCATCCACCTTGAAGCCGTGAGTTTTTGAAGCTTGCTTTCAAGATTCAAGAGTTCAACGTTCAAGTTCTTCATCACCATCTCCGTTCACGGTGTAATTCAACCTTTTTCCTTGTAACCTCTTTTGGTTTTTCTTGTTTGAATTCGTATGGATTTGTTCTAGTTAACAATAACATTAGGGCAAGGTTTAAAGCCAAATTCTTATGATTGAATGAAATTTTCGATTCTTATGATTGTGATTCTATAGTTGCTTATGTGAGATTGCTCAATTAAATTTACTTGATTGATATCTTTGTATGTTTATCTTAATTGGTTTGAAACTTTTAGGGTTTGCATATAATTCATGCTAGATTTAAGTTTATGATTCACCTAATAGTTTTGTGAACTTGAATCAAAAGTAGTAAAGGTTTTGGACAAAAGTCGAATTTAATTGAAAAGGATTGCAAATGGATGAACTTTTTCATACTAGGTTGTGCACTTAAGTTGATAACCTTTCTCTTTGTTTATTACGTTGAACATTTTTTGATTAGCTAGCTTTCTAGACTTTGATTGCATGTTTGATAGGATTGATCTAGGTGCTTTCACTTAGATTAATTAGTAAAGAAAAGAAAAATATGAGAAATTTTTTGCTTTGAATGTTTCACATGATCAACTTCTTTCTCATGACTTGGAAGAACAATTGTAGGGTTGAATCAAATTTGATTATGGAATTGGTTTTGATCTTTGTTTCTTATGTTTCATTCTTGTACTTGTGTTTGTATATTTTCTTTCTTTTTATTTTTATTTTCGAAAACCCTAAGTCTAAAACCCCCCTTAATTTCGTTACTTGTAAATATTCTTGTAAATATTATACTTTGTTTTATTTTAATTCTTTATTTGTCTTACATTGACAGGTGTACCCTCAATCCCCGGATTAGAACGATCCCTATTTACCGTATACTAACGATGATATTTTATAGGATTAAATAGTATGCTTACTTTCAGCGTATTAGAAATCACTTGCAAGCTCAGAAGTTGTCAAACTTGAGGAAAATCAACAAGCACCAAGCAAACGTGCTGATTCATCCTCCATCAAAGCCATACTCGCCACGTGACACTGATCAAGATCAAGCCTCTTCAGCCCTTGATCATCTGTCGTCTTCAAGTCATCGACAAAGCAAAGCTTTTGCCAAGTTCTTCATCAAGCTCGTGGAGAATCAACAAGCACTAAGCACACGTGCCGATTCATCCACCATAAAAGCTAAAGAACACTCACCACATGACATCGCTCGTGGTTCAAATCTGATCAAGAGCAAGCCTCTGCATCCCTTGATCAACCACTTCCCACAAGTCGTCAACAAAGTAAATCCTCTACAAGTTCTTCATCAAGCTCGTGGAAAATCAACAAGCACCAAACACACGTGCCGGTTCATCCCCTACCAAAGCCGAAGAACGCCCACCACGTGACACCACTCGTGGCCTAAATCTGATCAAGATCAAGCCTCTACAGCCCTTGGTCAATCGTCTTCCTCAAATCGTCAACATAACAAGAAGTTAACACTACAACCGTTCGATTCAAGATCAAGTGCTTGCCACCCTTGGATTAAATCAACGTCGGAGATCGAATCAGAGGAGATTCTTGTGAAAGAACATCTACATAGATTGTAACCCTCAAATTCATTAATAAAAAATTATATTTTTTTGTACACGTACGTGTCCTTCTTTCATTCATTGCAGGATTTTTGTGTTTACAAATTTGGCACGCCCTGTGGGATCATCTCTGCCTCTCATCTCTTTCTTTGACAATCTCAAGTCGTCATCCTCAACATATGGCTTCAAAGATGATTCAACTCAAATCATCAAACAAGACCAATAAGCTAGCTACTCAAAAAATGAGTAGAAACCTTAACAATCATACCGGTCGAAGTGAGTCGTCTCAACTTGTGACATTCACAATTCATCCATCCAAGTTGTGTAAGACTACTCCTTTCACAACATTGGGGGCAAACATCACTAAGCAAGGAAGTTCAGCATACATAAGTGACTCAAGAGAATATTATCCTTCACCCACTGCCAGTGTTGATTTGCGTACACAACTACGCCCCAGTTACTCTTCTGATAACCAAACGGAAGGGATTTTTGAAGATTCCTCTTTTGCCATGCAAGTCATGGCGATAAGGGTCACCACCGTGGAAGAACAAGCGACCCAAATAGCCCAATTGGTTGAAGCAGTTGAGAAGCTACAGAAAACTATTAAAGAGAAGGATATGGCAATTGCTGCACTCATGGAGAAGTTAGAAACTCAACGTGGCGATGACTCAGAAAAAGGTCTGCATGGTCATAAGAAAGACTTATCTGGCAGATCATTTTCTGAACAAAAAGAAGAATCAAATTCCATCCTAGCTTCACGGTCAATTCAACAACTTTAAGACATGATTGCCAACACAATCAGAGCTCAATATGGTGGTCCCTCTCAAGATACGCTAACGTACTCCAAACCTTATACGAAGCGGCTCGACAATTTGAAGATGCCAACTGGGTACCAACCTCCCAAGTTTCAACAATTCGATGGCAAAGGTAACCCCAAGCAACACATTGCGTATTTCATCGAGACATGCAATAGCGCTGGCAGAGATGGCGACTATCTTGTGAAACAATTCGTTCGCTCACTCCGAGGGACAGCATTCGAATGGTTTACAGAATTGGAGTCGGAATCCATTGACAGCTGGGAGCAAATGAAAAAAGAGTTCTTGAATTGCTTCTTCAGTACATGCCGCATTGTGAGCATGTTAGAACTCACTAACACCAAACAACTGAATGACGAGCCAGCCATACAATTCATCAACCGTTGGCTTGCATTAAGCCTCGATTGCAAGGACTCACTCTCAAAGTTGTCAATAGTAGAAATGTGCATGTATTCAAGGCATGCATTGGGACTTACTGTATATCCTTCAAGGGATAAAGTCTCGCACCTTTGAAGAACTTGCCACTCGAGCTCATGACATGGAACTTAGCATCGCTAGTCATGGTCGAAGAAAATGTGAAATCGTTGAACCACATAATCAGAAACGTGTCATGGAATCTTTGGCAATCACAACTCATGTCAAGATCACAGCACGAATCAAGTCAAATAACCAAAACAAGTTGGAGCCGACTCATGATCATACAAGGCGGCGCACTCTTAGAGAGCTAGAAGCTAAAAGTTACCCTTTTCTAGATTCTGATGTTGCTGACATGTTGGAAGATTTGCTTCAAAAGAAAATAATCAAATTGCCAGACTGCAAACGTCCAGAAGAGATGCATTGCATCAATGACCCAAAGTACTGCATGTACCATTGCGTCATCGGTCACCCGGTGGAGAAGTGCTTCGTGTTGAAAGAACTCATCATGAAGCTTGCACAACAAGGAAAAATCTATTTAGACATTAAAGATGACGTGGCTCAGTCAAATCACGCTGCCATCATCTTTGAACAACATGAAGCAATGTTGTCCACGCCTTGCTGGGGGCATGCTGTTGGCCGATTCATCGGCCATCAAAGCCATACTCTCCACGTGACACCCCTCGTGGTTCAGGTCTGATCAAGATCAAGCCTCTTCAGCCCTTGATCATCCGTCGTCTTCAAGTCGTCAACATAGCAAAGCTTTTGGCAAGTTCTTCATCAAGCTTGTGGAGAATCAACAAGCACTAAGCACACGTGCCGATTCACCCACCATCGAAGCTAAAGAACACTCACCATGATCAAGAGCAAGCCTCTGCATTCCTTGGTCAACCGCCTCCTACAAGTCGTCAGCAAAGTAAATCCTCTACAAGTTCTTCATCAAGCTCGTGGAAAATCAACAAGCACCAAACACACGTGCCGGTTCATCCCCTACCAAAGCCGAAGAACGCTCACAACGTGACACCACTCGTGGCCTAAATCCGATCAAGATCAAGCCTCTACAGCTCTTGGCTAGCTCGGTCTTCCCTCTGACCTCTGTTCATTATTGGCAGATATCGGAAGTGGAAGCTCCCATGACAACCCCATTTCTACCACTGAAATATTTGGCGCTAGAAGGAGCCCTCCGGTGGTGCCACAAGCTCACCACAAGCAATTTCATTATCTCACTAGAAATTTTTCTCCTGCAACAAATTTTTTCTCTTATCTTGGATCCCCCCTGTTAACATACCAGGAACTTATTTCCTTCAAATATCCTTCTTTCTTTTCATCTCATTCACATGAGAATCAAAAATTTCAGCTTCTGGGATCAATTTATAGAGAACTTTGAGGAGAGAGAAAGTAGATCTAGATTTTCTCTCTCCTCCACCACCGACTTCCGGTCGCCATCATGGCCTCACCTCCACTACTATGAGACTCACCAGCCTCAGACGACTAAAACCCAGCCTCCTTCTCGTCCGGCGACTCTGGAATCTGACTCACGCCCCGGCACACAGTTGATATGGACACCCAAACCTGGGCATCTAGCCTTCTTCATCCTAGCTCACCCAGCTTTTCGTACAAAGCCAAAAAGGGTCCTTCCCTCTCCAATCATCATCATCATTTCACTCACACCAAGAGACTACGAATCAAAGTTTCTGTAAGCATCAAGGCCCGGAGTTAATGAGCTTCGCCAGCAAAGCCATAAAACGCCCAAATTACTCTAATACTCGGAGTTCCAGCCCTTAGCTGCTTCAGTTCTCAGTAGCTTCGGCTATCTATGACTCAACTTGACGACCGCAGGTCGCCTCTCAGTGACCTAACTCTCAGGGGCCGACAACTATGCACCTCTTCTCGGTATTGCGACACCCTCCAGCTCTCGGTATTGCAAGTCTATCTCCAGCTCTCGGTATCGCAACTATCTCTCTCGACTATCTCTTTCGGTATCATCACTCTGGTTACTCCATCTCGGTCTCACTGACCCACTTCACTCGCTACCTTGCTCCATCTCGGTACCTCGACCAACCTCGGTCTCAGCTGACTTATCTCGCTTATGCCTATTCGATTGAAGCAAAACTCCAATAAAGTTGATTTCAACAACAAAGTTGTCAAGTGCAAAGGAACTGCATCGACAATGCTGGAAGCAGTGTTTCCACTCAGGTCTTGTAATGCCAACTCTTGTAAACATTTATCTTTTCATGAAATTAAAAAAAAAAAAAAAAAAAGGAATTCTAGGCACCCGAATACCTACTCTGGACACCCAACCCAAACCCCAGAACATCTCTCGCTTCAACTCTTGAAGATCGGTCTCACTCCATCTCCAGTCACCACACTCATCCACTCTAGATCACTTGCCAACTTGAACTGGGCACTTGTAGCCAACTTGGACTCTCGCCGTTGCTGCTTTAGGATTCGCAAGATAAGTTCTTCATGTACAAAGTGCGCCCATATAACACTTAGCAGAATAAGCTGACTACCACTTTCCAAAGGGAAGAATCAAATTGAGGCTCTCCAACAGCTTTTGCCAAGGACGCAGTTTGTGCTCTCTTTCTAGAACAGACTCAGAGCAATGGTGTCATTACAACAAATACACACACCTGCCAAGACTTGTGCAATCATGCTTGCACTCATCTGATTTGGATGCTTCTGTCTACTCCTATATGAGATATGTTTTCACCCCACCTCACATGTTTATCATATTATATAGCAAGTTGGTTTGTAATTCTAGTTTGCAAATTATACATATACATATATATATATGTGGTTCAGCATCGCTGTATATTTGCTCAAATCATATATACACACATTCTGTGCTAGCTAACATGCTGTGATGAGTAATCATGTCTCATCTTATATGCCTACAACATAATTTTGACACACAAGCTTATTATATTGATTACTAGTTACAGCACAATGGGTAATCGACACGCACCCCTCATGCACCCCCCCCCCCCCCCCCCACTTGCTTCAGTGCCATGCACACATGCATATGAGCCTAGATCTTCTACGCTCAAGTTTATTCTTGCACCATAATTGAATAATTGGTGATGTACCTTTACCTGTTAAGTGTATTAATCTCTAGCTCCAAATCCCCATGCATGTGATATTAACAATCAAGCATACATCTTTGTCTTTCATTAAGAATAGCCGAGATTGGTATAGCTACAATATGTATCCCCCGTATTCACCAAGATTGGTATAGCTCTAATGCCTATACATTGATATCCATCTCTTGGATAATGGATTGCTCGTATAGACTCGACATGCCACCAAGTCGTGGTCTCCAATGCACATTAGTATGCTAATAACACCATTTATGCTTCCATGCATTTTATTCATCCATGCAATATTTATTCAAACATTGCAATAATACGATCATGTCATGTTTAACTTAGTCAATTAAACATTTTGAATAAGCTGCTACTCACTTGCTTATTTTTGACGAGGCAATATTACCCCAACGGGAACCTTTCTTATATGAGCAAAAGCAAGCGCACTATCGGAACTTGCTAGCCGACTTGGAGTCTTATATATGGACAACTCCAATCTCTCTATACTATTTTCACCACTTATGAACGACTCCAGATAAGTTCTCATCTACATCCTTTTAATTTGAGCTAATGCTATACTTCACATGCTTCATTGATTACTACAATCTAAGCATGCCTACAAAATGCGATAATTTTAGTAGCATATTTGCTATGCCTTAATGTTGATGCAATGTTTAAATGTCTCCATGATTATCAAGCATGACTAAAATGCACAATGTTATTAGTATCTCCACATACTCGCGATTTACATGCTAAACACGCATGGCATGCTTTTATCTTGATTACATTACTACATATACACTCGCGATACTTGCTTCACATACTGCTACATGCTTAGCACCTCTATTGCTCATATCTACATGAAATCCCACTAGCGAGAGTAGTCCTTGCTCTTGCCACAATAAATATTCTCGATACTGGGCGGACTTGTACGTCCTACCCTCCATGTCTTAACGACACATACTCTCCATGCTGCAGTGGCACATTCTCGCCATGCTATAATGGCATACAATCGCCATGCATGAATGACATACACTCGCCAAGATAAATGTTCTCGATACTGGGGAACTTGCACACCCTACCTGCCATGCGTGGATGACACATCCCCTCCATGCTTCAGCGACATATCGTCATGCTATACTCGCCATGTTTCAATGATATCTCACTTCTGCTTCAACAGTATCTCATCTACGCCTCAATGGTATCTTATTTATGCTTCAGCAACATCTTATCTGTGCCTCAGCGGTCTACCATCTATGTTTCTGCGATATCTTATCTATGCCGCAATATATTATCCAGACCTCAACGATATCTTATCCATGCTCTAGCAGGATCTTATTTATGCTACAACGTGTTATCTAAGCTTCAGGGACCTATACTCGCCACACTTTAGCAGTATATTATCCATGCCTCAGCGATATCTTATTTGTGTTTTAGTACCATACTATCCAGGCCTCAGCGATCACTTCCTTATGCTTCAATAGTATCTCATCTGTGCTTCAGCAATATATTATCTACACACCAGCAATATTTCTCTATGCTTCAGTAGTATCTTATCTATGACTCAACGAGCTTCAGCGGTATCTTATCTATGCCTCAACATTATATTCTCCACGCTTCAACGATGTACTCGCCATGCTTTAGCGATACACTCGCTTAGTGCATACTCGCTATGCCCCAACGATTCCTTTCGCCATGTTTTAGCGATGTACTCGTCATACCTCAATGACACACAATCGCCATGCTTCAACGTGATATATCCTATATGGTAAATGTCGCACTCACCATGTTTCAACGATACACTCGCAATGTTGTAATGACATGCTCCCAATGCTTCAACGACGCAGTCGCCATGCTATAATGACATGCACCTAATACTCGCCACATTTCAGCGATATCGTATCCATGCTTCAGTAGTATATTATCCAGGCCTTGGCAATCTCTTCTCTACGCTTCAATAGTATCTCATCTACACTCCAGTGATATCTCACTTATGCTTCAGCAGTAACTCCCTTATGTTTCAGCTGTATATTATCTATCTTTAGCAGTAATTATCTATACTTTAGCGTCATCTATGCATCAGCGATATATCCTTCATGCTTCACCGATACGTTCTCCACGCTTCAACTATATCTTATCTGGACCTTAGCGAGATATCATCTATGCTTCAGCGATACACTATCCATACTTTAGCGATA
The DNA here is from genome assembly GCF_958449725.1 of Rosa rugosa. Taxonomy (NCBI): domain Eukaryota; kingdom Viridiplantae; phylum Streptophyta; class Magnoliopsida; order Rosales; family Rosaceae; genus Rosa; species Rosa rugosa. The sequence goes on from NC_084824.1 coordinate 35,302,357, forward strand.
TGATATACATGCTCCGCGATATGTCATTCATGTTTCAGCGGCACCTCACCCATGTCTCAGGCGACCTACATCTCAACGCAGCGTACTCGCCATGTTTCGAAGGACACACTCGCCATGCCTCAACTGTAAACTCGCCATGCCTTAGCGGCATATACTCACTCATACCTTAGCTTTACGTTTGTGACCTAGCAGGCACTCTCAACTCTCCGAACGTGCCTTAGCGCCACTCGGGACTATACTCTTTAAAACCTGCCCATGACAGTATTATCTTGGCTTACCTATAGCCTTGCTATATAATCCCTCCGGAACTCTACCAATTCTCCAATGATCGCAATGTATTCTCCAATGATCTTAATGAATCCTCCAATGATCGTCATGTATTCTCTAATGATTTTCTCCAATGATCGCCTTGTATTCTCGAATGACCGCCACGTCTTCTCCAATGATCACCATGTATTTACCCACAATAGACTTGTATTCTATCACTGCCTTTGGTAGTTTTCAATGAAATCAGCTCGATATCGCCATTTCATATCTCTCTCCAAAATATTGCTAAAGGCATGGGCACGCTGTATAGCAATCTCAAACTACTGCCTAACGCGAACAAGCTAAAATGGCTATACAATTCAATATCGCTAAAGGCATGGTTGTGCCGATATAGCACTATAAGTGCTATCACTCGCAAACCCCTGTATTGCCAACGCGATCAACGTGAAATGCTTCAATGCGAAATGCTCCAATGCGATCAATGTGAAATGCTCCAATGTGATCAATGCGAAATGCTCCAATGCAATCAATGGGAAATGCTCAAATGCGATCAATGTGAAATGGTTAAATGCGATCACAATGTGAAATGTTCAAATGCGATCACAATGTGAAATGTTCAAATGCAATCACAATGCAATGCTTAAATGTGATCAAGGCGAACATGCCTAAATGAAATGCGAGCAAGGCGAAATGCCTAAATGAAATGCGAGCACGGCGAAATGCGATCACAGTGTGAAATGTTCAAATGCGATCACAATGCAATGCTTAAATGCGATCAAGGCGAATTGCCTAAATGAAATGCGAGCAAGGCGAAATGCCTAATGAAATGCGAGCAAGGCGAAATGCCTAGATAAAATGCCTCAATGTGATCAAGCTAAACACATAATCGAGATGAAATAGCTACAAGCATGGTTGTGGTGACATAACCTAGTACTATCATCGACAACACCCAATATCGCCACAACCATGATCACGGCACGCTCTCCTTTATACCCTATATCGCCATGTGTTATCTCTCCATTATATAATATCGACATGAGGCATCTTTCTCTAACACGCGATATCGCCATATGTCATTATCTGATATCGGTATGAGGTATCTTTCTCTAATATGCAGTATCACCATGTTTCCTCTCTATTATACGACATTACCATGTTTTATCTCCATTACATGATATCGCCATATTTTATTTGTCCATTACACGATGGGATATCGCCATGTCTTCTCTTCATCATACAATATCGCCATATCTCATCTTTATCCATTATATGATTGCATGACACTACATGCAAAACAAAAGGTTGTGCCAAGCTTAATAATAGTGATATCGCCAAGTACATTCTAGCCACTATCGGCTACATCATTCCAGCCACTATCGGCTACATTCATTACAGTCATTATCAGCTTCACGTAAAAATTATTACTATCGCCATATGCAAAAATGGGCTGACATAGCCAAGGCTATCCTTGCAGATACCAAGTGTATTGAGTACACCTTATATCGAGCATACCTGATGCCATATGTTAGCAGACCTTGGTCTAAACCCTCTGACCTCAGTCTCGGGGGACTGGGGGACTAGTCACCCTAAGGAAGAAACTCTCTCCAAATGTCCAATGAAGGCTTGCGCCGTTTCTACTCGGAAAACAAAATAATCACCCCAATAAGACTCATCTTAGCTGGAGACTTGGGGGACTGGGGTTAATGGTTGTACGGAAGCCACCTGGCAAGAATACTCGCCTTGCACTTCCGATACTTTTACCATGGACAAACTCCCCACCCAAGAGAACTCTTGACCGGGGACTTGTTGGTATAGATACCTCTCAGGCAGAAGTATCAGAAGCACAAGGCTCATTAGCCACTTAAGGCGATGTCGATAACTCCCAAAGACGATGCCCACTTAAGGCCATGCTAGTCCCACATTGGAAACAAAGGGGTGACAAGCCCATCTCCACACTATAAATACATGTCTCTCCACTCATTCAAGGTAAGCCACCACTCTCCATTTACTCTTACCTAGTCTACATTCTTACATGTATCTGACTTAGGCATAGGAGGGTCGAAGGCAGGCAAGCCTGATCTTCCCTCTGACCTCTGTTCATGGTTGGCAGGTACATTTATCGGAAGTGGAAGCTCCCATAACAACCCCGTTTCTACCACTGAAACATTGTACACGTGTCCTTTTTTCATTCATTGCAGGATTTTCGTGTTTACAAATTTCCACGATTGACCAAGGGTTGTAGAGGCTTGATCTTGATCGGATTTAGGCCACGAGTAGTGTCACATGGTGAGCGTTCTTCGGCTTTGGTAGGGGATGAACCGACACTTGTGTTTGGTGCTTGTTGATCCTCCACGAGCTTGATGAAGAACTTGTAGAAGATTTACTTTGTTGACGATTGTAGAAGACGTTTGATCAAGGGTTGTAGAGGCTTGCTCTTGATCGGATTTGAACCACGACCGATGTCACCTAGTGAGTGTTCTTTAGATTTGATGGTGGATGAATCGTCATGTGTGCTTAGTGCTTGTTGATTCTCCACGAGCTTGATGAAGAACTTGGCAGAAGCTTTGCTTTGTTGACGACTTGAAGACGACGGATGATCAAGGGCTGAAGAGGCTTGATCTTGATCAGACCTGAATCACGAGAGGTGTCACGTGGCGAGTATGGCGCTGATGGCGGATGAATCGGCACGTTTACTTGGTGCTTGTTGATTCTCCGTGAGTTTGACGACTTTTGAGCTTACAGGTGATTTCCCTTGTTTGTCTGAAGTCGGTGAGGTAAAGAGAACGGCTATTTGGCAGCTTGATGGTTCTTCACGAGCTTAGGAGACTCCTGAGCTTTGAAAAGGTTTCTTCCGTCTGCTTGCGTCCCTCTTTGTCGACGGCCGAGGATACGATGGTATTTGTAATACTTTGGTTCATTGATGCGATGCATCTCTTCCGGATGCTTGCAGTCTGGCAATTTGATTACTTTCTTTTGAAGCAAATCTTCCAACATGTTAGCAACATCGGAATCTAGAAAAGGGTAACATTTAGCTTCTAGCTCTTTTAGAGTGCAGCGCCTTGCTTGACCTTGAGTTGAATCAAACCTGTTTCGATCAATTAATTTGATTTTTGTTGTGATCTTGACAGGAGTTGTGCTGATTGCCAAAGACTCCATGACACGTTTTTGATTATGTGTTTCAACAATTTCACCTTTTCTTCGACCATGACTAGCGATGCTAAGTTCCATGTCATGAGCTCAAGTGGCAAGTTCTTCAAAAGTGCGAGGCTTTATCCCTTGAAGGATATACAGTAAGTCCCAATGCATGCCTTGAATACATGCGCATTTCTACTACTGACAACTCTGAGAGTGAGTCCTTGCAATCGAGGCTTAATGCAAGCCAACGGTTGATGAATTGTATGGCTGGCTCGTCATTCAGTTGTTTGGTGTTGGTGAGCTCTAACATGCTCACAATGCGACGTGTACTGAAGAAGCCATTGAAGAACTCTTTTTCCATTTGCTCCCAGCTGTCAATGGATTCCGACTCCAATTCTGTAAACCATTCGAATGCTGTCCCTCGGAGTGAGCGAACTAATTGTTTCACAAGATAGTCGCCATCTGTGCCAGCGCTATTACATGTCTAGATGAAATGGCAATGTGTTGCTTGGGGTTACCTTTGCCATCGAATTGTTGAAACTTGGGAGGTTGGTACCCAGTTAGCATCCTCAAATTGTCGAGCCGCTTCGTATAAGGTTTGGAGTACGGTAGCGTATCTTGAGAGGGACCACCATATTGAGCTCTGATTGTGTTGGCAATCATGTCTTGAAGTTGTTGAATTGACCGTGAAGCTAGGATGAAATTTGATTCTTCTTTTTGTTCAGAAAATGATCCATCAGATGAGTCTTTCTTATGACCATGCAGACCGTTTTTTTGAGTCATCGCCACATTGAGTTTCTAACTTCTCCATGATTGCAGCAATTTCCATATCCTTCTTTTCAATAGTTTTCTGAAGCTTCTCAACTGCTTCAGCTAATTGGGCTATTTGGGTCGCCTATTCTTCCACGGTGGTGACCCTTATTACCATGACTTGCATAGCGAAAGAGGCGTCGTCCAAAATCTCTTCCTTTTGGTTATCAGGAGATGATTTGGGGCATAGGTGTGTATGCAAATCAACACTGGCAGTGAGCGAAGGAGAATGTTCTGTTGAGTTGCTTAAACATGCCGAACACCCTTGCTTAGTGATGTTTGCCCCCACTATTGTGAAAGTGGTGATCGTCTTACACAACTTGGATGGATGAATTGTGAATCTCGCGAGTTGAGACGACTCTTTCTGAACGATACAATTGTTAAGGTTTCAACTCATTTTTTGAGTAGCTACCTTATTGGTCTTGTTTGTTGATTTGAGTTGAATCATCTTGGAAGCCATATGCTAAGGATGGCGACTTAAGATCGTTGGAGAAAGACATGAGAGGCAGAGACGGTCCCACTGGGCATGCCAAATTTGTAAACACGAAAATCCTGCAACGAATGAAAGAAGGACAAGTGTACAAAATAATATATATTTTTTATTAATGAATTTGAGGGTTACAATCTTTGTAGATGCTCTTTCACAAGAATCTCCTCTGATTCGATCTCCGACATTGATTTGATCCAAGGGTGGCGAGCACTTGATCTTGAATCGAACGGTTGTAGTGTAAACTCATTGTTATGTTGACGATTTGAGAAGGACGATTGACCAAGAGCTGTAGAGGCTTGATCTTGATCGGATTTAGGCCACGAGTCGTGTCACGTTGTGAGCGTTATTCGGCTTTGGTAGGGGATGAACCGGCACGTGTGTTTGGTGCTTGTTGATTCTCCACGAGCTTGATGAAGAACTTGTAGAGGATTTACTTTGTTGACGACTTGTAGGAGGCGATTGATCAAGGGATGCAGAGGCTTGCTCTTGATCGGATTTGAACCACGAGCGATGTCACGTGGTGAGTGTTCTTTAGCTTTGATGGTGGATGAATCAGCACGTGTGCTTAGTGCTTGTTGATTCTCCGCGAGCTTGATGAAGAACTTGACAAAAGCTTTGCTTTGTTGACGACTTGAAGATGACGGATGATCGAGGGCCGAAGAGGCTTAATCTTGATTAGACCTGAATCACGAGAGGTGTCACGTGGCGAGTATGGCTTTGATGGCAGATGAATCGGCAGGTTTGCTTGGTGCTTGTTGATTCTCCACGAGTTTGACTACTTCTGAGCTTGCAGGTGATTTCCCTTGTTTGTCTGAAGTCTGTGAGGTCAAGAGACCAGCCACTTGATGGTTCTTCACGAGCTTAGGAGACTCCTGAGCTTTGAAGAGGTTTCTTCCATCTGCTTGCGTCCCTCTCTGTCGACGACCGATGATACGGTGGTATTTGCAATACTTTGGTTCATTAATGTTATGCATCTCTTCCGGACGCTTGCAGTTTGGCAATTTGATTACTTTCTTTTGAAGAAAATGTTCCAACATGTTAGCAACATCGGAATCTGGAAAAGGGTAACATTTATCTTCTAGCTCTTTTAGAGTGCAGCGCCTTGCTTGACCTTGAGTCGGTTCAAACCTGTTTCGATCAATTGATTTGATTTTTGTTGTGATCTTGATAGGAGTTGTGCTGATTGCCAAAGACTCCATGACACGTTTTTGATTATGTGGTTCAACAATTTCACCTTTTCTTCGACCATGACTAGCGATGCTGAGCTCCATGTCATGAGCTCAAGTGGCAAGTTCTTCAAAAGTGTGAGGCTTTATCCCCTGAAGGATGTACAGTAAGTCCTAATGCATGCCTTAAATGCACATTTCTACTACTGACAACTCTGAGAGTTGGTCCTTGCAGTCGAGGCTTAATGCACGCCAACGGTTGATGAATTCTATGGCTGGCTCATCCTTTCGTTGTTTGGTGTTGGTGAGCTCTAACATGCTCACAATGCAACATGTACTAAAGAAGAGATTCAAGAACTCTTTTTCCATTTGCTCCCAACTGTCTATGGATTCAGGCTCCAATTCTGTAAACCATTCAAATGTTGTCCCTCTGTTGAAACCGAAAAAAAAATTCAAAAGCCCATAATGAAAAATATTTTCCGTAAAGGAAAAAGTGTAAGAGAAGCACGTTGCTTCTAGAAGTTTATTTTAACTATCTGCTGTTGGGTGACTCTATCTTCGTTCAAATTCTACAGAGAGAAAGTAGAACAATACAACAATTAATGAAGCTGAAGGGTACACGTTCAGCAGATAAATGTAGAGTTATTTATACCAAATTAATCACAAACTCTCAGCCTTGATATGTTTGAGTCCAACTCCATCACTATCACGTCATCTTGGCCCAAGTTGCCTATATATAAAGAGAGACTCTAGAGCAAAAAAGGAGGATGGTGAAGAAGCAGAGAGTAGCGTGAAGAGACAGCAAGAAGATAGGACGCGGAGAGGAAGGAGAATAGCCGAAGCCCTGCTGCAGAGGAAGGCGAAGCTCAGAGGAGATATCCAAGACACCACAAAGGTTGATACTCCCTCCCTTCCATGCTCCACCTTCTTTTGATGTCACAAGCCTCTCAACGATGCCATACCAAAGCAAAAAGCAAAAAAAATACCATGCCGGGCAGCGTCCTGATGAACCATGCCGGGCAGCGTCCCGATGACCATGTCGGGCAGCGTCCCGATGAACCATGCCGGGCAGCGTCCCGATGAACATGCCGGGCAGCGTCCCGATGAACATATCAGAGCAGCGCCTCCGCTGCAGGCCTTGCGCTCTCAAATCCCAGCAGCAGGCCTCCCCTAGGGACAACTTTGCTCTCTCAAATCCTAGCAGCAGCGTCTCGTCTCTGTACCACTTTCAAACTCACAAAGAAAGTCAAAGCTGCAGGTTACCACTGCTACTGACGAGCCACACACCTCTCTTCTTTTGGATGTGCTATTCCCTGATCATAAACCATGACCATTGGTCTTGAAGCAAATAAGAAAAGCTGCTCCCTCCATGCCAGAAGCAAGGCAATTGGTCACTACTGGAGCTTTGCCGAGGCTCCTTACGTAGCTGAACACCATCACAACAAATGATTAAAAAGAAAAGCTGCAAAACATGTACAAATCACTCGGCCAAATTGATAAATGAAGCTGCAACACGCTTTGCATTCATAAATATAATGCAGAGGCTTTTAGGTGACCAAGTTGCTGAAGGGAACAAATTTTGGCCTTTGCATATAATTAGCAAAGCATGAAAATATTATCCCTTGTAAAGCCACGTATTAGGAGTTTGCATTTAAACTACCTCAAAATGGCATTGGTACATATATAAGGCAAAAGAAACAAAATATGAAGGTAATTGCTAGAGTTTTACATAAATGTATCCTAATCAAGTAAAAAAAGATTGGATGAAGACAAAAACTACGTCAAGATCTACGTGTTTCTTTGTTGATCACAATTGGAAATAATGGAGGTAGTGTCATGTTCTGGACTCTTGTTTTGGAGTATGTTGCTGCCAGCAAAAAACAACAAGAGAGGGAGAACATGATAAAGGAAGCTTTTTTACATGGAGCGGTGGGTTTTGCAAGACCAAGCATGAAGGTTTAATTAACAATTGCACAAGTTACAAGCTTGATGAGGTGTTGCCATAGGAAAAAATGAAGAAAAGTCTAAAGAGTCAGTAAAGCTTGGCGGTGGCATGCTCCTTAATCAAAACTGAAAGTAAAGTTCAATTAAGGGGTATAAGACAAAATGGCAAGGTGCAGTAATACTAAAAGCTTTGAAATAATTATCAAAGCTATGCAGGAATCTTTTGGCGGTGGCTTCAGTTTTGAATATGAGGGTTTCAATGTGAACAAGACAACTGCAGAAATTGACAAAAGCACAAAGCAGAAAAGAGAAGAAAGTGAATGTTCTGATAACAAAACTTACTCTCAATGTCAGCAATAATTTGTGTGTCCTCCTTATGACACCCACAAATAATAAGCAATAAGGAAGTTAATTTTTCTTCTTCAAATTGAGGCCTGCACAAAGCTAAATCTATTCTCCATGATGAAGGAGCACCATTGAAGCCATGAAAGAGGAGGCCAAGAAAGTGAAGCTTGGTGATCTAATTGCGCCTGCAAGCAAAGAAAACAAAACAAACAAAAGTTTAATTAAATCATGGCCCCAAAGTCAATGAAAGGAAGAAGCAAAAGTCAAAAAAGACAAAGCTTACGAAGACTACCTTTGCCAAAATCTAGCAGGGAAATTGCTGCAGACTTTGTCTTTGGCCTTTCATCGAATAGTTGGTGGGCATTATATTGCCACTCTACAAATGGAGCAATGAGAAACAGCGATCCCCACACCGTGATTCCATCACATATTTTGGATGATGGTGCTCCAAATTACTGCTGTGAGATGGCATCGCTTCGGCCTCACAAATGTGTTGTTGGCCTGAGGAAACACAAATGACAAATCAAGAGGTCCCTCGCCAAGAATAAAGACACGACCCTATCTCCCATTTGCTTCGTGGAAGCTTCTGCGTACCCATCTCCAAGTCCAACTCTAATTCAATTTCAGCCTTCAAGTCAACCTTCATTTTGTTTTGGTTCTGGGTTTGTTCGAGACGGAAAAGAAGAATAAAGAAGTGGAAGAAAAAAAAATAGAAATGGAACAGGGGAAATGGTAGCTTGGCCTCTGTATGACTTTGGGCCTCCCCAAAAGCCTTATTTGGTGTAGACCAAGCAACATAACTCGCAAGCAAAGCCCACCTCAAAATTTTGGCTCAATTGACGAATTCGACGAAGCCCTGTGTGGGTGTCTACATCAAAATACTCAAACTTTGGTTTCGTAAGAAAATTGCTTCGAAACCCAAAATGGAAATCCTTTTGGTACAAAACCAAGAAAGCTCAAAGCCACAAATCGTCAGAACTACAATGGTTTGATCCCTTCACAGGGTATGTAGGCAATCTAGTGACCCACTAGATGCAACCACAAATTCAAATCGAATCCCTGACTCCACCAGTCAAATTCAGCCAATCCGAATCTCTGACTCCACCAGTCAAATTCACCCAAACACCAGAAAAATAAAATCATTCCCAAATTATCCAAAAGCAAATGCAAGGGCTCTAAACCCTCACAAATATCTCAAACACAAATCCAAAAATAAATGGGTCATCTACCCATTTAAATCCCAAATGCTGGAACTACATGTGGTTTGATCCCGCAAGGGTATGTAGGCAATCTGGAATCAAATAATCTAGATGCAACCGCATCCCAAACACTATTCCTATTCCAAAAATCCAAGCCTTCCAATGAGTCATTCACTCATTGGAACTCTTGAACTACGAGTGGCTTGATCCCTTCCCGGGTACGTAGGCAACCCATTCCAAAATTCGGGTGCAGCCGCAAAAACAAACAAACACACATTGGTTTCTTTATAAATGGAATCAAAGGGTGTTTCTCTTGTAATAAGAGATTGTAATTAAGACACTTTCTGTCTTGAATGGGTCGAACCCGAAATAATTAAAACTCTATTCTGTTAATGAATACGAGTGAAATTACGTTGGGTGACATTTTACACTTTGTGCAATTTTTGCTCAACACCCTCGAAGTGAGGGAACGAATTATTTCACAAGATAGTTGCCATCTGTGCCAGCACTATTGCATGTCTCTATGAAATGCGCAATGTGTTGCTTGGGATTACCTTTGCCATAGAATTGTTGAAACTTGGGGGGTTGGTACCCAGTTGGTATCCTCAAATTATCTAGCCGCTTGGTATAAGGTTTTCAACTGAACAGACTTTTTTTTTTTTTTACAATATAATATATTTTTTATTAATGAATTTGAGGGTTACAATCTCTGTAGATGCTCTTTCACATGAATCTCCTCTGATTCGATCTCCGACGTTGATTTGATCCAAGGGTGGCGAGCACTTGATCTTGAATCGAACGGTTGTAGTGTAAACTTCTTGTTATGCTGACGATTTGGGGAAGACGATTGACCAAGAGCTGTAGATCTTGATCGGATTTAGGCCACGAGTGGTGTCACGTGGTGAGCGTTCTTCGGCTTTGGTAGGGGATGAACCGGCACATGTGTTTGGTGCTTGTTGATTCTCCACGAGCTTGATGAAGAACTTGTAGAGAATTTACTTTGTTGACGACTTGTAGGAGGCGGTTGATCAAGGGATACAGAGGCTTGCTCTTGATCGGATTTGAACCACGAGCGATGTCACGTGGTGAGTGTTCTTTAGCTTTGATGGTCGATGAATCAGCACGTGTGCTTAGTGCTTGTTGATTCTCCACGGGCTTGATGAAGAACTTGGCAAAAGCTTTGTTTTGTTGACGACTTGAAGATGACGGATGATCAAGGGCTGAAGAGGCTTGATCTTGATCAGACTTGAACCACGAGAGGTGTCACGTGGCGAGTATGGCTTTGATGGAAGATGAATCAGCACGTTTGCTTGGTGCTTGTTGATTTTCCGCGAGTTTGACAACTTCTGAGCTTGCAGATGATTTCTTTTGTTTGTCTGAAGTCAGTGAGGTAAAGAGACCGGCTATTTGGCAGCTTGATGGTTCTTCACGAGTTTGGGAGACTTCTGAGCTTTGAAGAGGTTTCTTCCATCTACTTGCGTCTGTCTGTCGTCCTCCCTTCTCTTGATTTGAGAAGGGGTATTTATAATGTCGATGTCTCCCTCAATTTGGAATGCATTGATGACATAACATTAATCATGTTCCGTAAATATATAATTAAATCAATTAGTTTTAATTCATTGATTTAATTACTTTTTATTTAAGGAATATGCCAATCAAATATGATTTGATTTAATACTTGATTTCAATCAGATTTAAACAATTTAATTTGATTGATATTTGAATTTAATGCTTGATTTTAATCAGAATTAAACAATTTCATCTGATCGATATTTGTATTTGATACTTGATTTTTATCGAGATCAATCAGTTTAATACGATTGATCCGCTTTAAATGCTTAACTCGAGCAACAATCAATCATCGATAAATTGACGCTTCCACAATTGATGCTTCTGCATCATTCAATCGATGGATCACTCGTGTTTTGACATGTGTCATCCTCGAAGCTCATATAATTTTGGTGACGTATGAGCCACGTGTACCTTTTGTAGGACCCATGTGCCAACTAAGCTTGTTTAGTCAAAATTTCAAAGATTGACAGATTTATTTAATGAATTTTACTTTCATTAAATTTCTTGTGTCTACACCCACGTGTTACCCCCATAACATACAATGACAGACAGACTAGAGCTCTAACAAAATCGTAACCAATCACCCAGCCCAATCACCTAGCCAAAGGCTTGGTATCCCGATTGTGATGACCCAGTCGGAAATAACTGTTCATTAATTTTTTTTATTACATCAACAAACTCAAATTACAACAATTTGTCTTTCGTGAGTCGAGCTCACAACCTCACACTTACAAAGTAGAGACTAGTGCCACTAAACCAAATGATACTGGACAGATTCAGTTCGTCTATTGATTTGATCTAATTCAATACCTTAACGATTATCAATTTGGCTGAAATTTTCCATAAGTGATATACTCATAGAGACTTAAAAACTAAATGGTCGAGATCCTAATACATGACCGAAAAATTGGTATAATAAGCAATCCCTTAAAATGACAAAAGAAAAAAATCTCTTAGAGCGGCAATATATATATATATAAGGGTAATCATGTAATTTAGGAGAATAGTAAGGGTAGTTGTATCTGCCGTAGACATATTTATACCACGTAATATTAGCCTCATAAATACTTCAGCATCTCCTCCGTTCTGTGTGTCTCTGTTACAAAATATTTTGGGTACAGTTGTCTCTCTTCTTTTGTTGTGTGGAGGAAACTGAAAGGGAGGCTCAACTGACTCAAAACATCGAAACCCTCCAGAGAAGAGACCAAGGAAGCAAGGAAGGAAACAATGGCTCTCAAACTCAACGCCTTCACTATTCAATCCCCCAGGTTTGCTCTTCCCCAGATGGCCAGCCTCAGATCTCCCAAGTTCTCGATGGCCTCCACTCTCCGCTCTGGCGCCAAGTCAGTCTTTTTCCTTTCAATTCTTCATTTCTTCCTCACACTCATATATGGATCTTGAGCTGCTTTTGGATCTGGGTCCTTCTCATTTCTTGTAATCTCCGCCTTAACTTGCTTCATTTCTCATCTCTTACTTGTTGCCCCCGTGCTATTTTTCATGGAGAAAATGTGGGTATCCTCTATTTTTTACTGTAATTTGTGTCTTCTGACTCTATGTGTTTCGTGATTTTCAAGGTTGGTCTTAATGTGCTGGTTTTCTCATGCTCCTAATCTGATTACAACGCGTTTGAAATTTAAGTTGTGTATAGCTGTTTTCACTCGTGGAACTGCAATCCAAGATCGCTACTTATGTCTTCTTGTTCGGTTAATTCAATTTCGATTCCAGGATTGCATGTCGTCATTGTAATGTTATGGACAGATGTTTCTTCAATGGTTTTCCATTTTATGCATCAAATTTCTGCTTTGTTCCTATTTGTCTCTCGTCAAATTTAATGTTCTACTGTATTTGTGGATTTTATACTGAAAACTCTGCATCCTCAAACAAAATTTATTGTCGTTCTGCGTGAATGTCCATCTGTTGGCATTTTGTTGTTACATGCTTTATTGAATGGCTGCATGAGTGTCCATCTGTTGGGTTTTTATGACCGTCGGTTAATGTTGTTGTCGGCATTATCGAAGATACTTGATAGATGGCTGTGTACATAAATGCCCAAGCTTGGAGTTATTTAGTTTTATAACTTTTTACTCATTAAAAAATTGTTTGCTATTTGTTCTCCTCTTTCTGTCATGACATGATTTCAAATGTAACTGGATGATGGCATTGGCTCATCTCCGGCTTTTTCATGTTATTTTTCTTATTTATTTATTAATCTTTGTATTTTCCAGTTAATGTTTGATTCATGGATTGTCCAAATGTGTTATTGGTTCGCTGTCTTATGTATGCTGAACAAGTTTGTCCTCTGAATTTTATCTTTTGATTTCTGGGCTGGGGTTTAAAATTTCTCAAGTACTCAAGTGATTTGTCTAAGCTTTATGGATTGTATGAGTTGTATTCTTTATTCTGATTGTAACGTGGAGACTGTATTTGCCTTACAAGTATATTCCAGTTCAGTTAACCTCTTCGGTGTCATTTTTAAATTCTGTACAAATGTCCATGGGCAAAGTTGCTGAGTCGGCTTTTGAAAAATGTATGCCTTTAGTGAAAGTATCTTGTGAGAGACTGCAGTTTGCTAGTTGTATCTTTTTGTTTGGGATTGTGCTAGTATTTTCCACCTATGTGTGTGAATAAATAGAACATGTTGAGAATATCTATATCTATTTAGAGAAAATAATGCAACATTGAAGAGACGGAGATAACAATACTCAGCATGCCAACTAGGAAGAATATACTTTTGACTTTGGATATACTTTTTGTTTTCTTCTCATTTTGATTTGGGTGATGATAAACCATCAACAGTCAAAGAAGTATACTAGCAGTCTACTAAGTTTTTTGTCTTTTGGTTGTTAATGGATTTTCCATCCTGTTTGTCGTACATGCATTAACTTCTTAGGAAAATGAAATGTAGAATGTTTATCTCTGTAGCTTAATAGTATTTGCCGTTGATTGCTTAACATACGAAGTTTGTTTAAATATCTTTGATTTTTTGTTAATTTGGCCATTACATGTGGAGACTTAGCATGAGTATATGACAATATGTTAGGAGATTAGTTGGATATAGTCTGTTTGGGATATTTCGTGAGTCATTGAATACATGTCTGGCTGTTTGCCAGGTGTTGGGATGCCTTATACATGCTACATTTTGTTTTTCAGCTTTTCACAAAGTTAAGTATGCATATCTGCCATTGTCGATGTTCCTCTGACAAGTTAACCCAAATTTTGTCATTAGTTCTAAAATTCTCACCAGAGGAATCGCTTAGTTCAGTTTAGGGCGTGCATATTCCTTTCTTTCTGGAGTTTTTGAAATAAATGGCCCTTTTTCTTTTGGTGATCTTTTAAGACCTACAACCCTCAGCAAATTATCATTATATTTCTACCCTTTTAAGTGAAGGTATAGTATAACTGTATAACCGATTCCTAATGAATCTCAGTCAGGGGACAAATTAAGTGGCATTTAGATTTACATGTGAACTGTATTGTCAGATCAACTGCTTCAAGTTATAATACAACCCTCTAGTCCCTTCTCCATGGTCCTTTTGCTTTCAATATAAATGGAATGTAGTAATCAGATTCACATCAAGATTATATAATTTCATCTTAAGCTGTGTATAAGTATTGCTGCTGGCCTATTTATATGAACACAAGTGCTAAATTTGTTAATGTTCTGTTCAATGCAGGGAGGTTGAGAATCTGAAGAAGCCTTTTACGCCTCCTCGGGAGGTGCATGTTCAAGTAACCCATTCCATGCCACCTCAAAAGATTGAGATCTTCAAATCCATTGAGGGTTGGGCTGAGGAGAACATCTTAGTTCACCTAAAGCCAGTTGAAAAGTGCTGGCAACCCCAGGATTTTTTGCCAGATCCTGCATCTGATGGATTTGAGGAACAAGTTAAGGAACTACGGGAGAGGGCAAAGGAGATTCCAGATGAATACTTTGTTGTTTTGGTCGGAGATATGATTACTGAAGAAGCCCTTCCAACTTATCAAACAATGCTTAATACCTTGGACGGAGTTCGGGATGAAACAGGTGCAAGCCCAACTCCTTGGGCAGTTTGGACAAGGGCATGGACAGCTGAAGAGAACAGGCACGGTGACCTTCTCAATAAGTATCTCTACCTCTCTGGCCGAGTAGACATGAGGCAAATTGAAAAGACGATTCAGTATTTGATTGGGTCTGGAATGGTGAGATACTTTTCATATATCAAATCTTCTTGTTTATGATCTTCTTTTAAGTTTGCAGAATCTGAACAAATTGTATATATTGGGCTCTTCTTTACACATGCACACACAAAACTTTTATAGATACAGATGCGCAAACACTGATTGAGGGATGGACTGAAAATCTTTTACATTTGTGCTCATCATTTCGTGTCTTTCTTTACTGATTCGGTATTCTACCTTTTCCCCGTTTCAAAATCATCATTAGATACTTATAAAGGAAGAAAGAGACATGGAGTGTTTGAACAGTTGTAGCAAAAGGAATTTTAAATATTGCCTGAAATTTGGTGATTGGTTGATATGTAGTCTGTTTATTGCTTCAACATACCATGATAATACTGCTGTTTGAACTTCGATCTCTTTCGTTTATGTAGGATCCGCGTACGGAGAACAGTCCTTACCTTGGGTTCATTTATACATCATTCCAGGAGAGGGCTACCTTCATTTCTCATGGAAATACTGCCAGGCATGCCAAGGAGTATGGGGATTTGAAGTTGGCTCAAATATGTGGCACAATAGCCTCAGATGAAAAGCGCCATGAGACTGCATATACTAAGATTGTGGAAAAGCTCTTTGAGATTGATCCCGATGGAACTGTCACGTCTTTTGCTGACATGATGAAGAAGAAGATCGCTATGCCAGCTCACTTGATGTATGATGGCCGTGATGACAAACTTTTTGAGCACTTCTCAGCTGTTGCACAGCGTCTTGGTGTCTATACAGCCAAGGACTATGCAGATATATTGGAGTTCTTGGTGGGCAGGTGGAAGGTGCAGGACCTGACTGGACTTTCAGGTGAGGGTCGCAAGGCTCAAGAGTATCTGTGTGGGTTAGCCCCAAGAATTAGAAGACTAGAGGACAGAGCTCAAGCAAGGGCCAAGCAAGGACCTGCCATACCCTTCAGTTGGATCTTTGATAGAAATGTGGGACTGTGAGTGCAGACTCACAATTCAACAAGTCTCTTCTCGCACAATTAATTGGGATGGTAATTTTTGTACTTGCATCTTGTTTAAAACATCCAGTTGATTAGACCTTCTGTGTAATGAGTGAACTTTGGTTGGTTGTAGATACAGTTGTTTCTTGTGTTGGTGGCGTATGTCATTAGATAAGAAGGTAGGAGTAGCTGGTGTTTCGGTGTTTTGTTCTTCTGAATGGTATCTTGTACGAGTCTACTTTGTTCTTCCGTAGCTTGTCTGGTGTGGTGTAATAGAATAATCATTATGGCAATTTTGATGATCTCGATGTTATCAATCTCTAGTTATAAATAACGTTTCTTTTGGTTGCTGGGAGCATTTACCATATATGTTCTCTTCTTTTTTATTTACTAGCCATTGAATACATTTTTGAGCTTCATTTGATACCCGCCCTTAATTATATACTAGAAATGTTATCCGCGCTTTGCCGCGGGATTTAGTATTATCAATGAATTAGAAGTTTTGATTAAGCTAAAGTAGACCTTAGTGACGGGACATCATTAGTTAGATCTCCATTCAAATTGAAACTTAAAGTCAAATTATTTTCATTCACATGTTAATATACTAATACACAAAATTTTGAAAGAAAAAACTCAATCAAGAGCAGAATTTTAGATAACTAAAATTTAGCAGCCACTTCTTTTGAAACAAAGCTAAAGCTTCCTTCAAAAATTGATCAAAATCTTGGATCTCTCCTGAGGTTTAGTGTATTATCGCCATTTTAAAGTTTTACCAATCTTAGTCCATGGAAGGTAAAATGGTTGATCATTAAATTCCACAATGGCATGTTTGACAAATTTTTCTCAATCTAATAGGGAATTATAGCAAGAGCTAGAGCATTGTCTTCTTCGATTGCTACTACAAAATTATAAAGCGAGGGTATGAGATGAAGCAGTACATTACCATAAGTGGAATCCACTCAAAAAAATCAAAAAATAGGAAAGAACAAACCACTCACCAAGAAAATAGCACCCTCTAGCCATCGAACGTAAAAGGCCAAGGTACCGCATTCACAAACATTAGATATAAAGTATACAAAGTATCAAATGTTTCTGTTTCATTGTTTATCTACTGATCTTGACCTTTTCAATAATAACTATCAGCCTCCTTTACAGGGGAGGGTAAAAAAAAAAAAAAAAATTAACAACTGAATATCAATTATTCTGCGTATCAAACACCGTGTACTTACGTTAAAAAGTATCAACAAATCAGCCACCTTTGAACCTATTTCTATGCAATTTCATTTTTGATATGTTCTTGAAATCAATGAACTATTCGAGACCAATATATTGCCCCCTACATATATGTATTGAAAACATTATAAAGAAATATATGTACTTATGAACTTGGAAAAAAAATGGATGCATTCATTCATTCTGAAGATAATTTGAAAATCAAGATAGAAAAAGAAAACAAAGCAGATAAACGCAGCAATTAAAAAATGAAGAAAAAGATCAAACTCAAAGAAACAGACAAAAAGATCAAAGTTAAAAAAGATCATTCTCAGCGATAGACATTGCTTTGACTATTTTATTCTCCAATGTCTCAGAGCACTTACATTCTGATGGTACATGCTATTAAGGATCCATGACAACTCTTAAAGTAAGCTATATGAATGAGAAAGTTGATTGTGGAACCAAAAAACAACTTGAGCATTACAGGAACAAACAATCAATTATCAATTTTAGTTAACAAAGCTGGATAACTAATTTGAAGCTCTATGTAGAGCAATATCTGAGTTGACTTTCTAAACAGCAAAACACCTTCAAATTTTATAATAATTAACCACAAACAAATTGGTATAAAATAAAAAAATAAAAAAAATAACTACAAACATATTGGTATAAAAAAAAAAATTGGCTCAAACCCAGCTCCAAACTTGTGAACTTGCAAACCAGCAAAGAAACAATTGCTTACGATTCTTAACAATGAAACCTCTTCTCTTTGTCTGCACTCCAAATCCCCACCCCTTCAATACGTATCCCATAATATAGGGATTTAGCAAAAAATTAACTTACAGGGTCCAAGGGATAAGTTTTTGAAAATGGAGTAGCCAATCAAGAAAACACCACCCTTAGCTCTCCAGTTTGCAAACAACTCTAGTCTCCTCTCCCTGGAAAACAAATCAAGGATACGAAGTGGTTAGAGAGAAGCTTGTGTTATGGGTATATAATTTCAGCTTCCTTAGGAATAACCATATTAAGATAAACTGTAACAACAATGGAGCAACTGTACCTGACAATAAACCCTAAATCTAAAATACTTTCCTCAATCATACTCTCTGATTACTATGTTTGCAAAAACATGCAAAATATTGATAGATACGCAACTTGAAAAACAGGAGCTCATCTTGAAGCAAAATGAAGGTATACCTGAAAATAAAGTGGCTAATCTGTTGCTTAGAGTCTTTGTTTGTACCTGCAAGATGAACATCATAAATAATTAATGAATGGATAACTATTAAAAAGTGTTAATATTCTCTTAAGCCGCTAGGTAAAGCAAAGATATTAGTACATACAATCAATTGAATCTCTTTGAGATAACACTCCATCATTAGCTTAGTGTTTTCTAAGGCTTATCAAGGGAAGGGTATCCTCCCACCTAAGAATGAAGAAGTCACATTGATTAAACTTGACAGACCTCTTTTAAGGGGAGAATTCCCCTTGCTATCTTCTTTACTTACTGCATCTAAGACAATCCCACAGTTTACCTTGGCTATTACTTGTAACTTTTATGAAAATCTTGTGAACAACTCACTTTATGGTTGAATGACATGACCTAAAAAGACGAATAGATTTCACCATTTCCAAAAGTTGTAGTTCCTTGAGATCTCTTTCCAAAGTCTCTCTTCACCTCCCTATTATTTCAAACCACACTAATTTCTCCTGAAACTACCCAAAACTACAACACTATGTTTTTGTTCATTACTAAAGTTTCTACCATCAAACCAGTGGTCTTCTCTCTCTGAGACCAGCTCTCTGTCTGTCTCTCTAACTTTGTGTATGACAATCAACAACCATATATGCGAGAATCAAAAGCCAAAATTGAATAGTAAAATCACTAAAGATGAAAATGAAGGAAAAAGGAGCTTACAGTCTTGGATCGCTTGAGGAGTGGGCCCTGGAGCAAGCTCCAACGGAAACCGGAAGCAAACTGGCACTTGATGTTCTCCAAGCTATTCTCTAGGTCTGAACTCTCTGTGAGTTCACAAAAATTCATAATTGAAATCAACTTTGGGAGTGGAGGTCCAAGTTAATCAAAGTGAGTTCATTTGCGATTGTAAGTAGATGAAGAAGAAGCCAAGACAGAAGCTTTACCTCAAATGCTACCGGAGAGCATCGAAGAAATAAAGAAGAAGAGTCTGCACCTTCCGAATTCATATGAACAGCATTCTAAATGGACCGAGCGGTGGAGTTACTCTCTCCTCATCATTTGGAAGAAGAAACCGATGGAAGAATCTAGCATACCCAGGTCAATGGCAGAGTGGTAAAAAAACATTAAAATGAGGGTAAAATCGTCATTTCTGGATTACAGTGGTAGGCTGTAAATCACCAAAAATGAAGGGCAAAATCGTCATTTATTGCACAGTGCTAGGAACAGTGCCGCTCTAAATAATCAGTTCACATACGAATTGAAAAGGCAAGAGAATTACCAAGTTGATCACCTCTGATGACAAAAGTTGATTCAATGGTTCAAGTATAGCTGATAATACAAACAGTAAATTTATCAGTTAGTTATGCATAAACTAAATATAAAAAAGAAAACAGCAATGAACTCATTTGGCATATAATAGTGATAAACTGATACAGAACACTTTTAGACATATAGTAAGTGAATATGCATTATAATGCAGTTTCAAAATAGGCTAACACCTTAAAAAAGTAAATGATTGTCCACATTATAGATTGAATTCATCATAGAAAAGAATTTTATCATAAACATTTGGCAAGTTTATAAATATGCTCATAGTCAATAGTTTTAAATAGTCTGCATATTGCTGTTACTACATTAAATTTTGAATCGGCAGTAATAAAAGACTAAGTTTCTCAGTTCTGAATATTAGTAACTAAAAGTTATATGTACTTTCCGTTAGAGAACACATACTGTTATATTGAAAAAACAAAGAAAACAATATCTTGGGGGTTCTGTAATGATCATAAACTAACAAATATATCAAAATTTTAAATATATTTGATCCATTTAGTCGTATTTGATCAAAATTCAGAAGACTTAATTGCCTTAACTTAGTTGTATAGTAAATAATGCAAGATACAAAAATAGTCGATCTAAATTTGTCATAAGGCTGGTTTCTTAATTGGCTTTCATTAAATAACACCCGAAAACAAACCCAAACCAATTCCTCCAATTAATGTTTATGACAATTCAAAAGTTGCAGCTCAAGGAATACCAGCTAAATGACTCACTGCATTATCTCAAACCAATTAAAAGGAAGCAGAAGTGATTAGACATGTTATCTCAAACCAATTAGAAGGAAGCAGAAGTGAATAGTCATGTTATCTCAAACCAAAATACATAGAGGGACCTGCCATTAAGAATCTCAAATCGATCAAGTACATAGAGGAAGCAATAATAATGCAATTACTAAAGCATTCACACCCAATAAATTCTAAGATATCAGTAAAAGCTTGAAACAGAAGGAAGCAACAAACTTCCCAATTAGAATACCTTCTGAAGCTGAAGAAGAGCTCATTTTCCCATTCATCTTCTTCAATCAGCAAAGCTAAGCACACTGCAAAAATATCAATACAAATCGTTTAGGAAAATTTAGAGAAAGAAAAGGCCAAAGAACCAAATATCTATTCACCAAAACATAAACCTAAATCCAATCCTTCACCGAAAAATTTTAATCAGCAAAGCTGAGAAGGATCCAAATCTACACAAATACTGGAAATCCATAGCAAAAGACCTTTCTTGGCCAATAGAACACCTTGGTGTCCACGATTAAGCCTCCAATGGCAAACTCCACCCTAGCGATGGACACTGAAAACCCAATTCCCAATCAATCAATCCATCCAAAAAAAAAGACGAATTTTTCGCAAAGAAATTAAGGAACCCAATTCCCAATCAATCAATCAATCCAGAAAAAAAAGAAAAATAAATTCCTCATAACAGAAATATGAAATTCGGTGATCCTTTAACAAAGGAAAGAACGAAGAACACACCTAATTAAAAGCCTCCACCCACACCAAAAATCAGAGCTTTGCAATTCCGATACAATCTGAGAAACAAAGCTCATGCTGATGAAATTTTACACAAAACCCTTAATCGAATAATCCCAAAAAACAGTACCCAACAAAATTGACCCAAAAATTAACATCAAGCAGTTACCTTTTATGCCTCCAAGCTGGAAACAAACGAAAATTGAGACCTGTCTATGCCGATCAACAACCTCCCTCACTATCAATCTAAGCGAGACGAAGAACCACAGCAGAACTCTCTCTCTCTCTCTCTCTCTCTCTCTCTCTCTCTCTCTCACTCTCTATTTCAGTCGGTGATTCTTTTCTTTGTTTTTGCGAAGGTTCCCGAATCCACTACCAAATCAAGGCGTTGTCTTCATTCACGGTTTATAGAAGACCAGCTTGATATTCTCCACGAACAGTAAGGGCAAAATCGCCTTTTCTACCCTTTGATGAACAGTAAAAACAGTAAACTCATCTTTCAATATATGTATAATGTTCTCTTCTTTTTTATTTACTAGCCATTGAATACATTTTTGAGCTTTATTGGATACCCGCCCCTAATATGGGGAGAATTTGGGGACAAATGGGGAATGGATATGGGGATCCCCAATCCCCACTATCTAAGATTGGAGATGGGGCGGGGATGATATTGTGATCCCCATCTCCAAACCCGTCTTAATAATATATACATATATTTAATTTATATATATATTAATTTATTTTTTATAATATAAATCACAAATATATACATTTACTACTTTACTTTAATGGCTACACTTTTACTTTAATGGTGTTTTGACTTTTACACTCACTATCATAAGTTTTATGAATTTAATCATGTTTTAATTTTATTTATTGTAGATTTTGATTTTAAAAAATGCAATATGAGAACAAATTTATTTTATTTATTAAATTCTTATTGGGGATTTGGGGCGGGTTTGAAGGCTTAGTCCCTAGTGGGGATGGGGATGGGGAATCCCCAATATATTTTTATTGGGGATTGGGGTGGGGATGGGGATGGAGAATGACCCCGGGGATGGGGATGGTATTGTGATCCCCATCCCCAACCCGCCCCATTGCCATCCCTATCAAAGATGCAATTCATTAAAACAACGAACTTACAACGAAAATGGATATCTAGTGGTCTCATTAAAACCTTTCCCAAAGGGACTCGGATAGAGTACCACATCCACAACCACTAATGATGAGATACATCCATTTCAACACTACTATGAAGCCATGAAGGCCCAGATTGTAGACAGGGCATAGGTTCACCAAGTTGAAGAGCTTCCCTTGCAATCTTGTGCGCCACCCTATTGCAATCCTGCCGAACATTACCCCAGCTATATTGATTTAGCTGCCTCATAACCTCTTTAGCTTCTCCTAGCACATTCCCCTCCTCACTCAAATCCTCTGAACTGTCATGAAGAGTATTAATAACAGTAAGGGCATCTCCCTCAATTTCCAACTTAATGAATCCGACATGAACTGCAAACTTTAACCTGTGCAACAAAGCAAGTGCTTCTGCTGCTCTTGGCTTTAGTCTACCCACTTACAGCTAAAAAAAAACCATCGATATTGTTAATCACAACAATCTTTGTTCCCCCTTTATTGATAAATAAGACAGGACGGCATTTGACCCTAGTTTCACCCCTATACTAATAAACCATCATTTTTCTGAACCTGATATGGCCTTCCTTCAACCTTTTTCTTACTTGGTCTCAGAAAAAGAAGGAATAATAAAAAAAATGTTTTTATTTCAACCTGATGACATTGTTAGTGAACTCTTTCCTTATTTTCTTTTTCGATGAAAAAAAACTTTACAAGAGGTACTCCTAAAACAACTGCTTCCTAAAAACGAGAAGGGAGCGCTAGGGGTTCAAAAAAAAAAAAATCTCTCCGTCTGGCGACGCGTATGGTGCCGCCTTTGTTTGATGGGACTTGTTGGTGTTTGGGTCTGACGTGTGTGTCATACCTTCGATGTTACACCCTATACCCAGAATTACCCGTTTACTGATCATTCGGACAGTAAATAATTATGAATCTTTTTTTTTACCTTCTTTTCAATCATTTAGGGGACCAAAAGTTGACTTTTTGTTTGGCTCAGTTTTTTAGAAAACTTCCTCCATGAAAGTTGTAGAGGACGTAAAACCAAATTCGTGAACATGCAACACGCAAGAATCGGATCTCGTATGAAGAAGTTGCAATTTCAAGAGTGAAAATTACTATAAATATCAAGTGATAAAGGGGAGACTTTCCATTTTTGTCGGATATCCCTAGTAGAAGACTCTCTCAGCTAAACCTGGTTCAAATCTGACTTGAACGCGGAGACCCGACGGGTTCTTCGGAGTCTGGCCATCCCAAGCCTCCGCACTAACGTAGTTTGGGACGCCTTGGAATGCCCATTCAATTTATGGGCCCCTTTTTTTATTTTTTATTTTTATTTTTTATTTTTTATTTTTAATTCTAGATGACAGTGTAACACCCCACCCCTGATGTTAGTGAAATTTGTACTCATGACCTCCACAGTGTTAGCTAGGCTACTTAACCAACAGGCCACGACTCACCGAGAGTCGATCACGACGGCGAATCGAAGTAAAAATCAACTCGACAGCTCGCAAGGGCCGACCCGTCTGGAACTCCTATTTCCAGCACCTCCGGCGACGAGATAGGTTGAGCTATGAAACTCTTCCAACATTTAGCAATCCCTCCAAATAGCATAGCACGAATCAAAACAAGGAAAGAGAATCGAAGCATTGAAGAAATCGAACCCCGAAATCTATTGCGGTATTTTCTGACCATATGGTTCCAAATTTGACTTTGTCATAGCTGACATTGTTGTTGGGCTTGATTTTGTGAATCTTTTGGCATAGGTATTTGTTGGAAACATCACGAGTATGAAAATATGTGTAAATTTGTGTGATGATACCTACTCCCAAGATTAGGAGGTCAAGTTTTAGTAAAAGGGAAAAGTAAGAGTATTGTACCCAAGGGATTGAGTAACTTTACCCTAAACTAGATTACTGCGAAAATAAAACCTAGAAAACACATGCGAGTCTATCTTTTTACAAATTAATAGTCTCGGCCCTTTGGAAGCCAAAACTATCAATAATGATATTTACAATGGTAAAGTGGTGAATTGGCTTTGTTGATTTTAATTTCTATAAAGTAAAATAAGTTGCACAAAAATAAACTAAGCAAACAAAATAAAATAGAGACTTTGATCAATGAGATAAATAGGAGTATAGGTTTTGCACCTAGCCTCCCTCATGCATATTATATAACCCATTTTCTAATAACAACATGCTTTGATAAATTCAAAGAAATTTTAAACTTACAAGCAAAAAGCAAAATTGGCACAAGTTTTAAGTAAAAAGAATGACTAGTTAAGACTAACTTTCACAAGTACAATATGCTCCAATTCGTCCAATTTTACCGCAATTACAACTTTTTACTTTCAACAACCAATTTCAACATACTAAAAGGTGAACTTGCAATAAGTAATAAGCAAATAGTAAATAGGCAAGACTATATATTTATTTATTTTTTTTTTTTTTATTTGACATGCTCAATTTAGTCTCTCTTACCACAATTCACTAATTACTTACCCAAAGTACTTAAACAAATTCAAAAATATGAAAACTACCACAAAACTAGCAAAACAAAGTAAAGATAAGCTGCACGGATTCTCTAGTCCCACGGTAACCTATTAGCTAGGGATTGAGTTTTACCTCAATCCCCGGCAATGGCGCCAAAAACTTGTTGGGTGTATCACGAGTATGAAAATATGTGCAAAGTTGTGTGTGATGTTACTTACTCCCAAGCATTTGAGGCCAAGTTTTAATATAGGGAAGTGAAGAGTATCGTACCCGAAGGATTGGGGGAAACTAAAACCTAGCTAGATTTCCGCAAGAAAGCCTAGAAAAACATGCAATCTAACTTTTTCTAAGTTCACAACCTTAGCCCTTTGGAAGCTAAAGATTGCAAGGATGTTATTAACAATTATGGTAGTGAACGGGTTGGTTGGTTTTAATTATTTATAAAGTAAAATAATTTGCACAAAAATAAACTAAGCTAATAAAAAATAAAGACTTTGATCAATGAGATAAATAGGAGCATAGGTTTTTGCACCTAGCCTCCCTCATGCATATAATGTAACCCAATTTCAAATAACAACATGCTTTGATAAATTCCCCCTCAGTTTTCGCTAGAGAAACCAAGCTACCAACTAATTATGCAACCTAACCATGTCACTAAAGCAAAGCTAGATTACGTAACCTTAGTCCCATTTACATTCGCTAAAACATAAGAGGGCTTTGATGCCGCAAGCTTAAGGCCTCTCGACTCTTAAACTCACGAAACCAAGCATTAATTTTAAGGTAAGAAACCCAAGCAATCTAGTTCTTTCCTTAAGAATAAGTTAGACCACCATCCTATTAGCTACACACGCTTCTCGGTTACAAAAGATTGTCAAGCTTAAGTTTCCGATTTCATTAATTCCTACAGCATGCTTCTAGGTGACAAATCCAAAAACACATCTAAGAAAGCATTAAAGTAAAGTAGCTAAAGAATTCAAAACATGCCTATTCATCAAAAACATGGTATCACATTGTTTTATACATTAGTTTGGCTAGGGCTAAACCCTAGCCCCAAATTTATTCTACTCACAACCTATAGTTACATAAATTAAACCCATAAACTTGTAAAGCATCAAGTAAAGAGAGAAAACAGTATAGAAAGAAAGGAATACCCATGGGTTTGGTTCCAAAAAGAACCAAACCGTACCTCTAAGAACACTTTCTACCCTCCAAGATGCAAAAGAAAGTGAGAAATGCTTCATAGTTTGGTATTTTTGGTTTCTAATAAGAGAAAGGAACCAAAAACACAATACAATTCCACAAGTCTCTTAGAACTATGATGAACAAGGCTTGGATATATGAAACTAGAGTTGTGATTGATCAAAAGTGTATAGATACTTCGGTTTTGGTAAGGAAAAACCAAGAACCCAAGAAGCTATACACCTATCTCTACACAAAGCTAAGAAACTGTAAGCTAATGCAAGGAAACTAAGAGAATTGTGTGAAGAGATGTGAGAAGAGAAGATGAAAAACGTCCAAATGAGGGGAGGGTGTTTTTATAGGCCAAAAGTGATGAATGGAGGGTGGAGATCAAATGAAATGAAGGGCTAGATATGATAGACAAATGTGTAAGCACAAAATGTGGATCTAGTCTTTAACTCCACATAGAAATGACCTAGAAATCCCACAGATATTTTGGTAGAAGAGAAAAAGTAAGGGTAGAAGGGTCTTTGTGTAAGGAAACAAGGTGTTAAATGGGAGACAAAGGTGTAAGGTGTAAGAATGAGATCACTTGTCATCATTCACATTTTGAATTTCAAAATAACCTAGACCTAAAGTCTTTCCACCTAAATTCTGTAGCCCTAGTCAGTTCTTCCTTGTCCTCCACACGTATTTTTGGTCGGCTAACTTGGTCGGAAATGTCTGGAATTCATCGTTGACCTCCGTTGACTTCATTTTCGTCCGTTTGAGCACTTTCTTCTCCTTTCTTTCTTCACTTAGATCTCTGCCAAGGCTTCTGAATTGGCCTTTGACTTCTTCATACCAAATGTTCCACCATGAGTGCAGATTATTCTGATAAAATTTCAGAGCTTAATTCACCGTGGTTTGGTCGAAAATGCTGCCCAAATCCGTACAGGTCCGGTTTTGCAGTTTCGTCTTTTTGTCAGAAACTTGGACTGATTGTTTGAAGGTCTTCTACTCCGAAATATCTCTTGCACCCTTCATACAAAATGATCCTTAAGATGTTAAGAATGGGTTTCAACTTATTTGAAGTTCGTTTAGTCGTGTTGCCGCCCCTCCTTCCTTGTCTAGCTCACTTTCTCCTAACCGGAGTAGGAAAATGTGCTAAGGTTAGTTTTTTAGTGTTTTTCCATGCTTCTCCATCATTTCCTAACATGATAAGGAAAACATAATAAATATATATAAATGAACACAAAGGTTAAGCAAAAGCACAAGATTAGGGGAATAATTACTAAGTAATTATGGACCTAACACTTGTCCCAAACTAAAACAACTACATGAGTGTGCAACATCCGCAACGAAATTAAGTTCCTTTCAAATGTGATTAAATTAGATTGGAAACAACACCTTGTTGTTAAACGATAGAGGTCATGATCATCTACAGAGTTTGAATAGAACCATTAATACTATTAAAATGTACTGCTTGATAAAATTTGGATATGCTTGCTAATTTCTTGAAACATGACATAGAGGCACTAGGGGGGTTTGCATGCCAAAATTATATGGTTCTAGTAGCAACTACAAACAACACTTTGAAGGCAACATAGAGCTGCACTATAAATTTATTTCTATACCATCATATATACAAACAACTTTATCCAGGGGCGGCCTTGAAGGTGTGCAGGTAGTGCTGCCGCACAAGGCCTCCGATTTTCGGAGGCCTCCGACTTCGAGTTTCGAATATATATAGGTGTAAGTGAAAATAATAAATTTAGTTGCCTCCATGTACACAAAAGCTTCTGTAGTTCAATTGGTAGGCTGGCAAAGGCTCGCGTGGTTCTTCATTTCCTTGTCACGGGTTTGAGGCCCCAACTTCGTTTTTTAATCTTCTTTTTTCTTCCTTTTCTTTACTTTTGTTGTCCATGATTTTTTTTGTTTTCTCTTTTTCTTTTTTAATCTTCTTTTCTTCTTTTTCCTTCCCTTTTTTTTTTTTTTAACTTTTCAGTGTCCCTGATTTTTTGAAACTTTCCGTGTTTAACATTATTTGAAACTTTCTTAGTTATCTTGATTAGTTGTTTCAGAATAATTGTCATTACATTTATTTTATTATACCCATTCATTTTTTTTATTTTTTATAAGTCATTATGCAATGAACAAAAGGCCTCGGTCAAATTTTCACAAAAGGTCTCTGAATTCTCAGGACCGGCCCTGATTTATCCATAGAAAGGAAGCATCCCAAGATAAAGGGGATCATAATATCAGAGAAATGCTCTACACTTTCTTTGATAAGTATTACGGACAATTCATAAAAAGTGGTTAAAAGATATAAATTTGGTCTTTATTTTTTTAGAAGAAATGTTAATTCATTAATAGTTCGACGAGAATCAGAGGGGTATAGTATTAGAGAAATGCTCCCACAGTCCCACTACAAAGTAAGTAGGATTAGAAACTATTCATCAATAGTAAAATTTTGACCTCTAATTTTTTTAATTTAAAGAAATGTCAATTTGTTAATAATTCAATGAGCATACACATAGCAACTCACCTTTGTGAAGCTGTCAAAAAATAACCTCATCTTTGTATCTGTAAAGCTCAAAATATACAAGCACAAAAACATCGCAAGAAAATACTAAAAGGCTTAAGATCCACATGCTAACCTATGAATCCTCCGTCTCCTGGTTGGACTCATGTTAGGAGAAAAGGTCACACCACCACAAAAGCTGTTGCGACTGAGAACAGTGGCAATGAGAAAGTGAAGGAAATGGAGAGGGTCTGTGCTAGGAAAGGCAAGGCTGTGCTGGAATCGAAGAGGGCTCTGGTTAAACCAGGAATAAGTTTTAGGGATGCTGCTAAAGGAAAGGGAACTATTGTGATCAATGACAAGGACACTACAAGTTTTTTCAACCAACAAGTGAACAAGAACACTGGGAAGAGTACCAAGAGTTCATCCTCAAGTGAGGAGGTGTTTGAGAATTTCAATGATGCTAGGGCCTCTGGGTTTGAAGAGGGAGATGATAGCGTGAATGAGTTTGAGGTGCAAATGATCAATGGACGGAGGGCCATGGTTGTTAACACTGACAGCCCTGGAATGAGCTCAGGCTCAAGGAAGAGGACTAGAGACATAAAGGATGACCAGAACATGGCTGTTGCTGATGCTGAAAATGAGGAGGACAGCGCCTCTTCTCTGAAGATCCAGAAACCATGAAGTTTCTTAGTTGGAATAGTAGCGGTAGTGCTTGGTCAGGTTTTGTAGCACAGACCCTTTTTTATGCTTCTTCTGTTGATCCAGATGTTTTGTTTATCATGGATACTAGATCATCTGATCAAACCTTAAATAAATTGAAGAAGTTACCTTATGATGGTGTTTATAATGTCTCTGCAATTGGTCAATGTGGTGGCATGGCCCTATTCTGGAAGTCCAGAATGGTTAAAGTAGACATAATTCAACCCCATAAGAGATTTATCCACTGCATTATTACTGACCTTATTACAAATGATTTTTGGTATACTACTTTTATCTATGCCTACCCTCAAAAAGAGAAACAGGCCCAACTTTGGGATGAAATCTCTAAGTTAAATCCTCCCCGCAATAATAAATGGCTCCTAATTGGAGACTTCAACATTATTGCCAATATGAGCGAAAAACTTGGTGGTAACCAAGTGGTAACAAATTATATGCTTAACTTCATTCATTTCTTAAACAGGGAGAGTCTTTTCTCTATTAATGCTTCTGGTTTACCTTATACTTGGACTAACAAACACACTGATGATACCCTTATCTTTGAAAGATTAGACAGGGCTTGTGCTAATGCCAACTTACTAAATGACTTGCCAGACTTACGCCTTGAAAATTTGCCAATTATTGGCTCTGATCATGGACCTATCTGCCTCACCCTGAAACAAAAAGAAAAGCAGGTTGGTAGGGGGTTCAAATTTGAAGCAATGTGGCTTTCGCACAGAGGGTTTAAACCAATGGTACAAAACATTTGGCAGCAAAGGGTTGAGGAAAACTCTCTCCTCAATTTCCTTACTATTTGTAATCAGTTCATTGCCTAGGCAAAGGTTTGGAATAAAAATGTTTATGGTAATCTCTTTAAAAAAATAGAAAACCTCAATGAACAAAACTACATTGTTCAGCAACAGTTGATGCTCTCACCTGATTCTACTTATTTGCAGGAACAAGATCAGGAATTACGAAAGCAATTAACACAATGTTATAAAGATGAGGAACTGTTCTAGCTACAAAAATCAAGAGCGAATTGGCTGCAACTTGGCGACAGGAACACCAAATTTTTCCAAATGCAGACTAATATAAGGAAAAGGAATAACTATATTATGAAACTCAAAAATAATGAGGGAACCTGGGTTACTACAAACCGGGGAATAGCTGAGATGCTAGTCCGAGACTTCAAGAAACATTTCTCTGCTGATCATACACCTAGTGCCAATTCCATAAATAATTTTATCTCTATTATCAATCCCTGTATCACTAATGAAGATAATTTATTGCTTCTGAAACAGGTAACAGATGAGGAAATCCTTAATGCGGTCATATCCATAGGACCATATAAAGCTCCTGGACCTAATGGACTACATGCAGCGTTTTATCAAAACTGCTGGCCTGAGGTAAAAGACACCATTATTCCCCTAGTTAAAGATTTCTTCGCAACTAACCTTCCTCTAGATCTCCTGAATCATACTAACATTGCACTCATCCCTAAAGTGGGGAACCCCGAAAAAGTCACAGACTTTAGACCTATAAGCCTTTGTAATGTTTCCTATAAGATTATGTAATAACCGGTTCTTTTTTTTAATCAAAGTGGTGGCAAACACCTTTGATAAAAGGTATGGTGTTCCTTGATTCATGCTGCTGTTATTGTTTTAATCATCATGCACGTCTGATTAATTAGATGAATCAGACAAATTCTCTCTCTCTCTCTCTCTCTCTCTCTCTCTCTCTCTCTCTCTCTCACTCACTCACTCACTCCCTCGTCCGAAACCCATCCGGAAACAGAGCACGGTTTCTCCAATCTCTCTCTAGCACCACAGACCACCAAACGATGCCGGACCACGTCCTACGCCTTCGCCTCTTCCTTGCGCAGCCGTCAGTGGTAACTTTTCGTCGTCTCGTGAGCCGTACACAGCGGTGGAGCAGGAGGCCGGTTTAACCTCCTTTTGTTCCAAGCTTGATATCTCAAGCTACCGGTCATCATTCCTTGACAAACTCCTCCCACGATCTCGCCTCAACCTCCTGAAGCCCTCAGAAGTGTCCTTGCACAGCGGCGCTACTCGTGGTGGCGGCTGGGAGCCAGACCCGATCAAAATCTAAACCGAGGTATTAATCTTGATATTTCTAGCTTTGGACCATCGTTTTGGGTGATTCTTGAACTGGTGAACTCATCTTGGAGTTCTGAATAACTCTTCAGAAGGAATCGAAGCCTTAAATTGAAGTTTTGACGTCGAAATCGAGCCTTGCCGGATTCTGCAAAATTCTGGAATTTTTCCGACCACCGAAGCTTTCGATCGGTATATCTCGAGCTACAAACCATATTTTTCTGTGATTCTTGAACCAGTGAGTTCTTCTTGAGTTTCTTAACAACTCTTCAGAAGGAATCGAATCCTTAAATTGAAGTTTTTACGTCTAATTGGAGCTCGCCGTTTTCTGCAGTTTCTCGCCGGATTCTGGAAATTTTCCGGCCACCTCGACTGTTCTAGGTAATTTCCGACCACTTCCTTTCGTTTTCAGACTTCATGCTAGTTATGAAAGTGGTTCAACTCGTCATTTTGAACAAGTTTGTAGTTGACGACTTTTGCATCGGAGGTGGTTGACCACCGCGTTGACCGCCGTTGACCGCCCACTGACCGCCGCTTGTGGCGGCGTATTCGACCATATTTTGAGTTTTTATTATCTAGGTGATGATCTACGCATCGATACGGTCGTCTGGATATATTATAATGTCATTTTGGAGAAAGTTGATGCATGCTAGGGTTTCGTTTTTTAAGCATTAATTTCGGTTTACGATCTGCGAAGATCTGACCGTCGGTTTTACTTCAAATTTGGATATGATGATCTTATGACTGTCCCAGTGGCTTTGTGTGGTCATGGGCGAAGATCCGACCGTTGGATCTTCGTATAAATGCAAAACAGTGTTTAGGGAGGCGATTCGTGAGAATCCGTCCGTCGGATTTTCGTATAAATTTGTGAAGATGTTAGTAAGGACGATTCAGGAAGATCCGACCGTTGGATCTTCGTGATGATTTTTGGAGGGCGATCCTAAAGGCGATCCGTGAGGATCCGACCGTTGGATCATCATTTAATTTCGATCCGACCGTTGGATCATCGTATAAGTATGTTTGTGAGTTGTTGGCTAAGTTAGGATCTTGTTGGATTAGGTGATCGATTGATTTATTTGGCGGACGATTCAGATTGATATTTGGCTTTTAGAAGACGCAGCGGGAATTGGAGGTGAGTAAACCTCACGTGGTTCATATTACGAACCGAATGCTTTTAATTACTTTATTTTATCGTAATTGTGTGAAAATATTTATGGAATAAATATTTGTTTTAAAAACATATGGACTTGATCAACTACGGTCCATAGGTAAGTAAAATGATTTTAACTATACAAATGAATTTCATGATTTTCTTGTGTGAACTATAGTTAGTATTAGTGGTTATTCCTGAGTGGGTGATTACGTATATATATATTTACGTGATTATATATGGAATGGTGTGACATGGAGATGTGTGATTTTATAATGATTTAATTGATGTGAAATCGAAAACATGAATTTACCATATTCATTTATGATAATAGTGATTGGTGAAATTATATTGGAAATCTATGGATGACGTGGTATTGAGTGATGATATGATTGAGTGTGGATTGGTGATTTTTGGAGTTGTATTTTGAGTACATATATACACAATAATAGTACATATCATGGAATTATTGATCCTATTGCGTGAAAGAATATTATTGTACTCGATTTTGGTTTTAGGGTCAACATAGTGACCAGTATGGGGGAATCGGATGCTCTAATACTAGGTGGATGATGGGCTACGATTGGTTGAGTTTAGGGTCAACATAGTGACCAGTATGGGGGAATCGGATGCTCTAATACTAGGTGGATGATGGGCTACGATTGGTTGAGTTTAGGGTCAACATAGTGACCAGTATGGGGGAATCGGATGCTCTAATAATAGGTGGATGATGGGCTACGATTGGTCGAGTGTAAGAGATGCCCCAACCCTTATTGGGTGATGGGCTAAGTTGAGTATGTGTATCGGATGTTCTAACCTATGTTGATGAACTACGATATTGACAATCATGTCGGATGCCACAACCTAGGCCAGGTGATGGGCTACGATTCAGTTAGAGCTCTAGTCTGTCAGTCACCGTATTTGTATAAATACGCTTTCGGGGTTTTGAGAAGAAAGATGTGAGTTTAGATCCCGTATAAATCTTTGGTGATTTAGAGTGGTGATTTTAGTGACTGATTTTGGGGATTGTGGATTGCTTTGTGGTTGTTGTGATGGTTGGTTGTTTTGCTTGAGTTAAAAGAATTATGATTTAATAAATCAACCGTTCATTCTTATTTACTCACGAGCTTTGCAAAAAGCTTACCGGGTTTTGGTGTTGTTGCAATCCCGGTACACTATTCAAATTGTGTAGCGGGAAATCCTGCAGGTCAGGAGAATCAGGGCGGTAATCGTACGGGTTAGAGTATTTGTCATAGATTTACAGCAATTGTAATAGTGAGGTGAGTTAAACTCATTTGAGCCTTACAATTTGATTTGGTGAGAGTGTGCTGTAATAAATAATTTGAGGATTTGGTTTATTGTAATATTGAGAGGTGTGAAGTGTGGTTGGTTGTGAGAAAAAAATTCAGGACGTTATTTGTAATTGTTATTATTCATGTTTCGGATTTGAATTGATTATTCAAAATTCGGGGCGTGACAGATTATGACAAAAATTTTGATAAAACGGTTAAGGCCTTTGCTAGAGAAATGCATCTCCAAGAACCAAGGAGCCTTTGCACCAGGCATATCAATTCATGATAACATTTTGATTGCTCATGAAATCTTCTCAGATTTCCAAAAAAAGAAGGGCCGAATAGGAGCATTAGCTGCAAAGCTGGATCTGGAAAAGGCCTATGACCTTATTAGCTGGGAATATTTATCCAGTTGCCTTAGGAGGTTTGGCTTCCATGACAATTGGATCAACATGATCATGAACTGTATTACCTCAGCCTCTTTTTCTTTGCTAATTAATGGGAAGCCTACAGGTTGGTTCAAGCCAACAAGAGGCATCAGACAAGGAGATCCACTTTCTCCTTACTTGTTTATTTTAGCAATTGAACCCTTAATCCGACATTTGAATCATCTGGCTACGAGCCATAAATCCCAGGTTGGACTACTCTCCTCTCCTCTTGGTTTCAGAATCTCAAATTTAATGTTTGCCGATGACTGTCTAGTGTTTGCCAAAGCAACGAAGAAAGGAGCGAGAAACATCTCAAATGTCATTACCAAGTTCATTGAAGCCTCAGGTCAGAAAATCAATTTTAACAAATCCTCACTTTATTTTTCTAAGAATGTCCAGAATAGATTAAGGAATGAAATAGTTAATATCCTTAACATAAACCAAAAAGCTACAATCGGCAAATATCTTGGTATACATAATGTCATTTTTTGGAAAAACCTAATGAACTTTTATTAAGAATCTCCAACAAGCTTGTAGGTTGGAAGAAGGGAACTCTCTCAAGAGCAGGTAGACTCACTTTAATTAAATCAAATCTAGCTGGGATGCCAAACCATGCTATGTCATGTTTTAAATGCTCCAAGAAGATAACTAATAGTATTGACAAGCAGGCTAGGTCCTTTTTATGGGGATCGGACATGAAATGCCCCCCGATTGCTTGGAAGCAGGTTTGCCAACCCAAGTCAATGGGGGGTCTAGGTATAAGGCCCTCTGCTTTCTTCAACAATGCAGCTATAGCCAAATTGGCCTGGAAAATAATTAACGAACAAGATAACTGGTGGTCTCAAATAATGAGAAAAAAGTATCTAAAGAATGCCTCTTTTTTTCAGGTCAGGAAGAAGCAGTCAAACTCTCTTGCCTGGAAAGGAGTACTGGATGCACGAGACCTCATTCTTAAAGGCATGAGATGGATCTTAGGCAATGGAAAATCAATCCAATTCTGGATATTTAATTGGGTGTTTGATCACCCCTTGCACATTTATGTTGCAGAAGACAAAAGGCACCTAATCAATTGGGATGAAACTGTTGACAACTATATACAAGACAAGGCCTGGAATAAGGGTAAGCTCTCTCTCTTTTTTGATCATAACATTATTAATAAGATTACAAGTATTCCTATTCCTACAACTGAGCAGGAAGATGACTTCATTTGGGGACCATCTTCCAATGGTCTCTTTACTATCAAATCAGCCACTTGGTTGCAACTTAATACACAAGAAAAGCACAATCAAATTGCTCTTATCAGCAAATTATGGAAACTGGATATCCAGCCAAAAATCAAACTCTTTGGTTGGCTATTGCTAAGAGGAAGATTGAAAACAAGAGATAGACTCTCTAAATTTAGAATGATAGATGATAATTCTTGCCCTATGTGTAATGCTGACAATGAAACTGCAGATCATCTTTTTGGCTATTGCAGTTTTGCAGCAGAAGTATGGAGGTTGTCAGGTATGCCTGCAACTTTGAACTGGAATGAGGGATATATCAAAGTCTTCCATGATTTGTTCCTTTCTCAACCGTTTAATAGTAGCCTCTTTGCAAAAATAATCACCTCCTGTTGGAAAATCTGGAAAGCCAGGAATGATAAAGTGTTTAGAAATGCAAACCCAAACCCACAATCTGTGGTAGCAGCTTCTGCTGCGACTATGGGTAATGTCAGAGCTACAGAGGGACAAGCAGAGAGAGTTTTTTCCCAAAACAACCAAACCACCATTAGGGGGACAATTCCCTCGGCTTGTGCAGTTAAACTCAACTTTGATGGATCAGTAAATGGAACCTCCGCTGGTGGTGGTTTTGTTATACGTGATGCTCATGGAAGGCCACTGATAGCTGCCACTGAACAAGTTGGTACTACTACAGTCCCTTTAGCAGAAGCAATTGCTCTACGTAACGGACTCGTTTGTGCCTTAGAACGAGGACACAACAGAGTTGAAGTTGAGGGCGACTCCAAAATTGTCATTGATGCTGTCAATAAAGTTATACACCCACCCTGGCGCTTACTCAAAATTATTCAAGATATCCAAGCCATTGCTACAAGTTTCAACTCAAGTTCATTTTGACATATCTTCCGGGAAGCAAACTTTGTAGCGGATGCTATAGCTAATTTAGGCCACAATTGTACTAGTGGACATGTGTGGACACATAGAGTTCCTATGGAGGCTTCAAGAGCCTTAATGTTCGATGTTGTAAACTTGGGATGCCAGAGAGGCTTCCATCTTTAATATATAGTCTTTTCGTATCAAAAAAAAAAAAAAAAAAACCTATGACATCTCCATTGAGAAGAAGATTCCACATGCCCTCCATCCATTTAAGTATAAAACTCATAGATAAAAGCCGAAGGCCAATTACAAAATCCTAGGCCCAATACCAACTTGTAGGCTTTTAGCAATCCCAGCACCAACAATGGAACCCAGCAATCCATAATCTTCGAAGCCAACACTAGCGCTGGCCGCTGAGCAACTGCACGAATCAGTCCTACCTAGTTCCTAAGAATGTAGACCAGAGGACCTCCAAGAGATGGCCTACGGCCTACCCAACGTCAACAACAACCGACGAATGACCATTGCAAAAATTACTTCAACAGAAACCACCATGTAAGGCGGTACGAATGGGAAGCCAGAGCTGTCTACGTGCTAGATAACGACCATGGTCATCTCCTTGAGTCATATACTCAAAGGATTGATTGGATTTTAAGCCAAAACTTTGTTTTAGCTAAGCGGTTGTGTGAGAAGCAAGGATGAAAGTACCCCTATCTAATCTCTGTTTTTAATCCTATTTCTGATAAACTGCCCTCTAAAAATTTTGAGGAATATCAATCCTCTGTATCTGTGTATCATCACTATCATGAGTTCATTTGTATTCACTCGCAATTTCTAATGCCTAGATTCTCATTGTATACTTGACCCAAATGATCAAATTATATCTCCTCTTCTCCAAATCATATCTTTAAACTCTACAGCAAGCAAAATGGAATTTTCGGTTTTTTTTTTTTTTTTCTTTTGTTCGACACCCATGCCATAATCCATCAAATTGACTAGTAATGTCCTTCACTATCTCATCAAACTTCCCACCCCGAATAATTTTTATTATTGCTTCCATTGTTTCTTCAGACGTGCATTGTTTCTTTCTGATAGTTCCAGCTAAATCAGTAATTTTTTTGCATTCCTATTCTTTCCAGCCCCATCATCGATCGCATCTTCATTAAAATCACCAATCAAATTTGAAAATAAATTAATCTAATCTAGAGTTACCTTTTTTTTTTTGAACAGGAAATCTGGAGTTCCGTAAGTTCTCATATCCACACGAATGAACAAACTAATGTTACATAGTTATTTTCGTGTTGATCTCATCCTTTTCCATCTTACTCTATAATTAAAGAGAATAACAATCAGAAAAACGAAAACCCAACAAATTTATACATGAGAAAACCGTCACTTCCCCGCAACATCGGAGTTCAGAGGAATTTTAGATCTGAAGAACAGAGGTTTCGACAGATCCTGAAACTATAACAAAAAGAAAAAGAGGGAGAGAGACGGGAAGGAAGAAATATAGCGACTTGTTCGAGGCCAAACTCAAAATTAAGAGATTTGGAAGGCACGGAGAGTCGCTTCATGGTTAGTTATTGCCAACCTTCAATGCAATTTGCGCCATTAATTAGACGCCTTTGCTCTGCAAATTGGCTTTTCTCTATCAAATCAAATCTAACAAGTTCTCAAAACCAACACAACAACAAAAACATTTTGAAAACGGACACAAACCAAGACGACTATAGGATACAAGAGCAAAAAAGACCTGGAGAAGGAGACTGATGAGAAAAGAGAACCATGGAATCTCCGCTTGAAATCTGAAGCTTTTAGACTTGGTATTTATAGGCCCAAAAGGCTGAAACCCTAATCGACGACTCAGTGAAATGACGAAGCTGTCCACCGAATATTTGGGAATCTCCGAATCTGGCCATCCTTTGAATATAATATCATGGGATTTTGACCATTTATCCTAATTTTAGGGATTTTTTCTCCCTACACCATCCACTTATTTTTTTTCCACTTTACTCATAAAAACTCTAATAAGGTCTTTCCTCATACACAATTAATTTTTTTTTTTTTTTAATTATTTTGCTCTCACCCCTTTGTTACATATGCTGCGTTTGGTAAAGTAGATAAGATCAGATTAGGATTTCAAACTGAATTAGACTAGACTAGATTGGATAGAAGATAATTAATCTTGCATTTGTGTAACAAGATTGATAACTGGATAACTAAAAGATTAAAAAAAGAGCAACTGAGTTGAGTCCACTCGAAAATGGACTCGTCATCTTCATCTTCCACCGCTTCAACCTCCACTTTCAGCCTAACCATGGACGCCTCCCTCATGGCAGTCTTCGCCTTCTACATATACAAATGCAGCACCAACCAAGTCCTTAACTACCTCATTGAGATCCGTCGCAAGCCGCTGTCTGGCATTCTTGCCTCCACCCTAGCATGCTTCCTCCCTCCATCAAAATCTGAGTGATGTTTTGATGAGTTTTATTGATGCAAGATTTATTTCTTACATGTATAAAGGTACCTCCCAAACTGGTTATATTTTTACTATGGAAACACCGCGATATCTTTGAGGTCTAGTAAACAGACTATTATCGCTACTTCTTCGAATCAAGCAAAGTTTATAGCTCTTCACAAAGCTGTTGTAACGTCCCGAACCAGAATTCACCGGTTTACTAGTCATTTGGACGGTAAACAATCTTTATTGTCATTTCAGCACTTTTAGTGGCCCTAAAAGTTGACTTTTATTCGGGTCAAAATTTGAGAAAATGTTCTTCATGAAAGTTGTAGAGGACGTTAAACCGACCGCATGCATATGTGGTACATTAAAATCGGAGTTCGTATGCGAAAGTTATACCTTAAAATGTGGAAGTTACTGTTCACAGTAACTTTCTATATATATAGAAAGTTACTGTGGTAGATTTCCATTTTTGGAAACCTACCCCGACTTTCTCTCTCTTCCTCTCCCTCTTTCCCCCGCGTCGGCCTCTCTCCTTCTCCCCTTCGTGTTGCCGCCGTCCGGCCACCAACCGGCGAGCCCAGGGTGACGATCGACTCCTCTCTTCCTCTCCTATACGCCTGTGGTTGTGGGTCGTCGTGATTTGGCCGGAGAAGCTCGGAATTAAGCTGCGAAGTTTACTGTAGCAAAACGGAGTTTTCATCGATTTCCGGCGATTCCGGCCGTCTCCGGCCACCAAACCGGCATCGAAGGTTCGGTTTTTGACATAGATCATTTCCCCTAAGGTCTTGCATTTCAATTTGCAGTGTAGAGGTTGAATTAACAATTTCAATTTCTAGGGTTCTTGGAATTTTTTGGAAAAATTTCACCGGCCAAATTGGAGCCCTTCAAGGTAAAATTGGAACTTGTTGTAGTTGAGAAAGAGGTTGGGTTTGTTGAGTAGATGGTGCTGCCAAATTTTGATGGCCATCAGAGGTGGTTGCCGGTGGCGCGTGGGCCCCACGCGCTGCCACTGTTGGTAGCGCGTGGAGGCGTGTAGGGCACTGTTTTAATTCCAGTTTTTAGCCCATTAAATTCTATAAATATTGTAGAGCTTGTATGTGAAGTTTGGTGATTTTTGGATAAACTTGGAATTAATTATGAATTTTTGAAGTTTAGGGTTTCGATTATCGAATTACGAGAATCAGACCGTCGGATATCTCTCGGTTCTGCCTTGGAACCTTTAAATTAACGAAATTGGTACTAATGGTATAATTTGGGTTGAATCCGAGAAGAATTAGAGTGATATTATATGAGGATTCGATTTTGAGGATCGTATTTAATTAGAATAGTTATTCACGGAATATAATTGTGTACAGGGCGACGTACCGAGCTAGTGCTCGATGAAGGAACTCTTATGCGTGATCGTCGGAATAGTACTGTGAGTGGACTTTTGTTTTAAATACGATGCATGCATTTATTTTGAAATTATTGATTAATTTGTTTTATCGATTTAATTATCGAGCATTTTAATTTGGTTTGGATTATTAATTGATTTATTGGTTTGAACTTTTGAATTAAGGTTCATTATGCTCGATTTGAGAAATATACTTTATGTTGATTTTCAACGAATTATTTTTCCGAGGTGATTTCCGGAATTTCATATTTATTATCATTCGTCGATTTGAGTTTTTTTGAAAGAGTTTTCGAAATGGGATTTCGATGGAATTATATTTTCTTATTTGTTTATCGACTCTCAGTTTTGGCATTAGGAATGCCTTGATGATGATTTTGAAATTGGTTTTGTTTCGGTTTACGGAAAACATGTTTATTATTATTATCTCTTCCTATTTATGTTAAACTCGAGATTATCTTGGCGTGTGGGACACGTCATTGGAAATTCTTTTACGAGAGATGGGGAAGGCTTATGTATTTATAGATTTACTTGGTTTTCGGATTTTCTGTTGCCATACTTTGGGTGACTATTATCATCGAGGTGATGGGATCACCGAAGCCCTCCGCCTTTGTGGCGCTGGTTACTGTCTCTGTGACAGTAATTCTGAAGCCCAGTATCCTATCGCTACACTTAGTGGCGTAAGGGTATATTACGGGAGTAATGGGAGTACTTTAGCCT
Organism: Rosa rugosa; assembly: GCF_958449725.1. Lineage (NCBI taxonomy): Eukaryota > Viridiplantae > Streptophyta > Magnoliopsida > Rosales > Rosaceae > Rosa > Rosa rugosa. The sequence continues at coordinate 35,343,309 of NC_084824.1, forward strand.
GGGAGGCTATCACACGAGCCTGGGAGGCTCACTCGTATGGCTATCGTCTTCCCCTACTCACTTTACTATTTTTGACTAGTGGGGCAAGTCGATTTCCGTTTAACCAGCGGGGCTGGTCCTATTTTCTTGAGTATCAGAGTTCTTTCCTCTTTGCTTGGTTGTGGCTAGTGGGGCTAGTCAGTTTTGTTGAGCTGAACTAAAATTGTTGTGTTTCTTTAAATTGTTGCATGCATCGGGTTTTTAAAGAAATAAATGTGGGAAAGTATAAAATCCTTTTTCTTTTCGATTATTTATTTTTGTCCACTCACACTAACGTGTTTCGTCTACTTTCCCCTGGGCCCTTCGGTTTCAAATGCCCAGTTTGCAGACGAAATTAGTTGAGGTCGGGCGTATATGAAGTCGAGGCATAGCCAACAGCATTGCTTCCGCGTACTTATTCTATTTCTGTTTTCTTTGTTACCTAGTGGATTAGTTCTGCTCTGATAACCTATGGGATTAATATTGTTTTTGGGTTGAGATTAATATTTGTGAAACTGGAGTGGTGAATTGGGGAGCAGATGGCTCCAGGAGAATAAGGATGGATGATTTGGAAGTGTAAGTGTTTTCCTACAAGTTTTGGGTAGCCTACTTTTAGGGTAAGTTCCGCCAAAAAAAATTTTTGGTAGGATTTCTTCTAAAGTGGGCCCCGCAGGGCCACTTCGGATTTCGGGGTGAAATTCGGGGCGGGTTCTGTCAGCTGTTCTTGAATGTATATGGTTAAGATCCATAATTAGGCATATTCGAAGTACTTGTGTGTGATGGCCTGTGATAGGATCGCCCTCGGATTCTACCTTGGAATCCGAAGTGGACCTGTGTAGACCAAATAAGAGAGTATTCTATCGAAAATTCGACATAACCTCTCCTAAAAATGGACTATCCAAAAACTTGTAAATCAATAATACACTTCTAATATCATATATCTCCCATAACTCCCAAATATGACCTCTTGTCTCTCACAAAATCAACTTTCACTAACCATCAATGAATAGATAAAACAAAGTGTCTCGTCCAATATTTACATGCAATTTCAATAGACCTCAGTTTACTTATGGCATCTCAAAGCTTCTCTAATTAACATAAGAACTACTACTAAGTAAACTATATGACTGATGTCAGAAGATCAAGAAGATCAAGTGGATGCATGCCTTTGATGTGGATATTGATTCGACCTCTCCAACGCTAACCTGGGCAAAACAAAAAACCAAAGAGCCCCGAGAAAATCATAGAAAACGTGAGACAAGCTCAATGATAGGACAAAAATAATTGAATATTTAAAACTACTTTCCAAAAATCTTATTTTCCTCAAAAATCATTTTTCTTTCGTAAATCTTTGGCATGCAATTAACCACTTATAGTAAAAAGACAAGTTCAAAAGTTATATGTCACGAATACTTTCAAATACCAATTTATAAGATAAACTTGTAACAAAATACGCACTTTGCTTTAGTAAGGTCTTAAGAAAACTAAAGGTAATAACTGGGAAGTAAACTCGATACTTGCTTGCAAAGGTAACTTAGTCCAAGGCATCGTGCATAACTTCCAAAACTAAAAAGCATTACCAAACTTGTACCTAAAAGCTGGTCATACACCTATAATGAGCTATATCAAAATAGGCAGACTGCAGCGGACAACTGGTCATACACTTATGTTGAGCAAACTCAACATGAGCAGAGCGGGGGAGGGGGAAGAACTGGTCGTACATTTGTGCGCATCAAGCAGAGCATGAGGGTATACGTGCACGTAACCAGAAAACTGATGAAGTATTGCAGTATCTTGCTGGGGTTGGGTACTCGTAAGGTAAGTTGAAATCCATTTTCCTTTGCTAACTAAAGAGGTTCTTTCTTTTCGCAAATGTACCAACATTTAAAGCATCATATCCAATAAACCATTTTGAAAAGTTTCATCCTTTTCCAAAAATAAACAATTTACTTCAAAATATAAATCAAAGAATTGCGTGATTTACGAGAAATCACAATAAAACTTCATGAAAAATAAATAGATAAACAAAGAGATCAAATATCAAAGAAGTAATTGCATGCATTTCTTTAAAACAAAGTCCAACTCACAATGAAGGGTGACTAGGTGAGTTCCATCTCGGGAACGTCCTCGAAACCTTGCTCAACCGGATTACCTAGCCAATAATAATTTAAAAATTATTTAAACTCAATTCCGACAAACTAAGTAAAGAAACATGAATGTATCATAGCAAATCGTATGCTCTCCTTGACATAATGTCACCCAAGTCTTTCTATCGTCAAATATTTGTCATAAATCTCTTCCACTAGCTTCCATCTAAATCCAACACTTCAATTTACAATTTCCCCAATTTATTCTCAACACCCAACCCCAAATTCTCATCCAAAATTCCACAACTTTACTTGGGCTAATACTAACATGTCCTAGGAAGCATAACAAAGCTCAAAAAGACTAAAAATGGCCATGAAAGGCCGCCGGAGACGGCGGAGAAGGCAGAGCCGCGGTGGCTCATGATGGCCGGACTTTCAATTTCCAAATTCCTCAAATATATATGCAATACTATACTCAAAATAAAGCCCATGAGGTAATGAACAACTTTATACCTTAGGGTTTCTCCAAAATGTTGACGGTTTGGTCGGAATTTGAAAAATAGCCGGAAAATCACTCAATCTTCTCTCCTTCGATTCGTCACACACACTTGATGATAGGTATTGAAACATATATCAATAGAAAGCCCATGAAGAGAAGAAGAGAATGGTGTAAGAATTGTGACCGGATTTGGCCAGAATCGGCGCTGGCGACGGAAAAAGGTGGGAGGTGGTGGCTAGCTTGTGTTTCTCTCTCTCCACTGGTTCAACGTGAAAGAAGTGAATGGAGAGGAAGAGAAAGTCTGATTTAATTAAGGTAGGGTAAGGTGAAAAGATCGCAACGCCCCTCACACGAAAATACTCATAACTTTCTCGTTACAACTCCGTTTAACGAACCGTTTGCTCCTACGCTCTCGTATTGTCGTGCTTTATTTTTCCATGTTAAGAAAATAATTTTCAAAACTCCATAAAAATAATTTCCTATTAGAAAATGCTAATTTTAACGATATGATAAATTGAAATATCTAAATGCAATGCAAATAAATTGAGGGATAGTATTTTCGGGTACGGGGTGTTTCAACCTAGATTTTTGTTATTTAATTATTGCAATTAATAAATGGACTAGTTCTTATGCCTTGTACGGATGTTATTTGTGATTTAGAATTATTTTTGGACGAATAATTACTCGGAACGCATAGATTTCGGGAGTTTGGAAGTTGACTTTTTATTCTTTGAGTTCTAGAAAATTCCATAAATCTGTTCTCTCTCTCTCCAACCCTCGACCTAACCCGTACCTGGAAAACCGACCCAGCCGTACTTTCCGATTCCAGCAACTATCGACCACGGCACTAAACCAGACTTGATTGCCTCCTCCTTGTGGTCTTCCCTACGGCGGTAGTTCACTCCGATTTGCATCCACGATGGCGGATCGAAGCTTGTGGTGTCCTCTTCATTCTAAACTGTTGGATCGTCCACGTTCGGAGTTTGACACGTCGGCGCGTGGGGCTCACCCGTAGCTGCTTATGGAGGGGAGTGGCAGCGCGTCCGGCTGTGGTTGCAGAAGTTTCTATCATCTACTCGTCGATATGAGCATTTTGATATATGGTTTGTAACATTTGGAGATTGTTTGAACATGTTAAGGTTTTTCGTAGTTTCGATTTGTTTGGTTTTCAATCCGTGAGGATTCGATCGTTGGATCGACTTGTCATTTTGGCATATCGATCCCAGAAGTGTTCCGAAACTTTAGGTGGTCTAGGAAGAAGTTTCGTCTCAATTGGTGTTACTTTCAGGTTTTAGTTCAAATGTGGGATTCGAACTTTAATGGCTTTGTGTTTCGTACTGAGTTGAGACCATACTTTTCTTAGGTAGTTGACAGAGGGTGTTCTGTATGTCATCTAGTTGTGGAAAGACGCATCGAGAATTTCGAGGTGACTAAACTCACAATGTTCATTTACAAACGAAGTTACCTTATCATTTTGGGAGTTATTTATTTAATTGCAAACTATAGTTGGTATTAGTGGCATTCCTGAATGAATGACTACGTACACACACACACACACACATATATATACACGTGAAATATATATGTATTGGTGGAATTGTTGTGAAGCATGCAATAATTGTGATTGGGTTTATATTATTGTTTTGAGTTGTGACTTTTCGGAAAACAATATATTGTGTAAAATGTTGATTTCTATTGTTTTGAAAAGTATTGAGATTTTAGAACATTTTTGGGTCTTGGGCGACTTATTTAAATGTTTGGTCTTTCTACCGGGGGTCACAGATGGTGATCAATATTGGAAAATCTTTTATTTAGATTTTGGTAACATTTTTGAGTCATGCATGACTTTTTTAAATGTTTTGGTATTGGTACTAGGGATCCGAAAACTTGAGGGTTGATGATCGGGGGTCACAGGATATGACCAAGGCATGTTATCGGGACCCAAGCCTTTGGCTGGGTTGTTGGTTACGATCAGTTAGAACTCTAGTCTATCTGCAACTGTATCTTATGGGGGTAATAGTCGAGATTACTTGGGACTCATGTGTACGGGTTTTAAAAAGAGAGTCTCGAGAGTATTCTTTCTTTTATTGTCCATTGGGGATTTTTTTCATATTTATTTTGTTGAGTGATCAAATAATATGATTTTTTCATGGAGTGATATGTATATATCCTTTGAGGAAAGGATTTTGAGATTTGAAAGGAATCAATGCGTGGGTTGTTTTCCTTAATTTGAAGGGAGAATTTTTCAAACAGTACCTGAACTAAAGGTGTGATGACCTGGATTTCTGTTATTTAATTTTGGTATTTAATAATGGACCAGTTGTACGAATAATTGTTATTGTGCTTTATTCGTAGATTGTTTGTGAAGTGGAATGGTTTTCGTCCGTATAATTATTTGAATTTCACAGTTTAGGGGGTCGTGTGAAGTTTGACTTTTTGTACGTTGGGATTCTCGGGAAACTTCCTTCACGAAAGTTGTAGAGCGCGTCGATACGAGTTCATGGATATGCGGAATGCGGGAATCGGAGTTCGTATGAGGAAGTTATGGCTATCGGAAGAAGTTTCCGTTTTAGTATAAATAGAGAAAATCAGAAATTAATTTCATAATTTTCAGTTTCCATTTCCGGAAACCTTTTTTTCTCTCTCTCTTCTCTCTCGGTCGGCCTCTTCAGAAACTAAAATATCCTGTTGACCCGACCTGAACCCGGTGTTCCGACCCGGCCAGAACTCCATTCTCCGGCGACCTCTTCCGGTGAAACCAGCCCAGAACGACTCGCCTCCTTGCTCCAGTCATCTCTGTGGTGACCTCGAATGACGATTTTCGGTGGAGCAAGCGCAGCAAGACAGTGCAGTTCGTGGTTTTTCAACCCGATCGGAAAACGCAGCTCCGACATAAGCGGTGCTTCAACCTTGGCCTGGGGAGTTCGCAGCAGCCTCCTTGTGCGACCTATGGTGGTTGTTTGGAAGGATTTACGTGAAAACTCGATCAACTCAGTTGGGATTACTGTTCACGGCTTGTGAGGTAGTTTTCGATCCTTTATGGTTGTTTTCTGACTTCGAACTAGTTATGAGATTTCACAAGCATGCTTAGATGAAGTTTTTTGATGTTGGGAGTTTTGTGAAATAATGATGTTTTGGCTGGCGGCGGTGCGCCACCGTCTGTGGCGGCGTTCCGGCGGTGTTCCGGCCATGTATGGGACTGTTTCTGGTATTATATGTTTTCTACTCGTTGATACGAGCGTTTCGATATATAATATGCAAGTTTTGGAGTTTGAATGAATTTGTTATGATTTTTATCGTTTCATATCGATGAATTTATTCGATCCGTGAGGATTTGAGTATCCGATCGACTTGTGGTTTGGACACATCGATCGTGGAAGTGTTCCGGTGACCTTGGGAGGTCTCGGATGTGGTTTTGCCTTGATTGGCGCCACTTTGGGGATTTTAGTTCAAAACAGGGGTTTCGGACTTAAATCAAATGTGAATCGTTACTAAGTGGAAACCGTTTGTGAGTAGGTACTTGACGAAGTATTTGGACGGTTAATTGGCGGATTTGGCCGCTTTGTTCTTGGTTGAAGACGCAGCGGGAATTCGTGGTGAGTAAATCTCACAAGGATCTTTATGAACAGAAGTACCATTATTGTTTTGGCGTTAATTATTTAACTGCAAACTATAGTTGGTATTAGTAGGCATTCCTGAGCGAATGACTACATATATATATATATATATATATATATATATATATATATATATATTACGTGAAATATATATATCCTTGTGGATGGTATTTGATGAATAATATGCATGATGATGCTTATATTATTGTTGAATGTGACTTTTCATGGATACAATATTGTGGAAAAAGATGTTTTCTATTGTTGAAATGTATTGATGTTTGATGTTACATTTGTGAGTTAAGCGTGACTCATTTAAATGTATTGGTCTTTGTACCAAGAGTCACAGATGGTGAGCAGGGATAAGGAAAGCCAAGATTAGATGTTAGTAACGTTTTAGGTCAGGTGTGACTTACTTAACGTTCGACTTTGAGACCGGACGGGGTCTGAAGGTCATATGTCACAGATGGTGACAGGTTGCAGATGGCGACCTTGATGTTTGATTTCATGATCAGACGGGGTCTGAAATCATATGTCACAGATGGTGACAGGTCGCAGATGGTGACCAAGGCAGGAAATTGGTAATCACGTCCTTGGTAGGACGAGTGATTACGATTTCAATAGAGCTCTAGTCTGTCTGCCATGATAGCTTATGGGAGTAACGGTCGAGGTTACTGGAGACTCATAGATATGTAGTTTAAAGGAGAGTTCCGATGGTATTCTTCTTTAATTGTCTAGATGAGGCTTGAATTGCTACTTGATGGTTAAGTTAGCAAATAGAACATTGTCACGGCGGTGACTCATGTTGTCCTTTATGTGGAAAGGATATGGAATGTTAGAAGGAATCATGGTTGCATGAGTTCCTTAAGTAGATTGATGTGAGTTGTTGATTGATGTTCATGAGTTACTCATACGGGCTTGCGAAAGCTTACCGGGTTTGTTGTTTGGCAACCCCGGTGCACCATTCAAACGGTGTAGGGGTTAATCCTGCAGGTCAGGAGAATCGTGGCTGAAGCTGAGGTAGCTTGTTGGCAGCAGAACGGGTAGGAAGCAAATTTTGTTGGCTTTGCCAGTGTATGACTTCCGCTATGTAGTAAGCTCTGAGGAGCATTTACGTTTTATTTTGTGATGACAATTTAATTCGTAAATTTGTGTAATATATAACTCTGTGGGGCGAGTGTATATTAACATGGATTGGTTCAGGGCATCAATATATACTTGTTTAAGGGAAAGATGTTCCAGGTATTTGTATTGATGACTGAACGTTCACGCATGTATAATTATGGGATTATATATATCGATTTTTATTCTTGTTAAAAATCTGGGGCGTGACAAAAGGTCACTGTGAATTAACGTGCCTCACTTTACACTGACTACACTTTGGTACCTGGACTATAAAACCCGACTACATTTAAATACACGCCGTTAATAACTCCGTTAATAGCCATGCCACCTGACATATTTTCAAGGGTAAAATTGTCTTTTTGGATTTTTACTCCGATCCATACACCAATCTCTTTCTCTCCTATTCTAGACACCCAGCTCTCTCTCTCTCTTTCTCTTCTACTCTGGACACCCATCTCTCTGTATTTCTCTTTGACTATTCTCTTCTTCTTCATCTATTTCTCTCTCTTCCGTCTGCAGCTCCTACATCTTCTCCATTTTCATGGATAAAATTGTAGGTTTTTGCTTGCTGCTTCTGCTCCTTTTCTATTTTGAGAGCCTAGATTAGAACTGCTTCTGCTCACAATCAAGATGGTATCATCCAAAACATACAATGCTCACAATTTTGGGGTACAGAACATTATTTAGAGCTATATCAAACAAGGGAAATGCAGAAAAATACATCTGAAACAAGAATTAGCACACAATTAGAAGAAACCCAATACCCCTCTATGGTTCTCCGCCGAGCTCCACCTGAAGATTCTCATATGGGTACACTTTTGGGGCAAACGGAATTTTGGACGCCATGTTCCAGAACATGGTGGCGAGGATGAACCCGGTGACCACAACGGCGCCAAGCCGGATTCCGAACAGCTTTGACATTCGTCTCGAGTTTTTCATGGAGCGCTTCGCGAGGATGGCGATTTCGATCCAGATATGGCGAAGGTGGAACCATGGAGTTGGGGCTGGCGTCGTTGTTGGTGGCGCCGGAGACGAGCTTGCCTCAGGAAATGCTGGCGGAGATGGCTTCTTGGAGAGGAACCACGTGTCGTATGTCGATGGCGGAGCGGTAGTGAGCGCTGTGCTTCATGGTCTGCCAGGACCGCGTGTTGAACTCGATGAGGGATTGGGTCCCGCCGGGGGAGCCTTCCAGTTCTCGAATCAGGTCCAGAGCAAACTCGGTTTTGTTTTCAGAATCGGGTATGGGCTGCCCAAAGTCGGCGAAGTACGAGGGAAGCTTAGCTGGTGAGCCGCTGAAAACGGTTTAGCCGCGGCTGAGGAAGAGGAGCCAGTCCAACAGGCCCAAGATTCCATCCACAGAAAGAGAGAGAGAGAGAGAGAGAGAGAGAGAGAGAGAGAGAGAGAGAGAGAGAGAGAGAGAGAGAGAGAGAGAGAGAGAGAGAAAGAGAGAGAGAGAAAGGGAGAGGAAAAATACCAAACTACCCTTTGAAAAATGAAAAATTACATAAGACTAACGGAGTTATTGACGGCGTGTATTTAAATGTAGTCGGGTTTTATAGTCCAGGTACCAAAGTGTAGTTAGCGTAAAGTGAGGCACGTTAATTCACAGTGACCTTTAGTTCAGGTACTGTTTGAAAAATTCTCCCTAATTTGAAAGGGTGGCTTTCTCGTGATTAGTGTGAGTTGTTGATTTATATATTTGAATTACTCATACAAGCTTTCAAAATCTTACAGGGTCTGTTGTTGCAACCCAGTGTACTATTCAAAGGTGTAGGGGTTAATCGTGGTCGAAGCTGAGATCTTGTAATTGTAGCTTGTAGGGGTAGGAAACTAATTTTGTGGCTTTGCTGTTGTTAAGACTTCCGCTATGTAGTAAGCTCTGAGGAGCGTTTTGTGATGCCCCGGAATTTGTATTTATTTTCTGAGGATTTTCCGGAATTAATTCTATGGTTATTGGACGGTTTCGTGGCTCATGGACGGAGCGAAAGTGTTTCGAATGAATTTTCATTCGTAAAGTGTGGATTTAGGGGGGGTTTCAAGGTTGACTTTTGATACGTTAAGATTCTCCGAAAACTTCCTTCATGAAAGTTGTAGAGCGCGTCGATACGATTTCGTGGACATGTGGAACGCGAAAATCGGAGTTCGTATGAAGAAGTTATGGCCATTGGAAGAAGTTTCCATTTTGGTATAAATAAGGAATTTCCGAAAATCATTTCATAATTTCATATTTCCATTTCCAAAAGGTTCCTTCTCTCCGTTCTCTCTCCTCCGCCCAACCCAGACCCGACGGAAACCCGCCGCCCTGACCCGACTGGTTCTCTCACCTCCGGCCACCTCCGGCGACGGGACAAGCCGAAAACGACTCACACCAGCCTCGTGCTTTGCTCTGTGGTGTTGGTTTGCACGGTGGTTCACCGAAAAGTGGAGATCGCAGACGTGAACAGTGGCGCGCGGACTGACCCGACCGAAAATCCACTTTTCCGGCGACGTCTCGGCCGATCCTTCGAGTTTTTGGAATCTCCTCCTCCTCTTGATCATCCTCATACCCGCCTTGAGGGACGATTTTGTGTGTGGAGTGGAAGATCAAGGGTTGAAGATCAGTGGTGCACGGTGAATCTAGAGCTTGATCAGACGGCAGCGAATGGCCAATCTTGCAAGCTTGATCTAGGACGATCTAGGTCGAACCAGACTTAGCTCCACGTATGAAAGTTGCTCTACTCTTCGTGATGAACATTTCTGGATGGCTTGATTGTTTTGGTTTTGAGTTTTGGCCAGTGGTGGTTGTGGTGGTTACACCGCTGACTGTGGAGGCGTTTTGGTGGCCTTCCGGCCATGGTTTGGTTAGTTTCTGGTATTGTATATCATCTACTCATCGATACGAGCGTTTTGATATATAATAAGCAATTTTTGGAGATCATATGAATATATTGTGATTTTTACGGTTTCGGACCGTTTGATGCTTCGATCCGTGAGGATCCGAGCGTCAGATCGACTTGTGGTTTGGACATATCGATCGTAGAAGTATTCCGGAGACATTGGGTGGTCTCGGATGTGGTTTCGCCTCGATTGGCGTTACTTTGGGGATTTTAGTTCAAAACAGGGGTTTCAGACTTAAATCATTTGTGAATTGTTACCAAGTGGAAACCGATTGTGATTAGGTACTTGACGAAGTATTCTTCGACAGTTGTTTTGTGGGTTGGCTTCTTTGTTCTGTATTGAAGACGCAGCGGGAGTTTCGAGGTGAATAATCTCACAATGTTCATTAATGAACGGAATACCTTTATTGTTTTGAGAGTTATTTAGTTAACTGCAAACTATAGTTGGTATTAGTGGCATTCCTGAGTGAATGACCACGTATATATATATTTACGTGGAATATGTATATTCTTTTGGATTGATGAGTGAATTGAAGCAATAGGGATTGATGGGTTTCATTCTATTGTTTTGAGGCTTGACTTTTCGGAAACATTGTTTTAGGAATTGGGAATTTCTATTGTTTGAAAAGTGTCAACATTTGGTGTGAGTTGCTTTGGTGTGATTTGAATGTTTTGATCTAACGATCGGGGGTCGGAAGATCTGAGAGTCACAAGTGGTGATTTCTCCTTTTGATTTGATTTAATGTTTTGATTTGACGATCGGGGAGGTCTGATGATCGGAGGTCACGGGGTGACATCTCCTTTTGAGAGCTGAGTAACTTTTGGTCTTGAGCGACCGCTTTGAAATGTGTTGATCTGATGATCGGGGAGGTCTGAGGATTCGGGGTTGCTGGGAGTGACCTCAGGCATATATATCGGGACTCCACGCCTTTGGCCGGGTTAGTGGATACGATCAGTTAAAGCTCTAGTATGTTGCCATGGTACATCATGGGGGGTAGCAGGGAGCTATCTGATGCTCATGAGTACGTGTTTTGTTTTTAAAAGGGAGTTTCGGGGATTCTTTCTTTTAAATGTCCGGGGAGGACTTGTGTATCATATTTAATTGTCAGAGTTTCAATTATTATGATTTTGTCACGGGGTGACTTGTGTTGATTTGAGAATGTGTTTTAAAAGGGAGTTTCGGGGATTCTTTCTTTTAAATGTCCGGGGAGGACTTGTGTATGATATTTAATTGTCAGAGTTTCAATTAATATGCTTTTGGTCACAGGGTGACTTGTAATTGTTTCTTTTGGGAAAAGAATGTGTTGTTTTGGGAAAACAGGGTGTGTGTCCCTTTTTACGAGTTAATGGGTTTCCTCGTTGGGCGAGTTGTGCATGTGTTGTTTTGAGTTACTCATACGGGCTTGCAAAAGCTTACCGGGTTTGTTGTGTGGCAACCCGATACACCATTCAAACGGTGTAGGGGTTAATCCTGCAGGTCAAGGTAATCGTGGCTGAACCTGAGGTGGTGGGCTGGTAGCATTACGGTAGGAAGTCAATTTTGTGATTTTACCGTTATAAAGACTTCCGTTGTTGACAGGACCCGCCCCGGATTTCACCCTGAAATCCGAAGTGGCCCTGCGGGGCCCACCTTAGAAGAAATTCTACCAAAAATTTGGCGGAACTTCCCCTAAAAATGGACTACCCAAAACCTGTAGGAAAACATTTACACTTCTAAGCAATCCATCCTTATTCTCCTAGAGCCACCTGCTCCCCAAATCACAACTCCAATTTCACATAACACAAAACTCAACTTAGCAATACTAATCCCAAAGGTTATCAGAGCAATACTAATACACAAGGATATAAAAAGAAGAGTAAAGGATCAAGGGATCCTACAATGCTGAAGTAGTGAAAATTATGCCTCAAATGCCATGTACGCCCAACCTCCACTAATTCGCCTGCAAACTGGGAATTTGAAACCGAAGGGCCCAGGGGAAAGTAATTTAAAACACGTTAGAGTGAGTGGACAAAAATAAACAACTAAATAAATAATTTAAAAGAAATGAAGTTGTATTACTTTCCCACGGATTTAAATTTATAAAACCTCGATGCATGCATCGTTTATAAAACGTATGTCTTTAAAACTCAGAGTCTCGTGAAAGCATACCAGTCCCCGCTGGTTAAGAGAATCGGACAAGCCCCGCTAGTCAAATAACAAATAAAAGGATATGGGGAAGAGATGTCACCATACGGGTAGGGTAAAGGAACCCCTAACCTCGACTGCCACCCACACATAGGTTGTGTGAGGAGGAGAACTAATAACCTCGACTACCACTTACGTGAGGAGGAGAACTAATAACCTCGACTACCACTTACGTGAGGAGGAGAATAAACTACCTGATCAACTGCCACTCACAAACACAAAGTAAGTGAGGAGAAGACCTAGTAATTGGACCCCGGTATGGTAAGGAAAACATTCAAAAATCCCGAAAAATTCAAAAGACTTTCCCAATCTCTCACAAGAAAAATAACCATTCCAATGACGTGGCCCCGCACGCCAAAATATTCTCAAATCCGTAACCAAACCCGGAAATTAGTACGAGCACAAATTCCTTCGGAAAATCTCATTTCCAAAAATATTCCAGAATATCTCAAAATTGGCTACCAAATATAATATGTAATCTGGGAATCATCTCGGTAAAATAAATCATATTTCCAAAATAATAATCATATATTCCAAAACCAAATCCGAATCTCTCTTGAAATCTCAAGAATTGATAATTAGTTATAATAAAAATTTCCGGAAATTACCACGGAATAATAACAAGGTAAATATCACATAAACCAAAATTCTCACATCGAGCATAATAAATCTTAATTCAAAAGTTTAAACCAATAAATCAATTAATAATCCAAACCAAATTAAAGTGCTCGATAATTAAATTGATAAATCAATAAAACCAAAATTTGCGGAAATTAATTTGCATGCATCAATTAAAATCAAAAGTCCACTCACAGTACTATTTAGGCGTTCACGAGTACGAGTTCCTTCGTCGAGCAATAGCTCGGTATGTCACCCTGTACACAAATATATTCTGTGAATAACTATTCTAATTAAATACGATTCTCAAAATCGAATCCTTATAAATCATCTCTCTAATTCTTCTCGGATTCAACCCACATTCTACCACTAATGCCAATTCCTCGATTTACATATTCCACAACGAAAACGAGGGAAATCCGACGGCCGGATTTCCCACAATTCAATCACAAAACTCCGAATTTCGGAAAATCACAAACACTTCCATTCTCCTCCAAAATTCACCAAACTTCACATAAAAGCTCTACAACATTTATAAGATTTAATTGGGCTAAAACAGGAATTAAAAACCAACCCTACACGCCTCCACGCGCCACCCACAGTGGCCCCATGCGCCGGTGGCCACCACCTCCGATGGCCACCAAATTTTGGCAGCACCACCTACTCAACAGACCCAACAATTTCCATAACTACAACATGTTCCAATTTTTACCTTTAAGTGCTCGAAATCGGCTGGTGAAGAAAACCCAGAAAATCCAAGAACCCTAGGATCAGGTTCTAATCGATTCTCCCTCTACACTGCAAATCATGGCTCAAGGCTAGGGGCAAAATGATCCTTGGCAAAAACCGCACCCTCGATATTGGTTTGGTGGCCGGAAACAGCCGGAATTGCCGGAAATCGACGAAACCTCAGTTCGGCTACAGTAAACTTCGCGGCTCAATTCCGAGCTCCTCCGGCCGAGCCACCGCAAAACACCACCCTAGGCATGACAAGGAAGAGGAAGCGAGCCTGCCGGTGCTCGGATTCCGTCGTGGGTCGGCCGGAGAAGGAAGAATTCAGAGGAAGAAGAAATCGGCCGAAGAGGAAGAAAGGGTCGGGGGAGAAGAGAGAGAAAAGCCGGGTAGGTTTCTAAAAATGGAAACTTACCACAGTAACTCGGCTATTTATAGAAAGTTACCGTGAACAGTAAGCATGAACAGTAACTTTAATATTTCGCTTATAACTTTCTCATACGAACTCCGATTTTTACGTACCACATATGCACGCGCTCGGTTTAACGTCCTCTACGACTTTCATGAAGAACATTTTCTCAAATTTTGACCCGAACAAAAAGTCAACTTTTAGGGCCACTAAAAGTATCCCTAAAAGTATCGAAACAAAGTAAAAAAGTGAAAGTGGTTGTCGTTTACCGTCCAAATGACTAGTAAACGGGTAAATTAAGATACGGGACGTTACAGTTGTAGTAAGTGATAGGAGCATAAAGTGCGACGATATTATTGAGTATATGCCCCATTTTAGCCTTGTTTCTCTCTTAAGTTTCGTGTTTTGAGTCATCGAGTCATTTTAAGAGTATTGTAGAGTGTTTGGCATGAAATAAGCGGAAAAAGATAAATTCATGAAAAATCCTAGTTGGATCATGATTCCTCGTTTTTGTGGTCTTTACATTTTAATTCCCTTTATTTTCTCTAGAAATTTCTAAAATTCTCCTACTTGTTGTAGGAAACCTTGCCTGGTGGAACTCTTGGAAACAGCAATGATGGAGTCATAAAATAAAGCATTTAAGACAGTTGACCGAGCAATGAAGAAGGGAAATAAAGGAGAAAGACGTTTTTCAGTTGTGGAATAAAGGAGAAAGATGTTTCAACTGGAAAATAAATAAAGGAGAAAGATGTTTCAACTGGAAAATAAATAAAGGAGAAAGACGTTTCAGCTGTTAAAAGACCCCATTATGAGAGAAGTTAAGGCCATAAAGGAGACGTTTCAGTTGGGAAATTAAAGGAATTATGATGCAATCCCATCCGTCCAATGATAAAGGGTATGATCGACAAAAGCCAACCACTGCTCCCCTATAAATAGGCAACGTCCGGACCAGAATTATCATCACTTCCTAGCCAAGATCACTTCCCGGCCTATCACTTCCTGGCCAAAAACTTTTCCTAGACTCTGCCTAATTCACTCCTTAAACTTCCATCACTTACAAGACCGTGACCACCATTCATCCATCATTCTACGAAGTTCTTAGGCGCTAAGTCAAGGACGCTCCACCACCATAGCAGAGACGAGTTCATCACCTTGTTGCCAAGCCGCTGAGGAAAGCTTCAAAGTGTAACTATGACTCTACTTACAATTTTTATTTCGGTTTTGTGTGTTTGGATTTGCGAGTTGTGTAATTGGAGACATGAAATTTTCAAAATATTTATTTTAATATTTTTGAGATTTTCAGTTTATTATTGAGTTAATTTCGAGAATTCTTTTATGATGCATGTTACAATCTTGTGCCCTTTTACGTGTTTAGGTAATTTTCAGAGTTAGGTTCATAAGTTTGCATGCTAGAATAACGGTGAGAGTTCTTGTGTGTTTGCTTAATTTGCCAAGAGTAATTATTATTTGTTAAGGCGCGGAGTTAAACAAGTAGCAATTAGTTCTAAAACGTGGTAAAAATCATGCTTTAATGATTAAACGATTCTGGAAATTACGTGTTAAATTCTATGTGTAATGGTTAATTTGAACGTGTGAGTTGATTCGAGGGTTAGATAATACTACTACTTAAGAGAATTACGCTGAGTGTTTTCGAAAACTAGTAGTATTAGGCTTGGTAAGGACTTTTCCGATCCAAGCCTACATTAGAACAAATTAGATAAATGGATTGATCCGCTGAGGCTTTTCATTTGGGCTCTTATCTATGCATTCAAGATGGGCACATTTTTGTAGCATGTTGAAATGAATTTTCTGTTTTTACACTTAGTAATTTCTGAGTGGAATTGGTCTGGGTTAGGGAAGTCGATCATTGTATATAGTTTTATTTGTTTTGTTTTTATTTTAAGTAGATTAGGAACCAAATCTCAAAACCCCCATTTTATTCTTTTATTTGTTAATTGACCTTTTTGTGTAGGTGTACCCTACAATCCCCGGACTGAACGATCCCTGCTTATCCTATACTGACAACTACATTTTGCAGGGTTAAATTGTGAGGCTATTTAAGCCGCATCAGTAAGCTTTGAGGAGCATTTACGTTTTATTTTGTTGTTGACAATTTAATTCGTAAGCTTGTGTAATATATAACTCTGTGGAGTGAGTGTATATTAACTTTGAGGGTTCAGGGCATAAGTATGTACTTGGTTTAAAAGGGAAAAAGTTTCCAGGTATTTTGTATTAATGGTTGAACGATCACGCATGTATAATTATGGGATTATATATCGATTTTTATTTATGTTAAAAATCAGGGCGTGACACTTTTACTTATTATTTTGTTGTTGCAACTTAATTTGTAAACTTGGGTAATGTAATATATGACTCTACAGAGCGAGTTTGTATTGACATTGTGTGTTCAAGGCATCAGTATGTACTTGGTTTAAAAGGAAAAAAATTTCAGGTATTTTGTATTGATGGCTTAATCATTACGTCTGGTTTAATTGTGGGATTTATATTGATTTTTAATTATGTTTAAAAATTAGGGCATGACATTGTGTTTTGAAGTTTACTACAGATGAACCTACGAGCATTTATGAGGATAATGCTACTTGCATTGAGCAAATAAAGTAAGGTTACATCAAGGGCGACAACACCAAGCACATATCTTTTAAATTCTTCTACAATCATCAACAACAAACTCTCCTCAAGATCAGAGTGAACCAAGTTCGATTTGAGGACAATGTGGCAAACTTTATTTACTAAATCATTGCTTAAATCCACATTCGAGAAACATATACAAAGTATTCATCTACAGAAATTATCTGAACTCCCATGATCACCATCATCAGGGGGAGACATTGTATTATTTTTCCCCTTCTACCGAGGTTTATTTTTGTCCTACTCGGTTTTTGTTACTTGGCATGATTTTTAATAAGACAGCGTGAGAAGCACCAATGTTTGGACGGCACAAGGGGGAGTGTTGAAGGAAACCCAATTCGTGTGTGCTTGGCCCAAACATGATTGCTTCTTCTAGTTGTAATAGGGTAGAATATTCAAAGTCTCCTAATCTATTTTTAGTTAGGATACCTTATACTCTAAGGAATTATACATGTAATCTTCTATATAAAGAGGCACATATTATTAATGAAAGTATCTCAATATTCTCCAAAATTCTCTTATTCTCAAACAATCAGCGTTTTCTTTATATTTATAAATATTAACTAATCTAGTCTGGTCTTTTGATGGTATGACACAAGTGGGTCCTAAGGGCAACTCCAACAAGGGGGTTCCATACCAGAATTTGTAGAAATATAGGACTTTTCATCTCCAACAGACATTTTTAGGGGGTCTCAAACCTAGAATTATAAGACTTTGTGCTATCTCAAGTCTCAAATATGAGACTTTTTCAGAACCAGCTCCCAGCTACAGTGGGCCAGGACTATTAATTCTGCTAACCCAGCCCAAGCACGGGTCAAACTCACTTTAGAGAGAAATTGCACACAACGCGCTTGAGGGAGAGAAGAGCAGCCAAGCACGCGCGTATGGCGTGCAGGGAGAAAGAAGAAAGTTGGAAAAGTGTTGCTATGGTGGGGCCCATAGGCTCTGTCCTCCCCTACCGACTGTTGGAACCCCCAATGGTCATATTAATTGACGGTTCAGATTTGTCCATTTTGGATATGGATGGCTCTGATGTCGTCCCTTTTTTTATTTTATTTTTTATGCAATAGATATATTTGCAATCAAACAAATCAGATTTTATTGAAAAATTTAATCAACAGCTCCTATTAAATAGTGGGTTATTAATTTCAATTTTATTCAAAAATAAAATAAAATTACCAAAAAATTGTAGAAAAAATCTACCCTTTGGAACAGTAAATTGTAAGAAATTCTATAAATACCAATCCACTCTTTCCTAATTCCTTACACCAAACATTCTCCATCTCCTTCAAAAAATTTCATTTATTCATGCATCTTCTTGTTCAAGGTTCTAAAAAACGCTAGGCGCTAGTCGGGCGGTGACCCGAGGCCTAGCGCCCAGGGGCCTAGGCGAGGACTAGGCGGTTTTTATTTTTATATTTATAACATATAATTATATAAATAAAAATATAAAATATAGATAATGTTTGAAAATAAAAAGAATGGCATGGACCAAGACATTGCTCATTGACAAGTTCGGGCTGGGCCTCCACCTAGTTTCTTTGTTGACATTTTTCTCCTTAAAAGAAAAAAAGTTTAATAAAATAAAATAAAAAAATCCCACCTTGAGTCTTCGGCTTAATTCCAACCTCCCACCAAACCAATTAACTACTTCCGTTCTCTCTCTCTTCCAGTTCTCTATATATATCTCTCTCTCTTCCATTCTCTGCTTCAAAACCCAAGGCAAGGCACCACAAATCTGAGACCTCCATGATCTCCACCAACCTCAACGTAATTTCCAATCTTTAACATGTAAGCTACTAGCCTACTACTCTCTTTCTCTGTTTCGTTGCCCAGAAAATGTGTTGAAGAAAATTGGGGATTATAGTAAAGATTGAAGCTTTTGCTTTTCTTGAACCAAAGTGCAGAATCCCATGTTTTCTCTGCACCCAAATTGATGATTTTGATTTTGAATTGTGATTTGTGTGCTTAGAAAATGGGTTTTTCAGTTCTGGGTTATCGGCGAACTAATAGAATGAGAGAAGAGAATTCGTCGATTTGACGAATAAGGATAAAAAAAAAAATATTCAAGCCGCCCAGGCCGCCTAACCTCCGCCTAGCTTGCCTAGGCGGGCGCCTATGAGGCCAGCGCCTAATACCTTCACCCAGGCCAAAATCGGGACGATACGCCGGCGCCCAAGCGGCCGCCTAGGCCGTTTTTTAGAACCTTGTTCTTGTTCATACATTTTTTTTCTCTCTCTTGGAAAAAAGGGGTCCAAAAAAGAATTCTTGGAGGCACAATGAAGAAGTTGTTCTTTGCCAAGCTTGGATCACCGTTGGTGGTGATGGTTGTATTGAAATTGAGCAAACATTAGATTTATTGTGGAACCGTATTGCGGAGGAGTACAATGCGCACAAACCGGCAGATTGTGTAACTAGAACATCTTCTTATTGTAAGGCTCATTGGAAAAAAAAAAAAAAAAAAAGTCCAGATGTATGAAGTGGCGGCAAGCTCTTAACAAGGTCGAGACTTTTCAACAAGGAAGTTGCAAAAATATGGAGGACGAGGTAATTATATTGAAATATGTTAAGTAGTAATAATTTTTTTATTTGTCATATAGTTGTGAAGTAAAATGTTGTTATATAGTTTATTAATTGATTTATACTGAGCTGTCTTTTTTCTTAATATTCTATTTACTTAATATTGTATGTAGCACATGAATGTTATGTCGACGTACTACGGAAAAATTTGGTCCTACGCCAACAATGGAAAATACCAACCATAGTGTTTCTACTCCTATCGACTTGGATGATTGTGGAACACCCAGAAATGAGGAGGAGATGACTTCATCAAGGAAGGCACGTCCTCAAGGACAGAAAGCTCAAAAGCTAGCTAAGAAAAAAGGCAATAAGCAGGATGCGGATGGCCTACAACTTCAAATGCAGAAATTTCAAGAACAATGCAAGCGCGAGTACCAACAAAGGTGATATGCTTAAAGCAAGCATCCAACTTAACCCTACAAAATATCATCGTTAGTATACGGTAAATAGGGATCGTTCTAATTCTGGGATTGAGGGTACACTTGTCATTTTAAAATAATTAAAGAATTAATATAAATACAAAGTATAATATTTACAAAAATATCTACAAATAACGAAATAAAGGGGGTTTTTAGAATTTGGTTTCGAAAATTAAAATAAACAAAACAAAGAAAATACAAAAAACACAAGTACAAGAATGAAACATAAGAAACAAAGATCAAAACCAATTCCATAATCAAATTCGATTCAAACCCTACAATTGTTCATCTAAGTCATGAGAAAGAAGTTGATCATGTGAAACATTCAAAGCAACTGATTTCCCATATTTTACTTTCCTTTACTAATTAACCTAAGTGAAAGCACCTAGATCAATCCTATCAAACATGCAATCAAAGTCTAGAAAGTTAGCTAATCAAAACATGTTCAACGCAAGAAGCATAGAGAAAGGCTATCAACTTAAGTGCACAACCTAGTATGAATAAGTTCATCTAATTGCAATTCTTTTCAATTAAATTCGACTTTTGTCCAAAGCCTTTACTACTTTTGATTTAAGTTCACAAAACTATTAGGTGAATCATGTACTTAAATCTAGCATCAATTATATGTAAACCCTAGATGTTTCGAACCACATAAGATAGACACATAAAAGATATCAATCAAGCAAATTTAATTGAACAAACTCACATAAGCAACTTTAGAATCACAATCATAGGAATCGAAAACTTTATTTAATCATAAGAATTGGGCTTAAAACCTTGCCCTAATGTTATTATTAACTAGAATAAATCCAACGAAAATCAAACTAGGAAAACCTAAAAGGTTACAAAGAAAGAGAATGAATTACACCGTGAGTTGGAGATGGAGATGGAGGGCTTGACGTTGGATTCTTGAATCTTGGAAGCAAGTCTTCAAGGTGGCTGATGGAGGATAGGTCACACGGCTTCTTCTTCTCTTCTTCTTCCTTGCTTGAAAACAGTGGAGTTGCACTAGAGAATGGAGAGAGAGAGCTTTGACGTTTTATGTGAATTTTCTGAATGGGAGAAGTCTTCTCAACGTCAAAGAATGGAGAGTATATATAGGGGACATTGGCCTTGGTCTCCAAGCTTCATGAATCTTCTACTATTTTCCCAAAGAATTATTTAATAATTTGACATAGCGTCGACCAATCACGTAGAGCCATGTAAGCCCTGGTGTGCCATCCAACCAATCAAAACTCTCCAAAATAAGTCTATATCCCTTTTAATATATTGTTGCCGAAAATATATAAGGATTTTCTGATTTTCTTCATTATTTTCGGCCAAAATTCCTTTAGGGAATGTAGGGATGAACCTAGACTTGTTTTGAGCATTTTCTTGTTGTCCACACTTCTTCTTTCCTTAAAACTCTCCTTAGAATATCTCCAAACGTCTTTTTACTTGATTTTCATGTTGCTTCCTTGTTTCTCTCTTGGCATTTCACGGCAAAACACATATCATCTTCAAAAATATCTCTTTTGCGTCACAAACCCTAATTTGTTGGGCTTTTATCCATTTTGCCGAAATTCACAATAGTCTAGAAGGATCTTGGGCCTTCATGCATCGTTTTCAAGCCCCAAGGTCTCCTAGTGCTTCCAAGAGTCATTTCCCTTCATTATTTTGATCATGCTTCTTGGTTGGCTTAGGAGTCTTGCTTTGTCAAAGTTTCCTCTTCTGAACAGGATTTCCTGGTTGAAACACGAAAACTTCATTTCTTCATTTAAGCTCATTTATGCAGCCCTTTGTGTCTTGTCTTAACTCCCTTCAACGTTTTCTAGCTCCTCTTTCCACTTTTGAGCTCATTTCAGCTCATTTATTCCAAGGACCTGAAAATAGAAACTATTACTAAAAATAGAAACTTTCTAAAAATAGGAAATAAAAACTTTCCTAAACTAAAAGGATTTATTTAAGGAAATAACTAAGTAAATATGAGGAAATAACACTTAAAACGTCGCATTAAAATGCTCCTATCAAAAGGCTACAACAATTCGAGGAAGGTCAACTGATTGAGCAACGTGCTGAGGATACTCGCATGATGATGGTGGATCTGTTACGTCCCGTATCTCAATTTACCAGTTTACTAGTCAGTTGGGGGGTAAACGACAATTACTTTCACTTTTTTACTTTGTTTCAATACTTTCAGTGGACCAAAAGTTGACTTTTTTTTTTAGGTCAGTTTTTGAGAAAATTTCCTTCACGAAAGTTGTAGAGGACGTTAAACCGAGTTTGTGGACATGTGACACGCTTATATCGGAGTTCGTATGCGAAAGTTATGGTCAAAATACTAAAATTACTGTTTATGTTAATTTTTCTATAAAATGAGGAGTTACTGTGGTAAGTTTCCATTTTCAAAAACTTACCCCGAGAGTTTCTCTCTCTTCTCTCTGTCTCTGTCTCTCTCTCTCTTTCCCCTACCTCATCATCTTCTTCGGGCCATATCTCCTCCGTCCGGCAACGGATTTTAACACCACAAGTACCGTTGGAAAGCACTCGTCGTCCTCTTCAATTATAGGGCAGTTTGGTAGCTTGTCTTGAACCATGGAAGGTGAAGCAAGGAGAAGAAGAACGCAGCATCGCCGTTTTCTCAAGTTTTGGTCGAAACTGGAGTTTCTGGCCACCTCCAGCGACAATACTTAACGGGTCTTGGAGGTCTTGGATCATACATCAATCTCTCAAAGTCTCTTGGTCCAATTTGAAGTGTGGAGCACGAATTGAAGGATTGAAGATCTAGGGTTTTAAATTTTCCCTCTTAGCTTTCGAGGTAAATTCCGGACTTTTGGTTTCAAATTAGACTTTGTTGTAGTTATGAAAATTGTTGGGCTTAATGAGAGGAAGATTTTGGCATAGGTGTTGATACCTGGTTCTAATACACTAAAAGCAAGCGCATAATTTAACCCTGAAAATGTCATCGTTAGTATATAGTAAATAGGGATCGTTCTATTCTGGAGATTGAGGGTACACCTGTCATTGTTGAACAAATAAAGAATTAAAATAAAACAAAGTATAATATTTACAAGAATATACAAAAGATATATACAAAAATAACGAAATAAGGGGGGATTAGATAGATTTTCGAAAATAAAAATAAATAAAAGAAAGAAAATATACAAACACATGTACAAGAATGAAACGTAAGAAACAAAGATCAAAACCAATTCCATGTAATCAAATTCGATTCAAACCCTATAATTGTTCTTCCAAGTCATGAGAAAGAAGTTGATCATGTGAAACATTCAAAGCAAATGATTTCCCATATTTTACTTTCCTTACTAATTAACCTAAGTGAAAGCACTTAGATCAATCCTATCAAACATGCAATCAAAGTCTAGAAAGCTAGTTAATCAAAACATGTTCAACGCAATACACATAGAGAAAGGTTATCAACTTAAGCGAACAACTTAGTATGAAAAAGTCCATCTAATTGCAATCATTTTCAATTAAATTCGATTCTTGTCCAGAACCTTTACTACTTTTGATTCAAGTTTACAAAACTATTAGGTGAATCATAAACTTAAACCGAGCACCAATTATATGCAAACCCTAATAGTTTCGAACCAATTAGAATAACCATATAAGAGATATCAATTAATCAAATTTAATTGAACAAACTCACATAAGCAACTTTAGAATCACAACATAGGAATCGAAATCTTATTCAATCATAGAAACTCGGATTTAAACTTTATTCAATGTTATTGTTAACTCGACATAACCAACGAAATCAAACAAGGAATAACCACAAGTGATTACAAAGAAATTACACCGTGGATGGAAGATAGAGATGAAAGCTTGACGTTTGGACTCTTGAATCTTGAAAGCAAGTCTTCAAGGTGGGTGATGGGTGGTGGTGATCACGGCTCCTTCTTCTTCTTCCTTCCTTGCTTGAAACCGTGGAGATGACTAGAGAATGGAGGAGAGAGACTTGGACGTTATGAGAGTAATTTTCTGAATTGTGGAGTGTGGGCACCCTTGACGTCAAGAATAGGGGAGTTTATATAGGGGACTGCAAGAGTGCTCTCCAAGTTCTTGATTCTTCTTTTATTTTCCAAGGATTTATCAGAAAATTCCACATAGCTTCGACGAATCGTAGAATGTCATGTCACCTTTGTTGTGTCATCCAACCAATCATAAAGCTTCAAAATAAGTCCATAATTTTCTGAATATATCTTTGCTGAAATATCTATGAATTAAATCTGATTTATTTCCTTATTTTCGGCCAAAATTCCTTTAGGGAATGTAGGGATGAACCTAGACTTGTTTTGAGCATTCACCCTTCCTTAAAACTCTCCAAACCTTATTTCCAACGTCATCCTTGATTTCCTCTTGAGATTTTCACGTTAACTTCCTCATCTCCACGGAAAAAATCAGTTTTAATTCTCCAAGAATATCTTTTATTTGTTGCACACACTCCTCCTTTCCTAAAAAATCTCCCTTGAATATCTCTTTGCATAATCTTCCTTGTGTGGCGTCAATCCCCTTGCTTTCTCTCTCTCTTTTCACGGCAATCAATCACAATTAACTCCTCCAAGAATATCTCTTTCCTTAAAAATCTCCCTTGAATCCCTCCAATTGAAATCTCCTTTATATTTTCTGACTTTCACATTGGCTCCTTGTTTCTCTCTCTCTTTTCACGGCAACAACACCCCAAAAATATCTCCTTGCATCTCAAAACCCTAATTTCATGGGCCTTTATCATTCTTGCCGAAATCCATATACTCTTGAGAGTTCTTGGGCCTCCATGTGTCATCTTCAATACATATAGTCTCCTAGTGCTTCCAGGAATCTTCTTTTAACGTCACATCTCTTAATCTTCCACTCATGTTTCCTTTTTGGCTCCTGAGTCTTGCTTTGGCAGAGTTTCCTTTTCTGAGCAGGGTTTCCTGGCTGGAGCAGGAAAAATTCATTTCTTCATTTCAGCTCATTTATGCAGGCCTTGAGCTCCCTCCAACGTTGGCTAGCTCTTCTTTCCACTTTTGAGCTCAATTCAGCTCATTTATTCCAAGGACCTGAAAATAGAAACTTTCTAAAATAAGAAAAGGAAACTTTCCTAAACTAAAATGGAAACTTTCTAAAAATGAGAAATAGAAATTGCAAAATGGAAACTTTCTAGAAATAGACACTTTCTTAAACTAAAAGGATCCAATTAAGGAAATAACGAAGTAAATACGAGGAAATAACACTTAAAACGTCGCATTAAAATGCTCCTATCAGGTTCCGAGGTTGGCCGGCAACGTGTTGGTGTTGTGGCGCCTGGGGGCCGATTATGGCTTCCAAAATTTGCAGGTTGTGTTCCTTGTAACGGGTGGAGCATGTTGATGTGTGTTTTATGAAAATTGAAAAAGTTTTAGTATCGATTATGATAATCTGAAGTGTGGGGTTTCGATTGTCGATTTACAAGAATCCGATTGTCGAATTTCTCTCGGTTCTACTCTAGAATGCTTAAATGTCGAATCGATCGTAGTGGTGAAGTTTGGCTTGAATCCGAAGAGAAATGGAGATGTTGGTTTACAAGGGGTTTTCGAGTTTCATTTTAGAATCTTATTTAATTGTTGAATTGTTATTTACCGAATATAATCTTGTACAAGTCGAGGTACTGACCCATCATTCAACGAGGATCCATACGCTTGGGTGACACGTTAGCTGTATACTGTGAGTGAGCTTTTGTTTTAAATGATGATTGATAGGAGCACAAAGTGTGACGTTTTTAATATGTATTTTCCCTCATTTGGAAAAGTTATTCTCTTAAAATTACTAGTTACAACATAATTTCTGTTTTTAGGTACTTGAAGGACGGAAATGCAGAAAAGAGGTGAAAAATAGCAGAAATGAGCGTAAAATAAGGACAAGTCATTTTAGAAACTTTCCTCTTTCATTATAGGAATTATTTCCTATTTTGTTTTAGGGAACTTTCTTTGAACTTTCCTATTAAAGAGAGAATTTAGGAGTCCATCAAATTAAGAATTCTTGAGTGATGAATTCGAGGAAAACTTAAAGGAAAAATCAGAAAGAATTCGAGGAGATAAAATGGAGTGTTTATAGTCAATATTTATTCCTAATTATCTTATTTTCTATTGATTATAACACTAATTAAATTCTGATTTTTCTTGATTGTAGGAGTTCATTATGTGCACAATTGGAAGAAGAAATTAGTGCAATTCAAATGAGAGGAATAAGGGATGTATCTGGTCACTATTCAAGGCGTATACAATGAGTCATTAAGGGGAAAAGAGATCAGAAAAATCAAGACTTTGTCATGAGGAAATCAAGCAAATTTGGAGGAGAAATTACCTCTAGATAATTGGCCATGATTGCATCATAAGAGATGAGAATTCCACTATAAATAGCAGCCATTCTCTACTCCAAAATCATCACTTCTTCATGCAAAATTCAGTTCATTAGCTTAGCTCTCTTCTCTCCAAAACCCTCTCCAAATATTCAGAAAAAGCCTCTTGGCGTGAAGAGCTTTAGGACTTCTCCAAGGCTGTTCGTGTTCTTGAAGGCCAAGCCCTGTGTTCTCTTGACGTTCTCCAAGCTTCCTTGAAGATCAAAAAGTGTAATTCATGGCCCTTATTTCTGTTTTCATACTCTTTAGTATTGAATTTCAGATTTCGTTTATGAACTTTGTTATTGGAGTTGGATTTTTGTTAAGAACGAGTTTATGTTAGTAATTTTCAGATTCATTTCTTTATGTTCTTGAGTTGTTTATGATATCTTTGCAATCTGATTTTGTGCCATCCTTTTATATCTTTAAGCATATGATTTTGGTTGAACAATGATGTTAATCTACAGGTTAATAAAGCCAAATTTGTGTTCTGATTCACCTAATCGTTTTAGGGCATAAATTGAAGTGGTAAAGGCTATGTACAATGGTCGAGATTATATGCTACATGTTTGTGCGTTTGTAACTTCTTATGGATGCATACATGTTTGGATTCAGAATTCTAATTGCACTTAATGATTCATATTTAATGTTGACAGATGCTCTTCAGTATTAACGTGATGTTTTATATGAAATATTTTAAGTTATGGACTTTTCCTAACTTAGGAGATTAAAAAAAAGAATTAAAGTGGTACTCGATCTCTTCAGACTTGTACTTCGAATTCATTTCTGATATTTAGTGTTGGCACGATTTTAGGTTGTATAGATTGAGACAATTCATTGCATGTTGATATGGTTTGCAAAATTCTGATTTGAGTGTGAAGAAGTCGATCATTGTAGATAGTTTTATTTGTTTTATTTTTATTTGAAATAGATTAGAAATCAAATTTCAAAACCCCCCATTTTATTCTTTTATTTGTTAATTGACCTTTTTGTGTAGGTGTACCCTACAATCCCCGGACTGAACGATCTCTGCTTATCCTATACTGACAACTACATTTTGATGATGCATGCATTTATTTCTCGAATTAGTGCTTTACTTAATTATCATATTATTTGTCGAGCATATTAATTAGTTTCGGATATTATTTGGTTTTGAATATTTATTAGAATATTGATTGGATTTTCCGTCATGATTTTCGAACATGAGTTTTCTATGCTCGGATTTGGACTTATGATTTATAATGATATTCGACAAATTATTTTCTGAGGTGATTTCCGAAATTATATACTATATTTTTATTCGTCGACTTTGAAATTTTTGAAAGATTTTCGAAAATTGGATTTTCGATGGAATTATATTTCTTGATTATTTATCGGCTTTTGGTTTTGGCATTGGGAATGCTTTAGCGATGATTTCTGTTTTGGGTTATTGTTTCTAAATCTACTTTAATTCCTACTATTTGGTTATCGATTTGAGAATGCTTTTGACGTGTGGGACACGTAGTTGATTTACTTTATTTTTCTCTTGAGGTTTACCAAGTACGGTTGAGAATTGTACTCGTGTTTTCTATTGCGAGATTTGGGGAAGCTTTATGGATTTGTGGATTTACTAGTTTTCGAATGTTTCCTTCACCATACTTCGATTGCTTTATTTTTAGTTCTCCTCCTCACGTGAGTTGCAGTTGAGTCTCCTCTTCACTTACTTTGTGTTTGTGGGTCGAAGTCGAGGATAGAGCCTGGGAGGCTCATTCGTTGTATGGTGATTTCTTCTACTCCATACTCTACCGTTACTTAACTAGCGGAGCTAGTCCGTCTTGATCTTAACCAGTGGCATTGGTATGTTTTCACGAGATTCTTGGATTAAAAGATAAATGTTTTATCAACTTTGCATGCATTGAGGTTTTTAAAGGAAGAACACGTGGGAAAGTATTAAAGCTTTGCTTCATTTAAACCACCTTATTTATTTATTTTTGTTCACTCATGCTAACGTGTTTTCAATACTTTTCCCTGGGCCCTTTGGTTTCAAATTCCCAGTTTGCAGGCTAGATTAGTTGAGGTCAGGCGTACATGGAGTTGAGGCATAGTTGTCACTGCTTTCGCATTATAGGATCTATCGATCATTTACCCTCTTTTCTTTTTATTCTTGTATATGTTTTGTTTTAGAATTGCTCTGATAACCTGTGGGATTAATGTTATTAAGTTAAGACTTGTGTATTATGAATTGGGAAATGTTGTAATTTGGGGAGCAGGATGGCTCCAGGAGTTGAGGATGGTGTTTGATAGTAAAAGTGTAAATGTCTTTCTACAGGTTTGGGTAGTTCGCCTTTAGGAGAAGTTTTGCTAAATTTCTGGTAAAATTTCTTCTAAGGTGGGCCCTGCAGGGCCACTTCGGATTTCAAGGTGAAATATGGGGTCAGTCCTGTCAGGATCTATCAACGTTCACCCCAATGATAATTGATAAGGAGGCAGGAACCTCAAGCATCCCGGTTGAATCTCAAGATCCTACACCCCTTCAAGGAGACAACTCAAGCTTGGCCACGTATGATCTACTTCATGAGACATCTTGAATGTAATAAATATTGGTTTATTAGTTTGAATTGTTTGTGTTTTAAGTTATGAAAATAAAAATTATCTTCTTCGTAATAAAGCATTGAACTAGTTGGATTTTCATTATTTAATCATTGTAATTAATAATGGACTAGTTGTACGAATTATGAGTATTAAGCTTGATTCGTATATTGTTTGTGATGTGGAATTATTTTCGGTCGAACAATTATTTGAAAAATGTGGATTTAGGGGGGTACGAAGTTTGACTTTTTATACGTTGAGATTCTCTGAAAACTTCCTTCATGAAAGTCGTAGAGCATGTTGATATGAGTTCGTGGACAGGTGGCACGCGTCAATCGGAGTGTGTATGTGAATGTTATGATCTGCGGAAGTCTCAGATATTTTTGGAAACCACGAAAAATAGAAGTTTCCATTTTTGGAAGGTTACTATTTTCATTTTGGCAAGCTTCCCTTTTCGGAAACTCAGAAACCTCTCTTTTCTCTCCTGAACTTCTACTGACCCGACCCGGATCCGCTTTTTCGACCCAGCCGGCAGTCCGTTTTCCGGCGACCTCTACAGGTGAAACAAGCCTAGATCGACTCGTCTCCACTGTGCGCTCCTCCCTGTGGTATTCTCTAGTAGCGATTCTCCCACACGGTGGCGTTGTAAGGCGACGAACCCGAGTGCAGTCGGACCCAGACGGAACCAGCGACGTCACGGCTTCAGGCTTTCTATTTTGAGTTCGTAAGAGCCTCCTCAATCGATCCATGGTGGTAGGTTTGATCGATTCACGTTGAAATCGGATCAACTCAAGGTGAAGAGTGCATGACAGCTTGCGACGGTGATAGGCGGCGATCTAGGCCAAGTCGGCTTGAACCCCAGGTATTAAAGTTGTTCTATTTGGTGTTCTTGACATTTTGGACGGTTGGATTAAGATGGTTTTGAGTTTTGGCCGGTGGTGGTTATGGTGGTTGTTCCACCGGCTGTGGTGGCGATTTGGCAGCCTTCCAGCCATGTAAGGGACAGTTTCTAGTTTTATATAGGACTAAATACTCGTTACTCCTCATACTTTTGCATGAAAAATAGTTTAGTCCAAAATTTTAAAATTAAACAGTTTAGTCCTTATTCTTTTTAATTCTCACACAACAGGTCCTAAAATGACTATTATACCCCTCACTTTTTTTTTTCTCTCTTTTTTTATTTTATTTTTTTTGCCTCTCTCTCTCTCTCTCTCTCTATACACACACACACACACACACACACACACACACACACACACACACACACACTATATATATATATAGTGTGTGTGTGTGTGTATCAATATCTATACATATATATAGATAGAGAGAGAGAAAAAAAAAAAAAAAGAGAAAAAAATAAAAAGTGAGGGGTATAATAGTCATTTTAGGACCTGTTGTGTGAGAACTAGAAAGAATAAGGACTAAACTGTTTAATTTAAAAAATTTGGACTAAACTGTTTTTCATGCAAAAGTATGAGGAGTAACGAGTATTTAATCCTTTTATATATCATCTACTCGTTGATCCGGCGTTTTGATATATAATACGTAATTTTTGGAGATCATATGAATATGTTGTGATTTTTACGGTTTCGGACCGTTCGATTGTTCGATCCGTGAGGATTCAAGCATTCGATCGACTTGTGGTTTTGACATATCGATCGTAGAGCTATTTCGGAGACATTGGGTGGTCTTGGATGTGGTTTTGCCTCGATTGGCTTCACTTTTGAGGATTTTAGTTCAAAACAGGGGTTTTGGACTTAAATCGCTTGTGATTCGTTACTAAGTTGAGACCGTATGTGATTAGATACTTGACGAAGTATTCTTGGATGGATATTTTGTGGTTGTGCTGCTTTGTTTTGTATTGAAGACGCAGCGGGAATTTTGAGGTGAGTAATCTCACAATGTTCATTTACGAACGGAGTTACCTTTATTGTTTTGAGAGTTATTTATTTAACTGCAAACTATAGTTGGTACTAGTAGGCATTCCTGAGTGAATGACTACGTATATATATATTTACGTGAAATATATATGTATTGTTGGATTTTGTTGATTGATGAAAACAATAAGCATGAATGGTGCTTTTTATTGTTTTATGTTGTGGCTTTTCGGAAAACAAATGATTGTGAAATGATGATTTCTATTGTTTTGAAAAGCATTGAGATTCGTGTAACATTTGAGTCATGTGCGACTTCTTTAATGTTTTATTATGAGGCACAGAGAGGTCCGAGGAATTAAGGTTAGATGGTGACCTTAGGCAGTATATCGAGTAATCACGTCTTTGGCCGGACGAGTGGTTACGATTTCAGTTAGAGCTCTAGTCTGTCTGCCAGTGTAATTCATGAGATAACGGAGTGAGCTTATATCTAACTCATGAGTTTATGTTTTAAGGAATCCAGGAGTAAGTTGCTTTCCTTATATACGATTTATAAAAAATCAAGGCGTGAGTTGCTTTCTTTATTTCATATTAATAGAAACCAAGGAGTGAGTTGCTTTCTTTAGTTGTGTTTATGGAATCAAGGAGTGAGTTGTTTTCCTTATTTACGATTTAGAAGAAATCAAGGTGTGAGTTACTTTCTTTGTTACGTATTGATAGAAATCAAGGAGTGAGTTGCTTTCTTTTGTTACATTTTGATAGGAATCAAAGAGTGAGTTGCTTTCTTTTATTACGTGTTAGTAAGGATATCAAGGTGTGAGTTGTTTAGTGGTTGTTTTGAGTTACTCATACAAGCTTTCATAAGCTTACCGGCTTTGTTGTGTGGCAACCCGGTGCACTATTCAATGGTCACTACAAGAATATTGTTTATTCATAGCACAAATTAATAGCGTTTTTCCCTTAAGTGCTATTATTTGTCACTTTTAAGACCAAAAAAAAAAAAAAACAATGTTGAAACGCTATAGTTTCACTAGAAAAGTTACCGCCAATAGAAAAGTGAGAAAAGTGAGGGCGGGATTAAAAATTTTGGTTTTGCGGTTCGGCTTAGCTTATCGAATGAATAAAAAAAACAACGGGAGTTTATGTGCAGTTCTTCTCTATCCGCTGCCGTCATCGCCATTCTCTCTCCTCCTCCTCATCCTCTCACTCCTCTTCATCTCGCCGCTGCTGTCATCGCCATTCTCTTCAATTCTTGTGAGGTCACCAGAAAAAGTGAGTTTTTACTATTCCTTATGTTTTGCTCTTCTAAGCTTCGTGTTCTGGTGGTTTTCTTTTACAAGTGAGATTGGGTATTTGGACTGAGTTTTAATCTATTTGGGTTTTTGTTTCCCTTGATTTCTTTGATGGGTTTTTCTGTCTCTTGAAGATTGGGTGCTTTGATTTCGTGTTTGTACTGGTTTGTGAAAGTTATTTGTTAATTGTTTTTGCAGATCTGATTGAGCGAGGCGATTTGAGGGGACTCTCTGCTCTTTCTCAAACCAGACAGCAGAGCTGCTTGTTGATGCTTCTTAATTATCCGGACAACCAATATCTCCAACTCTCTTTGGAATTTTCTTCGAGGTTCGTTTCCTTTGGTCATGATCGAATTCTGTTCCAACAGCTTTCTCTTGCTTATTTTTGACTTTTGCTTATTCTGTGTGTCGGTATGTCCTCACTGATTTATTGCTTAATTTTAGTGGAACGTTCACTACTATTTAAATCGTTTATAGGAGTAACATTCACTACACCAATTTTATTATCAGACAACACTTTTTGCACCACGAAAAAAAAAAAAGTGTTGTGTGATGAACAAAAGTGAATCACACAACATGTTTAGTAAACTTACGTTGTATAAGGTGGTTAAAATTCTGAAGTTTTTGTTTAGAAGGTCATTGCACAACGGTTACAAGAATAATCTGTTGTCTGAATCATAAAAAAAAATAGCGGCAGATTTCCCTCCCAGATCGACTCAAATTTGGCTCCAAATTGGTCCCTAGATACCACTAAATTGTATAACAGTTTAGTTACTTGTGTTGTAGGAGTATGCTTGCAAATCATCATACAATGGTTTTTAATGTGCCGTTGTGCAAGTGAGTGGCAAAATTTGGAGAAGTCTCCAAATGACATTCATTCTCCCCCCAAAACGAGCAAATTTGGCTTCAATGGTTTATCATGCTTGCAAGTTCCTACAACGTAATAAACTATTTCTGTTGTGTGATTGAGAAATGCTTAGCCTCAGCGCCAAAACTGAAATTTTGATTGCACAGGCGGGAAATTTCCATCTTTGTTCCCTCATCTTTGCTACACTTCAGACAACATATAGAACTCAATATGTTGTCTGAGTAATTAAAAAAAAAAAAAATTAATGCGTGGTGCCTGATACAACTCGAGGGCACCATTACACACACTTAACCATATTAGCCATTTTTCAAGTCTAAGAGCAAAACCCCGAGCCTTTCTTCACTTCGAGCAAAATCCCAAGCCTTCCATCTCTCACTCCCACTTTGGCCTTAGAGAGTTTTCAGCTAAAGAACTTCCACACTTCCCCTCTCTCATTTCACTTCCCTTTCTGCGATTCTCTGAGTTGCAAACCCTAACCCTCTCTTTTCTTCGATTTCCGAACTTCAAGAGGCGTGTAATTCTCCTTTCTCCACTATCTCGACTTGAGATTAGGGTTCTTCATACTGGAAAAAAAAAAAAAAAAGAGGTTCTTTGATTTGCTAGTTCTGGGTATTGGGAAGAAGAAGTTCATCAAGGAATGTGAAGGCTGGGTCTTCGAAACCTCCAATAGATCTCACAAGTTAGTGGCCAGGGCACCGAAGAGTATCAAACGCCGTCGCTAAAAAAAAAAAAAAAACCATTCGCTTCGGGAAAGAAGCAGAACAGATCTCTCTCCCTCTCGCTTTACCATCTACCCTTCTTTTCATCTCGTCGACGACTAACCAAGTATGTGAAGAATCTCTCGTCATCGGTTGTCGCTTCTGTCCGGTAAACACCTCTCCATCTTCATCTCTTTTCTATTTATGTGACTCGAGTGATTCTAGGACTAAGGTCATGAAGTTACAGACTTATAGTTACAATAGGGAGCTTTGGATAATTGATTTCTGTTGCTTTGATTCAATTATAGGGTTGAGACTTCTGGGTAAGTGGGTATTAAGGCTTTGGAGTCGATTAATTTCTATTTGCTTGATAGATTTATATGGTTAATTAGGTTATTTGGCTATTAGCTAGTCGCGACCGTGTCTCCAAGCAGCGAAGAGAAGTGGCTTTTTGGGCTATGGAGCCTCGCCCTCGGGTAGGGGGATGATTCCGAGTCGGCCGGAAGAACAATAGTAGACCTTTGGAAAGATCTACTTAGGTGCGTTGCTCACTTCTTCTTTTTGCTTTGCTTGCTTTTCATTATTGCTAACTCATGTTCTGTTTTGGTATCTTGATCGATCTGTTTTATTTCAACACCTACACTAGTGAAATTTTATTTCAATAGATGATAAACACAAGCAAGCTTGCAACCCCAAAATTTCTCACTCTCCAAATCACCATCACTATGCTGACATGCGCAATTTCCTTTACCCAATAAATTTCCAATCTTTTTCACTTTGTTACTGTATTTAGACACTTCTTGTTTTAATTCTTCCATCTGGGTTTTTGACAGGAGTGCCCAACACATTGAATGTGATCACCAATTTCCCATTCTTGGTTGTTGGGGTTCTGGGTTTTGTTCTCTGTGTCCAAGGAGGCTTTTTCAATATCAGGTTCAGTAACTGTGCACTATCTATCTCTTTATTCATGTCTTATAGTGATGTAATTGGTTGGTTTTGTTTGGTAATGGGTTTGGTTTAGTTTGCCAGGTGAAGTTTGGGGTTGGGCACTGTTCTATGCAGGAATAGCAGGGCTGACTTTTGGCTCTGCTTATTATCATTTGAAGCCTGATGATAGTAGAGTGACTTGGGATACCTTGCCGGCTAGCATTTCAATCCATCGTTCTTCGGAGGTATGAAATTATATGTCAAGAAAGTTCTCTGTGTTCCAGACAATTTCAGTGCTTTCCTCCCTTGTGCGAGTTTACGTGTTAAAACAATTGAAATATGACTTGTTCTCGTTCTTTGGATGTGTACTTTTGTTTTGGTTGCTTTTTCCTGATGATTTTACAAGGTGTGGGAGAGAGCAGAAGAATTTTCACCAGAGAGATTTGATATGGAAGGTCCTATACCCAATGAAACGAATACAGATTTCAGGTACAATTTGTAGTTATGGATCCTTCACACACGTAGCAGCAAATTATGGTTAAACAAACTTATCTATTGCTTTTAGGTTCATTCCATTCAGTGGAGGGCCACGAAAGTGTGTTGGTGATTAGTTTGCTTTGCTGGAAGCTATTGTTGCTCTGGCATGAAATCTTGGAATCTTTTGGAGGTAGCATGAAATCTTTTGCTAACTGTGGTTCTTACTAGTTGGTTGCAGAGCATGCAATGATATTAGATTGTACATGATGTTCCAATTGATTCCATGTATAGCAATTCCACGAATGACATTTGTGTTCCCACCTAAATATACTCACTCAAGATATTGGCTTTGGGCAGCAAGTAGGTCATTCTCATCATTTTTCTCCTAATATATATATATATATATATATATATATATATATATATATATATAAGAGAGTTGTTTACTAGCTGGTGTGCAATAGAAAATGAATGGGGTTAATCAAACAAGGTGGACTTAATTAAAGAAGTTGAGGCCTATGACATGGATACTTGTGAATGATAAAGTTTTATGAAAATGCACAATCATTCTCAGCTAATGGCACTTTTCTCATCTTCCATAGCCAACTATTCGGTACTTGACCATTAGCCTACTAACATGTTTGGATGCAGGAATCCTCTGTCACACCCCGAATTTTGAATAATAAATTCAAATCCGAAACATGAATTAAACCACATAATCAAATATACATCCTGAATTTTTTTCTCAGAACATACACACCACTCGCCACTCAAATATAAAATCTCGAAGACCTCGAGTTTATTATTACAAATTCACTCTCACAAGTAAAATTGTAAAGCTCTAAATGAGCATAACAAACCTCACAATAGAAAATCAGAATAACACACTTGCAGCTACTCTACGCAGCTCGATCACCTTCCTGATTCTCCTGACCTGTAGTAGTACCCGCTACACCGTTTGAATAGTGTACCGGGATTGCAACAACACAAAACCCGGTAAGCTTTTGACAGCTCGTATGAGTAAACAAGAATGAACTGTTGATTTATTAAAATACCTTTCCTTTAACTCAAGTATAGAAATGTAGAAACATCACAATCACAACGACTACCACAAAACCACTTCACTTTCTCACTCTCATATATATAAATATATATATAGACACTTATGAGTTACTCTCAATTTCCCTCATAAGGTCACTCAACGTTTGGCAGACAGACTAGAGCTCTAACTGATCGCAACCACCAGCCCGGCGCGAGAGCGTGGTTCACGATTTAATGCTATTAGTAACCACCAGCCCGGTACAAGAGCGTGGTTCACTGATAGTATGCCATGGTCACCCCGTGACCTATTGATCTCCACAGATCAATACAATTTATTGTTCCTCAACAATAAGACTCAACACCTCTCTCCATATATTGTTTCTCAACAATAAATTCGATACCTCACTCTATATATTGTTTCACAACAATAAATTCAATACCTCACTCAATATGTTGCTTTTCAACAATAAACTCAACACAACTCCAACAGTACATATTATTTCACAATATCAACAATACATATTATTTCACGTAAATAATATATATACATAGACATTCACACAGGAATGCCTATTAATACCAACTATAGTGTAAGCATAGAAATCGTGAAATTCATTTGTATAGTTAAAATCATTTTACTTACCTATGAACCGTAGTTGATC
Organism: Rosa rugosa; assembly: GCF_958449725.1. Classification (NCBI taxonomy): domain Eukaryota; kingdom Viridiplantae; phylum Streptophyta; class Magnoliopsida; order Rosales; family Rosaceae; genus Rosa; species Rosa rugosa. Next base: position 35,379,888 of record NC_084824.1, read on the forward strand.
AAGTCCATATGATTTTTAAAACAAATATTTATTCCATAAATATTTTCACACAATTTCGACAAAATAAATTAATTAAATGTCCTTGGTTCGTAACATGAACCACGTGAGGTTTACTCACCCCAAATTCCCGCTGCGTCTTCTAAAAGCCAAATATCAATCTGAATCGTCCACCAGCTCGATTCGTCAATCACCTAATCAGATACTATCTTGACTTAGTAAATCAATCATAAACCACACATATACAGAAATCCAACGGTTGGATTCTAATTTAATGAGGATCCAACGGTCGGATCGAAATTATACGATGATCCAACGGTCGGATCTTAATTTAATGATGATCCAACGGTCGGATCCTCACGGATCGCCCTTAGGATCATCCTCCAATATTATCACGAAGATCCAACGGTCGGATCTTCCTGAATCGTCCTTACTAACATCTTCACAAATTTATACGAAAATCCGACGGACGGATTCTCACGAATCGCCTCCCTAATCACTGTTTTGCATTTATACGAAGATCCAACGGTCGGATCTTCGCCCATGACCACACAAAGCCACTGGGACAGTCATAAGATCATCATATCAAAACTAAAAGTCCATCTGACGGTCCTAACTTCACAGATCACAAATCTAACGATCGAAATCGATCGAAACTTAAAAATTCATAACTTAATCATACGATATCCAAAAATTGCGTATAATATATCAAAGTGATCGTATTGAAATAGAGAATCTGAAAATGTACAGAAACCATATTTTTGATCCCCGGAGGTGGCCGGAAAGGGCCGCCGGAGTTAGTGGCAGAGCCGCCGCCGACCACCGCCAATGGTGTCGGGGCCGGGCTGCCCTTATTCATCTCAACCAGCTTAACAATTTTCATAACTAGCATGAAGTTTGAAAATGAAAGGAAGTGGTCGGAAATTACCTAAACAGTTGGGTTTGGCCGGAAATTTTCCAGAAACCGGCGAGTGCTCCGATCCACGTAAAAACTTCAACAACTCGTTTCGATCCCTTCTGGAGATTTGTTAAGGACCTTAATGCGAACTCACTGGTTCAAGAATCAATCAAAACGATGCTCTACAGCTCGATATATCTTGATCGAAAGTCTCGGTGGCCGGAAAAATTCCAGAATCCGGCGAGCTTGAGTTTCGGCGTAAAAACTTCAATCTCAGGCCTCGATCCCTTCTGGAAAGTTGTTCAGCTCCTCACTCTGAGTTCACCAGTCCAAGAAACACTCAAAAAGACGTCCTGTAGCTCGAGATATTTTAATCCTTTGCTCCGTTACGATCCGATCGGGGTTGACTTGCAGCCACTGCTACGGGCCACGCCGTCGTGTGAGGCTGCTTCTGGGAGCTTCAGATGGTTGAAGCGAAGCTGTGGACGAAGTTTGAGGAGGTTTCGTGATCTGTAGCTCGAGTTATCACACTTGGAAAGAAATCGGGGCTGGACGTACCCGGTCTCTTCGCCGCCGTTTCCGACTGTGCCGTGACCCAAAACCGCTGCAGGTAGCTTCGCAAGGTTGAGATGATGCCACTGGAGGTTGTCCGGCGTTGAATGATGGCCTGTGGAGGAAGAGAGAGCTTGGAGAAATTTTTGCTTTGTTTCGGTATCTTTCGGACGAGAGAGAGTGAGAGAGAGAGGTCGATAGAGAAACGAAAAAAAGAAACAGAATGATGGCTCTCCGACAAGAGGAGGACCGTTACAGCTAAAGGGAGGGGTGAGAAAACTAAAGGAAGGGTGAAATGTTTGTCTTTGATTCTTTCACGAGGTGGTATTATTCCTCTATCGAGGTTCGTATTATTCCTCCGACGAGTTTCGTACAATTCCTCTAACGAGGTTATTACAATCTACCCCCCTTAAAGGAATTTCGTCCCGAAATTCAAGCACCTAATTCCACAAAGAGCTGTGGATACTTCACTCTCATGTCAGACTCTAACTCCCATGATGCATCACCCTCGTCATGATGACTCCACAGCACCTTCACAAGATCAACCTCCTTCCTACGAAGCTTCTTCGTAGACCTATCTAAGATACGAACAGGTTCGACCACAAAGGTTACATCTGTGTTTACCTCGATCGTACCATGATCAATCACATGGGACTCATCTCAGACATACTTCCTGAGCATAGACACATGAAAGACATTGTGTACACCAGACATGCTAACAGGTAAAGCAAGACGATATGCCAAGTCTCCGACCCTTTCTAGAATCTCAAAAGGTCCAACATATCGTGGTGCCAACTTCCCCTTCTTACCAAATCTCACCACACCTTTCATAGGTGAGACTTTCAAGAACACGTAATCACCCGTCTCGAACTCAACTGGTCTTCTCTTCAAGTCTGCATAACTCTTCTGTCTACTTTGTGCTATTCGAATCCTATCCCGAATAGTAGTGATCTTCTCTGTAGTCTCCAGAACAAGTGCAGGACCAAAGAGTCCTTTCTCTCCTACTTCTGTCCAACAGATAGGAGTTCTACATGGCCTACCATAAAGAGCCTCATACGGGGCCATGCCGATGCTGGCATGATAACTGTTGTTGTAGGCAAACTCTACTAATGGTAGATGATCCGCCCAACTTCCTTTAAAGTCCAACACACAAGCTCTAAGCATATCCTCCATCACTTGATTCACTCTCTCAGTTTGCCCATCTGTCTGTGGATGAAATGCGGTGCTCATAGCTAAAGATGTGCCCAATGCCTTATGGAATCTACGCCAAAATTCTGAAGTGAAACGAGCATCCCGATCAGAAACAATTGTAACAGGAACACCATGCAGCCTTACTATCTCATTCACATACAACTTACACAACGCATCCCCTGAGTAAGTTTTTGCCACAGGAAGGAAGTGTGCAGACTTCGTCAATCGGTCCACAATCACCCAAATCGAGTCATAACCTTGCCTGGACCTAGGCAATCCAGTCACAAAGTCCATGGAGATATCTTCCCATTTCCACACAGGAATCGGTAATGGTTGCAACATCCCTGCAGGCCTCTGATGCTCTGCCTTCACTCGTTGACATGTAAGACACTTTGACACATGTTCCGCCACATCCCTCTTCATCCCATACCACCAAAATTGTCTTCGTAGGTCCATATACATTTTAGTACCCCCTGGATGTATCGTGTATCGAGATCTATGAGCTTCCCGCATGACCTCCTCCTTGAGGTTATCAACACTAGGGACATACAATCTCCCTCGAAATCTCAGCCCTCCATCTGCCCTAATAGCCCACTGAGAAGGGCCTTCCACGTTCGGATTAGCAGTCATCTCTGCAATCCTTGCCTGGGCAAACTCATCAAGTGTCTGACCCTGAATGATCCTGGAAATCAAGGTCGACTGTAAGGTCATACTACCGAGAAAGATTTCATGTCCACCTCCTGCCGGCATAAGATCAAACTCGGATGCAGCTTCCAACATGAGCCACTCCTGCACCATAAGCGAAGCCATGATTACTCGGGGCTTCCTACTCAAAGCATCTGCCACTACGTTGGCCTTTCCGGGATGATATTCCAATGTGAAATCATAGTCTTTGATGAGCTCCATCCATCTCCTCTGTCTCATGTTCAACTCTTTCTGGGAGAATAGGTACTTCAAACTCTTATGATCAGAAAAGAGTTCGAATTTCTCACCATATAGATAGTGTCTCCAAATCTTCAAGGCAAACACTACTGCGGCCAACTCTAGATCATGAGTGGGGTAGTTCCGCTCATGAACCTTCAGTTGTCTAGAACCATAAGCTACAACCCCGCCATTCTGCATCAACACGCACCCCAAACCCTGATGAGATGCATCACTGTAGATAACTAGACCACCACCACTAGTAGGAATAGTCAACACTGGAGCCGTAGTTAACCTAGTCTTCAGCTCATTGAAAGCCTTCTCACACTCATCCGTCCATACAAACTGAGTGTCCTTCCTTGTCAATTTAGTCAAAGCCGAAGCAATACCAGAAAACCCTTCAATGAAACGCCTGTAATACCCTGCCAATCCAAGAAAGCTACGGATTTCTGTAACAGTGGTAGGGCGACTCCAACTCATCACCGCTTCAACCTTCGAAGGATCCACCGAAACTCCATCCTTCGAAACTACATGACCAAGGAACTTGACCTCCTTCTGCCAAAATTCACATTTCTCGAACTTGGCATACAATTTCTTCTCTTTCAATGTTTGCAGTACAATCCGCAAATGCTTCTCATGTTCATCGGACGACTTTGAATAAATCAAGATGTCGTCAACGAATACCACTACAAACTGATCTAAGTAGGGACTGAACGTACGGTTCATTAAGTCCATGAATGCCGCTGGTGCATTAGTTAGACCAAAAGGCATGACAAGGAACTCATAATGCCCATACCTAGTCCTAAATGCTGTTTTTGGGATATCCTCATCCTTCACCCTCAACTGGTGATATCCAGATCTCAAATCAATCTTTGAGAACACAGTAGCCTCTCTAAGCTGATCGAACAAGTCATCAATTCTAGGCAAAGGGTACCTGTTCTTGATGGTCACCTTGTTCAACTGCCGATAATCCACACATAAAGGAAGTGAATTATCCTTCTTCTTTACAAACAGTACTGGTGCACCCCAAGGAGATACACTAGCCTGTATGAACCCTTGAGTTAGTAATCCATCAATCTGAACCTTCAACTCCTGAAGTTCGGCTGGAGCCATCCTATAAGGTGCTTTCGATACAGGGGCAGTACCTGGTATCACGTCAATGGAGAAGTCCATTACCCTTTTTGGAGGCAACCCTGGTATCTCCTTAAACACATCAGCATACTCTGAAACTACAGGAATCTCTGTAATCTCAGAAATACTACTCCCTGACTCAATATGAGCCAAAATCCCTGCCCTCATGATAATGTCGGACTTCAGACAACGGTAATGAAACACTGGTTGTCCCGGAATACGAAATGACACAATCATCCTAAAGCAATCAATCAATGCATGGTTCGGGCTCAACCAATCCATACCCAAAATCACATCATATGTGTGATCTGGTATTACAATCAACGATGCAAAGAACTCTCTACCACCTATCTCAATAGGGCAATCATTACAAAACCTATCAAGCTCAAGAGATACACCGAGAGGTGACGTAACACATAATGACCCAGTAAGAGGCATGGAAATCAAACCCAATACATCTACTACAGAACTAGATATAAAGGAATGGGAGGCTCCCGTATCAAACAGTACTCTAGCAAGATAGTTATAGATAGATAAGGTACCTTCCACCCCTGTGCCTCTCTGACCAATGGCGAAGACTCTAGCCTGACCTTGAGGCTGTTGTCTCTGCTGGTTCCTTAGGCCCCTCTCTTGTTGCTGTGGACAATTCCGAGAAATATGTCCTACCTGGCCACACGTATAGCACACCATTTTCTTCGGTTTCAAGCAGTTCCGTGAAACGTGTCCTAACTCCTGGCAGTTGAAACATTTCAGAGGTGCCACCTGTCTAATAGGCATTACCCTAGCAGGTACTGCAACCATGGCCCTAGTTGGTGCCTGCTGGTTAGTCCTTTGTCTCTTCCAGAAGTTACCTCTTTTGCCTGCTGTATGGCTGCTCTCAGCTACTGCTTTTCCCTTCCTCTGAAAATCTCTCTCAGCGGTCTGCTCTTCCAAGAGGATCTGGTTTTCCTGCTCGATGGTTAATGCCTTAGCCACAACGAGTCTTAGTTCCTTTAGTTCCAAAATGGCTACGTCACGTCGAATCGAAGGGTTTAGCCCCAACTGAAACTTCATGGCCAAACTCTCAGGATCTAATTGTCTCACGAACTGATACAACATGTTGAACTCCGACTCATAATCCCTCACACTCAACTTCCCCTGAGTTAGTGAATGGAACTGTCTCTCCAACTGCTGTCTCACGGTAACTGGGAAGTATTTCTTCCTGAAGAGTTCCACGAACCCATCCCAGGTTAGAGTGGTCACGTCCATCATCCTCTCAGTGCCACTCCACCACAACCTTGCATCCTCCTGAAGCATAAACGATGCTATCTTCCTCTTCTCCAACTCATCACAAATCACCATCTGGAAGTAGCCCTTCATATTTTCGATCCATTGATCTGCCAACATGTAGTCCGTGCCACCCTTAAATGGAACTGCTCCCAGGCTATAAATTTCCTTTGTCAATTTTGACAGACGAGTGGCGTCCACCACATTAATCACTGGTGGAACTGGCAGTTCATACTCTGGTGTCTCCACCTCATCCTCATACATCTCGACTGGAGGGGCCCTGCCCCTACCTCTACCTCTGCCTCTACCTCTGCCTCTGCCTCTACCCCTACCTCGACCCCTACCTCTTCCTCCAACCAAGTCCATTACCTGTGCAGTATGGTAACCTATGATTAATACTTGTATAACTCTCAGAACAAGTATATGTTAATCACGTTAGCCAAAATCACCATTCACTTCAGAGAATTCAATTTCATCTTGACTACCTAATCCGGTTGAATTCAAAGGTTCATTTTCCTTAAATAACTCACTCAAGAAGCAATACGAAGTTTCTATACTTCCGTTATCGAGTCTACACCACTCTCACGACACTAACCCTTCCTACATACCCAATGATTATACCAGTACCGAAGAGTATATGATGGGGATCCGCTGCAGACGGGCCATCACTCGGGGAGTACTGATTATCACCAAATATGTACCTTACGCTCTGATACCAAACTATCACGCCCCGAATTTTGAATAATAAATTCAAATCCGAAACATGAATTAAACCACATAATCAAATATACATCCTGAATTTTTTTCTCAGAACATACACACCACTCGCCACTCAAATATAAAATCTCGAAGACCTCGAGTTTATTATTACAAATTCACTCTCACAAGTAAAATTGTAAAGCTCTAAATGAGCATAACAAACCTCACAATAGAAAATCAGAATAACACACTTGCAGCTACTCTACGCAGCTCGATCACCTTCCTGATTCTCCTGACCTGTAGTAGTACCCGCTACACCGTTTGAATAGTGTACCGGGATTGCAACAACACAAAACCCGGTAAGCTTTTGACAGCTCGTATGAGTAAACAAGAATGAACTGTTGATTTATTAAAATACCTTTCCTTTAACTCAAGTATAGAAATGTAGAAACATCACAATCACAACGACTACCACAAAACCACTTCACTTTCTCACTCTCATATATATAAATATATATATAGACACTTATGAGTTACTCTCAATTTCCCTCATAAGGTCACTCAACGTTTGGCAGACAGACTAGAGCTCTAACTGATCGCAACCACCAGCCCGGCGCGAGAGCGTGGTTCACGATTTAATGCTATTAGTAACCACCAGCCCGGTACAAGAGCGTGGTTCACTGATAGTATGCCATGGTCACCCCGTGACCTATTGATCTCCACAGATCAATACAATTTATTGTTCCTCAACAATAAGACTCAACACCTCTCTCCATATATTGTTTCTCAACAATAAATTCGATACCTCACTCTATATATTGTTTCACAACAATAAATTCAATACCTCACTCAATATGTTGCTTTTCAACAATAAACTCAACACAACTCCAACAGTACATATTATTTCACAATATCAACAATACATATTATTTCACGTAAATAATATATATACATAGACATTCACACAGGAATGCCTATTAATACCAACTATAGTGTAAGCATAGAAATCGTGAAATTCATTTGTATAGTTAAAATCATTTTACTTACCTATGAACCGTAGTTGATCAAGTCCATATGATTTTTAAAACAAATATTTATTCCATAAATATTTTCACACAATTTCGACAAAATAAATTAATTAAATGTCCTTGGTTCGTAACATGAACCACGTGAGGTTTACTCACCCCAAATTCCCGCTGCGTCTTCTAAAAGCCAAATATCAATCTGAATCGTCCACCAGCTCGATTCGTCAATCACCTAATCAGATACTATCTTGACTTAGTAAATCAATCATAAACCACACATATACAGAAATCCAACGGTTGGATTCTAATTTAATGAGGATCCAACGGTCGGATCGAAATTATACGATGATCCAACGGTCGGATCTTAATTTAATGATGATCCAACGGTCGGATCCTCACGGATCGCCCTTAGGATCATCCTCCAATATTATCACGAAGATCCAACGGTCGGATCTTCCTGAATCGTCCTTACTAACATCTTCACAAATTTATACGAAAATCCGACGGACGGATTCTCACGAATCGCCTCCCTAATCACTGTTTTGCATTTATACGAAGATCCAACGGTCGGATCTTCGCCCATGACCACACAAAGCCACTGGGACAGTCATAAGATCATCATATCAAAACTAAAAGTCCATCTGACGGTCCTAACTTCACAGATCACAAATCTAACGATCGAAATCGATCGAAACTTAAAAATTCATAACTTAATCATACGATATCCAAAAATTGCGTATAATATATCAAAGTGATCGTATTGAAATAGAGAATCTGAAAATGTACAGAAACCATATTTTTGATCCCCGGAGGTGGCCGGAAAGGGCCGCCGGAGTTAGTGGCAGAGCCGCCGCCGACCACCGCCAATGGTGTCGGGGCCGGGCTGCCCTTATTCATCTCAACCAGCTTAACAATTTTCATAACTAGCATGAAGTTTGAAAATGAAAGGAAGTGGTCGGAAATTACCTAAACAGTTGGGTTTGGCCGGAAATTTTCCAGAAACCGGCGAGTGCTCCGATCCACGTAAAAACTTCAACAACTCGTTTCGATCCCTTCTGGAGATTTGTTAAGGACCTTAATGCGAACTCACTGGTTCAAGAATCAATCAAAACGATGCTCTACAGCTCGATATATCTTGATCGAAAGTCTCGGTGGCCGGAAAAATTCCAGAATCCGGCGAGCTTGAGTTTCGGCGTAAAAACTTCAATCTCAGGCATCGATCCCTTCTGGAAAGTTGTTCAGCTCCTCACTCTGAGTTCACCAGTCCAAGAAACACTCAAAAAGACGTCCTGTAGCTCGAGATATTTTAATCCTTTGCTCCGTTACGATCCGATCGGGGTTGACTTACAGCCACTGCTACGGGCCACGCCGTCGTGTGAGGCTGCTTCTGGGAGCTTCAGATGGTTGAAGCGAAGCTGTGGACGAAGTTTGAGGAGGTTTCGTGATCTGTAGCTCGAGTTATCACACTTGGAAAGAAATCGGGGCTGGACGTACCCGGTCTCTTCGCCGCCGTTTCCGACTGTGCCGTGACCCAAAACCGCTGCAGGTAGCTTCGCAAGGTTGAGATGATGCCACTGGAGGTTGTCCGGCGTTGAATGATGGCCTGTGGAGGAAGAGAGAGCTTGGAGAAATTTTTGCTTTGTTTCGGTATCTTTCGGACGAGAGAGAGTGAGAGAGAGAGGTCGATAGAGAAACGAAAAAAAGAAACAGAATGATGGCTCTCCGACAAGAGGAGGACCGTTACAGCTAAAGGGAGGGGTGAGAAAACTAAAGGAAGGGTGAAATGTTTGTCTTTGATTCTTTCACGAGGTGGTATTATTCCTCTATCGAGGTTCGTATTATTCCTCCGACGAGTTTCGTACAATTCCTCTAACGAGGTTATTACATCCTCGATGGCTACAGTTTCTCTGAGTCTATCCCTCACACTATAGGATCTTGTTGAAGCATCTATATCTGTAAGGATCTCTAAAGCTGCAATATATTTTTTTATTTATTAAAACTATTTTTATTATAACTAGTTTTGGTTTTAATGATGTTATCTCTGGGCCAAAATATGCACTAAAATCTGGAATTTTCTTCATATTTATATATACTACTGTAGACATTTGAATAACAATAGATTGAGTAGGCAAATTCCGCCTTCAATTGGTAGTCTTTCGAATTTTTTCTATCTGGACCTAATTGGCAACAAACTTCAAGGATACATCCCAGTCTATAGTGAGGCTACACCGAGTCTTGATATGTTACTAGTATGCAGCATTTGTATGTCAACTCTTAGTAGTTTAGAGTTGGTTTGTCAACATTTTCCCATCTGATAAGTTGTTTTCTTTAAATGCAGTCATCTAGGAGACAATGCTCTCAGGCGGAATTCAACTCAACTTTTCAGCTCAAAGATGGTTCTAGTGCACTTGTAAGTTTTGTTAAATCGCCTACTTGCTAGAAGGTATTCGCTTTGCTAATTTGTATGGGGAAGTTTATATCTATATGAACTCCTTAGTACACATTTCTTCTTCAAAAAGTATCGCCTTTTCTGCATCTTTTTGTATGGAATACTGGATGATATATTATTGATGTGTAATTGAGTCATGACTCAAGGTAAAACATTAACTTTCTTCCCAATTGTCTTTGTGCTATTTTAATTGTTCATTTATAAATTAGATAGTTCACAATAGTCTTCTAAGTACACCAGAAACTACCTTCTTGAAACTAACAAAAATCAAAAGCACCTAAGGTGGACAATAGGTACAACAGAAAGAAATACACTAAAGAAGTAAACAAGAAATATCAAAATGGCAACAACTCAAACTGTTTGCGCGTGTAAGACACATTAATTATGGCAACTAAAAGACATTTAGTAATACATGTAATGTTGGTGATGAGTTCCATGGCATCTGAAGTCCCACAACTTCTCAATTTGCTCATCATGAATATATCTTCTTTTTCCCTGCAATAAATATGGCTGTTTTGTTTGAATATTATTTATTGGCATAACTGTTGAAGCATGAGTTACAAGTTGTAATTATTTGGCTCTCTGAACAACCATTCATTTGGCAAGTGTTTATTATGTGTGATTTTATTGCAATCTTTATGTGTTTTGGAATCACAAGGTAAATACACTTTGTTTAATCCATTCAGCAGCTGCACTCAACTAATGGAAAGTGTTTTATATAAGATGCCATTGAGTTTGGGATAGTTACATGAACTCTATTTTCATTGAATAACTGAATAGTGCTGCTTTGTCTGAATTATAGGTTTGGTAATTCATATGGTATTGCTGGTAGAAGTGAGAACAGGAGCAAGGGTAGAAGCTTGGGAACTTTGGAAAGATTATGAAGTCTCTGCTCGGAAGAACAGTTAAGAGCACCAGATGGTTTGGCATTTTCATATGTGGAATGAGGGGGCTAAGTTTGTCGTCAATACATATATCCAGGAGATATTTGATAAAGTTTTTGTGTCTTAATGTGTGGATGATTGGGAAATACATCCTTTGTAGTACATTTGATTGTTTAATGTATGAATTAGAGTACTTCAATTGATGAATTGGATTCAAATTTCTTTTCAATATTGATCAGTACAATTATTTAGGTAATAATGGAGCATAAATTTTACCCAATTATGATCACACAATGATCAGGTAACAATCATACCACACTAGTACTCTACAAGCTGTTGTGTGAGGAGTGATGAAACAACATAATAATTCTAACTCATGTTGTTTGACAAGCAATCAAACAACAGACCAGACTAGAACTCAGTTGTCCTAATCTAAATCAGACAACAGACAAAATAAAAAAATGTTGTCTGACATGATTAACATACAACGGTTGCAAACTGGCACTGTTGTCTGAAGACGCCCCTAAACTGCTGCGCAGCTGCGCGCTTGGCATCTGCCGAGCCATCTGCCGAGCTATCAAACAACAGTTATAACACATACCTGTTGTCTGTGTGTTTATCACACAACTGTGTTCCACCGTTGTCTGATTTTTCATCAGACAACGGCTCACTCTACAACGGTTACACTTCAAATCACACAACGGTTTTCTGCCGTTGTCTGATAACAAAATTGGTGTAGTGATTGTGGTTGCTTGTTCAATGGCCGGTGTATTGATTCTGGATGTATTCAAATGTTTTTCGCAGCAGGAGATTAACCATGCTAGCGCTGGTGGGTTGTGGGCTGAGCTTGTAAGCAACAGAGGTACTTCTCAACGCTCAAAACTCCAGATAATACAAAGTGAAAAAGAATGTTTATTTTACTTGTAACTAAACCTCTTTTTTATTTTTATTTTTAAGATAGAATCAAATAAGTACAGGAGGAGGATGGAGCAAGGGATATACTCGTGAAATTGTTAAGGGACAGTTCCTATAAAGCACTTCCTATAAAGCTCTTCCTATCAATCGTAGATCTATGTTTTTATTTCTTTGTTTTTGTTAATTTCAATTGTAATTGGTTAATATTCATGATACTTTTACATAGTGGTGAGCTGCAATGTAAGAGAGCTAAGGGCAATTGTCCGCCCTCTTCATCTTGAATCCACCCTTGGATGTATATGAGATTATAATAATAGATAGTGATTCTCGCCAGTAGTAATCAGGTCTATGGCCATAATTAGATTTAATTTCATGGCTATCATGGCTCTATTAGGGACCGACTGCAGTGGGTATTGCCTTTTAGCCACAACTAAATTGTCCCGTCTGTCCGACGTTGGATACCTTCAAATTGAAAGATCTTTCTATTGCATTCTGGACAAGTAGATCATTATGTGTAGTTTGGCACATTACATACAAAAGAGTGGGATCGCATGTGGACCTACTTCATACATGCTCATTGAATATTGTTAAACTTAGGAGTTTGGGTTTTACCATCAGATAACTGTTCCGTATCAACTTAGAGATGACTGTGCTTCAATTAGTATGGAAGCTGCAACTTCAAAGGTTGTGCTTTTGTGCGAGTATGTGTGTGTTCATAGCTATTTGAGTATCTTTCTACTGTCTCAGTACATTTTTTGAGTTTGGATCTGGTATGTGTGTGTTCATAGCTATTTGAGTATCTTTCTACTGCCTCATCCTATTCTATAAGAAAAGGTTGTAAGATCAATAAAGATAATTTTTAATGAAGTTTGGTGTGGTATAACCAAGGCATGTGTGCCAGGGTTCTCTTCTATCATATTCCTATTTTGTTGTTCACACACCCCTTGAATGTTTTCTTAGTTAGACCTTTTCTTTTTTCTTTCTTTCTTTCTTTCTATAATGCTACTTCTTTCTCAGTCCGATATACGTTCACACACCTTATAATTTCATAACACTTTAGATTTATTATTTGTTACTTAATTAAATCTCAACATTGCTGCTAGGATATTCAAGGACAATAGGTTCGTGTGGCAGAGCTGGTTTGAAATTGTTTTCTCAACACAAGTGGTAAGTTCCACCACCCCCCCCCCCCCTCCCTCTCTATTCCTTTTACGTATCAAGAAACTATGGTACATTAATTGAAAATACAATGAGAACATCATATTGTCTCACTTGCTTCCAGATTCTATATATGCATGATAAATATGCTTATAGATTTTAATTTATGCATGTACCTCAGATGCTATATGTAATTCCACAATGAATAGTTTGCTTAACTTTCAGAAATTGCTTGTTCAAATTTTATGCACTTCCATAACTCATAAATTGTTTTTGTTTGAATTTTAGAATTTGCTTGCTTACGAATTACATGAATATATGATGCTGGATAAAGGTTGGGTGCGTCTTCACAGGTAAAAACTATTGTACTTGGATAATATAGAATCTGAAAACTTGGATTATAGAACAATAGTTTTTTTTTTTTCTGTTCTATTTGATCATAGAGCTTATCCCGAGTACGAGAAAGGAGCATGGAATTTTGTGAAAACAGTAGAGTGTGAACTCCAAATCAAAGAAAGCGTGCAAGTTGTTGGATGTTAGTGGATCGGGACAAATAGTTGCTGAAGGACGTTGGTCCTCAAGTGATCCAAATAAGCTTGTTCATTTTGTTCCCTTGGGTCCTAATGCTATGAGAGTTTGGGTAGATACACTGAAAGTCCCAACTGCATCCCTTTGGAGGCCATCATCTGAGGTGGAAATTATTGAAGATGTTATTGGTACTATAGTAGCATGGCCAGCAGACAAAGTGGTTATGTTTTAGAGCTCTGGTATGTATTTAAACTCCTATGATTATATTTCTTCCCAAATAATTTGTTAACATTGACAAAATTTCTCTAGCTACTTGGTTCTCAGTAAATTGTTGTGGGAAACTAAGTTAATGAATAATGATTACTTGTTTGATTGCCTTTGCTTTTTATTTCTTATTTTGTGACAGTTCAAAGATGCTAAGAGATATATGAAGGTTAGAAGCTAGTAATGGACTGATGTGGACATGAATGCTAGGAGCTGTGCACAAGTACTTTTTGATTGAGACATTGTAGTACCTGTTTATCTTTTCCTTAGATTAGTTATGCAAACTGATCAACTACTAGTTTTGGAGACAATTTTATTGAATTGTATTTGAAATTCATATATGTAGTTTGAGTATTGATGAGACGATTGACATTTATTTTTGTATCTTCTTCATGCTTTATATGAAATTTTGTACCAGCTAGCGATAAAATTAATGTCCAGACAATGACAACGTTTCTTAAATGCTATGAAACAGGATATGTAAATGTGTTATGAATTTTCATTTGATAGCACTAGATAAGTGCTACAGAAAACTGAACATAGCGTTTACTATCACCAAAAGAGGTCAATTGATAGCACTTGAGAAATGCTGTGGAAACCAAGACAATAGCATTTGTTAAATGCTATGATAGGCCAAACAACAGCGCTTAGAAAATGCTATTATTAACTCGACTGTAGCATTTTTTAAACGCTACTAGAGGTCAAGCAATAGCGCTTTAAAAATGCTATCAATATCAAACGTATTATAGCGTTTCTGAAAACGCTATGACTGACCCTGTACCTATTATAGCTCGGGCAGACATAGCGTTTACTAAAACGCTATTGAATCCTACCATAGCGTTTTTCGAACGCTATAGATGAAAATCTATGGTGTAGTGGGTGTAGGGGTTAATCTTGCAGGTTAGGATAATCGTGACTGAACCTGAGATTGTGATGCCCCGGAAATTCGTAATTATTTTTCGAGGATTTCTGAAATTTAATTAGTGGTTATTGGACGATTTCGTGGCTCATGAATGGAGCGGAAGTGTTTCGGACGATTATTTATTCGAAAAGTATGGTTTTAGGGGGGGGTGCGAAGGTTGACTTTTTATACGTTAGGATTCTATGAAAACTTCCTTCACGAAAATCGTAGAGCACGTCGATACGAGTTCGTGGACATGTGGTACGCGAGAATCGGAGTTCGTATGAGAAAGTTATGAATGATTGAAATTTGGGGAAATTTTTATAAATAGAAAAAAATCTGAGATTAATTCATAAATCCCAAAGTTTTCAGATTTTGCATTTTGGCCCCCAAAACTCTCCGTTCTCTCTCCTCCGTGCAACTCTCAGACTCGACGGGTCTCGTCTGACCTGACTCGGTCGTTCCGGCGCCTTCAGGTAACCTCCAGCGATGACCCGGCCCTCCCCGGACTCGCCGTGCCTCGACCAGCCGCCCTGCGTGGCCTCCTTGCCCCGCCGCTGCCCCCAGTCTTGGATCGAAGACACCCCAACCCCGATCGACCCAACCCGGCAGGAGCTCCTCGACGCCGGCATTGCACGGACCGATCCTTCTCGGTTTTGGGTTGTCCTCCTCCTCTTGATCATCCCCATATAGGCCTTGCATCACGATTTGGGGTGTAGAGCGCTAGATCAAGATTTGACTTTTTCTATGGTCCTGATTCGATCTGGAATCTGATCAGACGCACGAGATTAATCCAACTTCCAAGCTTGATCTAGGGCGATCTATACCGAATCTCACTTTGCTCCAGGTATGAAAGTGGCTCACCTCTTCATTTTGAACATGTTTGTAGTTGGTAACTTTGCCATCAGAGGTGGTTTGCCTGCGTTGACCGCCCACTTCCGACGGCGCGTGGCGGCGCGTCCAGCTTCCTTTTTGTGTTCTGTTTTCAGTTATTCATCTACGCATCGATACGGTCGTTTTGATATATTATAAGGTTATTTTGGAGAAAGTTGATGCATGCTAGGGTTTCGGTTTTACGCATTATCTTCGGTTTGCAATCCGTGAGGATTCAACCGTTGGATCTTCGTATAATTTTGATAGGATGATCCCAAGGGCAATCTGTGGGAATCCAACCGTTGGATTGTCGTTTAAGTGTGTTTTGTGATTCGTTTGCTAAGTTGCGATCTTATTTGATTAGGTGATGGACGGATTTGTTTTGGAGGGACGGTTGTGATTGTGATTTTGTGCTTGTCTTGGTTTGTGTGAAGTCGCAGCAGGATTTGGAGGTGAGTAAATCTCACGGTGTTTCGATTGATAAATTAGTTATGTTTAATTTAGTAGATTTAATTGTTAGCATGCAAAATCATATTTATCAAAATAAATTATTTGTTTTTAAATATATGAACTTGATCGACAACGGTTCATAGGTAGGTTAAAACAATGTTTTGATATAAAATGATTTTCGAGTAGTTAATTTATAAAACTATTGTTGGTATTAGTGGTCATTCCTGCGTGAATGACTACGTGTGTGTGTATATATATATATATATATATATGTGTGTGTGTGTGTGGATGGAGTGGCGTTGTGATATGTATATGTTTGATGGTTATATTGTTGAAAGAGTGAATTGAAAGTTTGATGTGACATTGTGGGTCGTGTGGGATTTCCTTAAAAGGTTTTGTTCTGAGGGCCAAGCGGTCCGAAGTCCGAAGGTTACAGTGGTAAACCTGAGTTATGTTCTGAGGGCCGAAAGGTCTGAAGTCCGAAGGTTACAGTGGTAAACCTGGGTGTAATGATATCAGATGCTTGCAGTTGTACTTCTTGGGGGATAACTTCTGTTATGGCACTCATGTCACACCCCGAATTTTGAATAAGTAAATTCAAATCCGAAACGCGAGAACAAACACAAGAAAACACACATAGAAATTTTTTCATTTAAACTAAGTAACAAACAAACTAAACTCACAATGTCAATACCAACTCGTTCTTTAGAGTCACATATTACATTACAATAGTTTACAAATTAAACTGAATATCAATTCAACGTGTAACCACTATCACCAACTCACTACACAGAGAAAGACTACAAGTATAAGCGCCCTTCTACACCCACCTGACGGAAAGTCCACCTCAGCTTCGATAACAATCACCCAATATTCTAACCTGCACAATAACCCCTACACCATAGAATAGTGCACCGGGAATGTAAACAACAAACCCGGTAAGCTTTTCAGCCCGTATGAGTAAACTCAATTAAAGTGACTCACGTCACTCATGCTTATAATTTCTCAGCTCGTGAGATAATTAAAGCAACAATATTTAATTTCACAAAATACATGCTTTCACCATCTTAGCTGAACAAAACAATATGCAATTATCACAACAAAATATCAAGTTCAAATTAATCAATAACATGCTCAACAATTTCAACCCAACTAAAGACCCACATGCTCTGTCTCTCAATTCATTTTACGTCCCCACAATCTATTAGATCACTATTCCTTTGCCTCAACGGCACAATCAGGAAATCATACTCATTTCCCTCAACATAACGCGGTTGCCAAAATCATGCCACCCCAACTCATTTATCAATCACTACAGATCACAACCCACAACTGTACCCACAATAAGAATTAAGCAAAATCAATAATCCCTGCATGGAAACTTAGTTCAGGAGATCACATTAAAAACAAACAATATAAATCATATAAATCCCTGCATAGAGTTTAGTTCAGGAATTTACATTAAAACAAACAATACAAAAAGCGGTAATCCCTGCATATAACTTAGTTCAGGAGATTACATTAAACCAAACAATTCAAAAGACAGTAATCCCTGCATATAACTTAGTTCAGGAGATTACATAAAATTCAACAATTAAAAGGAAAAGGAAAATAAATGAAGAAGTCAACCAACTCACACTAGAGTCGATGATCACCCATCAACACTAAAGCCGATGATCACCCATCAACTCCAAATAAATCATATTAACACAACTCACCCATAATATGAAAATCAAGTCCCTCTTGGACAATAAAAGAAAGAACCCACCCGAACTCTCTTTTAAAAACACGTGTACTCATGGGCCTCAAGTGACCCAACGCGTCACTCCCATGCAGTACGTACTCATGGGCCTCAAGTAACCCAACGCGTCACTCCCATGCAGTACAAGGCAGACAGACTAGAGCTCTAACTGATCGTAACCACTAACCCGGCCAAAGGCGTGGTTCCCGATATAATTGCCTCAGTCACCACTGTGACACCAGATCCGTAGATCCGAAAACAGTCACCACCGTGACACCAGATCCGTAGATCCGAAAACATTTAAAAGTCCCACACGACTCAAAATGTTACACCAACACTCGATTACTCTTTCAACACAATATAATCAACCATTCCATGATATAATGTATTGCCACGAAGAGTAAATACTTGAAATGACAATCCAATCAACTCTTAATCATTTCTTCACCAATGTCACAACACATTTTCAATTCACTCTTTCAACAATATAACCGTCAAACATATACATATCACAAAGCCACTCCATCCATATATATATATATATATATTCCACGTAAATATATATATACGTAATCATTTACGCAGGAATGACTACTAATACCAACTATAGTTTTATAAATTATACTTCTGGAAAATCATTTTATATCAAAACATTGTTTTCACCTACCCATGAACCGTTGTCGATCAAGTTCATATATTTTAAAACAAATAATTTGTTTCGAAAATGATTTAACAATTAAACAAGTAATTACGAGTAATAAATAAATCCGTTTGTAAATGAACCACGTGACATTTACTCACCTCTAAATCCCTCTGCGTCTTCTCTTACAGCCGAGATAAAGTACAGAACACACTCCATCAATCACCTAAGTAAAATGCATCACAACTTAGTATACGGATCGAAAACGATTAAAGTTCAAACCCCCGTTGAACTAAAATCCCCAAAAGTAATGCCAATCCAGGTGAAACTTCATTCGAGACCACCCGAGGCCTCCGAAATACTTACGATCAATATAACAAAACTACAAGTCAATTGGACGGCCGAATCCTCACGGATCGAAAATTGATCGAACCGAAAACCCTAAAACTTGGAAAATTCATAACATGCTCATACGATTTCCAAAAATTACAAACTATATATCGAAATGCTCGTATCGATGAGTAGATCGCACTGAGGAGCAGAAACTGCCCCAGAGGTGGCCTGAAGCTGCCGGAAACCACCACCACAGTGGCGGCACCGCCACCAAACCAAAGTAAAAATTTGACAAAACTTCCAACATCAAAGTTCTTCATCTCAACTCTAATTGAAACATTCATAACTAGCACAAAGCACAAAGTCAGAATCAAAGCCATTTGGCCGGAATTTACCTCGCAAGTTCAGAAATTCGAAGAACCCTAGATTCCCAATCTTCCAAATTCGAGCTCCATAGGTTGAATCGTTGCAAGCCGCTTGGAGGGAAGCAACTACGTCCTCTGGGCTTCAAAAGCCCCCAAAGAACTTGAGCTATAGTGGCCGGAGCTGGGAGAACCAAGGCCGGCGATTTGAGGCGATTTGTAGCTCCACCGTGCAACTTCTCAGCCTTGTAGCGTCGTGCACAGGTCTACCCACACTGTGAAACTTCATGGAGACGAAGTTGGGACTGAGACGAAGAAATAAGGACAAAAATCATGGCCTATGGGGGCCGGACGGAGGAGAACGAAGCCGCCGAAGTTGGCTGGGCGGAACTGAGGTCGGGGGAGAAACTTTCCCTTCTTGAAAATTTTCAGGTTTTCTGAAAATTTTTGGGATTTTTTTGCTATTTAACCAAAATGGAAACTTTTTCCAAAGGTCATAACTTCTTCATACGAACTCCGATTTCCGTGTTCCATATGTCCACTAACTCGTATCGACACGCTCTACGACTTTCGTGAAGGAAGTTCTCACAGAATCTAAACGTATAAAAAGTCAACCTTTGTGAACCCCCCAAAATGTGCACTTCGAATAATTATTCATCCGAAAATAAATCCACTCCACCCTCGAACCACGAAATCGTACAAACGAACACTTAATTAATCCCAGGAAACATTTAGGAATTAATAACAAATTTCCGAGGTCTTAGAACTCAAGGGTATATGTTGTCTGCAGTTGTACTTCTTGGGGGATAACTTTGTGTTATGGCACTCAAGGGTACATGTTTTTAAATGAGAGTTCGGGTGGATTCTTTCCTTTATTGTCCATTGAGGGACTTGGGTTCTTTCTAGATTGTGGAGTTGATTTCGGTTTTATTTGAATTGTTTGTTTTAATGTAATCTCCTGAACTAAACTATATGCAGGAGATTACTATGATTTCTTTGTTTGATTTTTTAGTAATCTCCTGAACTAAGTTTCTATGCAGGGATTACTATGAATTCTTTTGTTTGTTTTCACGTGATCTCCTGAACTAAGTTTATATGCAGGGATTACAAATTTTGCATAATTCTTATTGTGGGTACAGTTGTGAGTTGTGATCTGTAGTGATTGGAAAATGAGTTGGGATGACATGATTTTGGCAACCGCGTTATGTTGAGGGAAATGAGCATGATATGATATGATATGAACTTGATGTTTGGTTGTATTTTGTGGTTTTAAATATTTTTGCTTTGATTCATCTCACGAATTGAGAAATTATAAGCATGCGTGACGTGAGTCACTTTAATTGAGTTTACTCATACGGGCTGAAAAGCTTACCGGGTTTGTTTTGTTCATTCTCGGTGCACTATTCTATGGTGTAGGGGTTTTTGTGCAGGTTTGATTATCGTGTGATCATTATCAAAGCTGAGGTGTACGTTCGATGGCGTGGACATGGAAGGGTGCTCTTAGTTTTAAGTCTTCCGCTGGGTAGTGAGTTGTGGTGGGTGTGTTTACTTATTGAATTGTCATTCAGTTTGATTTGTAAACTATCTGTAATGTAATATGTGACTCTAAAGAACGAGTCGGTATTGACATTGTGAGTTCAGTTTGTTTGTTGCTTAGTTTATTTGAAAAATTTTCTTTATGTGTTTTCTTGTGTTTGTTCTCGTGTTTCGGATTTGAATTTTCTTTATTCAAAATTCGGGGTGTGACAGAGATAGCGTCTTTGCAGCTTTATAGTAGGAAACCATTTTTGTGACTTTACCGTTGATACAGACTTCCATTGTGACTTTACGTTTCATTTTGTTGTGACAATTTAATTCGTAAACTTATGTAATATATGACTCTATGGAGCGGGTCTATATTGACATAGTGGGTTCAGGGCATCAATATGTACTTGGTTTAAAAGGAAAAAAAAATTTCAAGTATTTTGTATTGATGGCTGAACCATCACGCATGTGTAAAATTAAGGGCGTGGCATGATCACACAAAGTAAAAGAACACCACACAAAGTAAAATCACACCACACAACAATACAACCAAACTAGGTCATGACCACTTATCATGACAACATAACCACTTGTTGAAATCAATAAATTTAAAACTCCTCACTGGTGGTTCTGATCAGCTAGTAGCTTCATGGTCCATAGGTGATCGACTAGATCATCTTGGAGGTTTTTATTTATCACTGGGCATCTAACTTCCTTATAACGACGTAAGAATTGATTTAGTTGTTACGGAGTGCGATGAACATCGGTGTCAATTTCTGGTCTGGCATATATCTCTGCTTTCCTTGGTCTAGTTGGAATATCATTTGGATCAAATGACTCTGTTGCATCTTCAACAATCATATTGTGTAAGATAATGCACGTCATCATGGATGCATTGAAGGTTCTCCTTACTCCAACCACGAGCTGGTCCTCTTATGATTGCCCAATGAGCATGAAGAATACCAAATGTTCTCTCCACGTCTTTTCTGTATGCCTCCTGCATCTTTGTGAAATGTTGTGTCTGTGGCGTCCTCGAGTTTCTAATTACTTGTACAAATGCCGCCCATTTAGGATATATGTCATCAACTAGGTAATAACATTGACCATAACGTATATTACCTACCTGATAGCTCACTTGAGGAGTTTGACCAAGAAATACGTCATTGAACAACGGTGAACATCCAAGGACATTAATATATATCATTCAAGGAACCTAGAAGTCCGAAGAAGGCGTGCGAAATTCAAGTATCGTAAGAGGCTACCACCTACAAAATGATTGTTGGTTTCCCCTTGTAGCCAGTATATTGCCCTGCCTATTCGGTGGGATAATTTTTCCATTGCCAGTGCATACAATCAAGGCTCCCGACAATCTCCGGGAATCCCCTTTTTGCAGTTTTGTCGAGCAGCAATCGCAAATCTATAGATGTTGGTTAGCGGAGGTAAGTCTCATAGTACACATTCCAGATTGCTTTCGTGAAGTGCTCTAAAATCTCAATGGCAGTGGACTTCGCAATATCTAGGTAATCATCTTAGAAGTCAGCTGTGATGCCATACGTGAGCATCCTCATGGTGTATGTCAGCTTTTGTTCAATGGATAAGCTGACCCTCCCACTAGCATCTCTTCTCTGAACAAAATATAGGTCGTAGTTGGCAACATCGCGCATCATCCTGTCAAAGACCCAAGGTTGCATTCTATATCACCTACGAAATATGTTTAGTTCATACCTACATGGATCCGTGAAGTATTGAGCTTTGAGTCGAAGATCCATAAGCTCTTGATCCCTGGCCTTATAGTTACGACATTTGAAGAACCACCCCATTGTGAATCCTCATCTTCTAAAGTTTGGATTTGCAAGGCAGTGACAGACATCATCATGGCTCTTCGACGATTTTTTGTGACTGCCTCTTCTTGATCTTTCTGCAACCATTTCGTCAAACGATTCATTGCAGAAACGGTTTGACAAAATCAAAAGGAAAAAAATATGTGATTTGTAGGATTTGGATATGAGAAGTGTTTGTGAATTTGTGAGAGATGAGGATGACAATGACCCCATATTTATGGACGGTTTGACAAAATCAAAAGGAAAATAATATGGAGATTTGTAGGATTTGGATATGAGAAGTGTTTGTGAATTTGTGAGAGATGAGGCTGACAATGACCCCATATTTATGGATAGTTTGAAATGATATCATCAGATAAGATATGACACATGGCGGACAAAGACCCAGCCATAATTTGGATAGCCAATTAGAGATTGACACATAGAGATGAAATCACATACAAATTCAGTTGTTTGTCATATAGGCCAACACAACACAACAAAATATCTTCTAAATAATTTGATTGTTTGTCATATATGCCGACATAACACGACAAAATTTTTTAATATTAATTAAAAAAAATCATTAAATAATAAGAATAATTTTTAAATATTATGATAAAAATTAAAATTAAAATTTTTTCCTTATTTATAAATTAACATATTTTTAATGGGTAAAGCTATGGTATGTTAACATTTCTCATACGTCAACTATTCTTACCACTTTAGGGACTCATGTTACCACTTTAAGGACTAATATTACTATTTTGAGGACTCATATGGTAAACTAAGAAAATTTACCACTTTAAGGACTCATATTACCACTTTGAGGACTAATATTACTATTTTGAGGACTCATGTGGTAACTAAGAAAATTTACCACTTTAAGGACTCATGTTACCACTTTGAGGACTAATATTACTATTTTGAGGACTCATTTTACCACTTTTAAAGCAATTGTATGCATGTCATACGTTAACACATTGTAGAATTTTCCATTTTTAATATAATATTCATAAACATTATACTCATATTATATTTTAACCAAGAATAGTGAAAATAGCACCCCATATAGCACCTCATTGTAGGAGATGAATATTGAGTCATATATGAATAGTGCAACAAGGGGGTGCTAAAATGAGAATAGCACCCCCAAATAGAACTTATTGTTGGAGTTGCCCTAATAATATAACATTGACACGTCATGTTCAATTAGATCAAGTTTGATATTACCTTGGTGGACATATTTTGAATAACGTGGTATGTGTCCACAAATTTTTTTTTTTTTTGAATTTGTTTTGCTAGAAACTGATGAGGTATGAATAGAATCAAAATGCCATGAAATAGTAATACATGATTTGTATACATATTGAGGAGTTGCTGTGGAGCAAGATTTGGCAAACAATCTTTGTTCCACCTTAACTTTGCATGAAAGTTTCCTAATAATTTATAACATTAACTATCAAGATTTCAAGACTTTGTTCTATAGACTCTAAATTGCATCCATGTGTCTCACCAATTTTTTCTTACAAAAGTTTGCCATATGTGCAGATATTGTTTCCATGTACATCTACATATGGATTTGTTTACAAGATTCTGCTTAATTAGTTACTAGTTTACATCTCATTTCAACTCTATAAATTCAACACCCATGGCACATATGACAATCAGAAGTTGGTCTAGAGTTATTTAACCATAAGATTTTCTCCTTTCTCCCAACTAAAGAAGTATAGAAATTTTATCTGAGATGGCCAACAATTTGTCATTGCAAAGCTTTCTGATCATTCTTGTTCTTCTTGGTTCAGGTAATCTCTTTACGCATCCTTTTAAGCGTTTGGGTATGTCAGTTTAATAGCCATATTTTATGATTGATTGTTTAATAATTCGTTACATGTATGTCGAATTCATGAGAAGTAATTTAAAAATTGCTTGCATATTACCCCCAAAAAATGAATATCCAGATATGTCTCACATTAGATTACTACTACATTATGTTTATGAGCTAATGTGTGACCTACACCTTTAGCCAACTCCCTTGTACAGTTTAGAACTTGTTGGTTTTAATAATATAAATGATTGTAATTGCAAACTGAGCAAGTAATGTATAATATTGTCTAAATAATACTTAAATATATTTTTTTTTGTGGCGACTCATATAATTGCTGTACCACCCTGCACCAAAGTGGTGTTGTATGATGTCCACTGCTACCAATTGGGGGCAGATCTAGAATGCAGAAACCAATGTTGGGAGCAAGTTGAAGTCCAAAGTCTAGCAAATTGTGAACACCCCCCAAATGTGCCCGATGCAATTGTCTGCACGTGCATCCCTCCTTGCTAGAAACTCTTGTCGCAGTTCAATTGTTGATGTCTAAATTCGGTGGCCTTATTATCTCGTCGTGGCTTCATCTACTCTCTCCTTATTATTATAAATGAATTTGAATAAATATAAAATAAAATAAAGATGCTAGCACTCGTAAACAGTTATTTTACATTTAAAGTTCAAATACTCAAAAATAAATAAAATAAAAAACCAATTGAATGTGTTATCATTTTATAAACATATCAATAATCTTGTCTCTTTTTGTATGAGTTAGTGATAGCAAAAATACCTATTAGAGATGAACTAATACATTCCAAGTTATTTAGTACAACAATTTACAATATCCTTAAGTCCCCATCCATTATAAATATTACAAATTGAAATGTGACATACTAGAATATTCAAAGATGTGCGATTTCAAGTACCATACAACTCTCAAAATTAGGACTAGCACTACATCTTGACAAACCTAGAGTCTGTTAACATACTCAAACAAGAGTTTGTGCTTGGTGCACCTCATATGGGTAGATTCAATACAAGTTTAGTATATTAACCAATTAAATTATTATCTACTAATCATGAAATATGTTTCTACTTAGATTGCGGGAGGGGGAGGGAGGGAGGGGGGAGAGAGAGAGAGAGAGAGCAGACGCACGATGTATAGTGCTTCACCTCTCATTTGGGGAGACTACGTCCATTTTAATCTTTGACTATATAGGTTTGGCCTTGCGGCCTAAGTAGATTACAAATGTAGATGTAATAGAATAGCTATCTAAGCGGGAAGAGATCCCTTTTATAAGTAACAGGGTCCCTCTTCCCTTTAAATTTCTTCCATGTGGGATGCAAAGTCCCTGCTTTCTAGCCTACAAATGCTTATCATGAAGCATCTTGTTGAAGTCGGAGGGTGGCCTCTCAGGGTGGTGTTGGTTGGCTTCTACCGTGACGTGTGTTATGCCCTGTACCTAAACGTTACCTATTTACTAGTGATTTTCAGTTTTTTACAGCTGAATTCTAGAAAAATTAAAAAACACTAAAATAAGTTTTATGGGCTCAAAAGTCCAAAATTTTGGGCCCAAAATAAAACGGTATGGTTCCTGTTCTATTCTTGTTGGGAGAAAAACTTGTTTTGGGCTCGAATTGTATATCTTGTTCTGGTCTCAGGCCTGTGTCTAGGCCTATATCATATATCTCTATAGCCGGTTGCTGTCTTTGGTAGATACAGAGGTATGCAAGATCTGACTCAGATGTAGGTAAGTTATAGGTGTTGGCATCCAATTTGACGTTATTAATCATTACTTGATAACTTATCTTCAAACCTAGGCTAAAAACAACATTTATGAGATGATTTTGAGGACATATCTTGCTCCAAAATCTTGATCATCTCAAGGGCATGCGGAATAAAGCCTATGATATTTTTAAATCATTTTCAAGTCTTGATCAAAGAAGTGTGAGTTTTTTCCTCTGAAGACATTTATTTTGGGGCTTTCCCACTTGGTACCTTGTCCTTTGCTGCTATTTCTAGCTTATTCTCTTGTTCAATGGCTTTAGCTATTGTAGCAGTCATTGGCTTCTTCTTAATCATGAAATCTAGCTTCTTTAGAGATTCATCAAGTTTACGCTTCAACTTTTCTGGTGTCAGACCATAAGTGGTTTATGCTCACTGACGTCTATGAAAGACCTATGAAAGTGAAAGTCCTCATTTGAGACTAGAAATTGAGTGTTAAATTTTTTTTTCTTTTGAAATCCCTGGGTTAAGAAAACAGTTTTAAAATCCTTGCCAAATTAGAGCACGATCAACTTCAGGATTGGCTATAATTATTTGAAGAATGTACTACAGACTCCTTGGTAACCCATAGTGATAGGAGCATTTTAATGCGACGTTTTAAATGTTATTTCCTCATATTTACTTAGTTATTTCTTTAAATAAATCCTTTTTTTAGGAAAGTTTCTATTTTTAGGTCCCATGAAGCAAATGGAGCTGAAATGAGCTTAAAGGAGAAAGAGAAGCTAGAAAACTTTGGAAACAATAAAGGCAAGGCACAAGGGCTACAAAAATGAGCTGAAACGAAGAAATGAAGTTTTTCTGGTCCAACTAGGAAATCCTGTTCAAAATAGGAAACTTTGTCAAAGCAAGACTCCTGAGTCAACCAGGAAGCATGGTCGGGAAAATGAAGACAAATGGCGAAAAGAAAGGAGTCCTGAAGGCACTAGGAGACCACATGGCTTGAAGATGACGCAAGAAAGCTCAAGATTCTTCTAGAATAATTGTGATTTTCTGTAAAAAGGAAGAGACCTAAGTATACTAGGGTTTCTTAGATGCAACAGGAGTGAATTTTAAGTAAAATAATTGTTTTTTCCATGAGATATATAAGGGGGTATAAGTGACGTTTTGGGACTAAAAATATGTCCAGATACATTCCTGGAGAATTTCATGGGATTGCAACAAGTAGGGCTGTCACTTGGTTTGGTAATTACCAAACTGACTGAATACCAACCGAAACTCTAGGTTTGGTAAACCAACTTTTTGGTAACCAAGACCGATAAAACCGAAATAGAAAATTACCGAAAAAGTTGGTTTAGTTTTGATAAATACCGAATCTACCGATTATCTAAATTTTAGCTTTATACTATGGTTTTCAATACACATACATGTATATTAAGAAATAAACATAAAAGTTTTCATAATAGTATGAACATTACTCAATATACTACATAATTAATAGTACATGTATTTTGAGTAACCTAGTCCAAGATGGTTAAATAACCTAATTTTATTGAAAATAAATAAAATTTGATGTCATTTATACAAAAGAAAGCTATGATTAGTAGATGAATACGAAGTTTACAGTTAAACCTAATTTTGTTCATTCTAATTTATATTACAAAGAATTAGTTGTTCTAAAATTGGTAATACCGAAAACCAAAATACCGAATTTGGTAGATATGATTAAAAACCGAAAATTTTGGTTGGTAATTGGTAGCTCAATTTTAAAACCGAAAGCTTTGGTTTTGAAGTTGGTAATACCTATAACCGATTTGAACCGACCAAATGACAGTCCTAGCAACAAGAAAAGGTCCAAAACAAGTCCAGATTCATTGTCCAAATTCATTCCTATTTCTTTGGCCGAAAATGAAGAGAAAAATCAGAAAAATCCTTATAAATTCGGCAATAATATATTTTGAAGGATTATGCACTTTATTTTGCTTTTGATTGGTTCGATGACACAGCTTGGCTTATGTGGAATTATTTGATTGGTTGAAGCTATGTGGAGCAACCAGATAATTCCTAGGAAATTAAAAGAAGATTCATGAAGCCTTGGCCGTTCCCTATATATAGCACCACCCCTTTGGACGTTTTACACACCTTTTCCCTTCAGAAAAATTCCAACGTCCAAAAGCTCTCTCTCCATTCTCTAGTTTCAAGTCTTTGCGTTTTCAAGCAAAGAGAAGAAGAGAAGAAGAAGCCGTGAAGCCTCCTAGTCGCCCTCATCCACCTTGAAGCCGTGAAGCCTTGGAACCTTGCTTTCAAGATTCAAGAGTCCAACGTCTCAAGCTCTCCACCATCATCTCCATTCACGGTGTAATTCCATCTTGTTCCTTGTAACTTGTTAGGTTCTCTTTATTTTGAATTCGTATGAACTTGATTCTAGTTAACATAAACGTTTAGGGCAAAGTTTAAAGCCTGTTTATATGTTTTGAAATAAAGTTGTGATTTCTTTATATGTTGATTTCTATGTTGCTTATGTGAGATTGCTTGATTGATTTTGGATTACAGAAAACTTTTATATGTATGTGTTCTTTGGTAGCCAACTTAGGATATATGCATGTAATTGGAGCTAGATTTAGGTAAACAATTCACCTAATAGTTTTGTGAACCTATTTCATAAGTAGTAAAGGCTTTGGACAAAAGTCAAAATAAATTAAGAAGGATTGCAAATAGATGAACTTTTTCATACTAGGTTGTGCACTTTGGTTGACATCATTTCTTTGTTCTTCATGCATTGAATGTGTTCTTGAGTAGCTAGCTTTCTAGACTATGATTGCATGTTTAATAGGATTAATTTAGGTGCTTTCACTTAGATTAATTATTCAAGAAAAGTAAAAAATGGGAAGTAGTTTGCTTTTTAACGTTTCACACAGTCAACTTCTTTCTCATGACATAGAAAATCAACTATAGGAATTGTGATTGGATTTCTTGCATATGGATGTGGTCTTGATCTTTATTCCTTGTGTTTCACCCCTTGTATATGTATTTTACATTTTTATTTTTGTTTCTTTTAACTTTTTTTTAATTTAAAAATCTAAAACCCCCTATTTGTGTTTACTTGTATATATTTTCATTCTTTGTTTTATTTTTGTAAATAATACCTTGTACTTTTATTAATTATTTGTTTATGCAACTACAGGTGTACCCTTAATCCCTGGCTTGAACGATCCCTACTTATTCTATATTGATAACTACATTTTGTAGGGTTAAATTGCGTGCTACTTTTAGCGATGACACATAGATTTGAAGAATTGTATCCTTATTATGGAACTTCTTCATAATTTCCAACTCAGCTAACTTAAATGGAGGATTTGAGATGTTTAAGGACTTTGACTCCTCCAACGGTAAAGCCCAAGTGAGGTAATTTTAGGAAAGTCATAACATTCTCAAAATGATCTTCAATAGTTTCAAGTTTTAGTATATCTCCTGAATCTTGGTGAAAGTCTTCTTTTACTAGCTAGGTTTCTTTCTCATTCACCTTATTTGAGGGTCTAATTTCTTGCCTTTTTATTTCTAATCGTCACCACTTCCCTTTGGTGGCATCGTTTCTTAGTCTTTGTCAGGGGAGAAAATGGTTGATCTCTAGATATTCGACCATACCATCTGTTGTTTGATAAGCTCTTTTCATGCGACTTAACTATCTTATTTTTCTATATTTTCTTTGGATAGTTTATTTATTTTTCAAGTAATTTATTTGTTTTATGTTTGACTTGATACACATTTATGCAAACGTACGTATCATTGTCAAGATAGGGAAGTATTATGCCCAAAGTTATCATACCACGGGGATTAGTGGCTAACCCACAATCCTTGGGTAATCGGAAATAAAGACACTTAGCAAAAAAAAGAAAAATAAAAATAAAAGAAAATAAAAAAATAAAAATGCTACTCTAAAGTACTAAGCCGTAGCAATGCTCGGGTTTGGTTCTCACCAAAGCCTAATAAAAACTAAGAGCCTAGTGGTGGTTATTTACAATGAGTCGAAATTGTCACCGATAATTGTAATTTAAATTTCAAATAACTAACGAGCAAGAATTTAAATGAAAATTTTAACTAATAACTAAATTAAATAAAGGGAAAAAAAAGTAAGAAATAAATATAAATAGGGGATTGGTAGCTAGGGATGAATCCTAACCCTAATTCAATACTCTAGATGCTAATTTGATTTACGTGCAATTTATTAAAGATGGTAGAAGCCGTACCCAAGGCTTTTTAAGGCTCAAGGGCTGAAATTCTCTTTCATGGTATTCCTACTCCGGTTGAAGGGCCGTAGGAACTCACTTGACATGAATTAGAGCCGATTCAAAGGTCACTAATTCACATCAAGAAGCCTAGAGTTCGAGGAATTAGGCAACCAAGCTCACCATAATTGCGATCAAGCTAATCATGTAGTGAACCATGCTTGTACCTCCCACGAATATCAAATCGGGGTTCTAGTTCTAAAATCTAAGGATGTCATCCCCTAAATTTTAATCTAGACTTATTAAAACACATACCCAAGAGTTGACAATTCCTAAGCCTGCATTCTAATCAATTATCACAAAACACAAGCATCCAATAATTAACAAATTCTACATATAAATTAAATTAAGCATCTATTACATCAAATTTGGATTAGTGCACACAACCCTAACCCCCAACAAAGAAATTACTCACAACCCATAATTATAGACATTAAAATTACAAAATTCAAAGAGGAAAAAGTGAAGAGAAGTATGGAGTAACAAGAACAAACCACAAATTGCTATAGAGCAATTATGGCTAGCCTTGATTTACGGCTCCCCACTATTACCCAAATTTGATAATGATGAAGCTCTTAATGCTTGGGCTTCCCCCTTTGAATATTGTGAAATTGATGAGAAGATGGAATTTTGGTGAGGAGGTGTGGATCCTGGTGAGGAGAGGGAATTTTGGTGAGGTGGTGTGGATCTTGGTGAGGAGAGGAAAAGATGAGAAGAAGGAATTTTGGTGAGGTGGAGTGGTTCTTGGCAAGAAGGAAAAAATGGAGAAGGAAAGGAAAGAGAGCGGCCCAAAGGGCTGCCTCTGTTTTGGTGGTCGGCTAGAGTAGGTCGGGCTGTTGATGTTAGGAGGAAAATGGGTGTATGGGGTCCTGGTGCTGGTCGAAGGGTGAGAAGAGAATCTGGTAGACACGTGGGTGGTGGTGATTGCAAGAAAGGAAAATGAATGGATGATTGGCAGGTTGTGTGCGTGAGGTAGAGAGAATGAAGGATAAGGTCACGTGGCTGATAGGTTTTGGAAGTGAATGAAAACGAGTAGTTGCCAAGTGTCAAATGGATAATTTACCAATGGGTAATTATCAAAGCTTGCTGCACGTTTTGTGTTTTTGATTAATTACCCAATTAGGCTTAATCAAGTAATTAAGCTTAATTAAGTAATTAACAAATCCACAATTTTATTCTTTCGTCGAAAACTCAAATTTTCACCACTTTCATCAAAAATAGATTAATTACATATTAATTGACTTAAAGATTAGCTTAATTCTAGTATTTAGAATGCAATTAATGGGTAATAATCAATGTTTAATAGGGTTTTCGGTGCAAAGAAGGGAAAAATATGTAAGATAGAGGTGAGTGTGCAATTTTGGAGTCTTGTTTAATGAGGATTGCAAAGAATCTAGAAATCTTGATGTTCTGACAAAAGAAAGAAACTTTAATGGATATGAGAGAACGTGATTTGTTCTGCGTGCAACAAAAGAAGTTTAACTAAGTATTTTAACTGACGTGGCAAGCTCTTATTGGTTGGATGACATTATTTAAGAGATGGACTGATACGTTCCATGTCGGATTTACCCATTTTACTAAATATAAGGTAATTACTTTAAGTTTTACTTTCCTCGATTTTTGTATCTCAGTAACCTAAGAGTTGATTTTCTATGGATCAATAATTTGAGAAATACTAAATGCCACATATAATCCTGATCCCAACAGGAGAAACATAATCTCAGCAACACGACAGAAAATCCTGGGATTGCAATCCCAGCAGCAGATTTCAGCAGCGGGAATCCTGAAATGGTAATCCCAGCAATAGGATTTGTGGGATTACAATCACAGCTATATGCCAAAGGCGAGGCAGCAAGGTTAACGCTACATCACACATCAACTCTCCTATAAATTGAGAGTTCTTACTATTGTGAAAGGCATTCAGAAACAACCCCAAAAAACCCATATGCAATGCAACCCAAGAAATTCCCCATACTCATCCCAAAAAACCATCCAGACCCAACCTAGAAACACATATGCAAGCCAAGAAACAAAACCAAGAAATTTCCCCAACACCTAACCCAAAAACCCACTTCCAATCCAAAAACTCATCAATCAATCCCAATTCGAGCTTTCATGGTTGCTGCAAATCTCTCATCTTCACTACAAATCATGCTTTTCTAGCTCCCATGCCGCATGCATCTTGCCAAGCCTATTTTGGAATGTTCAATTCACTGCCTTGAATATGTAAGGAGTTGTCAGGAAGAACACAACAGCAAGCTTCCTTGGATTCTCATGTCCTTCGAAGTTTGCTAGGCCTAGTCTTCGCTAACTCATATAAAGGGGACAAGATTTTGGGCTCAGTCATGGTGATTTCACTACCGTACAACTCCGCTCAAAAGTGCCCCTACACCTGTTTAACCTACCAGTTGTTATTTCAGTTTCTTATTTTAGACTGCTTTGATCACCTTGGCATGGGGATGTGATCTAAATTCATAGTATTTTATTCAGGGTTTATGACCCAACTACGAGGAGTTGATGTAATTTAAATTTGTGGATCTTTTTTGTTGAGATATCTATACTCTAGATGCTGTTTTGTTTAACTTTGTTGTGGAGTTGTTGGATTTGGGGAGCAGGGTGGCTTCATGGGAATAAGGTTGATTTGTTAGAAGTGAAATGTGTTTTTTTTTTTTTTTTACAGGTTTTGGGTTGTCCACTTTTAGGGGAGGTTCTGCTGAATTGTCGATAAAATCTTCTTTTACAAGTGGGCCCCGTAGGGCTACCTTGGATTTCAGGGTGAAATTTCAGGGCGGGTTCTGTCATGGACAAGTTGACACTTCATTACCCTTACTATTGCCATATGGTCAGTAGGCTTGTGAAACTTATGCATTTATCTCATAGCTTGCTTTTACAAAAATCACGCCACGTGATGATGCAGCTTGTACGATATGGTTGGCATTCTTCAAGTTGTCACTTTTTAATGAAATTTTTCAAAAATTTTAAACTTACAAAGTTTTATTACGGGACTGTAGGATTTAACGAAGAACAGTCCCTTATTATTACTACTAGCCTCATATCTGTACAATGCACATGTTATTTGTGATGCCCCGGAAATTCGTATCTATTTTCCGAGGATTTTCCGGAATTAAATTAGTAATTATTGGATGGTTTCGTGGCTCGTGGACGGAGCGGAAGTGTTCAGATGAATTTTTGTTCGAAAAATGTGGATTTAGGGGGGGGTTCAAGGTTGACTTTTGATACGTTGAGATTCTCCGAAAACTTCCTTCACGAAAGTTGTAGAGCGCGTTGATACGAGTTCGTGGACATGTGGAACGAGGAAATCGGAGTTCGTATGAGGAAGTTATGGCCAGTGGAAGAAGTTTCCATTTTGGTATAAATAGGGAATTTCCGAAAATAATTTCATAATTCCTCATTTCTGTTTTTGGAAACTTTCTTTCTCCCTCTTTTCTCCAGGCTGCTACCTTCAGAATCGAAGAAAACCGCCTGACCCGACCCGAACCCAGCCGATCCGACCCGGCTTTTCCGGCGAGCTCCGGCGACCTCTTCCGGTGAAACGAACCCAGAACGACTCGTCTCCTCCGTCTGGTCGTCTCTGTGGCATCCTCTTTCGGCGATAGCCACCGTGTACGGCGCAGCAAGGTGGCGCAACTTGGTGTTTTCGGACCCGACCGGAAAACGTAGCTCCGGCGACGGCACGGCTTCAAGCTTCCATCTTTGGGTTCGTGGGAGCTTCCTTGATCGATCTATGGTGTTTGTTTCGATCGGTTTACGTGGAAATCGGTTCAACTCAGTTGGGATTATTGTTCACGACTTGTGAGGTAGTTTTCGATCCCTTATGGTTGTTTCCTGACTTCGAGCTAGTTATGAGATTTCACAAGCATGCTTAGATGAAGCTTTTTGATGTTGGGAGTTTTGTGAAATAATGAGTTTTGGCCGGCGGCTGTGCGCCTCCGTCTGTGGTGGCGTTCCGGCGGTGTTCCGGCCATGTATGGGACTGTTTCTGGTATTATATGTCTTCTACTCGTTGATACGAGCGTTTCGATATATAATATGCAAGTTTTGGAGTTCGAATGAATTTGTTATGATTTTTATCGTTTCATATCGGTGAATTTATTCGATCCGTGAGGATTTGAGTATCCGATCGACTTGTGGTTTGGACACATCGATCGTGGAAGTGTTCTGGAGACCTTGGGAGGTCTTAGATGTGGTTTCGCCTCGATTGGCGCCACTTTGGGGGATTTTAGTTCAAAATAGGGGTTTCGGACTTAAATCGGTTGTGAATCATTTTTTGAGTGGAAACCGTATGTGATTAGGTACTTGACGAAGTATTTTGGACGGTTGTTTTGGGGATTGGCTGCCTTGTTCTTGGCTGAAGACGCAGCGGGAGTTTCGAGGTGAGTAATCTCACAATGTTCATTTACGAACGGGCTTACCTTATCGTTTTGTTAGTTATTTAGTTAACTACAAACTATAGTTGATATTAGTAGGCATTCCTGAGCGGATGACTACGTATATATATATTTACGTGAAATATATATGTGTAGGTGGATTTGTGTGATAAAACAATAATTGTGGGTGCGTTCATTTTATTGTTTTGGGTGTGACTTTTCATGAAACAATATTTGTGAAATGGTTGATTTCTATTGTTTTGAAAAGTGTTGTGTTTTGTGGAACATTTTAGTTCGCGGGTGGTTTATTTAAATATGGGTCTTGTACCGGGAGTAATTGATAGGGATCAATTACGGGGAATCTTTCATTTTAGATTCGTGTAACATTTTGGGTCCTGTGCGACTCCTTTAATGTTTTGGTATTTATACCGTGGATCCATAGACTTACGAGTTGAGGGTCGTGGATTACGAAATGTGATCGTGGGTGGGAAAATCGGGAATCCACGCCTTTGGTCGGGTTAGTGGATACGATCAGTTAGAGCTCTAGTCTGTCCGCCGTGCATTGTTTCTTGATTGAAACGTGATTTGTTTATTGATTTAAACGTGATTCGTGTGGGTTTATCCCGTGATTGTTTATTGATTTAAACGTGATTTGAGTGAGTTTATCTCGTGATTCGTGTGGGTTTATCCCGTGATTTGTTTATTGATTTAAACGTGATTCGTGTAGGTTTATCCCGTGATTGTTTATTGATTTAAACGTGATTTGAGTGAGTTTATCTCATGATTCGTGTGGGTTTATCCCGTAATTTGTTTATTGATTTAAACGTGATTTGAGTGAGTTTATCTCGTGACTTGTGCGGGTTTTTATCCCGTGATTTTGCGTGAGTTGTTTTGAGTTACTCATATGGGCTTGCAAAAGCTTACCGGGTTTGTTGTGTGGCAACCCGGTGCACCATTCAAACGGTGTAGGGGTTAATCCTGCAGGTCAGGGTAATCGTGGCTGAAAACTGAGGTAGCGAGCTAGCAGCTTTACGGTAGGAAGCCAATTTTGTGACTTTACCGTTATTAAGACTTCCGCTTGTAGTGAGCTCTGAGGAGCACTTATGTTTTATTTTGTTGTTGACAATTTAATTCGTAAGTTTATGTAATATATGACTCTACGGAGCGGGTCAATATTGACATAGTGGGTTCAGGGCATCAATACGTGTTTAGTTTAAAGGGAAAAAGATTCCAGGTATTTGTATTGATGGTTGAACGTTCACGCATGTATAATTATGAGATTATATATATATCGATTTTTATTGTGTAAAAAAAAAATAAGGGGCGTGACATTATTATTGAAATGAGGAGAACTTAAGAATTTTTTTCTCATCCATTTCCTCAATTTTATGTTTTGTAGTATTTTAGGGGACAGTGATAAAAGAGGTCATTTTAAAGTACTTTATGATAATCCAAACACCTCAAATGTCCCCCTGATAATTAAGGTCACCTATTAACAACCTACTACTAGAGTTAAACTTAATTACAAAAATTGCCACCGCTGGCTCTCTCTCCCTCCCTTCCATTAATATGTTATCCGTTCAGATTCAACCCTTTACCAAAATCTCTCTCTCTCTCTCTCTCTCTCTCTCTCTCTCTCTCTCTCTCTCTCTCTCTCTCTCTCTCTCTCCACAAACCCTTACCATCCCATCCTCCTTGACTGCGACTCCTTAAGACCTCCCTCGACTTCTCTGACTCGCCGCCCTTCACCATCGATCTCTCCTTCGAGTGGATCCTCAACTCTCGTGACTCCGACGCCGATTAGATCAAGCTCATTGATCGCACCCTGCAGTTGGGATCGGTGCTCCTCGAGGCCGGTAAGAGCTCGGCAAGACAACGAGCCTCCAAGCACAACTCCATCTCCTGGGCTCTCCCTCTCGACCTCACCATCTTGGTAAGCCCAGGTTTTATTGTTGAAGTAAAATTTGAACTGTAATTGTTGCCGGAAACTGGTTTGATCGTGTAGCTTAAACCAATCTCGTATAGCTTAAGCGATTTTGATTTTCGATTCTTACTCGCTTGATTTCTCTAAATGAAATCGAAGTTGATTCTCTCCTTATCGAGCTTTGAATTTGATTGTTTTGGAGTTGAATATATGTTTTGTTTTGAATCCGAGATTGAATTCTATGAACTTCATTGAATATGCTTGGAATTTGAAGTTGATTGGTTTGTTGCCTTTTTCTATGAATCCGAGTTTGAAGCTTGAATTCAAAAATGTGAAAATATGTATGTGGTTCTTTCAAACCCTGTGAACGATTGGTTTGTTGCCTTTTTCTATCTATAAGAATATTGTTCCAAAAGATTTTTCAATGGTTGCCTTTTGGACTTGCATTAGCTATTGATCACCAAGTAGGATCATCTAGGCTAGAAGATATTTAAGTAATATGAAGATAAAGAAACCAACTCCTCTTAGCAAGAAAACTCATAAAGAACGTTTCAAAGTTTCCAGGTTCTTGAACTAATGAACTACTGTTGCTGATTTGAAATTTTTATAATTATGTTATTTGATGTTTCATGCCTTTTTCATAGTTGGAATGTGATATTTAATAGATTATATTGCATTGACATTCTATTGAATTGGTTTTGTGTTTGATCTTATACACCGTAATGCAGTTTTTGTCAAGTGGTTTTGTTGTGATGCTTTTTCAATATGATGGTAACGTTGATGAGTGGAAGCAATTTCAATGGAATGATCTTGTCATTTATGTGTCTGCAGTCAATCAAACAAAATGGTACACAAAACTTCTAGGTATGTGTCCATTGTTCGAAAGGAAGGGCTTGAAATATCACAATCGGCACTTGATTTTTCCAAGATAGAGGTGAACTACATGGAGAAACTTTCGAAAGAGGAGGGGATTCAGAAGAAACTCAACAAGGATATTTTGCAATATAAAGCTCATATAATCAAGATATTTGCAGAACATAGGCATAATTGGATCTCTGCAGATTTAGAGTTTTAGAAATTTGCCTAGGGCTTAGGATGCAAGTCATTGGTGAATTGTAAACTCCAGTTTATTAAATAAATTAGCTTTTTGTATCTTTTTATGATATCACTGTTATGTTTAGTTTTCCTTAATAAAACATTACTTTTATAGATCTTTTACAGCACATTCTAATTTTCGGCATCTTTTGAATTCAACAAGTCAATGTCACTGACCATGTCCAAGGTTGATCACAAGTCAATAGACAAGTCACTAAACATGTCACTGGCAATTGCATATCACTTGCCAAGTTACTGTTATATTCATGTCACTGGTCAGGTCACATTGCATTTCACTGTAATACAAGTCACTGACCAAGTCACATTGCATCATTGACCATGTCACTGTCATACACTTGTCACTGACCAAGTTACTGGCAAAGTCATTTTGCATATATTCATAGTAATCTCCTCAAGGGAAATATGGATGAGGAGATATCCCCTCAAGGAAAATTTGGGTGAGGGGTAAAATAATTCCCTAAAGGCTAATCTGTGTGAGAAGAAATCTTCTCAAGGCTAATATGGGTGAGGAGTAATCTCCTCAAGGGAAATCTGGGTGAGGAGATATCCCCTTAAAGAAAATTTGGGTGAAGAGTTAATATGGGTGAGGAGTAATCTCTTCAAGGGAAATCTAGGTGAGGAGATATCCTCTTAAAGAAAATTTGGGTGAGGAGTAAAGTAATTACCTAAAGACGAATATGTGTGAGAAGAAATCCTCTCAAGGCTAATATGGGTGTGAGGAGAAATCACCTCAAAACCAATATGGGTGAGGAATAATCCTCTCGAGGTGAATCTAGGTGAGTAGAAATCTCCTCGAGAGGAATACGGGTGAGGAGCAAGAATTGAACCAATTTACCTGTGGAAGATTGATCATGGTTAGTTACATTGTAAGTGACATGGTTAGTTACATGATCAGTTACATACATTGTAAGTTACATTATCAGTTACATGATCAGTTACATGTTCAGTTACTTGGTCAGTTACATTGTAAGTGACATGGTCAGTTACATGTTCAGTTACATACATGGTAAGTTACATGGTCAGTTACATACATGATAAGTTACATGGTCAGTTACATGTCATTGATCATGTAACTGTTTCATTGATCATTGATCATGGTTAGTTACATGGTCAGTTGCAAAGTCCCTGACCATGTCACTGTCAATCACTATCAATCCCTGATCAAGTCACTGTTACTCTCAAGTCACCGCAAAGTCACTGACCATGTCACTATCAATCTCTGGTCAAGTCACTGTTAACCTCAAGTCATTGGCCAAGTTATGTCACTGGCCATGTCATAGTCATAAACATGTCATTGGCAATCCATGGCCAAGTCACCGATAAAGTCACTGGCCAAGTTGCGTGTCACTTACTATGTCACTGTAAACCTTTGGCAAAGTCATTGTTAACCTCAAGTCACGGGCAAAATCACTGACCATGTCGCTGTTAATTCTTGATCAAGTTACTGGCCATGTTAATGGTTATGTCATTGGTCAGTTACCTATCCACGACAAAATGTATAATGATCTCAAAGAGAAACTAGTCATAAATCCAAGCTAGGATAAGGGTGAACAAAGAAACTCGAAAAATATTGAAAATCGCAAACCTTGATTCTCCCCATAAAGCATTTTATAGAAAATTAATACATTGACACAGTTTTCAAGCAGCTGAGATAACCAGATGGAGCATAATTAACTTTACAATTACCCCATCTGTTGTTCATATGAAATTCTAAAACTCTATAACATGCCTCCAAATCAAATGAACTAGTGTCAGAGCTTTACAGTCAAAGCTGGGGTTGAGGTAGAATGGATCAACAAAGAAGATGGCGGAAGACAATGTTTTTGTCTAGAACTTCTGCTTCCATAACCGGGTGCACAATTACTTGGATGGCTTCTCGATTTCTTCTTATCTCCATAAGTTCCCCCATCTGATCTTACTTGCCAAACCTTAGTTTCATTCAGGCCAGTCGGAAGAACACAATTGCAGAACAAACCTAAAGTTCATTGAAAAAACATGAGAAGATTGTTAGGATAGTCATTTCTAGTGAGTAAACAACAAGCACACTACTTTTTCCGGAATTGATCTTCTTGCCGCATAGAAATCCCAAAGGATATACATGAGCAAATAACTAACACCACATCTGTATTCAAATGATTCTCCTTTTTATTTTTACTTTTTCAGATTCAGATCTTAGCTACATTATGATGGATTTCTGATTATGTGAGAGATGAGATAACAATGGCAATTCTTGTGGTGGACTACATCATTTTCTATTGAACTGTGCCCTTTACTTCACTTCAACTGTAATTACGTGTCTCCCATCTAAAGAATATAGTGGAGCCAAGCTGCATTAACGGCGTAGTGCCTACAACTTTTATATTCTCAATGGAGCAAGAAAAGAATTACAAGAAATTTCCCTTAGAAGTCCTTCTTTCATCTGGAGCAGGATACAATACCAAGGACCAGTAGAGGCATCAGACACCTCTGCCTGCCCTACATCCTATTCAATACATCTATCAGGAATGCATTGAACAGAAATGGTTGCAGCTAGTTCAAACCTAACAATTAAATGAATTCGACAATAGCTACCCTGTGCTTCTAAGGTTCAATTAAACCAAATGGTCGAGGAAGACAATAGAAAAATCACAACAAAATTATGAACAACTATTCAACCTAGGTTGTGCCTCACATTTTATTACAAGGGTGTCAAGCTGGGAATTGGCATAATAGAATCTAAAGAAAGTGTACTTTGGTCACATATGACAATCTAACCACTTGTTTCATTTCAAAAGAGAGAGACCAAATTAATATGCACTTAAATAGAAAATACACAGCAATGATAAAACTAGCTGCAAATAACAATGTACACACACAGAAGTAGACGAACAAGTATAGACAAATAAAGTAAAGAATATCAGTGCATTAATGGGTAACTATTTCCTGGTAATACGCCAAGTATCACCTTTTCATACATGACCTAAGAGTCAAAATTTCTTGACTCAAGCCATGGTTTATGTGCTCAGTGAACTACTTAAACATCTCTTCCTTAATCTTACTAATATAACCACCTAAATGCTCTCCCTCTAAATAAACCAGCTAAGCATTTATTGCTCCATGTCGCCATACAACATGCAAAAATCAACACTCAAGCCGATTTTTGTTGCCTCATCTAATGCATGGAGATCAGGAGTGAGTAAAGTCTAGTAAGATAATCACTTGAACTAGTAAACACTTGGAAGAACAAAGTTGTCAAGTTCCATGCATGTATCAGAGGACTTCAATTAAGCAGAAATTATACAAAACTAAAAGAGGACTTCAGTTTATGCACACACAAATGCCAAATATATAGCCATAAATTCCTAGACAAGTAGTACAGAGCCACAAATCAAGCCTAGAAAGCCAAACACCAATACAAAGGCATCTAAAACCAAAACCTATACAGCGATCTAGATGTTGAGAACAAAGCAATAGCAACAAAATCAGAGAAGATCGAATTTGATAGAAAACCAATCAGGAATAAACAGATCACGAAAGTAACTAAGTTAATGACCAAGTCAAGAACGAAAATAAAGCCGAACTTGCCTAATGGTTACCGCACGCTTCAAAGTCAGAGCAAGGCACATAAGTGACTCTACTCCCGTTATCCACAATCAGAGTGCACATCTGAGGCGGTGTCCCAATCCACAGCCGCGTCGTGTAGTACCTGATTCCAATTCCAAGTTCCTGAACCTTTAATTCACTACAATTACAAATACCAGGGCTGAAAAAAAACTAGGGAGAATTGAGAAGAGAATCAAACCCGTTGGTAAGGAGATCATCGTAGTGCCTCATGTGCGCGTTTGGCTCCGATCTCTGGAGACGTCGATCGTCGAAGGCTCGCCGGATTGCTGACACCGCTTCAAGAACTCGCCCATTGATACCAAAGACGCGTCGTTCTTAGCCATTGACACTCGAGAGAGGAGGTCTGTGTCTTTGTGGAGGAGAAGAAGAATATAGAGAAGTAGAGAGAGAATTGGCTGGAAGGGCAGAATCGGAATCAAAAAAATTAAAAACTGACCTTTTTTAACATTACCTCATTATTAATAAGGATTAAATTAATATTATTAATAATTCATGATGGACATTTTTATCAAGTGGGAAACTAGGTGATTTTTTTATCATTTCACATGACATTTTCCATCATTTCCCTTTATTTTAGTTTACAATAATAACCATTTTAAATAACTTTAATATAATTTTATATTTTTATTTTAAATGTATAGGCACTAGGCCTCATCAAAAAGCCCGCGGATCAAGTGGGCCGATGGAGGCCCGCCGGCCCGCAGGGCTTTTGGCCCGGCCCGGCCCGTCAAAAAGCCCGCAAAAGCCCGCCTCGGTGGGCCGATGGAGGCCCGCAAAAACCCAGCCCAGCCCATAGGCCCGGCCCGCCAAAAGCCCGCTAGGCCCGGCCCGTAAAAGCCCGTAAACTATTTTATATATATATATATATATATATATATGTGTGTGTGTGTGTGTTTATAAATATAAATATATATAGATATATATGTGTGTGTATGTTTATATATATATATATGTGTGTGTGTGTATCAGTGTATGTTTATATATATATATATAATAGATATGTGTGTGTTCTATACTTCTATATATATAAATATGTGTGTGTATATATAAATATACTTCTATAAATATAAATATATATAGATATATATGTGTGACAGTGTGTGTATGTTTATATATATATATATATATATATATATATATGTGTGTGTGTGTGTATCAGTGTATGTTTATATATATATATATAATAGATATGTGTGTGTTCTATACTTCTATATATATGACTATATGTGTGTGTATTAGACTATTAGTGTATGTTTATATATATATATATATATATATATATATATATATATATATATATATATATATATATAACTGTGACCTGTGTGTGTGTTTATAAGTTTATATATATACATATAACTGTGACCTGTGTGTTTATATATATATACATATATATATATATATATATATACATATATATATATATATACATATATATATATATATATGTGTGTGTGTGTGTTTTTTTTTTTTTATATATATAGATATAGATATAGATGTGTGTATGTGTGTGTTTATATATATATATATATATATATATATATATATATATATGTGTGTGTGTGTGTGTGTGATTATGTGTGTGTGTGTGTGTGTGGAAGTTCTCATACTTTTATAGAAAATATGTGCATATATATTCTAAAAAACAAGTAACAACGGTTGACCAATTCGATCGGATTCTAAAATATGGTGAAATTTGCTAGTTTTTTTACCACACTCATATTTGATTGTAATAATCACATCCAACGGTCAGTTTTTAAATTTTATTTGAATTTATAGAGGTTGCTCTTTGGAATGTATGATATATAAATATAAGTTTATAAGAGTAACTAAGTTTGACCTAGTTGATCGAATTCGAAACGAGAACTAAATTGGCTGGATTTTTTACAGCCACTATAAAACATTACAATCTCTCCATCGAGCGGTTGGTTTCTCCAAATTCATCTTCCACTTCATGGTTGCTTTAGAATGGACATCAATAATTTAAATGCAATGTACAAGACTACAAGTCATATAACTTTAGGTGGCAAATTGATATAGGCCAAAATCTTTGTAATAAAATTGAAATTTTTATCTTATGTACACGCACATCCATCGATAGGATATTTACAGACATGATGTGAAAAAATAAGCATGTTTTGCGTTCGTCAAGTCATCGGTCAACCAAGAAAACATACAAGTTAAGATAGTTGACCAATTCGATCGGATTCGAAAATATGGTGAAATTGGCTAAATTTTTTACCACACTC
This sequence comes from Rosa rugosa, assembly GCF_958449725.1. Lineage (NCBI taxonomy): Eukaryota > Viridiplantae > Streptophyta > Magnoliopsida > Rosales > Rosaceae > Rosa > Rosa rugosa. The sequence continues at coordinate 35,423,518 of NC_084824.1, forward strand.
ATAATTTATTGTAATAATCACATCCAACAATCGGTTTTCTCATTTTTTTTTAATTGATAGAGGTTGCTCTCTGTAGTATATAATATATAAATATAGGTTTATAAGAGTAACCAGGTTTGACCTAGTTGATCGAATTTGAAATGAGAACCAAATTAGCTTGATTTTTTACAACCACCATAAAATATTACAATCTCTCCATCAAACGGTTGGTTTCTCCAAATTCATTTTCCACTTCATGGTTGCTTTAGAATGAACCTCAACAATTTAAATGTAATGTATAAGTCATACAACTTTAAAGAGACAAATTGGTATAGGCCAATGTATTTGTAATTAAAATTGAAATTTTGGAAAATTCTAGTATATGTTGACGTATGTCATACATCAAGTTTTTTAAATATTTTAGACCGTTGGATTTAATTAAAAGTTGAATATATCTGACGGTCTAGAATATTCAATAGTGGTAACCTGTATCTACTTTTTTTTTTTTTTTAATATTCCCAATTACATATCAAAAAAAACAAAAATTTAGAAAACCCTAAATTGAAAAAGAGAAGAGAAGACGAAGAAAAGAGGAAGAAACTCAGTCCAGTTTTGTTCTTGTACGTACAAAACGAGAATTGTCCCATTAGCCTGTGTAGCTATCCTCTCCTTTCTGTTTCAAGTAAACACCATAACCAGGTATAGAAATAGAACTGATTGTCTTCTCCTTTCTGTTTCATATAAATTGGATGACGTGGTTCAGGGATTGATATTTTGTGTGATTTGAATTGGATGATGATGTGCAATAACAATTCTGAAAAGATAGTTCATAGTCCTCCTGCTTTCTATATCTATATTGATGGAATTCTCTATGTAACTTCAGATCTACTGCACAACTTCAGTTTTGAAAAGATAGTCCATTGTCCAATATCCTGTTTTGAATGTCTACATCATTCCCCTTTAATTACTGATGGGAAATACAAGAAATAACGTGAGACAAACTTAGTTATTCACTGTTTCTATCTGTTAATCTAATCAGAAAAATAGTTGGTCACAGTCGATGTTGAAATCATGTATGGTCTTGTCAAACATGTTGAGAAGCTGTTACCAATCCAGATATTGGAGCAATGGACTTGTTTTTTTTGGGTGTTTAAGACAACTTTCCTTACATGAGTTCAAACATCAAGGTAGTTGGCTATTCGCATAAGCTTAGGACTAAGATTCTTGGAGAGAAAATCATAATCACATTTCTTTTGTCCATTGTTTAAAAAACTTGAGCACATGTGTTGAGAATTTGAGTTGAAACATCAAGGTAGTCGTATAGTTGCATAAGCTCGGGACTAGAGGGTTTGAAGAATGAATATCATTTCTTTGGCCATTGTTTATCCTGCTTGGAACGTGAGATTGATATATCCTTGATATGGGAGTCCTGTTAGGATCAAGCAGGAGCAAGCATGAACTTTAGTTCACCAAGATGTTAATCAACACTTAATCATTTTATGTGGTGGTTGTTTAACATTTCGAAATAATTATCTTTTGCAAGCAGGGACCCATCTAGACTTGCAGTAAAAAACTGAACTGAGTTTTGAAATTATATTAATTGTTAGAGATGGGTAATATTTTCGTACATATTGCTTTTATTTCATATAGTCTGGACGAAAGAGGAACTTGTAGAAACTTTAGTTACTGCATTACATAATATATGAGATGAAGATCTCTTTTTCTTCTCTGTTCAGGTCAATTTCCTTCTGATCAAGTCTCTGCAAGAAGAAACACAAAATCAAAGTATGAATTTTGAACCGATTCAAGCAAATTACTTAACCATTGACAAAGAATATTGATTAACCAAAAACTAAATCAGCAAGGCTCACACATAAGTGCAATCTATGCTAGAACAGATCGAATTGCAATGCAGAATTGCAATCTATATATCCAAAGAACAATTTCACATCCGAGCCGATAGTTGGGCTGCCGAACCCGAACGAAGACCCTCCTCCTCCAATCTTTCCACCATTGAAAGCCCCAAATTCCAGTCCTCCTCCTCCTCCAGACTTGACATCTCCACATCGCTGACACAAGTCGAGCCTCTGGAAGAAAAAGAAGAAAAACTAGTAGTGAAGTAACCTTGAGACAAAACCAATCCTTATGATGAGGAGAATGTGATGGTGAAGAGAAAAACCAGAAGGGAATATTGGTGAACTAATGAGTCAGGGAGGGAACAAAACCCCAACGGAGTGGACATTACTGGAATTGGAGTTTGAATTAGTCGGCTTCTGCCTCCGAGGATGACTAAGAGAGACTGAAGATTTTAGGGTTTGGGAATTATGATTTAGGGGTTTTGGGGCTTCTTCGATTAGATTTATGTAAATTCAAAGACAAGAGAAACTAAGGATGGAGAGAATTGCGGCGGAGAAGTGATAGAGGAGCGATGTTCAGGTAGCCATGGATCTGACACGCTAGAATTTCAACAATGGACCAAGAAGGAAGAAGGAAGAAGGAAGAAGGACGCTGGAAGATAAAGGCAAATAGAGAACCCCAATCCTCAGTTCTCTCTCGAAAAAAAAAAAAAAAAAACTTGAATAACCATGTTCGATATTCCAACCCGACTTATTGTAAAAAGTGGTAGTCAAGTTGTAATTAGTGTTAATATTTCACTATAATAAGTTTGAGAACCGTTTTACCAATAAAACAATGAATTGTGGTAAAAAGTGGTAATTTAGTTATAATAAGTGTTAACACTTCATTATTACAAGTTTTCATAACCACTTTACTAATAAAACAACGAGTGTGTTGCTATAATAGTAAAACTTCATATATTTAAGTAAATTTGCGGTGAGTCCTTTATGGTGTAATAAGGTTGTCTATCTTGTAACTATTGTCCTTTATGAGTTATTTACTTATTTAATGATGTTTTTTCCTGATTTTACGACAATTGAGGTCCAAAGTAGTAACTAAGGTTGTATTTATGGTAATTCTTTAATATTACAAGTTTGAGAACCATTTGACTGATGAGACAACGAATTGTTGTAGAAGTAGTAATCAAGCTCTTATTTGTGGTAATTTTTTATATTACAAGTCTGAAACCCATTTTACTAATGTGACAACGAATTGTTGTCAAAGTGGTAAAACTTTATGTATATGTTGTAAATGAGGCACGAGTCCTTAATTGTGTATTAAAGTTCTATATTTTGTAATTTAATACTTTTCTTGTGTAAATCTCATCATCCATGAGATAATTACTCGTTTGACAATGCATTTTACTATAAATTACAACAATTGAGGTATAGCGTTGTAATTATGGTTGTTTTTATGATAATTACTTGAAATGCAATTCTATTTACAAAAAAAAACGATCATTTTACCATTGCTGCAACAAATGTTTCACTTATATGGTAAATAATCATATTAGACCTAAAACTTTTCAAGTCCTTATTCTTGTAATCCAGTTGTTCTTTTTGTAACTAGAGTCCTTTCTTTTGTAAATTATATCATCGATGAGACATTTTACAACAAACAACCACATTGGATGTATTTAGTGATAATTATAGTTGTAATCAGAGTAATTACTACATTTACGATCTTCATTACAAGTTTTTGAACGATTTACATATAAAACAATAAATGAGTACTTAGTATGGTAATTTTTTTTTTTTTAGTACACATGTCAAATTATAAGTGGATAACCTGTTGACCTGTACAACAGGTTTCACTAACTAATTTAATTTAATATATATTTATTAAAAAGTTGTTGTATGACAAACATCAACACACCTTAGACTTCCCCTGAAATTTTTATCTTATATTTACGCACATCCATCGATGAAATATTTACAAACGTGATGTAAAAAAATAAGCAAGTTTTGCAGTCATCAAGCCATCGGTCAATCAAGAAAACGTACAAGCGACTATAATTGACCAATCCGATCGGGTTCGAAACTATGGTGAAATTGACTAAATTTTTAACCACACTCATAATTTATTGTAATAATCACATCCAACGACCGATTTTCCTATTTTCTTTGAATTGATAGAGGTTGCTCTTTGGAGTGTGACAGTGTGTGATATATAAATATAGATATATAAATATAGATTTATTCAAAAAAAGGGAAATCCAATCCTATCCTACCGTTGGATTTGGAATCTCTAGATCAGTAGATGTGGAGACCAGCTGTCTCACACCAGCCCAACGGCCCAACCCACTAGCACCAGCTGACCAGCCACTAGGTCACTCTCAAACTCCCAATTGACCTAAAAACTCTCTCACTCCCTATTTTGACATTTCGTAAACCCTTCTCTCTCAGCCGCTGTCTTCATAGCCTCCACTCCCTCCAGATCCGTCTGCTCCGATCTCACCCTCCATCCCTCTGCCGCTAACCAAACAACGACGCCGGCGATCGCCACCTCAAGTCTCGCGGCTACATCCATCTCCAAGCTCCGTCCTCCATCCCTCATCCGCTAACCAAACAACGACGCCGTCGTTCACGACCTCAAGTCCCGCGGCTGCGACGGCCTCTTGTCTCAGATCGAGGTTGCCTTCAGCTCCAAGCTCCGTCCTCCATCCCTCATCCGCTAACCAAACAACGACGCCGTCGTTCACGACCTCAAGTCCCGCGGCTGCGACGGCCTCTTGTCTCAGATCGAGGTTGCCTTTAGCTCCAAGCTCCATCCTCCATCCCTGATCCGCTAACCAAACAACGACGCGCCTCTTCTATCAGATTGAGGTTCGAATCTCACCGGAGTTTCTTCAATTTTTGGTTCGATCACCACCTCGAGCAGGGACTGAAACTACTTCTGGTACTATTTTCTTCTCTTTTTGATTAGTTTATTTTCAGTTTCTGTTTTTAATGGAGCGATCTGAGTCATCTGACGAGTTTGAGTTTTATTTCTTTGTTTGTTCATGCTGCAGAACTCGTACATATATCTGCAATCGAGCAGGGTTTTGAAGACAAGATTGGGTTTTGAAGGAACAAAGGAGATGAGCCTTCAACTTCTGTTTCTTCTCTCTGCTCTCTCTCAATTTCTCAACGTCTCTCACCAGCATTTGTTTTAATCTCGACACCAGCGTTAGTGCCTCTTCTTGCACAGTTTTGTTGGCATGTTTTTAGTTCTTTTTTTCACAATGAAAGAACCCAGCTTTCTTACTAACAATCTAGTTTCTGTATACTAAGTTTTTTTTCCTTGTTTTGATTGTAATCTATAATATTGCAGGACGAGGAAGAGCAAACCAAGGAAGGGACAGTAGCAATTCTGCGAATAAGTTGTATCTCATAGCTGTTTTAGCTTGCTGCCTTGCTCATTCAAAACACTCAAGTAATATCTTAACTTTGTTTATTTCCAGCTAGAAATGGATGATATTAATGATGTTAATGCTGAAAATGTGACTGAAACCGGAGCTTCATCTGTTTCTGCATCTTCTAAGAAATCTAGATTCACTAGTAATGTTTGGGAATTTTTTGAAAGGGTTCAAGTCAATGACCATGGAAATATGGTACCAAAAAATAAATGTGGGGTTTGTAAGGCTTTGCTTAGAGGTGGTCCTAGTGCTGGTACTAGTCATTTAAGAAGACATTTACAAATCCATGAGAAAGGACAGCAAAGATTAGGTCCAGATATTTCTGGAAATATCTTAACTTTTGCTTATGATAAGAATGTTGCACGTAGAGAACTTGTTGATTATGTTATTAGAGCTGAACTGCCTTTTACTTTTGTTGAAAAACATGATTTTAGAGGAATGATTCGTCGAGGATTTTGTCCTCAATATGTAGGAATTTCAGCCTCAACATGTAAAAGAGATGTGATGAAGAAATTTACTAAGGGCAGAAATGAGCTTTTGAGTCTTTTTGAAAAGTTTGAAGGAAAAATTTGTTTGACTTCGGATGTGTGGTCATCGCGTCAAAAAATGGGTTACATGTCACTTACTGCACATTTTATTGATAAAGATTGGTCTTTAAATAAAAGAATAATATGCTTTAAGATGATTGAGTACCCTCACACGGGAGAGTCACTTGCAAATCATATGTTTGAAGAATTGTTGTCTTGGCGCATTCATAAGAAAATATTTTCCCTCTCTTTAGACAATGCTACGAATAATGATGTGGTTGCTGTTATTCTTCCCACTTATCTTATGCTTGAGGCAGCGCCTAAAAGGTTGTTTCATGTTCGTTGTTGTGCTCATATTTTGAATTTGATTGTGCAAGATGGTTTACATATTTTAGGTCCATCTATTGATAAAATAGTCAATGTTGTTCGAAGCATGAATTCTTCTAATAAGAGACATGAATTGTGGATGCGTTGTTGTAATGATTTGCAATTGCCAAAAAAAAATATTGACAATGATGTGCCTCATAGGTGGAATTCCACTTATGAACTTTTAGAAGTAGCTATAAGATATAAAGGGCCTTTGAATAGGTATGCTCTAAAAGTGAATGAATCACGGTCTTGCAATTTAGATGTTCCATCGGAACAAGATTGGTCAATTGCTCAACTAGTTAATGGCTTTTTAGGGATTTTTGCATCCTCAACTAAGATATTTTCAGGTGTCTATTACCCTACATCATGTCGTGTTATTAATTGTTTAATAGATATCCATTTTGCATTTGAGGCATATTCTGGTTTTCATGTCTTTAAGGATGCATTGGCTGCAATGAAGGAGAAATTTGATAAGTATTGGGGTACATTTCCCAAAGCTTTTTGCTTTGCTACAATTAAAGATCCTAGATTTAAGTTATTTGCTATTGGAGAATGGTTAAAATGCATGGGTATTGAACAACTTGATGTTGATAGAAAATTGATAGAGTTAAGAACTGAATTGCAAGCTCTTTATGAAACATATAAGAAGGATATTGTGTCCGATGTAGCACCTAGGCAATCTGAAAATTTAACTTCTTCAACCTCGAGTTTATCTCCGGGTTCTATAGCATTGCCTATTGTTGGTAATTTCTCAATGCAAAGTTTGAAAAGGGCAAAGGTATCATCTTCATATACTTCCTCTGCGACTTCTAATGATTTACAAATGTACTATGATTTACCAACTATTGAAGTTGATGATGATAATCAATTTAGTGTCTTGGCTTGGTGGAAATCAAATGAACCATTATATCCTGTAGTTTCTCGCATGGCTAGAGATTTGCTAACAATTCCAGCTTCTACTGTAGCTTCGGAGTCATGTTTTAGTGCAGGAGGTAGAATTGTATCCGAGAGAAGGGCTAGCTTGAGTCCAAATACAATAGAGGCGTTGATTTGCTTGAAAGATTGGAGTTTAGCAAAATCAAGGATGCAAGAGGCTCAGCGTGAAATGCAGCTAGTTGAAGAAAGGAGGCTCATTAGGGAAGGACGACCAGATTGGATGGAAAATAGTGAAGATGAAGCTGGAATTGAAGCTGGGAATGAATCTGATGATTCTGGAATGGAGTCCGATGAACATGTATATTGTTTTTGGCTCATTGCTTCTATTTTTTTAATTTCAGCAATAACATATTTACTGGTTATTTATTCTTTAATTGGTCTTTGAATGTGTAGGTGAGACAAGTTGAATCCCATGAGCTTTCAACCAATATCCCGCCTTAATCTTGCTGGTAATGCTTTAATCTTACTGTTAAAGCTGCACTTTCAGATTGTTAAAGCTGCAATAAGTAGCTAATTTGGCAACTGAAATCCTCATGAGTCATAACAACTTATAATGAAGTGGTAGATTGGTTTTTTTGAGCTGAAACCTCCCCACTGGTTTCCTTCTCAGCTTCTCTGTAATTTTCCTGATTTGCTTTCTTTGTTTTAATTGCTGCATTGTTGTCTTGGTCATTGAAGTCCCTAATTGTATATTTGATTTTAGTACAAAGTTATTATAGCTTGTAATATAAAAAAGGATTGAGATGTGAGATCCTGTTCAAGGCTTTGTATAGTGATGAGACAATTATATTATTTCATTTTTACAATGCGCTGTTGCTATTAGCGTCATTTTCATTTACGATTGGAAATTTGAAGTACTAGAGTAGCAGCTGTACTGATTTGGATGTCTAACATTGTTTCAATTGTCGACAGGAAATAATGCACTCTTTCATGCATCACAGGCCATTCTAGGTATACAAGCCTTCTCTCTCCTTTGTTTTTACTAGCTGGTTGTCTATGGGCAGAATGGCTGATTTGTTCACAGTTCACATGAGCCTCAATGTTGCCAAGTCAGATGCGAAGAAGAGGAACAACCTTATGGAAGACAACATGCCTAAGTAGATATAGAAGTTGTATTATTAATCTGCTTTTGTTTTAAGTTGTTATTGGGAATGATTTTGCTTATTTCAATTAATTCAATCGGGCGTGGGGATGAGCCTCCTAGTTCGGCTAGGTTCCAAACCCCTTAAAAGGAAAAATAGCATCCGTAAATGTCTTTGTAAATAAAGACTAGGTTCCAAACCCCTTAAAAGGAAAAATAGCATCCGTAAATGTCTTTGTAAATAAAGCCCGGCCCAGCCCGTAAAAAGGTGGGCTACCCGGCCTGGCCCGTAAAAGCCCGCAAGGCCCGCCTTATATGGACGGGCTTGGATCTTAGGATTTATAGGAAAGCCCGGCCCGGCCCGGCCCGCCACTATTTAAAACAGTAATTAGGCCCGGCCCGGCCCGCTCCAAGCCCGCTATAAATGGGCCGGGCTCGGCCCGGCCCGGCCCGTTGACGAGGCCTAGGTATAGCATAGCCAAAGAGGAACAGCCGATTTCTCAAAAAAAAAAAAAAATAAAAATAAAAAATAAAAAATAAAAAGAAGGGCCGTTCCTATTTATTTTAAATTGTTGTTTAACATATTACCACACAAAACCCTAAACCCTTTGCAACCCCAAAGCCCCGAATTGCAAAATGGATCACATGGCAGCGATGGAAGAGCAATTGGTATCAGAGAGGGTTAGACAAAAGCTACAAGACGTGAATGCGGCTGCCCAAAAGTATCTCTCTCCGGTCCAAGACCATGTCAATTTCACCCTACAGGTATATATATCTCTCATGGGTATTGCATATCTGCGATCAATTGGGGTTTTTCTCTTCCTTTTTTCGATTAAATTTGGATAGAGGTTTCTTTTGTTGGTATGGATCGACACTGGTATTCCACTCATTGCTCTCTTTCGTTTCTGAGAAAAATTATTGTAGAGATAAAATCATAGTTGTGGTCTGTTTGGTCAAATACCTGAAATTGAGTTTGTTGATGTGATGATTGATACTAATGAAATTAATTAATTGCATTTTCTTGTTTGGGGATTCTTTCTGATCATTATTATTTTGTAAATTCTGACATTTGTTAAAAACTTTTCTGGACTGTTAGCAAACCATACATATATGTCTATGTTTCATCTGAATATCAGAAAGATGAGTAAATACAGGCATAACTAGATTCTGTATGTTGTAAAAAGTAGTAGTAGTATGTCTTCTGTTTTTCTTCTGTCTCTCAGATTTTCAATGGTTTAATTATTATTTCTATTATTTTTTCTTTTGGCAGCAAGCATACTTTAAATGTGCATACGAGTGTTTTGATAGGAGGAGAAGCGAACAAGAGATTGGCAATTGCGTTGAAAATTGTAGCGTGCCTGTTGTTGGTGCTCAACAGAGAGTTGAGAATGAGATGGCCAAGTTTCAAGTAAGTGCTTCTTTGCTCCTGCATCTCTCAGTGTGAAAATCTGTAGGAAGTTTAGCTTGTGGTGTTGTAAAGTCTTGCATGCTATAGGAGGTTTTTGTTTATACTTTACTGACGTTTAAATTTCAAGGACTTGAGTGTTTGATTACATCCACACAATGTATCAAGGGTTTTTTTTGTCTGCTTTGATTTCCTGCGCAATGAGATATTACCTTGCTTGACCTCCCACCATAGGTTCTCATTGTTTCTGAAGTGTCAGCCCTTTGTCTGTAACAAAACTAGGAACAAAAAGATATCCCCATGACAGTGAATGCACTATTTTTTTCCATCTTCACTTCGCTAAAAGCCTAAACGCTTAAACCTTTAAATATCAACAAATAGCCCTCATGATATTCTTTCACTCCTTTCACTCCATATATAGTTCAAAATGAATTATACTTGGCTGCCTATATGTGGGCAGCACTTCCTAACCATCCCTAACGTGTATAACCCACAGCCCAACACCTGCCCCTTTTCCCTTTGTAACATCTGATATCCCCTTCTCTTCTTCCCCATTGTTCGAATTCTTCACATGTAATCAAACCAACTTTAGAGAGTGAAGGCTCACAGGGGGTCAAAGGCGGGTGATCGGGAATGACCGCGGCGGTGGTCATCGGGGAGGTTACATACTTGGAAGAAGAGAGAGAACAACAAGATGAAGGAGGGAGTGAACGAGAAGAGGTATTGCTGCTAAGATATACTCTGGACTCAGAGCTCAGGCTAGCTACAAGCTTCAAGCACTGTGAGAACAATGAGGTCTTTAGAGCTCTATGTGTTAAAGCTGGTTGGGTCCTTGAAGATGTCACTATTGTGTTAAGAATTGGAATGCAGAACTGATGGGGGAAGAAGAGAAAGGGTTGTGTTAAAAATCCAAAAAGGACAAGTGTTGGGTTGTGGGAGAGACACATGAGGAATTGGTTAAGAGTGGCTTTAGGTGGGCAGCCAAGTATTGTCATTTCAAAACTATATAGAAACTGAACATAATGTGTAATAGAAAGTTGAAAATCATGATGTATAAAAGTTATTGAACTTGGGCAAAGATTCCTGAAAAAAATGTTTCTAGTGTACTGCAGTAGGTTTTCAGTGGTTTATGTTGGACCATTTACATTCATGCCAAATACAAACAGTAAGATGATCCTTTATGTAGTTTTTTGCCGGAGTTAATGCGATTGCTGTAACTGGCTCTTTTTCAAAGACATTCATAGTTGTTGAGGATTAACCTACTCAGTTGCAGTCCTGGTGGTGTGAACAGTGATTGTAGCATAGCTTTGGCTTGATAAATGATGCAGTTGTTAATGACAATGGAGGTTGCCGTGGTAATGGAGTCAGTGATGTATAGGTGACATGTAAATTGTTGTATTCTTTTTGTATATAGAAGCAGTTAGGTTAGGCAACATAAGTTTTCACAATATTTTGTCAGCAAATGATGTGGTAGAGGGCTTTGATACAGATAACTTTGGCCTTGCTACTTCAGTCGTACTTTTCCATTCCATATTGTAGTAATTTTATTCGAAGATAGTAGTAATTAAACAATTTTTCTTGTGTTATTTTAGTTTACTATACTTAAACTGTCCATTAAGACATGACCAGTTAATTGAAGGGATCACAATCTTAATTGTGATTTCATCTGGAATCCACTCATGATCAGAGACTTCTTTTTGGTTGAATGTGTATCAAGTTTGATCTGTGCCACTTTGTATAAAAGGGACTTGTTTATTTCTTATTTTTTTTCAAATTTATTTGTAGTTTATGCTGATTATAGAAGATAAAGTTATGCATTCTGTATTATTTTCCTAGGTTGTATTCTAGCAAACTGACTCCTCAGTCCTCACTCTTGTGTATCTTGTGTGCAGGAAAGGTTGAGTAGGGCACTGATGGTCTGTCAAGACAAGTTTGATGCAGCTAAGCTTCAACAGGTCAAAACTAGTGCACTCAATGATTTGGAGTCATGTGTTCAACAAACGACCGAAGATGGAATAAAGACACTTCCACTTCTTGCTGAAAGATTGAAGTCTTCCTTTTCGATCAACAATTAAGTTAGCCGTTATGTTGGCAGTCTGTTTTTATCTTCCCTATCGGTTTCAGCCCTCATTGATATGATATGCCTATGAGCCCTTTAGGAATTGATAAATGACAACTAAGAACAGTTGTGTACTCTGGTTAGCAATTGTTGTTTATGTTTTTATATATTTTTTTTCCTCTTATTTCTGTCGTGGAATTTCTGGACTGCCACTTCTAAGCAATTGTGCATGCTTGGAAATGGATTACTTGCATCAAATTTCTGATATCATCTTAATCATAAGCATTTCTGATATCATCTTAACATAAGCATTTTATGAAGTTAATTGCATCCATTTTCACTTCTGCATTTTGTATTCATTTTTGAACCCATCCCAGCTCTGTTGGAGCTTCTCTGGTCTTCCTAAAATGTTAAATGCATGCAGTGAGTATTTATACAAACCATGATTGCTCTATAAGTCTATTTAGGAATAACATTCCTTTAGTCATAAAAAGTTCTCGGTCCCAACTTCGGCCGGTTATAATAGCGATAAACTCTACGTTATATTTTTTTTAGATCGTGCTCTACGTTATATTTTTTTCTTTCTGGATTGTGCTTTTTAAAATTTTGCCATGTTCAAGATTATAACTCCTCGCAAACCCTAGCCGTCATGGCTTTGGGTTCAAGACTTGCATACAGCGCCGGCCTCAAGTGGAGCCTTGATCTTTGCATCTCGTTGCTTACTCTCAACTATCCAACGAGTCTGCACCTTGGGGCGACCTTTGACCTTTTGAAACCTACGAGTCTGCACCTCGGGGCGCTCACTATAGATACAAAAAGACATCATCTTGCCGAAACCCGATTCTTGTGTTTGGCGAGATCATTGAGTTGGGATGTGATCATTGAGATCATTGAGTAGGGGACGCCTCAAAGTTTCTGGAGATTGGAAGTTTTGAGAATTTGGCCTTTCGCTGGTGACTTGGTGAGGGATGTGATCGAGTGGATCAAGGCTTTTACATTTGTTAGTGACGAGTTGCACAGGGTTTCTTTCCCGTCTTATGAAGCTCTGACAGGGTTCTTTCCTACCGGAGTAGTTGGATTTCCGTGATTGAGTTGGTTACGTGGGGAGGGTGTAAGCGCTAATTGTTGGTCCATGCTCTGGTTTCTCTTGAGGATTGGCTGAGTTCATGGCGAGTTCGTTCAAAATTTGATCCAGAGGCGGAGGACAATGGTACTATGGTGATGCTTGACGCAGGTGGTCCTGCAATTCACAGCAGTGTGTCAACGAGCACTTGTGTCCAAAGCAATATAGGTGCCCCTAGTTGATTGGGTTGAAGTTTGGGCTTTGGCCCAAATCTAGGTAAGGCGGTCAGACCAATACCTTCTAAAATTTTGTTTTTGGGATTTGGGGGACACGTGGGGACTGGGTCACTGGGAGCTGAAGACACTCCACAAAGGAGAGTTAAAGAACGACCATCTTTGTAGCAGTGACCGTCTTTGTGGTGTGTTCGAGGGCGGGGAATGGTATGTATTTATTTTTTTCTTTTAGGAGTGTCTTCAGCTAGCAAGCTAGTGTAATATTCAAGGAGACGTGTTTCATATTTACTATATACTAAAGCTCCTACACTGTTTCTAAGCACTGTTCATCAATGTTCACATGCGAAATTCCAGTTCTGCCCTCGAGTTCTATACAGAGATAAAAAAGGCGTGAGTTTTGTGGTGTGTTCTGGAAGCCTTCGTCGAGTGCAGTCAAGTGCAAACTATTCATTCTACTTTTGGTTCAAGAGACGCATCGTCAAAGGCAGGTATGAACTGTATTGATCAAGCTGTGAGATATAAAGGTTGGGCTTAAAGCAAACAGGAGGGGTTTGGTTTTCACAGCTTTTGATTTTTGATTTGTTGTAGCGTTTTGGATTGTGAATTTGGGTTTGTTTTGTGAATAGGAGAGATCCAAGATTGTGGTAGCATTTTGTTTTGTGAATTTTGATATGCCTTCTATCAGAACGATTGGCAAGGGTGAAAATTTGGGTTGTGATTTTGTTTTTGAAATTTGTAGTGTTTTTGATTGAATTGTTCATAGGTTGAATTTGCTTTCTTTATTTTTGTAGTGTGCGCTAAGTCTAATGGTTGTACGTATTGAAAGGGTGGTGATTTATCTGGGGACACCTACTGATACTGGCCTATATAGCAGATTATTTACAAGCTCCATTTGCTTTTGATGAAGCTAACAGTTCAGCTAATCTCTACTCTCTAGCTTGGTGCCCACTGCTCCTCAAATAATCTATTTCAGGTATGTATACAAGTGCAATCGGTCACATATGTTTTCATAATTTGATCTACATAGTACATTTAGACATATATGGTTTCATGTTAAACACTCATATAAAAAGTGACATGGTATGCACTGATAGTCATTATCACCTGATACATAACTATATTTTCTCATGATAAAAAGTTGATATGAGATACAAATTAGTTCATATATTAAAATTAAAGTTCACTAGCTGATCAATGAGGATCTCATAGCCTTGTCGATCTCTGAGATAAAATTGTATATGCATAACATGAAACGGATTCTTTTTCTTTTCTTTACTCATACACAAATGATTGATACATTATTCTCTGTTCCTGTTGTTTTTATTAATTGTCAATTTTCATTTTACAGTGGAGTTAAAAAATCAAATGACTCTCTATAGGTTGATTAATACATAATAGAACAAAAGCAGAATACGTAAAACACAAAATAATTTGAATGATTGAAATATAGAGATTAGATCACTATCAACAGGACCAGCATCATTATGACCTTCCATACTGAAGCATAAGCATAGTATCAATTACTATCTACGAATTGATAGCCAACTGAAAATACATCATGGTACATGCTGCGTTCTAGGTATATTAACACTAGCTTTTATGTTGCAGCATTTTAGGTATCTGATGCAACATGTGCCCCCTTCAGTTAATTTGATTATGATGCAGCCCAATTCAAGTTTTTATGACAGTCATCAAAAATATTCTTCAGGTTAATTTAGTTCTCTCCCTTAAATTGTTCACTTTTTTTTTCTGTGTCTGTTTCATGTTGCTTTCCTTATTACAATATATGACACAACTTTTTAAATACATCTCTTTCGGGTTTGTCTTTCAGAGTTTTTGTAGCAACCTGGAATGTAGGGGGAAACCTCCCCATGGTGGCCTTAATCTGGACAATTTTCTTCAGGTTAATAATCCATCAGACATATATGTCTTGGGGTATGGTTTCTCTTCTTATTTTTCGTCTTCTCTTTTGATATTCTTCAGGTTAATAATCCACCTTTTCCTAATTCCTTTTGAATTTTGATTTTTTCTTAGCTAATTTCGATAAGATTACACAAGGTAGTTTTCGGGCTGTTTACTATGCCGAGCTGACAAACGAGGTTTGTTTCTTTTACTATTTTTTATTTTACTTGCTGAGTTTTTTTTCTTATCGTATGTTTCTGGGTTTCGATGGGTACATTTGTTTTCCACCTACTCTTGATATATAATTGTGCATACCTGCTATGAGTGTCAAGAGCAAAATATTTATCTCAAATATATTGCATGTATATCAACAATGGAAACTTGGAGCAGTGACTTCATGCAAGTATTCGTCACCATAGATATCTCACTTTGCCTTTGATGCCAAGGTGTTGTTCTTATTTAACAAGATATACTTTTTGCAGTCTTGCTTAGTTACACAACGCCATTGAACCAAAGTTGATACATCGAGACATTAAGCGGAGGCTTCTTCTTGGCCACTAAGCACTTTGTAAAGTAATATACCATTTAGGGATGAGAGACCAATTACTGACATTGTTTTGCCAAATCAAGTCTGCCTGATAAGAAAATTGAATTCAAGAGGGGAGTTGCCTCCAGGTGAGGTACTGCTAATGCCGCTGGATGCAACTGTTGGATAGCAAAACAAGAAGCTGAGTGTCCAGAGGGATACATATTGGATCATAGAACAATTTGTGGTGATGGACATCAAATCAGATGATATGGAAGTACTTTGTAGCGCAGTTCAATTGCGAACAGTTTTCATCTCTTCACAAAAATACTATTGGTATTTTATCAATTTGATCAATAATAAAGTCATTTTTAATTATATCTTTCATTATTGTAAATTATTACCAACAACAAATCCCGCGGCAAAGCGCGGGTACCATTGCTAGTGGTTTCTATTTTTCTTTTTATTATTTGTTTATTTAAAAACACCCTTAAACCATCACACTCTTACATATGTTAGTGAGAATCGAACCCATAATTTTTACAATGTTGGAATATAACTTTCCAACAGATCACAGCTCACCGGCAATTGCGTTGTGGTTTGATGTCATACATAACTTAAGTCTTCCTTTAGAGGTTTCGTTCATTTACTTAGCCTACAAATTGGTGGAATTTATTCTCCATTATTTCAATGTGTTTTAGTTGGACTATGGTACTGTGAGCACCTCAATTGCGAGCAATGGCAAGCAGCATAGCTGGCTTTTCTGGGACCAAGATAGATTGCAGCAATTTGTAGCTTTATTGTTTTTATATTTCCAAAGAGTGCGCTTCAACTCTGTAATTGGACAACCATTCAGACAACTTATGGTTTGTTCAACATTAATTATGCCTTCTCATTAACCACTCTAGGTTCATTTTAGCTCTTGTTGAAATTCAAGATGCCCATGATAGCGATGGTAATTGTCACCATATGATTACAAGTTAAAGTTCTTATGTAAAAAAAAAAAAAAAGTTGAGCCTAAAAAATCCTTCTATAATACATACTTGTATGTCATACCACACATTTACAAATGTGACAACAAATTTGTTGTCATAGTGGTAACGTAAGTCTATTTTGTATAATCTAGCTCTATTAATAGTAATTACACCACCTACGACCTTATTATAAGCACACTATGAATTGTGGCTAACGATTGTTTATGTATTGATCAATAACTTACAACTTACAAGTACAATTGTATTAGGAGTGTGAGACTACTTATAGGAAAGATAAAGACCGGTATACAGAAACCTATCTATACGTCTAGGAGAAGATATATAAGATAATTACAAATAGAGAAAAGGAATATCACGTAAGAGAAGACAAGTATGCTTGATCAATTAATGATTGGTTTATCATTTGATTGGTCATACTTCAATCTTGTTTACTTTAGCTAACACCATTTTTGCTTTTAGTTATGTTACAGCAGAGTATCTGATATGGGAGATAGTACAATAATGTAAGCCACACACACACACACTTCGATTTCTTCAGTTACATAAACTGATAAAAGTGTTTGCACGCATAAACTGATTAAGTTTCAAGCCACAAGAATATAAGATGTGCTAGCCAGCTAGGGAATCATCTCAGTTTTTATGGGCCAAAATTCAGAAAAGTTTTATATATATTTTACCTACATCTAATTGCATATGCATTGAATGACATCGCCATTCCCTTTCTTTGATCATTTGGTTGCAGTTGCTGGATTAATCACTCTAGCGGTTATTGTTAGCCTCTTAATTAGGTCCACCAGTTCATTCCAAAGATCTAGTATCATTTTGAAGAGGGAAGACCAAAGTTGTAAAACTATTAAGGCCTTTCTTATGAACTACGGGCTACTTCAAGTTAAAAGATACGGCTATTCGGATGTCAAGAAAATGACCAACTCCTTCAAGAAAAAGTTGGGGCAAGAAGGCAATGGCCGGTGGTGTATACAAAGGAGAGTTAAAGAACGACCGTCTTTGTAGCAGTGAAGGTCATAAACAGATCAAAAGGTGATGGAGAAGAATTTATGAACGAGGTCGCAGTCATTAGTAGAACTTTCCATGTCAACGTTGTCAGCTTGTTGGGGTTTTGCTTTGAGGGTTCAAAACGAGCTCTTATTATCTATGAATTCATGCCTAATGGATCTCTTGAGAAGTTCATATTTGATGCAAATAACCCCCAAAAAATCATCATTTCGGATGGGAAGCATTAGAAAGAATCTCACTTGGCATTGCTCGAGGCTGGAGTATTTACGTCGTGGCTGCAAGCCTGCAACACAAGAATTTTGCATTTTGCCATTAAGCCTCGTAACATTCTTCTTGATGAGAACTTCTCACCTAAAATCCTTGATTTTGGCCTTGCCAAAATTTGTGATGGGAAAGAGAGTATTGTGTCAATGTTGTATGCAAGAGGAGGTACTGCTGGATACATTGCACCAGAGGTGGTCTGTAGAAACTTCGGAGGAATCTCGCACAAATCCGTTGTGTATAGTTATGGAATGATGCTTTCGGAGATGGTTGGAGGAAGAAGGAAAATCAAGGTTGAAGTGGAAGATACTAGTGAGATATATTTTCCACACTGGATTTACAAGCGTCTTGAACTGGACGAGGAGCTTGGCCTGCACTGCATCACAAATGAGAAGGACAAAGGAAGTGTAAGGAAGATGATAATAGTGAGCTTGTGGGGCATACAAACTGATCCCTCAAACCGACCAGCAATGAAGGAAGTGATAGAACTGCTGGAAGGAAATGTGGAGTACGTCCTTGAAGATACGACCTAAGCCTTACTAGTCTTCTCCTTCAAAATCCCCTGCAGTGGCAGATTGTTCTACTACGTACAACATTAGTATCAATACATTAATAGAACTCTGTATGTGACTTGTTACTTTATATGTATTTTATTTGTCATGTCTCATTTTGAATCCAACATATGGACTGTGAATGATAAGGGATAAAAATGAAGCTGTGATGAATTTTGAAATGTGATCGAGCATTCGTTCTAGTTCAAAAAAACCTTACTTTTGTTTGGAGTGTCAAAATAAGGAGGATGTTGTGGGAATGAAATGACTCATCAGAGTGATTAGAGTAGTATAACTTCTCTTATCCTTTCATCTACCCTTCCGATGATTGGTCTGCAACATGGAAATCGTCGTTCATGGAGGTGAAGCTCCGGTTGGGGATCTGAGATTCATTGGAGATTGATTCAATGGTTGATTCGGCCGAGTTGGAGAGGAGAGCACCAGACTTCAGAGATTAATAGTTGGGAGTTGTAATCCAAACAGTAAAATTTTTAAATACTCAGATTTCAATTACACATTTACACGTATTTTAAAACATCTGATTTGAAATCAAAATCCAAATCCAAATTCAAATCTTGCTTCCAAACGGGACCTAATATGCTGTTCCTGTTCAGGTAACGTGGCTTCTACGAAACGCAGTCATCTTCGTGGAAACTGTGTTCAACTACTCTCGAATTCCAAATTAAAAATTGGATATTTAATTAGCCTATAGGAGACCAGACCATCTACACCGGCCGACGACTCCAATCGAAGACCAAATAATGTCATTGTTTTTTTTTTTTGTAAAGCTATACTGTCTCTCCAGTCTGAATTGAAGCATATATATTAATTTTCATAGATCATCTTAATTTGTCTGTTTCAATTATTCCCTGTACCACAATTGAATTTCCTGGATCGAAAATGTATCAAATATGTAATCGGTCTTCTCCATTGATAAATATTTGTGTTCTCATTATCCTTTTGCAATTAAAAAAGCTCATCTGCTGTGGACTCACAGTACGAAGCCTGCAGTAGGCCCCAAACTTGTGGTAACCTGACCATCAAGTATCCCTTCTATCTCGAAGAACAACAAGAATCGTATTGCGGCTACCCTGGTTTCAAGCTCTACTGCTATGAAAACAGCCTCAGACTCCCTGGTGGCAATTTCAGGTACGCAACGATTAACGCAATCAATTACGATAACCAAACTCTTCACGTCTCACAATTTGATCAAGAATTAGACGGAGATTGTCTTGGATATCTCGAAAAGTTTACCTTGCTAAATGGTCAGTACGAGCTGACTCCAAATCAAAAGGAATTCGTTTTGCTCTACTATTGCAACTCTTCTTTGGTTGATGAGTCGTTTTCAGAGTACAAGCTTGGCTGCTCTTGGCTATACTCTAACAAAACCCGTACTAGGACAACAGTTCTGGCCCTGACCAAGGATGATCCACAGTACGGAAATGCCCTTGTGAAGTGTGGAAAAGAACGGGAGACGATTGAAGGGGTATATGCCAATGTTACTGTGAGTATTACTGGCACCGCTGCGGGAATAAGAGAGGGGCTGAAAGCAGGGTTTGTGGTAAAATGGTCAGCCAGAAACTGCAGTCACTGTGAGAACAGTGGTGGGAAATGTGGAACTAGTGTTGGTGATCGGTTAACGTGCTTCTGCCCGGGTAAACGTCATCCTTTCTTCTGTCCTGAAGAAGGTTAGTCTGAGTCTTTTTTATCCCCTATATGAATTGATGGTTTTATTTTTCGGTCAATTTTTTTGTCTTTACCTAAGAAGACATAAAAAAAGGTTCTAATTCAGACAGACAGGAACAGCTTAAAATATAAAACATCTCTGTGATCCTACTCTAATTGGAATTGGATGCTTACAACTTACGACTTATGCCTCATATTACTGACTTAATTAGAACACACGTATACATGTCTAGTAAGTTTACATATGCATGATGCATATGCAAATGCAAAAGCATATAGTTGAAGGTGAAAAATGTAGCGTGCATGATAGAGAACTATGACCACCATCAAGACTTATTCGCTTCCAATTTGATTTTTCTGTCTAACAAGCTCATTCTCACATGTGCTGAAGCACATGAGCTACCCCAAGATGTCGTTGAACACATTTGGGAGCTAGAGTTGATTGCATTATTCGCGTCCAAAAATCAATGGGATGCATGCCTTAATCAAAAATACCCTTAAAGTTGCTTTTGCTCTACATTATATTGATCTGATGAGTCATGCGACAGTTGGAAATGTCCATTTTCCTTCCTCTTTAATCCGGTTATGCACTACAGAGTACAGACCATTTTCTTATACAGTGATTATTAATTTTGCAGAACCTGGAAATTTGGCTACTCAGTTGTCAATAGGTAATATACCATTTAGTTCATATATATAACTCCTTTCTTATGTTGACTTTTTTTATTGTAAGCTAGCTCATATTTCCTCACGAATTTTTTTCTATAATCAGTTGGAGCAGTTGCTGGTGTGGCGCTTCTAGTGGTTATTGTTTGGTGCTTATGGGGAAAGTTATCAACTTATAGAATTATTTTCTTTTGGAAAATGCAAAACCAAAAGCGGCGAACTGTTGAGGCCTTTCTATGAAACTATGGGGGACTCCAAGTTAAAAGATACAGCTATTTGGAAGTTAAGAAAATGAC
Organism: Rosa rugosa; assembly: GCF_958449725.1. NCBI lineage: Eukaryota > Viridiplantae > Streptophyta > Magnoliopsida > Rosales > Rosaceae > Rosa > Rosa rugosa. The sequence goes on from NC_084824.1 coordinate 35,444,360, forward strand.
CAACTCCTTCAAAAGAAAACTAGGACAAGGGGGCTACGGCGGTGTATACAAAGGAAAACTAAATGACGGCCGTCTTGTAGCAGTGAAGGTCTTGAACAAACCAAAAGGTGATGGAGAAGACTTTATGAATGAGGTTGCAGCCATTAGTACAACTTCCCATGTCAACATTGTCAGCCTGTTGGGGTTTTGTTTTGAGGGTTCGAAAAGAGCTCTTGTCTATGAGTTCATGCCTAATGGATCTCTTGAAAAGTTTATATTTGATGCAAAGACCCCCCCAAAAGGATCATCACTTGGGATGGGACATGTTGGAAACAATTTCACTTGGTATTGCTCAAGGACTAGAGTATTTACATCGCGGTTGCAGCGCAAGAATTTTGCATTTTGACATTAAGCCTCATAACGTTCTTCTTGATGAGAACTTCTGGCCAAAAATATCTGACTTTGGCCTTGCTAAAATATGTGACAGAAAAGAGAGCATTGTGTCAATGTTGGTTACAAGAGGTACTGCTGGATACATTGCTCCAGAAGTGTTCTGTAGAAACTTTGGTGGTGTCTCGCACAAATCTGACGTGTATAGCTATGGGATGATGCTTTCCGAGATGGTCGGGGGAAGAAAGAACATCAATGTTGAAGTTGAAGATACAAGTGAGATATATTTTCCACATTGGATTTACAAACGTCTTGAATTGGATCAAGAACTTGGCCTGCAGAGCATCATGAATGAGGAAGACGAAGTCAGAGCAAGGAAGATGATAATCGTGAGCTTGTGGTGCATACAAACCGACCCTTCAAACCGGCCATCCATGAAACAAGTCATAGAAATGTTGGAAGGGAATGTTGAGTCCTTGCAGATACCACCAAAGCCTTACTTGTCTTCTTCTCCAAAATCCCTTGCACTTTCTTCTCCTACATTGGTATCAATACAATAGAACAACTGAACTCGGCATTTTTACTTTACTTGAATGCATCTGTGTGTTTCAGGGAATCTGTAGTTCTGTACAATGAACAATATTTCCTTAATCTCTATATTTATGAGCATGATTGAAAATAAAGCTATGATCAATTGATCAACATTATTTCATATTCTAACAAGTAAAGCTATATTTACTCGAATGCATCTTGTGTGTTTCAGGCAACCTGTAGTTTTGTACAATGAGCAATATTTCCTTAATCTCTATATTTATGAGCAAATGATTGAAAATAAAGCTATGATCAATTGATCAACATTATTTCATATTCTAACAAGTAAAGCTATATTTACTCGAATGCATCTGTGTGTTTCAGGCAACCTGTAGTTCTGTACAATGAACAATATTTCCTTAATCTCTATATTTATGAGCAAATTATTGAAAATAAAGCAATAATCAACGTTATTTCATATTCTAACAAGATCATTAGGCAAGTATTGTAGATTTATTCCCATTCGATCTTTACCAAGTCAATAGGCTCCAGTGTCAAACCAAACTCATTATTCATTAAATTTGACTTCTCACTAATTCAACCAGTCAAAGCAGACGGCTCTCTACCGCTCAAAGGTTAGAGAGCCAAAGACTTCAATTTGGGCCACCATCAAGTCAAGAGTTAAGACTGTCATGTTTAAGTACAAGCATAAAATAACAGAGAGAGAGAGAGAGTAATGTTGCAGAGAGATTGGAGATTCAAGTGTATTTATTCATTTCCCAAATGAGTGTATTTATAGGGGTACATTTGTAGTGTGAATGCTCAAAGAGAAAATCAATTTTGTGACATTCTTCCCTTGGTTGATTGAGGGCTACAGCTCCACATGGTGGCTGCAATGATCATAATTGCCATGTTTGTTGCCCTTTGGCATAAAGTATGTCACATAAATCTCTATACCTACATTATACACTCAAGTACCTATTACATGATATAGACATTTATTCTATGACTCATACTATGATTCATATATACTACAACACTCCCCCTTGGATATTTCATGTCAATAGTATTGTCTAGGCCTTGCGCTTCTAAGTTGCCTTGTTAAAAACCTTGCCAAGTAATAAAACCCTGTGGGAAAAAACAACCTTGGTCGAAGGAGAAAAAGAGCACAACGCGGGTTGATTGTGGAGAATGTTTCTGGATACTACCCTTGATGTTGATATCTCCCCTTGATTGCTACAATTGTGGGAGTTCGGATAACTTTCTCAGTCCGATGCTCTTCACATGTTTCTCGAAGGTGGATTTAGGTAACGACTTAGTGAATAAGTCTGCTACGTTATCCTCTGATCGGATTTGGTTCACTTCAATATTCAGAAGCGTTTGTTGTTGCTGATTGTAAAAGAACTTAGGCGATATATGCTTGGTGTTGTCGCCCTTGATGAAACCTAACTTCATTTGTTCAATACAAGATGCATTATCCTCATAAATGCATGTAGGTTTATCTGTGGTAAACTTCAAACCACAACTTCCTCGGATATGTCTGATTACAGACCGTAGCCATATGCACTCTCGCACAGCTTCATGTAGAGCAATAATCTCTGCATGATTTGAGGAAGTAGCAACAAGGGTCTGTTTTGTAGATCTCCAAGATATCGTGGTGTTTCCCATGGTAAAGACGTAACCTGTTTGGGAGCAACCTTTGTGAGGGTCAGAGAGATACCCTGTATCAGCAAAGCCCATCAAAACATTATTATTTTGATGGAAAGGAGGAGGAGAACGTTGGCCACCATGGATGGTGTCACCAGCATCTTCTTTACGGAAGGTGGCCTTTTGCCTTTTGGGGTCCGATCCCATGCTTCCGTTTTTTCTTTTATCTCTGTAGGGATAAAACAAGCCCATATCAATCGTACCTCTCAAGTATCGAAAGATTGTCTTTATACCAATCCAATGGCGGCGTGTTGGCGCAGAACAATGTCAGGCTAACAAGTTCACTGCGAATGAGATATCCGGTCTTGTGCATTGAGCTAAATACAATAGTGCACTTATTGCACTTAGATAGGATATTTCAGCCTCTAATAAATCCTCGTCCTCATTCTTTGGAAGAAAAGGATCTTTTCTGGGCTCAAGACTATGGCCGATCATGAGAGTACTCACAGGCTTTGCTTTATCCTCATTAAAGCGCCTTAGTAATTTTTGAGTATATGCTGACTGATGGATCATAATCCCATCACTACGGTGCTCGAGTTCTATTCCAAGACAAAACCGTGTTTTCCCCAGATCTTTCATCTCAAATTCAGATTTCAAATATTTAGCAGTTTCCTTTAACTCATCTAGAGTTCCCATTAGGTTCATGTCATCGACATAAACTGCTATAATTGCAAATCCGGAACTTGTCCTTTTAATGAACACGCATGGGCATATTTCATTGTTAATATATCCCTTCCCAATCAAGTAGTCACTTAGACGGTTATACCACATCCGTCCGGATTGTTTCAATCCATGTAGTGAGCGTTTTAATCTTATTGAAAACGCGCTCCGTGGCTTAGAGCCACTTGATTTGGGTAACTGAAGTCCATCTGGAACCTTCATATATATCTCTGAATCTAGATCCCCATAGAGATATGCTGTAACCACATCCATAAGCTGCATGTCTAGCTTTTCGGAAACTATCAAGCTGACAAGGTAGCGGAATGTTATAACGTCCATTAAGGGAGAATATGTCTCCTTGTAGTCGATTCCAGGGTGTTGTGAGAAATCTTGTGCCACAAGGCGTGCTTTGTATCTAACAACCTCATTTTTATCATTACGCTTTCTAACAAAGACCCATTTATGGCCAACAGGCTTTATATTTTGGGGTGTCAGCGTTATAGACCCAAATACTTGTCTCTTTGTTAGTGAATCCAATTCAGTCTGGATCACATTTTTCCATTTAGGCCAATCTGCTCTTTGTTGACATTTTTCAACAGAGCGAGGTTCGATATCATCGTTTTCTATAATTCCTTTTGCAATATGATATGCAAATGCATCATCAATAGCCATAGAATTTCTATCCATCATCACATGTATACTGTTGTAATTCATGGAGATCTCTCTATTCTCTGGAATTGGTTCTGTCATTGGAGCGTCCCCCAATGATGTCTCTTGGACATAACCATAATCTGGAATATTCTCATGAGATGGATTATTTGTATCGATGATTAATGGATTATTTTGTGCCAAACTCGCTTTCTTTCTTGGGCGAGAATCTATCGAACCTATGGGCCTCCCGCGCTTCCTGGCAGGAGCGTGGGCCTAGCTACTATGTCACCCATATAGGGGACATTGGCGCCATTGGCGTTATGTCCTCTGGTTTTAGGGACATCAATCCTTGCGGGCACATTTGCAGCAGGTATGTGTGATCTCGTCACTTTAGCGATATCAGAAAACGCATCATGCATTGATTCTGCCACGTTCTGAAGATCGAGAATTCTCCGCACTTCAATTTCGGACTCTGCGGTTTTGGGATCAAGATGAGACAAAGTGGGGACAGACCACGACAAATCCTGTCGTTCCGGTTGAACATTAGTGTTCATGTCTCCCCCTAACGACGGGAATACTGTCTCATCAAAGTGACAATCCGCAAATCTTGCGGTAAATAGATCACCCGACAAGGGTTCCATGTAGCGGATAATGGTGGGAGAATCATAGCCAACATAAAGGCCTAATCGTCTTTGAGGACCCATTTTGGTGCATTGTGGCGGCGCAATGGGCACATAGACTGCGCACCCGAATATGCGTAAATGTGAGACATCAGGCTCATACCCAGTCACCATCTGGGACGCAGAAAAGGGTTGGGTGGCAGTGGGCCTTAGACGAATAAGCACAGCTGCGTGCAATATTGCATAACCCCAAGCAGAAATAGGGAGATTGGTGCGCATAACCAATGCTCTAGCAACCATTTGAAGTCTTTTAATGGCAGCTTCTGCGAGACCATTTTGGGTGTGTACATGTGGGACAGGATGTTCAACCTCGATCCCAATGGACATGCAATAATCTTCAAAAGTCTTTGATGTAAACTCTCCAGCATTGTCAAGACGAATTGACTTAATAGGATGATCAGGGTGGTGAGCCCTTAATTTAATGATTTGTGCTAGGAGTTTAGCAAATGCAGCATTTCTTGTGGATAAGAGCATGACATGTGACCAACGTGTCGATGCATCAACCAACACCATAAAATATCTAAATGGTCCGTAAGTTGGTTGGATAGGTCCACAAATATCACCTTGTATTCTTTGCAAGAATGGTATATTGCCTTTAGTGTCCTTTGCATAGGATGGTCTCGATCCTACCTTTGCTAAAGAACAGGCTTTGCAAAATGAATGATATACTTCAGAAGGAACTCTTTGGACCAATCTTTGGTTCATACTTCTTTTCGTTTTGAAGAATGGATGTCCGTGAGAAGTTTTTAATATACGGAGCATCATATCACGACCTGGATGTCCCAAACGGTCGTGCCAAAGCCTGTATGTGTCAGAATCCCATAGATTGTCATTAATGACATGGTTGGATTCAATGACTCTAATAGTGGTTGCATACAATCCACTAGAGCGACACATAAGTTTTTCTAATACTCGTGTATTTCCATAGTTGTTAGAGATGATGCAAAGGAACTCTTGTCCATTCTCACAATGTGTTTTAACATGAAAATCATTGGCTCTAATATCTTTAAAACTCAATAGGGTTCTTCCGGCCCTTGGAGCATATAGAGCTTTCGCAACATTAATATTTGTGCCATTTGGTAACAGAAATTGAGCTGGTCCTCGACCATGAATCAATTTTGATGGTCCTGCCATCGTAGTTACTGAGGATTGACTAGGCGTCATCCATAAGAATAATTGCCTATGTCGCAATATAGTATGTGTGGTGCCACTATCAAGAAGGCATTCCAATTCTCCCGAAAACATACTGAAAAATAAAGTTTGGAATATTAACACATGTCCATGACATTGAATGATGATACTTTATTAATAAGGAAAATAACCAATGATTACATCAAAGTTTTCCAAAGTCTATTCCAGAAATAAAATCAAACCTAGACAAATTGTAGTCACTTAATCTGTTTGGTAACTCCAATAAAATATGACCAGGTAAGTAGAGAGATGTTGGTGGAGCGAAGGCTCACTTAAATACCCCGATCTCAATCACTTTCCTAGACATCATATTTCATTGGGTGCGCCACTGAGAAAGAGTTAATACAATTGTCATTTATTGATTAAGGCACATTTGCCGTTCTTAGAAAATAGAAAGGACTATTTTAATCAAAGTCTGCGGCATCTTTGTGCTCTTCATCTACAGCTTCGAAGTCCTCAATGGTAAGATTGACATCTTCACCATTTTCATCTTCTGCAAGGTAAACTTCTTGCTCTCTCAGGACTTTATATGCTTTGTATTTTGCAACGAGTTGTTCACTTGCTTTGCATAGCTTGAACCAATGCTCAGTTGATCCACAGCGATAACACACATCATTGTGGTTACCTCCCTTTAATTGAGGTGCACGTTGTGCATGTTGTGGATATTCCCTAGGAGGGTTTCGGCTGCTGCTACCATGTCTCATGGTGCGACCTCCACGGCCCATGTTACTACTTCCATGGCTCAGGGTGCTACTTCCACGGCCCAAGGTGTTACCTCCACGGCCTATGGTGTTGCCGTATCCACCTCTCCCACGTGTGGGGTTACCATCACGTGTGCCCGCTCTAAAGTTGCGGTTTCCTCCTTTATTGGAGCGGTTATATGGACCCATTCGTCCTTCATATCCCCTGTTATTAGGGTACCGTTCCTTGCGCCCTCTTTTGGGTGCAATATAATTCGCCTCGCGAACGCTCTTGGTTCCGATGGGCCTTGCATTATAATTCTTTATGAGGATGTTGTCGTGCTTTTCAGCTACAAACAAGACATTTATGAGCTCATTAAACCTCGTAAGTCGTCCAGCATTGAAGTCAGTGCGAAATAGCTTTGACAGTACAATTGCATCGACTGGGAAGGTGGAGTCTTTTCAATCAGCTCTTCCTCCGTGATAGGTTTGTTGCAGAACTTCAACATGGCCTTAAGGCGAAGAGCTTCTGAATTGTATTCAGAAACAGATTTGAAGTCGGAGAAGCGTATATTGTTCCACTGAACCTTCAAGTCAGGGAGGAAGGTATCTTGGATATTACCAAAACGCTCCTCTAGCGCTACCCAGAGCTCTCTTGCATTCTTGATGGACATATACTCCAACCTAAGTGCTTTGTCCATATGACGTCGCATCAGGATAACTGCATGAGCATGCTTTTTTGGTGTTCGAACGAACACAAGATCCGGGTTAGGTCCCTGGATTATGGGCAATATTCCCTGTGAGGTGAGGTGGTTCTCAATGTCGGTTACCCAACTGTGGTATTCCGAGCCTGTTGAGTCAAGCATGGGAAAGTCGAGTCTAGGTTCATTCGACATCCTGAAAATAAGAAGAGAAGATATATTAGTTTCGGAGTTATACTTCCACGAAAACTAAAATAATAAGATTTCCGAGCTATGCTACCAAGAAATCAATTTCCAAGATATTTGGATTAGACCGAAACAACGATGTTTACATGGTCATAAATCGATGCTTACGGACGCTCTTAGTCCGAAGTCTTATGAACACTCTTAGTTCATCGATTACGAACACTCTTAGTTCGTTTAGCGTGAATTTCTATAATTCCGCTTTTTAATTGCAAGTTCCCAAAGAAAGGAAAAAGAGAAAAGGAGTAAAAAAAAAAAAAAAAAAAAAAAACGGGAACTTTTAGTAAAAAAGACCTTGCAATAGTGTTACCCGAAAAGTGTCGGAAAGTTGCCGGAAAGTTGTCGGAAAGTCGCCGGAAAAGTGTCAGGAAAGTCGCCGGAAAAGTGTTGACCGGCGTTGACCGGAGGGTTGACCGGTCGTTGACCGAGGTGCTGACGTGGCACTCTGATGTTGACTGGGCTGCTGACTGTGTGCTGACGTGGCAGTGGGCTGAAGTGGGCCTTCTCTACTTTTGGGCCTGGTTGGGCTGCTTCTTCTTCTGGGCCAAGGCAGCTTCTGGGTCAAGGCAGCTGGGCTTGTTGACTGAGCTAGGGTTTGACTGAGGCAAGGCAGCCGGTTCACCGCTGCAATGGATTCAGGCGGCCGGTTCGGGCATTAAACGGCCGGTTCTGGTGGCTATTTGTCCGGTTCCGGGTATCTGGGATTAGGCTTCAGCTTGTGGTGGAGTATGGTAGCAGGGAGCCGGGAGGAAGGCGTTGAACCGGGCAGAGAGGCTTTAGGTGTTTCCGGTGGCCGGTTCAGTAGGTTTCCGGCCGGTTCTGGCAGTTCTGAAACCGGTTCTGGATTTCTTGGATGAAGGGCTTTGATATGTGATATGGTTTGAAGGTTTTTTGTAAGTTTGGAAAAATGACTTCGATTGGATATAAACTTCCTCTACTCTTTGTTGATTTTCGATCCTAATTCTAGAGCAACGTCGTGCTGATAACGTGTTTAAGTACAAGCATAAAATAACAGAGAGAGAGAGAGAGTAATGTTGCAGAGAGATTAGAGATTCAAGTGTATTTATTCATCTCCCAAATGAGTGTATTTATAGGGGTACATTTGTAGTGTGAAAGCTCAAAGAGAAAACCAATTTTGTGACATTCTTCTCTTGGTTGATTGAGGGTTGCAGCTCCACATGGTGGCTGCAATGACCATAATTGCCATGCTTGTTGCCCTTTGGCGTAAAGTATGTGATGCCCCGGAAATTCGTATTAATTTTCCGAGGATTTTCCGGAATTTAATTAGTGGTTGTTGGAAGGTTTCGTGGCTCGTGGACGGAGCGGAAGTGTTTCGGACGAATTTTTAATTGAAAATGATGACTTTAGGGGGGGGGGGGTTGCAAAGGTTGACTTTTGATACGTTGAGATTCTCCGAAAACTTCCTTCACGAAAGTTGTAGAGCGCGTCGATACGAGTTCATGGACATATGGAACACGGAAATCGGAGTTTGTATGAGAAAGTTATGGCCATTGGAAGAAGTTTCCATTTTAGTATAAATATGGAATTTCAGAAATTATTTTCATAATTCCATTTCCATTTCCAGAAATCAGTTTTCCTCTCTCTCTCTCCTCTCTCGACTGATACCTTCGGTATCAAAGTTTTTCGACTGACCCGACCCGAACCTAGTGTTCCGACCCGGCCGGAACTCTCAACTCCGGCGACCTCTACCGGCGAAACCTGCACAGATCGATTCGCCTCCTTGCTCCGGTAGTCTCTGTGGTGGCCTCGAGCGGTGATTTTCGGTGGAGGAAGCGCAGCAAGGCGGTGCAGTTCATGGTTTTTCAACCCGACCGGAAAACGCAGCTCCGACGACGGCAAGGCTTCGGGCCAAGCTTGGGGAGCTCAGAGTAGCCTCCTTGATCGATCTATGGTGTTTGTTTCGATCGATTTACGTGGAAATTGGTTCAACTCAGATTGGATTACTGTTCACAGTTTGTGAGGTAGTTTTCGATCCCTTATGCTTGTTTTCTGACTTCGAGCTAGTTATGAAAGTTCACAACCATGCTTAGATGAAGCTTTTTGATGTTGGGAGTTTTGTGAAATATTGAGTTTTGGCCGGCGGCAGTGCGCCACCGCCTGTGGCGGCGTTCCTGCGGTGTTCCGGCCATGTAAGGAACTGTTTCTGGTACTATATATCTTCTACTCGTCGATACGAGCGTTTTGATATATAATATGCAGATTTTGGAGTTCGTATGGATTTGTTATGATTTTCTCCGTTTCATATCGGTGAATTTATTCAAATCCTTGAGGATTTAAGCATCGGATCGACTTGTGGCTTGGACACATCGATCGTGGAAGTGTTCCGGAGACTTTGGGAGGTCTCGGATGTGGTTTCGCCTCGATTGGCGTCACCTTGGGAATTTTGGTTCGATTTTAGGGTTTCGAACGTTATTCCTTGTGATTCGTTAATTGAATCAGAGTTGTGTTTCCTTAGGTACTTGACGAAGTATTCTTTGGACAGCTATTGTGATTGGCTGCTTTGTTCTGTATTGAAGACGCAGCGGGAGTTTCGAGGTGAGTAATCTCACAAGTTTCATTTTGAACAGAATTACCATTATTGTTTTGGCGTTAATTATTTAACTGCAAACTATAGTTGGTATTAGTAGGCATTCCTGAGCGAATGACTACGTATATATATATTTACGTGAAATATATATATTCTTATGGATGATGTGTGATGAATAATATGCATGATGGGTTCATATTATTGTTGAATGGGACTTTTCATAGAAACAATATTGTGGAAAAAGATGTTTTCTATTGTTTGAGAAGTATTGAGTTAGTTATTACATTTTGGAGTCAAGCGTGACTCATTTTAAATGTATTGGTCCTTGTACCAAGGGTCACAGATGGTGAGTAGGGATGGAAAAAGCCGGAACTAGATGGTCGTAACGTTTTTAGGTCAGGTGCGACTTACTTAACGTTGACTTGAGACCAGATGAGGTCTGAAAAGCATGGGTCGCAAATGGTGACCAACGGTTAGTTCTAAGGCCAGACGGGGTCCGAAAACCAAGAGTCACAGATAGTGATAGGTTGCAGATGGTGACCAATGATTTATCTGTGTTACGAGCCTAGTTACCATATTGTCTTGGAGTTATGGGATTAACTATGACTATAGATGGTATTAGTGACATTTCTAAGTGTATGACTATGTGTGTACATAAGTATATCATGGGGGGTAGCGGGGAGCTATCTGATGCTCATGAGTACGTGTCTTTAAAAGAGAGTTTTGGGGATTCTTTCTTTTAAATGTCCTGGGAGGACTTGTGAATCATATGCTATTGTTAGGTTAACAATAGGTATGATTGATGTGCTTATGTGTTTTATCCAGGTTGGATCGATTAATCATATTTGAATTGTTAGGTTAACGATTTATATGATTTTGTCACGGTGTGACTTTTGTGATTTCCTTTTTGGGAAAAGAGTATTGTTTTGGGAAGCATGGTATGTTTCCTTATTCTCGAGTCGAAAGATGTTCCTCGTGTTTTGGTGTGAGTTGTACGGGCTTTTATCCCGTGATTTGGTGTGAGTTGTTTTTTAGTTACTCATACGGGCTTGCAAAAGCTTACCGGGTTTGTTGTGTGACAACCCGGTGCACTATTCAAACGGTGTAGGGGTTAATCTTGCAGGTCAAGGAAATCGTGGCTGAAGCTGAGGTATCTTGTTGGCAGCAGAACTGGTAGGAAGCAAATTTGATTGGCTTTGCCATTGTTATGACTTTCGCTTTGTAGTAAACTCTGAGGAGCTTTTACGTTTTATCTTGTTGTTGACAATTTAATTCGTAAGCTTATGTAATATATGACTCTGTGGGCGAGTCAATATTGACATAGTGGGTTCAGGGCATCAACATGTATATTGTATAAAGGGAAAAAGTTTTTCAGGTATTTGGTATTGATGGCTGAACGTTCACGGATGTATAATTATGGGGTTATATATCGATTTTTAATTGTGTTAAAAATCAGGGGCGTGATAAAGTATGTCACATAAGTCTCTATACCTACATTATACACTCAAGTACCTATTACATGATATAGACATTTATTCTATGACTCATACTATGATTCATATATACTACAACATGTCATTCATTACCGCTCAACGCCACTTTATAATTCCCTCTCAACCTGATTTTGTTCATCTTTCACTGTTTGTACCCGATTTTCAAGATCTAAAATGAAGCAAATCATCTTCTTCCCCACATTCATAAATCTCTGCATCCTCATCTTCTTTCTTCAAACAGACACCTCCTTTGCTGTGGACATTAACTACCAGAACTGCAGTGCCCAAGACTTGCAGTAACCAATACATAAGCTTTCCATTCTTCATCTCAGGCCAGCAAGAACCCTATTGTGGCTTTCCGGGATTCCAACTCTCCTGCAACGAAGAAAACGGCTACCCTAGTCTTCAATTGGCCGGCCATGATTACTTAATCCAAAATATCAGTTACCAAGACCGAACTCTCGTGGTCTCAAATGCTGCTCTTTCAAACTCAAGGAAAACTGGTTGTATTCTATTAGTCAAAAACTTAACCTTTCCTACGGATCAGTATGACCTTGTTCCAAATAAAAAAGAACTGCTTTTGTTGTATAACTGCAGCAAAACTTGGTTGATGAGTCATTTTCAATGTACAAGCTTAGCTGCTTTGAGCCAAAAAAAAATGGAAAGTTGACTTCATTCCTACCTACTGTCACAATGGAGAATGCTTGCTACTCCCATCCTACCTGGTGGTTTGAGATTCAACTGTTAAACTATGGAGCTAAGAGGTCATAATAACTAGTTTAGCACTGCTCTTTCAACTCAAATTATATTATTATCAAGCATGTATTTACACCCTTCCCCCAGACCCCTTAACTCCCCCCTATGACTTCTGAAGGAAATTGATCGTACACAATTTATAAATATAAACTAGTCTTTATTGATACATGCAATGCATGTGTGAAACATTTTTGTTTTTTATTTTTACTTGTTGGAGAAAAAAAGTATAATTACATTTTTGTTTTTTATTTTTACTTGTTGGAGAAAAAAAAGTAGGTAATTATACCTGTAGATAGTGAGATTGACAGTTTCTTTCTTTTTCTGAATTTTTATTTTCATTTATTATTTTGCTATTTACCATAATATCCTTCATATTGTTAAAGGATATTTATGTCATTTCACCCATTTTGACTGGGTTCTCTTAATAATAGTATAGATTAACAACTGAAAAAGTCAAGCAAATCCAGGTCTTCAACAACATCCATAATGATCCAAAATTACACCGGGCATGCATATAAGTGCTTCTGCAAAATCCCTCTTTCTGATTGCTTAGACATTCCACGGAGTGGTGGACAAAATCATAAACTATGGCTTAGGTCACAACAAAACTTAAATGTATTACCAAGAAGAAAAATATTGCATATTCATTTGAAAAAAGTAAATAAAGAGCTGCAATGTTGTCTTTCACAGCCTTGGTTACCTAGTCCTCTGCTACATTATTACAAACTGATTTATAAGATCAAACCTTTGACGGCATGCTTCCTTCAGCCTGTTTCTGGACTTTGTCTCCCTCAAACTTATCTATAGCCACTTGTAGTTCATCTGTACCTCCAACAGCTCTCATGGTGTAGAAGTACACGCCAAAGACAAAAGCTGTCAAGCCCCCAGCAACTATAACATTCTTTGTTTTAGGTGCAAGGCTCCTAAATCCCGAAATCCCAGCCATATCTACCAGTAAATGCGGCAGCAATCTCAGTTTGTGCTTTCAATTGAAAGAAACATACAATTCAAGTTAAAGAAGACTCCATGCAATAGGTTTTTTCATTTTTTATACAGAAAGTTTGAGAAAAAGACTCCTGCAAACGAGCAGACTGAAAATATGGTGGCTCTATAGAATCATACACAAGAATAATGAGAAAGCAGTTGCATATCACATACTCCCATTTTAACCAACTGCTATAGGAAGCCCTAAACAAGTGTGATAAAAGCAAAATTTGGAATGGATAAAAAGACCTGTAAGTCTGTAACAGAAATCCTGTCTATGCAGTACTTGAATCGTAACAAAGGGATTTTTATACACAAATGTAAGGTACAATGAATTGTAGGTATGCACTTTCCTGCAATAATAAGAGAGTGAAGAATCTAATTGAGCAATATTTCATGGTTACTACTGTGCATCACAAATCAGAACAGATTCTGGAAAACATGACAAACATCATACACCCATTAAGTATAAGTATGACAAAAGAACAGCGAAACTATTGTTTCATTTATAAATTTGGAATTTTCTCAGAAACACAAAAGAAAGGGCCAGGGATCTATCTGGCTGTGTTGTTCAACAAACAATGCAATACCCATTATCAAAATCAGAACTTGACCTATAGAGAATCAGCAAATACAACTTTCAAGATACTAACTTCGATTTGGTTACTGAGAAATCAAACAGAAAAAAAAGGAAAAAAAGAGAGTATCATCGATATATAAATTATTGGTCTTAAAGTCTTATTCAGTGCTCTAGGCTATCAAACGATGAACAAATCAATCAACTCAACACAGAAGACTGATTATTTCTGTTCAACGAATATCAAGGAAAACGAAACCAAAATCACTTGCAAAGTTTAGGAAACCCAAAGAAATCAAAGAAACAAGAAACAAATATATACCTGAATTGTGAAACGTAACAAAGTCTGAATTCAATCCAAAACCCTTGATAAACCCGATCGCCTCTTCAATAGTTCAATTTGGGGTTCCGAGTAATTTGCAGCTTAAGGGCAAATAGTGCTCGTGCGCGGTGGCTGAAGGGGCACGTCCTCAACCTTTGCCTGGGCCAAGGTTTTAATACAAATTTGGGCCTCATTCGGTTGTCAATTTAGATTGGGATAATGATAATTTAGTCAAAAGCTCGGTTCATATGTTAAAAAGGTCCATTTTTGGTGAGGAAAAGACATTCAAGGCTTTTTTTTTTTTTTTTTTTTTTTTTTTTTTTTTTATAAGAAGAATTGAGTGTCAATCCATTAATATCAAAGGTAGATAACATTACAAAGAAACAGCTCACCCAAAAGAAGGGCTGCGACAAGATTGAGCCATCCTTAGGGAGCCATGTGTTTAAAATCAAATGAACTCATATAACTAGGGCAACCTAACATACAACATTATCCTAATATTAAGCTCAAAGTAACTAATAACCTGACACTATTACGGAAATGACCGGAATGAAACCAAGAACTAACCCTAATATTATTCATATTATTCTAGGACCAACCTACGCAGAGGAGGCACCCCTAAAGAACAATGCAAAAAACTAAGCAAACCTAGAGTAAAAAGCCCTAAACTAACTGAGCCTAAAACAAAGCAAGCCCAGCCCAATCTGACCCAGCAAAATGGAGACCTAAACTGAGACCTAGCACTCACCGTCTGACCACGACCCTACCAAACCCACCTGCACCCACCTAGTTCAATCCAAACCAGAAGGAGTCCCCCTTCGACAGCCGGCCAAGACGAAGATCAGCGACCGCATAACTATGGGTAGACTGCCACGAACCCAGCCGCATCCGGCAACTGATAGGAGCATAAAGTGCGACGATATTATTGAGTATATGCCCCATTTTAGCCTTGTTTCTCCCTTAAGTTTCGTGTTTTGAGTCATCGAGTCATTTTAAGAGTCTTGTAGAGTGTTTGGCGTGAAATAAGCAGAAAAAGATAAATTCATGAAAAATCCTAGCTAGATCAGGATTCCTCGTTTTTGTGGTCTTTACATTTTAATTCCCTTTATTTTCTCTAGAAAATTCTGATATTCTCCTGCTTATTGTAGGAAACCTTGCCTGGTGGAACTCTTGGAAACAGCAATGATGGAGTCATAAAATAAAGCATTTAAGACAGTTGACCAAGCAATGAAGAAGGGAAATAAAGGAGAAAGACGTTTTCAGTTGGGGAATAAAGGAGAAAGATGTTTTTCAGTTGCGGAATAAGGGAGAAAGACGTTTTTCAGTTGCGGAATAAAGGAGAAAGATGTTTCAACTGGAAAATAAATAAAGGAGAAAGATGTTTCAACTGGAAAATAAATAAAGGAGAAAGACGTTTCAGCTGTTAAAAGACCCCATTATGAGAGAAGTTAAGGCCATAAAAGAGACGTTTCAGTTGGAAAATTAAATGAATTATGATGCAATCCCATCCGTCCAATGATGAAGGGTATGATCGACAAAAGCCAACCAATGCTCCCCTATAAATAGGCAACGTCCAGAACAAAATTTCCATCACTTCCCGGCCTATCACTTCTTGGCCTAAAACTTTTTCTGAGACTCTGCCCAATTCACTCCTTAAACTTCCATCACTTACAAGACCGTGACCACCATCCATCCATCATTCTATGAAGTTCTTAGGTGCTGAGTCAAGGACGCTCCACCACCATAGCAGAGACGAGTTCATCACCTTGTTGCCAAGCCGCTGAGGAAAGCTTCAAAGTATAACTATGACTCTATTTACAATTTTTGTTTCGGTTTTGTGTGTTTGGATTTGCGAGTTGTGTAATTGGAGACATGAAATTTTCAGAATATTTATTTTAATATTTTTGAGATTTTCAGTTTATTATTGAGTTAATTTCGAGAATTCTTTTATGATGCATGTTACAATCTTGTGCCCTTTTACGTGTTTAGGTAATTTTCAGAGTTAGGTTCATAAGTTTGCATACAAGAATAATGGTGAGAGTTCTTGTGTGTTTGCTTAATTTGCCAAGGGTAATTGTTATTTGTTAAGGCGCTGAGTTAAACAAGTAGCAATTAGTTCTAAAAAGTGGTAAAAATCATGCTTTAATGATTAAACGATTCTGGAAATTACGTGTTAAATTCTATGTGTAATGGTTAATTTGCACGTATGAGTTGATTCGAGGGTTAGATAATACTACTAGTTAAGAGAATTACGCTGAGTGTTTTTGAAAACTAGTAGTATTAGGCTTGGTAAGGACTTTTCCGATCCAAGCCTACATTAGAACGAATCAGATAAATGGATTGATCCGCTGAGGCTTTTCATTTGGGCTCTTATCTATGCATTCAAGATGGGCACAGTTTTGTAGCATGTTGAAATGAATTTCTGAGTGGTATTGGTCTAGGTTAGGGAAGTCGATCATTGTATATAGTTTTATTTGTTTTGTTTTTATTTTAAGTAGATTAGGAACCAAATCTCAAAATCCCCATTTTGTTCTTTTATTTGTTAATTGACCTTTTTGTGTAGGTGTACCCTACAATCCCCGGACTGAACGATCCCTGCTTATCCTATACTGACAACTACATTTTGCAGGGTTAAATTGTGAGGCCATTTTAGCCGCACCAGCAACCAAACTCTCCAACACGTGACCCTAACGTGCACTATCTCACCAACGCTACCATCTCACGAGCCTCATAAGCCGGAGACGCACTAGATCGGAATCCGATCAAGGCATTAACCCCTAGCGCGAAGGAGCTTATTCGTCTCCATGCTCACCTCCCATCCCAGTAGGGAAGCAGATTAACATGGAGGTCAGGAAGACTCGTTCGACGATGACGTCGGGACGACGTGTAGCCAGAAGGAGCAGAAAATAAACGATGGCGGCTGTTCCTTGAGAGAGAAACCCAAGGTGCTCTTTCTAGTGAAGACGGATACATTACTTTTTCTTAGGAAAACCTGTTCTAAGCCTTGAAATAAAAATAAACTAGCCTTTAACATGCCACAACTTCATCTAACGGCCTCCTGTCTAGTGGTTGCTAAAACGGGCGGAATTACTGTTGCTTGTTTTAAAAACAAATAAAGAAAGGTTTCATTTGAAGTAGAAATTCTAAACTTTTAACTTACGAGATAATAATATAATCTTAAACGAAATAAAGATTAACTAACAAATAATAACTTGACAAAGTGGATGAGCAATCTGAATTTATTCATTTAAACATATTTACAGGCTAAGAATTCATAACCTCATTCTTATATAAACAGCTAAAAGTTGTTTAGCTATTTATGATTATAAACACAAGTACTTATGTGAAATAAAAGCACACCTCTCCACATGAACTCTATAGGAAAGAAGGCACACTACAAACACACTACTCACAAAAGTTAACGACTCACAAGAATCTCATTAGAGATTTTGCGTCTGGAATATAGTCAGGAAATTGATAGATTTTCTTGACTATATGTTCTTGAAGAAAAATCTCTTCATCTTTAACATGAATGCCAAGAAAATCAATTTCTTCTTTAATTAGATGGATCTTCTTTTGCCCAAGGATGATCCTTTTTTGGACAATGAGTTTGTACACCTGTTCTAGGTGCTTCATGTGTTCATTCATAGTTTTAGAGAAGACAAGAATGTCATCTATATAAACTATGCAGAAGTTTGAGCATGGTTTAAACATATTATCCATTTTCCTTTGGAAAACAAACGGAGCATGCTTGAGTCCGAATGGCATGACTAGCCATTCATAATGCCCTTGAGGAGTTCCAAAAACGGTTAAAGCAATGGAGTCAGGATGCATTCTGACTTGCCAGAATCCTGATTGCATCAAATTGAGAGAAATTTTTTGCTCCTCTGAGCCTGTTGATGAGCACGTACTCTTACCTGGGCTTTTGATAACCGTCTGTAATCTATTATGATTCTGGCTTTTCCTCTTAGTTTCTCGGCATGATTCGTACCAAAAATGTTGGAGCATGATGTGGGCTATTGGAAGGCCGAATGAGCTTCTTTTCAAGGAGCTCTTGGATTTGATTTTCCATTTCCTTTTTATCTTCTTCTCTGTAATGAGGAATAGCTTTTACATGGCAAATAGCATTTGCATCATGCATTTTCAGCTGGCAATATATTGGGTCTTTCTCCCAATACAACTGAGGGTCTTAGCTGATTACAAGTTTCAGAAGATTTTCTATTTCCGCGAGAGTTGGTATCTTCTTCTGTTCAATTTTATTTGCATAAACTTTCAAGTTATCTCTATAATGAAGATTACTTAACCATCTAAACTTTCCACTTTGGATTCTATCTTAGATTCTGCCTCAGAGCTTGTTGAGTCTTTCATTCTAATCTCATTGTGATCTTTTAACTGTAAAATTGGCCCGAAAATTGGCTTACAATCACTACTCTTCGTTGGCGATCTCTGATATTGCTGAGTAAAGCCCTTACCAGTGATGCTTACTGCATTAGTAAGTCTTGGTTCCCAGTAATTTTTTTTTCTTCTCAAAACCACTCATTTGTTCGTTTTGAGTTACTATTTGCTGAAGAGGGAAATCATTTCCTATCAACAAATCAGCGTCTTGGATTTTACATAGCCAAATTGTTTTCATGATGAAGTCTCCTCCTCCTATCGAGATCATGACATTTTTAGTCCTTATAGTCATGGATATCTCTTATGCTTCTAGAGCAACTCCAGTGGCTAACTTTTAAGGCCTTTCCCAACATTCTTCAGGAATGGCATATCTTCTTACTAGGCTATATCGATAACCACTATCAACATACGCATGTAAGTGATATTTGTTGTGGTTGGGGAACTTTAGTCTGACTGTTATATAATTACTATACTTGCTTGTCCGGACTTGCCCTACTTGTTTCATGTTTGCCGGATCATCTAGTGATTCTGTAAAAGAATTAGAATCCTTTATAGTCTCATCATTAGAGTCCTATTCTATTATAGGATTCACTACTACATGCTAGTTGATACACATCGGTTAAACACTAATGTTTTTTTCATTGAGCAGCCGATGTCTCGTTAAGTGATGTCTATTATAGCAGTTTTAGACAACAGTGGAAAACTTATGTCCATAAAATACACAGACATCAAAATTTCGAGAGTAACTGATATCGCACACATGCCAAAAAGCTTTACAATAAAAAAACTTCGATGTCTAAACCAAAACTTCTTATGTCTCATGTGGTATCAACATCAGTAAGTAGAGTTTTAATTTCTAGTTAATTCATTTATAGTTATATTTACTATGCAATAGTAATAGTCGCATAATTAATTCTATCTATACTATTTGAGGGTTATTGGCACTATAGCTTAGGAACAGTGCCTATGGCTATATGGCTTGCGCAGATAGATAGAGTGACATATGGTTTCGTTTCTATAGAGAGAGAGAGAGAGAGAGAGAGAGAGAGAGAATGTTATTTGACTTGAGAGGGAGAGAGAGGTTGAGAGGAGGCGACAGACAAGAGAGAGAGGCTCGGGTATGTTTTGGAAAATATGGTGGAAGAATCAACCGATGACGGTCGTTAAAAATTCCATACCCATCTCCAATCAAGTCTTGCATGTTGCATGATCAGCGTCCATCATAGTCGGTCCTCGGCTCTGTCGTGGTTTTTGCTTGCTGGATTCTCAGATAAGGGTCAGTCTCTGTGTAATACCTTAGAAATTTGTTATTAATTTCTGACGATTTTTCAAAAATTATTAAGTTGATTGTTAGGACGATTTCATGGTTCATGGATGGAGTGGAAGTGTTTCGGACGAATAATTACTCGAAACGTTTTATTTTCGAGGGGTCAAGGAGTTGAATTTTTATTCATTGAGTTTGGCCGAAAACTTTCCTTCATGAAAGTCATAGAGCGCGTCGATACTAGTTCGTGGACATGCAGCACGTGTAAAATGGAGATCGTATGAGAAAGTTATCGTCAACGGAAGAACTTTCCATTTTTAGAAATTTTGGTATAAATAGGGGTTTACCGGAAAAATATCATAAATTCCAAAATTTCCAAATTTGGAAACCTTTCTTACCCTTTTTTCTCTCTCGGCTGAAACCCTCACCATTCCAGAAACCCGACTGACCCTAACTGAAGTTTTCGGCTTTTTCCCGTGAAGGAACTAACCTAGAACTACTCGTCGTGGTGTTGTCGTCATCCCTACTAGCATCTCTCGCACTGACTCAGGCCACAGGTGGCCGATCGAAGGCCGACGGTGGGTAGCGGCGGTCCGACAGCGGCCCCGCCAATTCCGGTGATGATAGGGGTTGAAATTACCCACGTTTTGAAGCTCTCCTCCTTCTAATCACAACCATACAAGCCTTGAAGCTCAATTCGAAGTGTGTTGGCCGGAATCACGATTTGAAGTTCAACGGTGGAGATTTTGGAGCTTGATCTAGTTTGAACTAGGCCGAATCCGACTTAGTCCCAGGTATGAAATTTTCTTCCCATGACGTGTTCTACATGTTGGTAGGAGCTGATCCTCCAGTTTCTGGTGTCGGTCCGGCGGCGTGTGGGCTCCACGTGTAGCCTTTTGTGGCAGCGCGTGGTGGCGCGTCAGGCCTCTGTTGGGGCATTTTCTTACTTCATTATCATCTACTCGTCGATATGAGAATTTTCATATATGATTTGTAACATTTGGAAATCGTTTGATTATGTTAGGGTTTTCCGTAATTTCAAATTGTTCGGTTTTCAATCCGTGAGGATCCGACAGTTGGAGCGACTTGTCGTTTGGATATATCGATCGTAGAAGTATTCCGAAGACTTTGGGTGGTCTCAGATGAGGTTCCGCCTCGATTGTTCAAATGGGGGATTCGAACTTTAATCGCTTGTGTTTCGAACTTAGATGCTTTCATACCTCAAGTGGTATTTACCATAAGTGGTATTAAGATGTGTCCTTGATGTGATTAGGTACGTAGAAAGTGTGATGAGCAGATTTGAGGCGATTAGTGCTTATCTCGGTTTGTGTGAAGATGCAGTGGGATTCAAAGGCGAGTAATCTCACAATGTTCATTTACGAATCAAGTTACCTTATAGTTTTGGGAGTTTTTTATTTAACTGCAAACTATAGTTAGTATTAGTGGCATTCCTGAGTAAATGACTTATATATATATATATATATATATATATATATATATATATATATATATATATATATATATTGGTGGTTTTGTTGTGATGCAAACAATATTTGTGTGTGAGTTCATATTATTGTTTTGAGGTATGACTTTTCGGGAAACAATATATTGGGAAAATGATGTTTTCTATTGTTTTGAAAAGTATTGAGATTTGTGTAACATTTTGTGTCTTGTGCGACTTCTTTAAATGTTTTATTATGAGGGACAGAAAGGCCTGAGGATTCAAGGTCACACAGTGACTTTAGGCAATAAATCGAGTGACAATGCCTTTGGCCGAGTTATAGTTACGATTCAGTTAGAGCTCTAGTCTGTCTGCTAGGATATCTCATGGGGTAACAGAGCGATGTTATTTTAAACTCATGAGTACATTTTTGAAAGGAATCAAAGTGTGAGTTATCTTCCTTTACTACATTTTTGAAAGGAATCAGGGTCTGAGTTGCCTTCCTTTACTACGTTTTTGAAAGGAAATCAAAGTGTGAACTGTCTTCCTTACTTCGTTTTCGAAAGGAATCAAAGTGTGAGTTGTCTTCCTTTACTACATTTTTCAAAGAAATCAAAGTGTGAGTTGCTTCTCTCTATTATGTGTTGGAAGGAATCAAATGTGAATTGTTTTCCTTATTATTGAGTGAGTTGCTTCCTTGAGTTGCATTACCATGATTTGGTAAGTTGCTTTTGAGCGTTAATATGATTTCAAACATTACTTGAAGTGGTTTTGTTTTGAACTATGATTGTGAATGTTGAATTGAAATATGAGCATATAGATTTTTTCATGATTGGAATTGTTGATGGATGCTATTAAATGATGAGAAATTGATAGTTGATGCTGTGAAATATTCTTATTGATTCTTAGGTTGAGAGGACTTAAGCATGTGTTCTGTTTTCGGTTGTTGAGTTTACTCATACAAGTTTGCAAAAGCTTACTAGGTTTGTTGTTGCAACCCGATGCACTATGTCATTGTGTAGCGATTTATCCTGTAGGTTAGGGTGAACGTGGTTGAACCCGTAGAATTTCCTTGCCGTTACAGTGGTAGGCTTATTACTAATTGTGTACACACTAGATAGACTTCCGCTGTGTAATGAGTGTAGTGTATGCAGTTATTTATTGAATTGATGTTTTAGTTTAATTTGTAAACTTTGTGTAATATAATATGTGACTCTAAAGAACGAGTCTGTATTCACATTGTAGGTTCGGGACATCGTTGATTGCCTTTGTTAAAGGAAAATTTTCAAAGCTATTAGTATTGATGTCTGAACCATAACGCCCAGAATATTTGTATTTGATTTAATTGTATTATTATTTGTGATTGAAATTTGGGGCGTGATACTCTGTATGAAGCTGGAGTTTAAAATTTGCGTGCAAGACTGCCTGTTTTTAACTGTAGATGACTCCATGATATTTTCGTAATGTTTCATGTGGGAGTTTGAAATTTGCCCCATTCAGCTTTGGTGGTTAGAATTTTTTCTAGGTTTATGTTTGTGTCATTCACCCTATTGACATTGTCCCTTAAGACCCCACTTGCAACATAGAACCAGAAGAATCCCTGGATCTATCAACATCGAGTTTGATATTACCAGGAGAGGCCGGCTTTATCCAACTTAACATCTCATCCTATGGTTATTCTGATCGAATCTTACTTATGGCAGTAGCATCCAACCATTCATTAGTATAATCTTGATATAAAAGTGTAAATTCTCACCAAAAACACTTTTAACATATGAACATAAACATGGCAATCCATTGCATACCTTGAAAGAGAGCTTCTATCGACAATCAGTTAGATTAGCATTAATAAAGCTGCAGTGGGCACTTATAACAGTGATATGGAGCTTTGTTTAGATTTGTAGTTGACATTCAATGATGTCTTAGACGTTGAATAATTGTTGATCTTCGAGTTTGTTTTGGGTTTCTTGATTTCTCAAGTTGCTCAATATGTGTTTGCAGATAATCTACTTGGGGTTAACGTTCTTCATGGCGTTGATAAAGTCATGGCAAGTGGCATATTTGTTTTAACACTCAAAGATCAGAATACTCTAGCTGATGGTGTCATTAATGAATGTAAAGTAGCTTGGCATTACTTTGTGTATAAACTATACTAATATTTTTTTTCTAAGCTACAGTCAAAATCTTGAATATGCAGGATTATAATAAATTTTGTTTTAAATGAATTGCAATGATAAAATTGTACTGCTTGGTCTCATACCCTTGATTTATAATTCTGCAGTGGTATCAAATAAAATGAAGAAAGGCTCCTACAGGATTGTGGAATTTGTTATTTATGTATACTTCTTTGTTCTTTTTTTTTTTTGATAGGGAATGGAAGCAACTATCATTGATGGTAATGGAACAAAAACGAGTCTTATAATTGTTGCAACTATAGGTGGAAGAAATGCCTTCCAAAACAGGTAACTTTTTAATTTTTACTATTCCCATGTTTGATATGTCTTCCATGTCAGAAGAAATAGATATTGGTGATCGGTTTGCATTTTATCACAAGATATTGATGATCAGTCTACAAGATTGTGGAATCTGTTATTTATTTGTGCTTCTTTGTTATGTTTTTCTTTTGACAGGAAATGGAAGCAGCAGTTACCAGTAATAGAGATGAGGTGTATGTTGCAGCAGTGCCTCTAAGAGCCACAAAAGGAGGCCCAACTCCTTTCCTCTACTGCTTACTCTCAATCTATGAGATTTAAAGCATTTCATGGTCATCATTAAACCCTCCTCATCACCACCACATTTTAAGGTACTCCTCCTTCCAATTCCCACCATTTCTATTAAGGTAGCCAATTCCAAAATTTACTTGGACTCCCTTAGTGGGTTCTTTGGTTTAGTTAGGCTATCTCCAGTAGGAGGGAGCTATATTGAGGCCAGGGCTCTATAACTTAGCCCCCAGAAATATTATTCTTTATTCATGAACAAGTAAACCATCTCTGGTAAGGCATGGCTAAATTTTAGCCCTTTAGAGTATTTTATGATTTTACATTATGTTTTTCAATTTTTATGATTTTATTTTATTTTAATAATATTTGAATTTAGACTAAAATTAATTTTTAAGGTATATATTTGGATGAGTGATCTATGTGGTATTGTTGATAACATTTTCGGATAAGATTTTTAAGTGCCACATGCCACTTCGGAAGCAAATCTGTAGATTCTCGATTAAATTTTATGCATACATGGCAGTTCTATCTTCAGCTTCAAACCTTAATAAAAAGGGTGGTTTCAAATGCATATCTCACTATCTCCTCTATCTCATCTCTAATTGTTCGTTCAATTTATAACTTTTCATTACATTTTGCAATGAATTCAAACTAGTTTTCTCAGTGAAATGAGAGGCAACTTGAAGACGAGGAAGATGACGAAGAAGATAAAGAATATGATGCTCAGAGACGAATACATACAACACAAGTTCTGGCGGAAGCATCTAGCTGGTTGGCCACTACTTTAACAACAATCTCAATGGGGTGGTTTTGTTCCAAACCACGCTACCCGTCCTCGATCATGTGAGGCAACTAATAAAATTGTTAAATGATTACTTTGTAGCTGACCTTGTGTACGCTGCCAAAACTTTCTGACGACGTTACAGGATGATGTGTGAAGTGTTCGTTCGCATATTAGAGCATGTCCAAACGGTGAATCCATACTTTAGGCAATCACAAGATTGTGCTAGGTGTCCGGGCTTCATGTATCCCCAGAAATTGACATGCATACTCCGGATGCTAGCCACTGCATGCTCAGCTGATTCCTTAGATGTATCATTTCATATGCCGGAATCAACCTCCATTGAGAATCTTAGTCGATTTTGTTGTACCATTGTCACCATTTATCAAAAACGCTACCTTCGAGCTCCTACAACAGAGGATCTATATATGATCCTATAAAGAGCTGAGTGACGAGGGTTTCCTGGAATGATAAGTTCGCTTGACTACATACATTGGTGATGGAAGAATTGTCTAGTAGGATGGCAGGTAGCTTTAGCAGCAAAACGAAAAAGCCAACCATTGTTCTCGAAGCTGTGGCAGGTCCCGACACCTGGATCTGGCATGCTTTCTTTAGAATCATGGAAGTCCAAAATGACTTCATTGTTCTCGGACTCTCCCATTTGTTTAATGCTGTCACAGTAGGTCTATCACCATAACTTAACTACTATGTCAACGAGGCTCTTTATGAGTTTGGGTACTACTTTGCTGATGGTATCCTAAGTGGACGATGTGGTGCAATCTATCAGACAACTTGAGAATGGATAGGAGGAGCATTTTTTCACAAAACAGGAGGCGTACCGCAAGGATGTTGAAAGGGCATTTGGAATTCTACAAGCACGATTTGCAATAGTTAGGCAACCTGCAAGATGTTGGGATAAGGATTCATTATTGACAATCATGTTGGCTTGCATAATACTTCATAACATGATTGTGGAGGACGAGCGAGATGACTACTATAACGGTATAACGGTGAGTCCGATGATGATGAACCAAACTCAAATAGGTCAAGGAGAGCTCGAGCAAGAATATATGATGGCCTAAACTCACCTCTTAATCCAAGAACCGGGCAAATTACAATGGCCGAATACATGTCTCGTTACCGGAGGGTACGCTCTCATATTAGAAATGGTAATCTACGAAAAGATCTTGTCAAACATATTTGGTCAAGAAGATGACGAGGAGGACAAGGCTATATGACAATTACATTGTCATCCTAATAATTGACAATTCATTGTCATGTCATAGTGCTCGGGTCTTAGTTTTTATTTTTATTTTTTTATGTGTGACTTGTTTTTATTTGCTTTAACTTTTATTGTGTGGCTTGTTTGGTTTCAATTGTAATGAATAAAAGTTTACTTTAATTTCACCATTTATTTCATAAATAAAATATTACATAAACTTCATTAACATGATACAAAATCAATAAATTAATAATGACATACACTTAAATGAAACTAATTTATATTAACTAAAATTCGTCTTCATTGAATGGCATTTGTGGATGATAGTCATTCGATGTTGAGCCGGTATTTAGAAACAACTCCCGTGCGCTTAGCTTTTCAAGTGCTTCCCTCTTTTTCCCATCAAAATAAGCCTTACTCTTTGAAGTAAAATTAACGGTATGCATTATTAAAATAACTTCTTCTCTATCTCTCTCTCATCGATCCTCCTTCATCTTCTCCCTCATTGCTTTTGCCTCTTCCGCCTTTGCATTATCTTCCGCCTTTGCATTATCTTCCGCCATGCAAGCTAATAACTTATCTTCAAAGGCTTTCTTCTCTTTGATTTGCTTTCTTCTTGTGGTATTTCTTCCTATCGGCTTAGGAATCGGATACCTAGATGAAGCTGGTGTTTAATTATTATCGATAGAATCATCATCATCTTCTAAGGACACCGGGAGGTTTCTTTGCACCAAGGGTAGACCAAAATGTTCTTGTGAGGGGTTGTCACATGTCAACCAACCTTTGCACAAATCGTAGCAACTATGTAAATTGAACGATTTTCCGTTCATGTCTTCCCTAAACATATCCTCGGCGAGGTGTTGCTATAGCAATATTTTCAACAACAATAAATAAGAATAATAATTCATGAAATGATATTGAAGTACAAAACATTAAAAAAAAAAAATGAAAGAATTCTCACTTGATCTATGTGATTTGTTGTCCACTATGAAGCTTCCTCTCAGAACGTGTAACGCAAGAATGCTACTTATTCATGTATGGAAAGAGAAATTTTTGCCATCGAGACTTACAACTTTCATCCGATCTTGCATTTGGAGGATTGCCATTGAAGCAGTCAATTAATTTTCGCTCCACTTGTTTTCTAATGCCGTCTCCCTTTTGGCCATTACCATTCGTAGAATTTTCAAAGACTTTTATATATTCAACACAAAGAGCTTCATCTTCTTTTCTTGTCCAATTCACACCTTTGAGAGAAAGAGTGGACATGCTTCAAATAAGTAGAAGTGGTAAAAGAGAAGGTACAAAAGTGCGAGAAATTAGGAAGATAATGTATGTATAGTATAGGTAAAGTGGGAAAAAAATGACCATTTTTTCTTCTTCTTGGTAATACAAATCTTAACATTAGGAATACATATAAAAAAATAAAAATAAACTGAACAACGGCTACTAGCTGCATGCATGTTTTTACGCTCCTTGATTATATACCATTGGATTTGCAACAGTCAAATCTTAGGGGCCTTTGGATTTGTTTTCAAATGCATACAGTCCATGCATTGCATCAGAAGCCATGTCAATTATGCTTAATTGATGTTGGTTTTCTGTGGGTCCCATAAGAGCCAAAGGGCCACTAAGAGCAAGTCCACCCGTTGGGGGTAAATGTCAAGGTCATTGGGTCGACCGGTCAAAAAACTGTCCACTGCCACTGGACATGAGTTTCCACCCGTTCTGTTTCTTGAACAGTCAGTTACTGTTCATTTTTTATTTTTTATTTTTTTGTTTATTGTAAAATTGAAATATATTTGATGTAAATAGATGGTAATAATGGAGATTTATGGATAATTAATGTCAGAATTGTGATTGCTATAGCTTTTTGGAAAGGGAACAATGCTAGGAAGAGAACTCGTCGCTTCACCATGATGTGTGGGATTTTTCGGGCTTTCGGGATCGTTTCAGGCCTCAAACCTACAATTTACTATTTTTCTGATATTTTCGGTGGACAAATTATGAGCCACCTACAGTTACCGACAATTTTTCTTGAAATGAGTGAAGCAACCACCGACAATTTTTTTGAAAAGCTTGAAACAACCACCGACATCTTTGAACAGACCAGATCATTTGCATTCTATTCAATCTAACGGTTATTATCAATGTAATCTTGACAGGACCCGCCCCGAAGTTCACCCTGAAATCCGAGGTGGCCCTGTGGGGCCCACCTTAGGAATAACTCTACCAAAAATTTTGGCAAAGTCACCCCTAAAATGGACTACCCAAAACCTGTATAAACACATTCACACTTCTAATAAAGCATCCATATTCTTCTGGAGCCACCCTGCTCCCCAAATCACAACAACTCCACCATTAACAATTGAAATACGAACCATACAACATAAACCAAATACACAAGTGCAACTCCCAAACTTTACAACATTTGTCCCACAGGTTATCAGAGCAATCTAAAAGAGAAAAAGAACTCATATTACAAGCAGGTTCAACGATTAACCTACAATATGAAAACAACAGCAACAGATGCTATGCCCCGAATCCTACTATGCCGAACCAGCTACTCTGCAGACTGGGCATTTGAAACCGAAGGGCCCAGGGGAAAGTAGATAAAAACGTTAGCGTGAGTGGACAAAAATAAGTAATTGTGAAACAAAAGGAGTTTATACTTTCCCACGTTTATTTCTTTAAAAACCCGATGCATGCAACAATTAAGGAACACAAACCAACTGGTGTTCAGCTCAAGAAAACCAACTAGCCCCGCCAATCACAACAACCAAGTAAAAAGATTAAAACTCCAATACTCAAGAAAATAAGACCAGCCCCGCTGGTTAAACAAAATCAGACTAGCCCCGCTAGTCAAGTAGCAGTAGAGTATGGGGAAGAAGTCATCACCATACGAGTAAGGGAGTCTCCCAGGCTTGGGTCGGAGTGTTCCACACTCTTGAGCATCCCATGCTCTGCTCAACTCACCCATAAACACAGAGTAAGTGGGGTGGAGTACTAATAGGCTAGCTAGCAATAAATATGACGACCCAGGTATGGTGGGTTAAAATCATATGAAAATCGAAAATCAGTAAGGCTTCCCCAATATCCCACGAGAAAATACATATTCCAACGACGTGGCCCCGCACGCCAAAATATTCTTGAATTCATAAATAAATAGGCGAGGAATAATAGACGAGTAAAATTCTCTCGAAAATCCCATTTTTGAAAACTTTTCAGAAATCTTAGAATCGACGAAAGAAAATATAAATAATTCCGGAAATCACCTCGGAAAATACTTCGTCGAAATTCAATATAAATCACAAATTCAAAATCGATCATAACAAACTTCAATTCAAAATTCCAATCGATATGGAAATAAATACTTAAATCCAATTAATATGCTCGATAATCTAAAAGAAATAATTTAAATCGCTAAACCATTTCCCAAATCAAAATCAAGATAAATCAATATCAATTTCCCGAAAGTAAATTATAATAATATGATAATTAATCAAATAAATACTTATT
Source organism: Rosa rugosa (assembly GCF_958449725.1). Classification (NCBI taxonomy): domain Eukaryota; kingdom Viridiplantae; phylum Streptophyta; class Magnoliopsida; order Rosales; family Rosaceae; genus Rosa; species Rosa rugosa. The sequence goes on from NC_084824.1 coordinate 35,473,792, forward strand.
TTGGGAGAAACAATTGCATGCATCATTATTTAGAAACAAAAGTCCACTCACAGTATACGGCTAACGTGGTATCCAAGCGTAAGGATCCTTGTCGAGTGATGAGTCGGTACCTCGTCCTGTACATGATTATATTCCGTAAACAACAATTCGACAAATAAGTACGATTCTATAATGAATCCCGAAAACCCCACGTAAATCAACATCTCCATTTTTTTCCGGATTCAAGCCAAACTTCACTACTAATATCAATCAGTTGATTAAAGCATTCCATAGCGGAATAAGGGAAATCCGAAGGTCGGATTCCCACAAATCGACATCCGAACTCCAAACTTTGAAAATTCCCAATCCATGTCAAACTTCTCCAAAATTCACCCAAATCACTTATTCAACCTCTACAACAAATATTGGATTTAATTAGCTAAAAAAAAATTTGAAATTAAAAAGCTGCCCTACGCACCGCCCCCACCGCCACCAGCTCCAATGGCCACCAAATTTTGGCAGCAGCTTCGTCTTAACCATCCAAACAACTTTCTCAACTACAACAATTTCAGAAAGTGGCCGGAAGTACCTCAACAATTAAGGAGAAGCTTGAACCCGAATCGTGCATAGTGACCCAAAACTTCCCGCCGTCAGTTCTTACTCCATGTCTCTATTCTCTGCACAATCTTTGAGGAGGATAATCTACGTCTCGAGGCGCTCTTAATGGACTTGGTCTGACAGTTTTTGGTGGCCGGAGTTGGGAGATCGACGCTTTGACTCAAAATAGGGCCGTGGAGTTCTCGGCTGTCTCCCGCCGTTTTTCGGCCAAGGCATGGTGTTCCACTGCCACAGACGAGTCGAGGGTGAGGAGAGGAATCGATTGATGGTCGCAGCTCGTCCCCAGGTGGTCGGACGATGGAGTTGCAGGCGAGCTGAAGAGAGAGAGAAAGGTTGGGGAGGAGAGAGAGAGCGCAGGGGGAAGAGAGAGAGAGTTTTACCCTGCCACAGTAAAAAATTCAAATTTATACTATCTACCATGAACAATAAATTTGGTATTTCGCTTATATCTTTCGCATACGAACTCCAATTTTTACGTACTACATATGCACGCGCTCAGTTTAACGTTCTCTACAACTTTCATGGAGAACATTTTCTCAAATTTTGACTTAAACAAAAAGTCAACTTTTAGGGCCACTAAAAGTATCGAAACAAAGTGAAAGTAGTTGTCGTTTACCGTCCAAATGACTAGTAAACGGGTAAATTTAGGTTCGGGACGTTACAAATCTTATCTAAGATTTTGGATTAGATTACTCAAAACTAGGAGTGGACACATGTCCTTATCATCTGATCACGTTTGATGTGAAAATTGTAAATAAATAGAGAAGAGGCAGCACTCCATTCACACACAATCTGACATTGGCAAATCTCCTCCTTTTTCATATCTCTAGATCAACACATTTCCTGTTCTTCCCTCATTTCAATGAAAAGATTGTGGACTAAGTTTTGACAGTCTCGAGATGAAGATTATGAAGAGATGTGTACGACTAATGCCCTTGTGATCGCAGCAGTCGCTGAAGTTGAAACTTCTAATCAAACAGGACAAGGGGGTTCTCGACCGGAGCGTGCACTGAATGAGGAGCGATTTAGGGAATCAAGTGGCAAAAACATGATGGAAGATTACTTTATTCAACGTCCAGTTTTAAGTGATGAGGAATTCCGGACACGGTACAAGACGAGTCACAATTTTTTCAACCGCATCTCCAGTGATCTTTTTCACTATGACCGGTACTTTGTCTAGAAATCAGATGCTGCTAAGAAAGTCGGACTACTTCCCAAGCAGAAGCTCACATGTTCCTTATGAATGCTTGCTTACGGTGCTAGGGCAAACCAATGCGCTGAGTATTGTCGGATCGCGAAATCTACCTCCATCGAAGTTCTTCAATGAATTACAAGAGAAATCGTTAATCTGTACTCAGTAGAATATCTCCGGGCTCCTACTCCGGCCGACCTCAGAAGACTGCTCGCCAAAGCTGAGAGAAGATGTTTTCTTGGAATGATTGGAAGCATCGACTGCATGCACTAGCAATGGAAGAATTGCCCAACAGGTTGGGTTAGAGAATACAGCGGTCGAAAATGTATCCCCACTATCATCCTCAAAGCAGTCGCATCTTACGACACATGGATATGGCATGCCTTCTTTGGAATGCCTGAGTCATGCAACGACCTCAACGTGCTAGCAAAGTCCCCATTGTTTGACGAACTTACTGCTGGTCGAGCCACTCAGATCCAATTTCAAGTGAATAACAGAATTCACAATTTAGGCTACTATCTGAAGGCCTTTACGACCTAAGGATCTGAAGTTTTTCCAGGCTCAAGAGGGGTACAGGAAGGATGTGGAAAGATGTTTCAGACTTTCGGTATTTTACAGTCGCACTTTAGTATTGTTAGAGGAGCAGCTCATGGATGAGATAGAGAAGACCTTTGATACATCATGTTGACTTGTATTATATTACACAACATGATAATGAAGGATAAAAGAGCAGAGGACAGCGATGAGGAATTGAAGTCCGATGAAGAAGAGGATAAAAATATGAGGCCCAGGTTGGCTACGGTTTGGGAATGACCGACCGGTGATGACTTTGATCCTGTTGGTAGAGATGATTATTATTTCAACGGATTCATGGATCGATACGGTGTCATTAGATGTGCAAACACTCATTCAAACCTTCAAGAAGATCTGATAGAGCATTTCTGGAACATTCCAGGCAACTTGGAGATCTAGATCTGGTAGTTGTTTGAATAATTGGCTAATGTCTATGTTTTCTATGTTTTTGTGCTTTTAGTTTGGCTCATATTATGTTTGTGTACTTTTAATTTGGCTTGTATTATGTTTTTTATGTGCTATGTTTTTTAATGTAAGATGTGTGCTTTAATAAATGCAATTTTCAAACACAACTTTTATTTCTTAAAATTTATGCTTATATAAATGAAAAACTATGAATAAGTACAATACAATTACACAACATGCATAATCACCTAATTATTCTCATCGTGATCCTCATCCTCTCTAGGAATCCAATTTTTATTTGAAGGGTCATCATTAGGGTGATGGTTGGTGGAATTTGTCACGCCCCTGATTTTTAATAAAATTAAAAATCGATATATAATCCCATACTTATATATGCGTGATCGTTCAGCCATCAATACAAAATACCTGGAAACTTTTCCCTTTTAACCCAAGTATACATTGATGCCCTGAACCCACAATAATAACATATACTCGCACTCCACAGAGTTATGTAATACAACAGCTTACGAATTAAATTGCCATAACAAAATAAAACGTAAATGCTCCTCAGAGATCACTACAAGCGGAAGTCTTAATAACGGTAAAGTCACATAAATGGCTTCCTACCGTTAAGCTGCAAGCACGCTACCTCAGCATCAGCCATGATTATCCTGACCTGCAGAAATAACCCCTACACAGTTTGAATGGTGCACCGGGTTGCCACACAACAAACCCGATAAGCTTTTGCAAGCCCGTATGAGTAACTCAAAACACACACGCACAACTCACCCAACGAGGAAACCCATCAACTCGTAAAAAGGGACACACACCCTGTTTTCCCAAAACAGCACATTCACCCAAAAGAAACAAATACAAGTCACCTCGTGACAGAATCATATTAATTGAAACTCTGACAATTTAAATATGATACACAAGTCCTCCCCGAACATTTAAAAAAAAGCATCCCCGAAACTCCCTTTTAAAAACACGTACTCATGAGCATCAGATAGCTCCTCGCTACCCCCCATAATGTACCAACAATAAATCAGTCCAACCTAGACACACAACACATCAACACACCCTCAATCATACCTATCGTTAACCTAACAAATAGAATATGATTCACAAGTCCTCCCAGGACATTTAAAAGAAAGAATCCCCAAAACTCTCTTTTAAAAACACGTACTCATGAGCATCAGATAGCTCCTCGCTACCCCCCATAATGTACCAACAATAAATCAGTCCAACCTAGACACACAACACATCAACACACCCTCAATCATACCTATCGTTAACCTAACAAATAGAATATGATTCACAAGTCCTCCCAGGACATTTAAAAGAAAGAATCCCCGAAACTCTCTTTTAAAAACACGTACTCATGAGCATCAGATAGCTCCCCGCTACCCCCATGATGTACCAACAACAATTCAGTCCAAGCTAGACACACAACACATCAACACACCCTCAATCATACCTATCGTTAACCTAACAAATAGAATATGATTCTTAGTCCAACCTGGACAAAATACGTACCCAGGAGTCATAAGTAACCTACTTAGATCCATGAAGTACCATGGCAGACAGACTAGAGCTCTATCTGAAACGTAACCACTCGTCCGGCCAAAGACGTGATTACCTATTTCCTGCCTTGGTCACCATTTGCGACCTGTCACCATCTGTGACATATGATTTCAGACCCCGTCTGGTCATAAAATCAAACATCAAGATCACCATCTGTGACATATGATCTTTAGACCCCGTCTGGTCTCAAAGTCAAACGTTAAGTAAGTCACACCTGACCTAAAAACGTTACAAACATCTAGGTTCGGCTTTCCCCATCCCTGCTCACCATCTGTGACCCTTGACTCACAAATGTAACATCAAACTCAATACTTTTCAAACAATAGAAAACATCTTAATTTTTTCACAATATTGTTTCCTGAAAAGTCACATTCAACAATAATATGAACATCATCATGCATATTATTCCATCACACATCACTCACAAGAATATATATATATTCCACATAAATATATATATACGTAGTCATTCTCTCAGGAATGCCTACTAATACCAACTATAGTTTGCAGTTACTAAATAACTCTCAAAACAATAAAAGTATTCCGTTCATTAATGAACCTTGTGAGATTACTCACCTCGAAACTCCCGCTGCATCTTCAATACAGAACAAGGCAGCCACACCACAAAACAACCGTCCAAGGATACCTCGTCAAGTACCTAATCACATACGGTTTCAACTTAGAAACAATCCACAAACGATTTAAGTCTGAAACCCCTGTTTTGAACTAAAATCCCCAACGTGACGCCAATCGAGGCGAAACCACATCTGAGACCACCCAATGTCTCCGGAATACTTCTACGATCGATATGCCAAAACCACAAGTCGATCGGAAGCTCGAATTCTCACGGATAGAATAAATCGACCAGTATGAAACCGTAAAAATCATAACAATTCCATACGAACTCCAAAATTTACATATTATATATCAAAACGCTCGTATCAACGAATAGAACATATATAATACCAAAAACAGTTCCCTACATGCCCTGAAAGCCATCAGAACACCGCCACAGGCGGTGGCGCACCGCCGCCGGCCAAAACTCAATATTTCACAAAACTCCCAACATCAAAGCTGATCATTTAAGCATGCTTGTGAATTTTCATAACTAGCTCGAAGTTTGAAAACAAGCATAACAGATCGAAAACTACCTCTCAAGCCTTGGATTACTGTTCAATTCGAGTTGAACCACGTTTCACGTGAATCGATCCAAACAACCACCAAGGTCCGATCAAGGAGGCTGTTCTGAGCTCAACCAAGAAGACTTGAAGCCTCCCCAACGTCGTAGATCGGAGAACCGATCGGGTCCGAATACACCAAACTTCGCCTCCTTCTAGCGCCGCCACCACCGAGAATCGCCGCTAGAGGACACCACAGGGAGGAGCGGACGGCAACGACGAACCGATCTGGAAAGTTTCGTCGCCGGATACCGCCGCAGTTCGCCTGAAAATCCGCGTCGGGTCGGCCGGGTTCGGGTCGAGTCAAACGGAAGATTTCGTCTCTGAAGGAGTCGAGAGAGAGAAGAGAGAGGAAGAGAGTTTCCGGAAAAGGAAACCAAATGAAAATAGTAAGTTTCCCACTCGGGAAACTTCTATTTATACCAAAATGGAAACTTCTTCCAATGACCATAACTTCCTCATACAAACTCCAATTGACGCGTTCCACATGTCCACGAACTCGTATCGACATGCTCTACGACTTTCGTGAAGGAAATTTTTGGAGAATCTCAACGTATCGAAAGTCAACCTTGAACCCCCCTTAAATCCACACTTTTCGAATAATTATTCGCCCGAAACACTTCCGCTCCATCCACGAGCCACGAAACCGTCCAATAACCACAAATTAGATTCCGGAAAATCCTCGAAAAATAAATACGAATTTCCGAGGCATCACAGAATCACTCGTAGAGAAATGTGAAAAGTGTGGTTATGTAGGATATCCACTGGGGTAAGGTGGTTGTGGATAGTATCCACCGGGGTAAGGAGGTTGTGGGAATCCACCGATGAAAGGAGGTTGTGAGAATCCATCGGGGGTAAGGTGGTTGTGGGAATTCACCGGGGTAAGGAGATTGTGGGAATCCACCACCAAAATTTGGTTGTGAGAATGCACCACCAAAATTAGGTTGCGGATAGTATGCACCCATAGAAGGTAGCATCTGCTCACCAAGATCTTCACTCTCTGCTATCTTTTTTTGCTTTCTTGACCAATAACGCTTTTTAGTTGGCGTCATCTGACTTATATCCATCTTCATAATTCGCTCTTCCCTCTCCTTAATTCGTTTTTCCATCTCTTGTACTCGGAATGTCTCTTTTCGCATATCCATTTGCAATCGGATACAAGCTTGTTGATTTTTCTCATGGAGGCTTCGAGCAAATTCCTCATTGAGTTTTTTCTCGCCAGCAGTTGCCTCTTTTTTGTTACTCGCTATACTCTCGACAGCGGTTGACAAAGGACTTTGATCCTTCTATGCCTTCTTTCCTTTCCGAATTACTTCTTTTGCAGCCTTACTTCCTTGAGGCCTCACATTAGGATCTGCAGTTTCACCGGCAATTACCTCACCTACATCCATGTCCAAGTTGATGGGAGAATTTTCAGCAATTGGTTGTGTGTGCGTCTGTTGACTTCCTTCATTTGATGTTCCTCCGGATGTATGGCTAGGGATGTCTTTAAATTTTGCAAAGCCCTTCACAACAGCGTAACAATCTAAACTTGGAAAATTGTATCTTTTGGTCTTCCCTTTTCTCTTCATCCCGACATGCCATAATTTCAGGGGCAGACCTGTTATTAGGCCCAACGGGGTCCGGACCCCCCCCCCCCCCCCCCCCCAGCCTTTTTCACTTAGCTCTTAATTATGCTTAAGCTTTATAATGAAAACAGCAAAAAGTCGAGTTTGCTGAGGAAAATCTACTACTGGACCCCCCCACCCCCCTCCCCCAGCTCTTTAAAAACTCAGGTGAGTACTAATAAAATCATAAAAATAATAGTAGTATTTGATTGATTGACCATTGAAGTATTTAGGATTATGATAAATAACATAGCCATAAATAAATATACAGAAATAAAGGATGATTAGTGATTAATTCTTTCTTTTTTTTCCTTATTTGCATGATCGTCAAATTAGTTTTGATATTTGGTTGATTAAAAGTCATCTTATCTTCATTTATTGAGCTGTTCATCCGAGTTATCATTGGTTTAGTTTTAACTATTGGCTTATGAATTATATACTACATAATTTATTAAATTATTGTTATAGTTGTATTTATTTACAAACAAATTTTTTTATAATAAATTATTTCTGATAATTTATACTTCTATCTGGACCCCCCCCCCCCCCCCCCCAAGGTTTAAATCCTGATTCCGCCACTACATAATTTATGTGCTTCCTCAAGCTATGTTATTTAAAAAAAGAATAAAAAATTCAATTAGTACAAATATAAACGCCGTTATGAAGGGTCATCTATTATAAAGAAATAATATCTCACCGTTTTACAATAAAAATTAATTAGTCCAAATATAAACACCGTTATAATTACATCATTATTTATCAAGTAATTATTTTAATTATAATCTATGTCGTATTACAATGAAAAGAAATTACTACAATTATAACGATATTATAATTAAAACATTATTTATCAAGTAATGTTTAACTATAATTTATCAACAAATTAAATGATTTATTAATAAATGCATACCTCATCAACCGCATTCGAACTGCTTTTGTCCAATTACGAGCTTGCCTCAATGCACAATGCCACTCAAAGAGTTCTATCCTGAAAATTTTTCACCTTTCGGACAAAGAGGAAGAAGATAAGCCCTTTCCACTCCAATTTGCAGCAGAGTGTTGCTTCACGCCCCTCCATAGCTCGTTTTTTTTTTTTTTCAATCTTTGCCCAAAGCCGGATTTTGGCTTACATATTACCAAGACTTGCACAATTGAACATCTTCCTCATTCGTCCATCTCCTCCCGGATACGGGCATTTTCATCTTCACTTTGATCTCCCCCTTGTTCAGCCACTGGACGTGCGTTTCCCCTTTGTTCGGCCATATTGGATATAAAAAAATTTGGAAGATGAGAGCTATAGGAAGAGGAGGAAGAACAACTTTGTGTAACTGTGAAATATAATTTTTTGGGTGTGAGATGTAAAATAAAATGTAGGTATTTATAGAGGAATTTTGTGGTTTTTTTTAGAATTTTTTTTTGTTACCATTACCCTTATAATCATACATCTTAATTATATACCGTCAGATCTGGGGAATCAATTGCAACCAACAGCCCAGATGATTTGACCGTTGGTTTCAAAAATTCAAAAAACCCAACAGCTCTCTGCTACGTCTCCTTCTTTGTCACATTTACTATCGCTACGCAACAAAGCTGCGATGCAGCACGCATCCAGCGCTACACGTCAACATGTTGGCCATCACGCGTGTCTTGCTCTCCACTGATTCCGCTTTCATCAACCACGTCCGACTCTGGGCCGAGCTGGTAGACTCCTTCAACTGGGTCAGAATTTCTGTCAAGCCCTTGCCCTTTTTCTACGACTGGGTCAAGAAAAGCCAGATTTTGGCTGGTTAAGGAAGGCCCGATAGAAGGATGATTTTGGTCTCACCAAATCTAGGTGGAGGCCGATCAAGGAAGGCCAGTGGACACGCTCTAATAAGACTATTTTTAGCCCTCTCTAGCCCTTTTCAGACCTATAGTTTGATAGGAGCATTTTAATGCGACGTTTTAACTACATTTCCCTACATTTTCTGCGTTATTTCCTTAATAAAACTCTGTTTAGGAAAGTTTCCATTCTTTGATTGGGAAAGTTCCTATTTGTAGAAAGTTTCTATTTTGTAGTTTCTATTTTTCATTTTTAGAAAGTTTCCTATTTTAGTTTAGGAAAGTTTCCGTTTTTCATTTTAGGAAAGTTTCTATTTTTCATTAACAGTTTTTATTTTCAGGACTTTGGAATAAATGAGCTGAAATGAGCTCATAAATGGAAAGAGGAGCTAGCCAACGTTGGAGGGAGCTGAGACAAGGCACAAGGGCTGCATAAATGAGCTGAAACGAAGATATGAAGTTTTCCTGGTCCAGCCAGGAAATCCTGTTTCAACCAGGAAATCCTGTTCAGAAGAGGAAACTTTGACAAAGCGAGACTCCTAAGGCAACCAGGAAGCATGATCGAAATAATGAAGAAAAATGGCTTTGGGAGAAGACTCCTGGTGGCACTAGGAGACCTTAAGGCTTGAAGATGATGCTTGGAGGCCCAAGAACCTTTTGGATTAATTAGGATTTTCGGCAAAATGAAGAAAGCCCAATTGATTTTGGGTTGTTGGCGTAAAAGAGAGATATTTGTGGAATAAAATCTGATTTTGCCGTGAATTATCTAGAGAATATCAAGGTAGCAACGTGAAAATCAAGAGAAGATAATGAAGAAAACGTTGGAAATATTCTAAGGAGAGTTTCAAGGGATTGTGCAACAAGATAAGGCTCAAAACAAGTCCAGATTCGCTCCTAAATCCCCTCAATATATTTTGGACGAAAATTCAAGAATAAAATCTGATTTTAATGTGAAAATCAAGAGGAAATCAAGGGGAGACGTTAAAGATAAGGCCATGGAGAGTTTTAAGGGAGAAAAAGTCCAAAAGGCGTCCAAATACATTGTCCAAGTGCATCCCTACATATTTGGCCGAATTTTGGAGATAAAATCAGAAATAATTCCTAGATAATTCAGCAAAGGCAAGGGAAGGTTGGAAATGAGTCTAGATACATTGTCTAGATTCATTGTCTTGGTATTTTGGCCGAAATTAAAGAGAGAAAATTCAGAAAAACTCCTTGGCCGTTCCCCTATATAAAGGCTCCTATACTTGACGTTTGAGACACCCCCATAATTCAGAAATTTACTATATACGCGAAAGCTCTCTCCATCCTCTAGAGCAAGCCACGAGTTCAAGCAAGGCCAAGGGAGAAGAAGAATTGCCGTGAGCATCATCATCCACCATCCACCATTGAAGACTTGCTTTCAAGCTTCAAGAGACCACAACGTTTATCATCCATCTTCATCATCATCCACGGTGTAATCCGATTCTCCTTTGTAACCTTTGCTTTGAATTTCGTTGGTTTTGTTCTAGTTGACATATGTGTTTGAATGAATATTAATTTCTGGAATTTTTATGATTAATTGAGAATTTTCAGATTCATATTATTGTTCTTCGAAAGTTGCTTATGTGAGTTTGGTTAATTAAATTTGCGTTATGGATATCTTTTGTATTTTAATCTTATGTGGTTGCAAACACTTAGGGTTTTGATATGAATGTTGCTAGGTTTAAGAACATGAAATCGACTTTTCGTTTTGTGTAAACTTGAATCAAAGTAGTAAAGGTTTTGAACAAAGATCGAGTTTAATTAACGAGGATTGCAATTAGGTGGACTTTTCCATACTAAGTTGTACACTTGAGTTGATAGCCTTTCTATGTGTTTCATGCGTTGAATATGTATGATTGACTAGCTTTCTAGGGCTTGATTACATGTTTGATAGGATTAATTCTAGGTGCTTTCGCTTAGATTAATTAGCATTGAAAAGTAAAAAATGGGAATTCGTTTGCTTTCGAATGGTTCACATGATCAACTCCTTTCTCATGACTTAGATGAACAATGTTAGGGTTTGAATCAATTTTAATCATATGTTTCGGTTTTTGATCTTTGTTCTTTCATTCCATCTTTATTTTTATGTTTTTGCATTTTAATTATTTTGTTTACTTAATTTATTTTCGAAAACCAAAAACAAAATCCCCCCTTTTTGTGTAAAATGTTTATACTTGTAAATGTCTTTGTAATTATTATACTTTGTTTTAATTTTAATTGTTTATTTGTTGACAATGACAGGTGTACCCTCAATCCCCGGAATAGAACGATCCCTACTTACTTTATACTACTAATGACATTTTAGGGTTAAATTATGCGCTTGCTCTAAGCGTATCAATTTTTGGCGCCGTTGCCGGGGAATTGAAAAATCACTTGTTTTTGTTCATAATTGTTGTATATAAACTGTTTGAAATTTAGTTTAAATTAATTAGGTTGTTTTTTTATATTGTTGAACACGAGTTTTAATTGTAAGTTGTAAATTGAATGGAATAGGTGAAGTCTCTTTTGTTAATATTGGCCTAAACCACTTATTGGTACCTAGTTCAAGTCCCTTAAGGTTGAGGGCGGCCTTTATTAACACTTGTTGAACTGTCTTCACACTTATGATCTTTTTCATCCTAGTAAGTATAGCCTATGTGGAATGGTGTCTAGGAAGGGGACAACGTTCATAACGGGTTCTGGATTCAGAAGTGCTTACAAATAGGCGTAAACCACTATGTGGGAGTAGCCTATGCCAAAATGGATCCTACCTCTTGTGTTCGTCCTCCCCTACCTGGCCATTTCAGTAAGGTTGCCCAAAGGATGTAGGAGGGACTTTGTGTCTAGGCGACTATACTTGGGCCGCACGTCCACTTGATTTACCACTTGGAATTAGATTTGATATCAATAATATTTATGACAAAAGAAAATGTAACAAAATGTTGTGATACACTAAAGTAAAAAAAAAAAAAAAAAAAAAAAAAAAAACATTTGTGTAAATATTTTTCATGTTTTTTTTTTTTTTTTACTCACTTGTGTACCTAACTTGTGTCTTGTGTACAATGTACTTGTTAGTTATTTGTAGTTTGTAATTCTTAGTTACTTTTTTTTTTTTTTTTTTTTTTTACATTGTATTTCTTTGTTAATTATAATCACTAACTTTATTTAATGGAGGTATCGTCTGGCTGAAAGACGTTAAATTCAAGCGCTGCTTGGGAGGCAACCCAATTCAGAAATAGCTGTGGAGGAGCCTTCAACGCAGATTTGCTTCTTCCTCCCTATTTCTTTTATCTTTTGTTTTTCTTTTAGTCTTTATTTTCGTAAATTCCATCTCTTTATGCTTAGGTGTTTCATTGCATGCTTATAATTGATTACATTGAGGACAATGCAATATTTAAGTGTGGGGAAAGGGATTTATACTTTTTGAGTCATATATATTGAAAAATACAAAAAAATCAAAAAAATGTCAAAAAAAAAAAAAAAATTCGTTGCTTTTGTTTTTGTTTGAGTCATAGGATGCCCTTCAACTTTTTGTCTCAGCAATCTCTTAGTTTCACAACACCAAGATTAGCACTCAACCAAGAATCAATGTTTAAGCATTCGAGAGTTAATTAAAACATATAATCCACACATACACAAGTAGGACTTGGTTGTAACAATGGTGATGGGTTTAAGCTTAGCATGCTTCAGACAAGTATGATTCAAATCCTCACAAGGTATATCCACTCTTTCTTCTCTCAGATCATGGCAATGCTTAAAAGCTTATTCACTCAAGTATATGTGAAAGATAAACAAAGTGGATCACATATATAGAAACGAAAGCACATATTTTTTTTTCTTTTAAAGATCTCATGAAGGGTATCAATTACTTGCACGAATGGACTGCCATAGGTTCAACTCTTGTAACTCATCTCCACATCAAGGGCTGTCCCATCTTAAGGATCAAGAAGGTCTTCTCAAGGGTTGTAATGGGGCCAAGGCTCAAGGTTTAAAGAAACGAAAGGTAAGGATTAATCAAAGTGTCCTAAAAACCTAGCAGAGCTCATGTAAATGTAGAGACCTCAAGAAATTCCAGCAAGGCATTGCAAAAACGTCACTCCCCATAGAGGTAATATAAAAGGGGCCTAATGTCTTCATGTTGGGCCCAATCTTCAATGTAAACTTCCCTTGACTCTAGTGAAATGGACAAAGGCCAAATTTTTCTGTAGTGGGCCTTCAATTCAAAGTAAACTCCAAGATCACTAAGTATGGGGGACTAAAATCCATATATTTTTCTTTTCTTTTCTAGCCGTACACAAATGTTCTTTTTTTTTTTTTTTTTTTTTCGGCTTTCACATATTTTTTCTTTTCATGGACAAGTATACCCCCACACTTGAACTTTCACCTCTTCTCAATCTTCATTCTTTGCGCCAAAAACCATGTAGTATGTCTCAAAAGATGGCTCCACTAAGTTCTTAGAACAAAGGGTAGGGTTGTAACTATACTAAGGTTCATGGTTAAGGATTTTAAGGGTGATGAACGAAAAGGCTAAATGTAGGCTCAAAGGGGCTTATCTAGGGGGGTCCCACGACGGGCACAAATAGGGACACAAGTTCATTTGGCAATGGTGGTAATTCCTAGGGTGCCTCTATCCCTTCCAGAATCAGGGCCATGTATTGATATCACGTCTCAACAAGCACAAGAGCGAATTCTAGCATTCTCTAGTCCATTAAACTTAATCTATGGCAAGCAGTCAATCAAGATGAAAGAATAATGAGATCATCAAAACATCGCCAAGAAATTAAGAATATATATTTTTCATTTCACTCCAAGAAAAAGGGACATGGCTCAAATATCTCACATGGGTTTTATGAATCAAAACTCGTCCTAACATGCTCATATTCTGTACCAAGGTTATGCAATCCATATCCACTACACATGCATACATTTTTCATATATCTCAATTAACCAAAGAATACCATGTTAAAATCATCTCAATATTGTGATCCTCTTTTAGCCATGATTTCAGAGATATAGAATCATCCTAGACAGTTGAAACAATTAAAGAGTTAATAAAAACACAAAGTATAATATTTACATTATAAACAAATTATATACATTTTACACGAAATTAAAGGGGGGATTTTGTTTTTGGTTTTTGAAAATAAAAATAAGTAATTAAAACAATTAAAATGCAAAAACATAAAAATACAAATGGGATGAGAGAACAAAGATCAAAAACCGAAACATATGATTAAAATCGATTCAAACCCTAATATTGCTCATCTAAGTCATGAGAAAGGAGTTGATCATGTGAACCATTCGAAAGCAAACGAATTCCCATTTTTTACTTTTCAATGACTTTTCGTTTTGTGTAAACTTGAATCAAAGTAGTAAAGGTTTTGAACAAAGATCGAGTTTAATTAACGAGGATTGCAATTAGGTGGACTTTTCCATACTAAGTTGTACACTTGAGTTGATAGCCTTTCTATGTGTTTCATGCGTTGAATATGTATGATTGACTAGCTTTCTAGGGCTTGATTACATGTTTGATAGGATTAATTCTAGGTGCTTTCGCTTAGATTAATTAGCATTGAAAAGTAAAAAATGGGAATTCGTTTGCTTTCGAATGGTTCACATGATCAACTCCTTTCTCATGACTTAGATGAGCAATATTAGGGTTTGAATCGATTTTAATCATATGTTTCGGTTTTTGATCTTTGTTCTCTCATCCCATTTGTATTTTTATGTTTTTGCATTTTAATTGTTTTAATTACTTATGTTTTTTTTTTTTTTTTTTTTTACTCACTTGTGTACCTAACTTGTGTCTTGTGTACAATGTACTTGTTAATTATTTGTAGTTTGTAATTCTTAGTTACTTGTTTTTATACATTGTATTTGTTTGTTAATTATAATCACTAACTTTATTTAATGGAGGTACCGTCTGGCTGAAAGACGTTAAATTCAAGCGCTGCTTGGGAGGCAACCCAATTCAGAAATAGCTGTGAAGGAGTCTACCTACACAGATTTGCTTTCTCTTTCCCTATTTCTTTTTATTTTTCATTTTTTTTTTCTCTTTCGTTTTTCTTTTAGAATTTATTTTCATAAATGCCTTTTATCTATGCTTACTTGTTTCATTGCATGCTTATTCTTAATTACATTGAGGACAATGCAATATTTAAGTGTGGGGGAAGGGATTTACCTTTGAGTCTTTTATTTTGAGTCATATATTGAAAAAATAAAATAAAAATTGAAAAATGTCAAAAAAATTAAAAAAAAAAAAATTCGTTGCTTTTGTTTTGTTTTGAGTCATAGGATGCCCCTTCAACTGTCTAGGATGATTCTATATCTCTGAAATTATGACTAAAAGAGGATCACAATATTGAGATGATTTTAACATGGTATTCTTTGGTTAATTGAGATATATGAAAAAATGTGTGCATGAGTAGTGGATATGAATCTCGTGACCTTGGTACAGAATATGAGCATGTTAAGATGAGTTTTGATTCATAAAAGCCCATGTGAGATATTTGAGCCATGTTCTTTTTCTTGGAGTGAAAATGAAAAATATATATTCTTAATTTCTTGGCGATGTTTTGATGATCTCATTATTCTTTCATTTGATTGATTGCTTGCCATAGATTAAGTTTAATGGACTAGAGAATGCTAGAATTCGCTCTTGTGCTTGTTAAGACGTTATATCAATACATGGCCCTGATTTTGGAAGGGATAGAGGCACCCTAGGAATTTCCACCATTGCCATATTAACTTGTGTCCCTATTTGTGCCCGTCGTGGGACCCCCCTAGATAAGCCCCTTTGAGCCTACATTTAGCCTTTTCGTTCATCACCCTTAAAATCTTTAACCTAAGCCTTAGTATAGCTATAGCCCTACCCTTTGTCCTAAGGACTTAGTGGAGCTAAATTGAGACTTTACTTGAAGATTTTTGGCGTCAATATTGAAGAATAAGAAGAGGTGAAAGTTCAAGTGTGGGGGTAGACTTGTCCATAAAGAAAAAAATTATGTGAAAGCCGTGAAAAATGAAAAGAAAAGAAAAAAAAAATTGTGTACGGCTAGAAAAGAAAAAAAAAAAAAAAAATATGTTTATGGATTTTAGTCCCCCATACTTAGTGATCTTGGAGTTTGTTTTGAATTGAAGGCCCACTACAGGAAAATTTGGCCTTTGTCCATTTCACTAGAGTTCAAGGGAAGTTTACATTGAAGATTGAGCCCAACATGAAGACATTAGGCCCCTTTTATGCTACCTCTAGGGGAAGTGACGTTTTTGCAATGCTTTGGTGGATTTCTTGAGGTCTCTACATTTACATGAGCTCTGCTAGGTTTTTAGGACACTTTGATAAATCCTTACCTTTCGTTTCTTTAAACCTTGAGCCTTGGCCACATTACAACCCTTGAGAAGACCTTCTTGATCCTTAAGATGGGACAGCCCTTGATGTGGAGATGAGTTACAAGAGTTGAACCTATGGCTTGAGTCCATTCGTGCAAGTAATTGATATCCTTCATGAGATCTTTTTAAAAAAATAAAAATAAAAAATTATAGTCACAAAGTGCTTTTCGTTTCTTATATATGTGAGTTATTTGATTGTCTCAAAATACTTTCTCTCACATATAACTGAGTGATTATAAGCTTTTAAGCATTGCCATGATCAGAGAGAAGAAAGAGTGAATATACCTTGTGAGGATTTGAATCATACTTGTCTGAAACATGCTAAGCTTAACCCCATCACCTTTGTTACAACCAAGTCCTACTTGTGTATGTGTGGATTATATGTTTCAATTAACTCTCGAATGCCTAAATATTGATTCTTTGTTGAGTGCTAATCTTGGTGTTGTGAAAGTAAGAGATTGCTGAGACAAAAAGTTGAAGGGCAATAGAGTCTTTATATTTGTTTGAGTCTTTGAAATTTTCGTTGAGTCTTAGTGTGTGTCTTAGTGTGATTTTACTAAGGGACTAGCAAAAGCTAAGTGTGGGGGAATTTGATAGGAGCATTTTAATGCGACGTTTTAACTGCATTTCCCTACATTTTCTGCGTTATTTCCTTAATAAAACTCTGTTTAGGAAAGTTTCCATTCTTTGATTGGGAAAGTTCCTATTTGTAGAAAGTTTCTATTTTGTAGTTTCTATTTTTCATTTTTAGAAAGTTTCCTATTTTAGTTTAGGAAAGTTTCCGTTTTTCATTTTAGGAAAGTTTCTATTTTTCATTAACAGTTTTTATTTTCAGGACTTTGGAATAAATGAGCTGAAATGAGCTCATAAATGGAAAGAGGAGCTAGCCAACGTTGGAGGGAGCTGAGACAAGGCACAAGGGCTGCATAAATGAGCTGAAACGAAGATATGAAGTTTTCCTGGTCCAGCCAGGAAATCCTGTTTCAACCAGGAAATCCTGTTCAGAAGAGGAAACTTTGACAAAGCGAGACTCCTAAGGCAACCAGGAAGCATGATCGAAATAATGAAGAAAAATGGCTTTGGGAGAAGACTCCTGGTGGCACTAGGAGACCTTAAGGCTTGAAGATGATGCTTGGAGGCCCAAGAACCTTTTGGATTAATTAGGATTTTCGGCAAAATGAAGAAAGCCCAATTGATTTTGGGTTGTTGGCGTAAAAGAGAGATATTTGTGGAATAAAATCTGATTTTGCCGTGAATTATCTAGAGAATATCAAGGTAGCAACGTGAAAATCAAGAGAAGATAATGAAGAAAACGTTGGAAATATTCTAAGGAGAGTTTCAAGGGATTGTGCAACAAGATAAGGCTCAAAACAAGTCCAGATTCGCTCCTAAATCCCCTCAATATATTTTGGACGAAAATTCAAGAATAAAATCTGATTTTAATGTGAAAATCAAGAGGAAATCAAGGGGAGACGTTAAAGATAAGGCCATGGAGAGTTTTAAGGGAGAAAAAGTCCAAAAGGCGTCCAAATACATTGTCCAAGTGCATCCCTACATATTTGGCCGAATTTTGGAGATAAAATCAGAAATAATTCCTAGATAATTCAGCAAAGGCAAGGGAAGGTTGGAAATGAGTCTAGATACATTGTCTAGATTCATTGTCTTGGTATTTTGGCCGAAATTAAAGAGAGAAAATTCAGAAAAACTCCTTGGCCGTTCCCCTATATAAAGGCTCCTATACTTGACGTTTGAGACACCCCCATAATTCAGAAATTTACTATATACGCGAAAGCTCTCTCCATCCTCTAGAGCAAGCCACGAGTTCAAGCAAGGCCAAGGGAGAAGAAGAATTGCCGTGAGCATCATCATCCACCATCCACCATTGAAGACTTGCTTTCAAGCTTCAAGAGACCACAACGTTTATCATCCATCTTCATCATCATCCACGGTGTAATCCGATTCTCCTTTGTAACCTTTGCTTTGAATTTTGTTGGTTTTGTTCTAGTTGACATATGTGTTTGAATGAATATTAATTTCTGGAATTTTTATGATTAATTGAGAATTTTCAGATTCATATTATTGTTCTTCGAAAGTTGCTTATGTGAGTTTGGTTAATTAAATTTGCGTTATGGATATCTTTTGTATTTTAATCTTATGTGGTTGCAAACACTTAGGGTTTTGATATGAATGTTGCTAGGTTTAAGAACATGAAATCGACTTTTCGTTTTGTGTAAACTTGAATCAAAGTAGTAAAGGTTTTGAACAAAGATCGAGTTTAATTAACGAGGATTGCAATTAGGTGGACTTTTCCATACTAAGTTGTACACTTGAGTTGATAGCCTTTCTATGTGTTTCATGCGTTGAATATGTATGATTGACTAGCTTTCTAGGGCTTGATTACATGTTTGATAGGATTAATTCTAGGTGCTTTCGCTTAGATTAATTAGCATTGAAAAGTAAAAAATGGGAATTCGTTTGCTTTCGAATGGTTCACATGATCAACTCCTTTCTCATGACTTAGATGAACAATGTTAGGGTTTGAATCAATTTTAATCATATGTTTCGGTTTTTGATCTTTGTTCTTTCATTCCATCTTTATTTTTATGTTTTTGCATTTTAATTATTTTGTTTACTTAATTTATTTTCGAAAACCAAAAACAAAATCCCCCCTTTTTGTGTAAAATGTTTATACTTGTAAATGTCTTTGTAATTATTATACTTTGTTTTAATTTTAATTGTTTATTTGTTGACAATGACAGGTGTACCCTCAATCCCCGGAATAGAACGATCCCTACTTACTTTATACTACTAATGACATTTTAGGGTTAAATTATGCGCTTGCTTTGAGCGTATCATAGTTCTTTGGACCTTTTGTTATTATAGCCCATAATTTAGAAAAAATGGCTAGAGATCTCAATATGATCCTCTTATTGAAGATGGCCTTACTACAATTTTGTTTTGCTTTGTTGGTTTATATTAAAAAAAATTTATGGTGCATGATTATAGTTGCTACTGCTCGAACATGGGCATTTGTAAGATTCTTAAAGTCAATTTTGTTTGGTTTCATATATCTTCTTCTTTATATCAAAATAAGCTTTTGGGCTGTTATCTCATTTTGGTCCTTGAATCTCTGAGGTCCTTAATCAAAGACATTTTTCTTTTATCAATTTTATTGACTATATGGAATCACAGACTAGAATCAAGTACCAAGCTTTGTAATTCAAAGTTTGAGACTTTAGTTTTGGACATTCACTGTAACATGATTGCAATATGTGAGATTGTGTTTCCTTCAATAAAAAAGTTTAAACTTCAATTTTATTGAAACTCTTTTTGTAGGGTTTGGTTTTCGATTTTCAGCCTAAAATAACTTGGATCAAGCAATAGCTCGGTATATCATTATGTACATACCATTACTCATGAATAACTAATCGGAAGGTCTAAAGGAATTTTACGTTAAATGAAACTAAAAACCCTAATTCGTCAACCATTCGAAACCTAAAGCTCCAGTTCTCCTCGTAATCAACCCAAATTTCACCAATACCATCATTTTCACAATTCTAATGTTCTTCAATAGAAATGAAGAAAGCCCAACGGTCGAATTTCCATAAAAAATCGACATCTGAGAACCTGAAGTTTGAACTTCTTTGATTAATATCAAACCTTCATCAAAATCTTCCAAATTTCACCAACACATTCAAGATGTCGAGCCCTAGCTAACGAGCCAAAGCAAAAGGCCTGAAGCGGCCCAATGCACCCTAACGTGCTGCCAATTCTGACCACTCATTTGGGCTGCGAAACCTACATCAAAATATTCATGGCAACAAGCCCAGCAATTCCTTAAGTACTACAAAGTCTAAAAACAACTATAGAAGTCAGAAATTACCCATAAAGTTTGAATTTCCTGAAATCTTTAGATCTTCGATTCTTCCTCCTCACATTGAATCAATGGATGGGGCTTGGGGGGTTTGAACTGCGGTGAAGAGAGCTTCCAAACTTGTTTGATGGCGCCACCTGAAACAGCCAAAGCACGGTGATCGAATCGGGTCAAGGCGACGATCTACCGTGAGCTTCAATGCCTCGATTCCCTTTCTTCGCTGCAAATCGAGGCTAGGGAAGGTGACATGTGTGGTCAGCGTGGAGAGAAAGTTCCAACGCGACTGATGCAGCGACAACGATGGTCGGACAGCGGAAAACCCCCCGAGTCAACATTTTAGGTCGAGTCGTGAAATCTGGGTTGCGCTAAGAGAGTTTCCAAAATTTGGGTTTGACTGAAAATGGAAACTTACCATGGTGAGATTTCCTATTTATAGTAAGTTTCCCGAAACCGTAGTTTTTGATTTTTAGACCATAACTTCTACATATAAACTCCGATTATGCGTGCCACGAATCCACAAACTCAGTTTAACGTCCTCTACGACTTTCGTGAATGACGTTTTATCTACATGTGAACGGAATAAAAAGTTAACTTTTAGGTCCACTAAAAGTTCAGGACGTAACATCAGAGTCTATTACTCGAGCTGGGGAGGCTCATCATTGTATGGTGATCATTCTTCCCTGTTTTGATTTCCCCTTTTTGACCAGTGCGCTAAAATGGACCCGAATAACAAACTTTTGAGTTTTTTGTTTTAAAGGAACTTTATAAATTGTTGCATGCATTGGTTTTGAAGAAAGAACTAAATGGGAAAGTATTAAAATTTTCTTCCTTTATTTTTATTTAAGATTATTATTTTTATCCAATCACGCTAATGTTTTCTAAATACTTTTTCCTAGGACCTTCTATTTCAAATGCCTAGTCTGTAGATTAGCTGGTTCGGCATAGCAGGAGTTGAGGCATAGCATTCTTCTGTTGCTACAGTTTTGTTGTAGGTTACCTCTTTAACCTACTTGTAAAATAATTCATTTTCGATCTCTAGATTGTTTTGATAACTTGTGGGATTATTGTCTTAATTTGGAAGTTGTATTTGTGTATTTAAGAAACTGTTGGATCTTGGATATTCAGAAGTGTTAGATTGATGTTGTATTTGTGATTGTGGGGGAGTCTGGTTGCTGTATTTATGGGGAGCATGTAAACTCCAGTAGTTGAGGTTGGATTTGTGAATTTAGAAGTGAAAATTCAAAGTCTACAAGTTTTTGGTAGTCCATTTTTAGGAGTGATTCCACGGAATTTTCGGTAGAGTTATTCCTAAGGTGGACCACACAGGGCCACTTCAAATTTCTCAGTGAAATCCGGGTGGGTCCTGTCAGCAGGACAGGTGCCCAAGTCAAATGATCAGACGCTTCACTAAAATTGAGTGTCCACCCAAAATGAAATGAGTCATTGTGCCTCCTACCAAAAAATGGAAGGAAGTCAATCGACAAAAGTCTACTTCAAATCCTGAACCCAAAATAAAATATTTGACTCATCAAAAATAGAGTGTGACTCACCATAAAAGCTCGACTCTTCATAATGGGTGTCCAAATCAACTTTACACTTACTTTAAGTTTCAGGCTCAATCAAGCAACGTGAGGCCCATTTCAAGTCTGTTGCCCAATTACAAGCTCGGCATGACGGGTGTCCAATGAAAACGTGCAATTGACAAATCCACTAAAAAATTTCGCCATTCAATCGACACAAAACCGGAATTCAAATTGAATGAACTACGGTCAGTTTGATCCCACAAAGGATACATATGCAATCTAGCGATCTACTAGATGCAACCACAAAGCCAAACAAAGTCCCTGACTCCGCCAGTCAAATTCAGCATGTCCTGAATTGAATCACTAACTCTAGTCAAATTCTTCGAACACTAGAAGATCAAATCATTCCCAAATTACACCAAAATTCCAAGGGCTCTAAACCCTCTAAAATCTCCCAAACACCAAGTTCAAAAAATAAATGGGTCATCTACCCATTTGAATCCTAGATACCAGAACTACATAAGGTTTGATTTCGAAAAGGGTATGTACGCAATCTAGAACCAAATTAATCTAAATGTAACTGTGTCTCAGACACAAAATTGAATCCCTGGTTTACTTCGACCAAATTCGCCCCAAAGACGTCTATTCTCATTCCAAAATCAAAAGCCTTCCAATCGGTCTTTTACTCATTGGAACTCTTGAACTGTGAGTGGCTTGATCCCTCTCAAAGGGTACATGGGCAACCCATTCAAATATCGGGGTGCAGCCGCAAAAATAAACAAACATACATCCTCTCAATTGGTTTCTCCATAAATGAAATCAAATGGTGTTTCCCTGTAATAAGGGATTTTAATTAAGACACATATTCTGTCTTAAATGGGTCGAATTTGAAATAATTAAAACTCAATTCACTAAATGAATATAAGTTAAAATTATGTTTGGTGACATTTTCGCTCACTGTGTGCAATTTTTACTCAACATTCATTCAGCACCTTAGAGACACACGGTTGAATAACCTCAACCGCTACTTTCATAGCCTCATAATCTATATCCGAAGCAGTAAACATCTTCGTGAAATAAGAAGACACCACCCATTCCATGCCTTCATCATCTTCACACTACTTTCCTATTTCATCAAACAAACCTTTTAACATATTCTTCTATTTTCTATTGGCAGCTTTCCTATGAAAGTAGCCTGTATTCCTATCCCCTTCTTTTAACCAGGTTACTTTGGAACGCTGTTTCCAGAAGGTTTCCTCCTGAGACAATAACATTTGTAGTCACTCCATCAACTGCTTTTTCTCTACATAAACTACCGCAGTAATGGAAATTTTTAACATCCATAAGCTCCTCCGTTGATGGCATCACCATCCATTGTCGTCATCCTCCTCCTTGTATAGCCACCTTGAAGCTGCCTTGCATCCTTGGAAGCTTGAAGAGACATCATCAAGGGCTGCCATCAACTTTCATCATCTCTTTTCACGATTTTTCCATCCTTTTGTAATAGATATGTTTTCTTTTGTGATTTTCGAAACTATGTGAAACTAATCTTATGTTAGGGGAAATTTTGAAGCCCCATATTATGTGATAATCATGTTTATGTGTTCTTAATATTCTTTACTCTGCATTTTTGTGGGATGATTAATTGATTTCGGTTTCTTGATATCTTTTACATGTTATTGTTCTTCAGTTGCAAACTTAGGATTATATGGATGTAATTAGAGCTAGAATTAGGTTAATATTTTGTGACCCTAATTTGAAAGTAGTAAAGGCTATGAACAATAGTTAAAATTAATTAATTTGTGTTCTTGACTAGACATGCTTTGTGTACTAGGATGAATATAATTATCAACTAAACTTTCACATGCTCTTAATGATTTGAATATGTTGTTAATAGGATTGCTTTGATATCTTGCTTGCATGTTTTGAAATATGTTAGTTTAGTGCTTTGCTAAATTAATTGTGTAAAGGAAAGTAAAATAAGGGATATTGTTTGCTTTTAACTTTGTTTCGTGGTTGATAGCTTCTCACGCCATTAGTAAATGATATTAGGATTCATAACTTGATTTGATCATATTTGGCGGTGGATATATTGTTTCTAACATTCTCATTCATTGATTTCTAAAATTATTCTTTGTTTTCTTTACTTTACGTTTTCAAAACCCCAAATCCTAAAACGTTATCATTTTATGTTTCTTTTAGTTTTCTTAATTTTATTCTTCTCCTCCCCTAATTATGTTTTCGTAAATTGTTTTTAGGTTTCTAGTTTATATTGTTTCAATTTCATAACTTAGTTGATTTGTTAGATAGTAATTATGAACAATCCTTGCTTGCTCTATATTATGATTTTATCAGAACTGATGGCTTAGAATATGGTGATAATTTTATTCTTCTCCATGAGGAATATATACTGATACATCCCTATACATTAAGGTAAGTAATAAACAAGATATTAGACTCCTATAAGATATCTGATTACAATAGGAAACATGATCCTAATTAAACACAGAATATTCACAGCTCATTCCAACACTCCCCCTCAAGTTGGTGCATAGATGTCAATCATGCCCAACTTGTCAAGTGAGCTGTTGAATACTTTTCCGGATACTGCCTTGGTAAGGACATCCACCAACTGGTCCTCTGATTGAACGAAAGGAAACTGAATTATTTTCCTGTCCAAATTCTCCTTGATGAAATGTCGATCTACCTCTACATGCTTTGTACAATCATGTTGAATAGGATTGTGCGCAATCTCAATTGCTGCTTGGTTGTCACAGTGCAAACTCATTGAACTCTTACTCCTGAAGCCCAAATCTTTTAATAGTTGTCTAATCCATAACAGCTCACAAACACCATGAGCCATGTCTCTAAATTCAGCCTCAGCACTGGACCTAGCAACGACCTTTTGTTTCTTACTCCGCCATGTCACAAGATTTCCTCCAACAAAAGTGAAATATCTTGAAGTAGACCTTCTATCTACCTTTGAACCTGTCTAATTAGAGTCTGTATAACCTTCAATTGTCAATTCTCCTTTCTTGGTAAACAACCCCTTACCTGGGGCAGCCTTTAAATACCTTAGAATTCGATAAACTGCATTCATGTGTTCTTCACTAGGTGCATGCATAAACTGACTCACCACACTTACTGCATAGGCAATATCTGGCCTAGTATGTGATAAATATATTAATCGACCAACAAGACATTGATACCTGGATTTATTTGTGGGGACTTGATCTTTGTACTCAGCAAGTTTATGATTCATCTCCATAGGTGTTTCAGCTGGTTGACAATCAAGCATTCCAGTCTCTGTTAATAAATCAAGGACAAACTTTCGCTGTGACAATGAGATCCCCTTCTTTGACCTTGCTACCTCAATTCCCAAAAAATACTTCAACTGCCCAAGATCTTTCATCTCAAACTCTGTAGCTAAATGTTCTTGTAATGCTTTTCTTTCTACTGGATCATCACCAATGACCACCATATCATCTACATATACTATGAGTGCTGTTAACTTCCCTGATTTGCGTTTGATGAAAAGAGTATGATCTGAGTTACTCTGTCGATACCCAAATGACTTCATAGCTTTTGTGAACCTTCCAAACCATGCCCTTGGTGACTGCTTTAGACCATACAATGACTTCTTCAATTTACACACCTTACCCACATAAATAGGTTTGCACTGGCTCCCTGGTGGCACATCCATGTAGACTTCCTCTTCTAGATCTCCATGTAGAAATGCATTCTTAACATCAAACTGTTGTAATGGCTAATCATAAGTGGCAGCCAAGGACATGAGCACTCGAATGGTATTGATCTTTGCCACAGGGGCAAATGTCTCTTGATAGTCCACTCCATACTTCTGTGTATATCCCTTTGCCACGAGCAGTACCTTATACCGATCTATGCTCCCATATGCTTTTAGCTTCACTGTAAATATCCATCTACACCCGACAGTCTTCTTCCCTTGAGGCAAGGGCACAATCTCCC
Organism: Rosa rugosa; assembly: GCF_958449725.1. Taxonomy (NCBI): domain Eukaryota; kingdom Viridiplantae; phylum Streptophyta; class Magnoliopsida; order Rosales; family Rosaceae; genus Rosa; species Rosa rugosa. The sequence continues at coordinate 35,499,522 of NC_084824.1, forward strand.
AAGTAGCATTCTTTTGTAGTGCCTCCATCTCTTCACTCATTGTTTTTCGCCACTTTGGATCATCTAATGCTTCCTGCATTTTTCTAGGAATAGCCACAGTGGATAATTGATTTATAGTTAGTGCATATGACTCGGACAACCTATGGGTAGACACATAATTAGCTATTGGATATTTGGCTTTTGCTCTAGGGTCCGGATCATATTGTTTTCTTGGGATTCCCTTATTAGGCCTCTGGGAATATCTAGGTTCAATAGATTTTGTAGGAACAGATGACTGAATGGACTCACTAGGATTATAAAGAACAATTTCTTGGCAAGGATTTACCTGTGGAAGGGACTCCCGAGAAGTATCCTCATGCAATGGTGTCAAAGGAGAAACAGAAGGGGGGAAATTAGTACTGGACTTCGACTGGTCAACGTTGTCATGAAGCTGGTTTGACTGGTCGAGCTCATCATTCAATTGGTCGAAAATCTGCGTTTCTAGAGGAGTTTCTGGAGGGGTACTCGACTGGTCGAACCCCTCGTTCGACTCTTCAAAAAAATGTTGCCGCGTCTGCTGCGTCAATTGCTCTTCAATGTATTCAAGTTCAGAGAAGATCTTTTGAGGATTCTCTTCCATACACCCATTCTTCCCCTAAAGAGAAGAATCAGAGCCATTCTTTTTAAAATATGCTTCATCTTCATGAAAAGAGACATCCAAAGAAACATGAAGGATCTTTGTCTGAGGATCATAACAACGGTACCCCTTCTGGAATTCGGCATAACCAACAAAGATACACTTCTTGGCGCAGGGATCAAGTTTGCTCCTTTGATGTTTGGGTATGTGTACATAGGCCACACACCCAAAAATTCAAGGTTCCAGATTAGGTAGTATCGGGGCAGAGACCAATCTACCCAACTTCTGCTGAGGAGTTTCGAAATCAATCACACTAGATGGAGTGCGATTGATGAGATAAGCTGCAGACTTCAAGGCTTCACCCCAATACTCACGGGCTACATTCATACCAAAGAGAGAGGCACGAAGGACTTCCAGCAACTGACGATTCTTTCGTTCCGCTAGCCCATTTTGCTGTGGTGTATATGAACATGAGGTTTGGTGACGAATTCCTTGACTGCGGCAAAAATCAGCCATTGCATTACTCATGTATTCGCCGCCATTATCAGTTTGAAAAACTTGGATATTCTTTTGATATTGAGAAGAGACCATTGTATGGAATTCCTGAAAGGTTTTAAAGACTTCTCCCCTATGCTTCAATAACACGACCCAAGTCATTCGAGTACACTCATCAATAAATGTAACAAAATAAGTAGCACTCGAGAAAGTAGAATACTTCGCCGGGCCCCAAACATCGGAGTCTCATAAAGGGAATTGAACTTTTATTAAAACTTGGAGCATAATAAATCCGGTGGCTTTTGGCCAGTTCACAAACTTCACACTTAAAATCATAATCACTAACCACTGAAAACAAATGTGGTTGTAGTTTCCTAAGATATCCAAAAAAAAAGATGGCCTAAACATCGATGCCATAACCAAACTGATGCTCTTGCTTCTTCTACTCCCCCTGTCTTGTGTGCTTGTCCCAATTTCTGATTGCCTTTATCTGTCAAGTCCAGGTAGTACAAGTTTCCCCTTCTAACACCATAGCCAAGAATCTTTCGGGTTAGGATATCCAGAAATATACAAAAGGAAGGCCACAAAATTACTAGACAGGATAGGGCCATAGTGATTTGGCCAACAGATAAGAGACTATAAGTTAATGATGGGACAATAAGAACAGTATCTAAAGTAAGAGAGGGTGAAAGAGTGATAGAACCTTCCCCAGAAACTGGAGAAGGACTACCATCAGCAGTAGAGATAATGGCCTGAGATGAAAGTTTGATTGAATGAAGTATAGTTGGGTCATTCGTTATATGATCTGATGCACCTATGTTAATTATCCAAGTAGTATTACTAGAAATAGCAGTAACATTCAAAGTCTTACCGGGATTACCTGTCTGAGTCACATTAGCGGTTGCTTGTGCGTTTCCTTGATCTGGAGATGTTTCTGAAGTATTTATTGCAGCTTTGCCTCCAAGATTCTTCCGAGGCTTCTTGGTGAAATCCCACCATTCTAGATAGCCAATAATCTCATAGCACTTCCATTTAGAATGACCTGATTCCCCACAATGCTGACAAACTAAACCTCCAGGCCGAGATAGGGAAGAATTGTACCGAGGCTGAGGATTTTGTGGGGAAGCACTGGGTTTGGCTGAAGATGATCCAGAAGGCAGGCCTTGTCTAGGACGAGTAACTGCTAATACCGAGCCTTTAGAACTGCTGGAGAGCTACCCATAGTCTTCTTTTGTTGATCCACCATGCGGACATAAGCATAGCTGCTCTCAAGATCTAATTTGGGCTCTTTGCGCAAAATTTCTCCACGCACCTGATCAAAATCAGAGTCCAGACCACTCAAGAAAAATATGGACCCGGAGTCGGGCCATTGCAGCGCTGAGTTGAGTCACTCCCGCTACCGTGTCTTCTTGAGTTGTGCTCCTGTGATCAATCTCTTGAAAAATAGCAATCAATTCATTGTAATATGTAGAGAGAGGTCTCCCATTTTGCAGAGTAGTGAAGGACTTCCGATTCAATTCGAAAATCCGAGTTTCATCAGACCCCTTCATAGAAAGTTTTGGAAACGGCATCCCAGATTTCCCGAGCTATACCAAGTCGAATGAACCTCTGCATAAGTGTTGGAATCATTGAATCAATCAGCCAACTCTTGACTTTGTGGTTGGTAGTGATCCACGTATCATAGTTGGGATCTCCAAGCGGTGGCTTGGTTACTGCTCCAGTAAGATAGCCCGCTTTATTGCGAGCACCAATACGCATCTCCATAACCTAAGACCAAAGAGAATAGTTGGTCTCATCGAGGATGACTCCTGTAGGGAATGGGGAAGAATCATTGTGGTATTGAACATGAACAACTGGTGGAACTGGTGAGGCAGAATCAGATGAGGATGGAAGTACTTTGGTGGTTTCGTCAATGGCCATGATTCAGAATTTGGATTTCTTTTCGGGTTTCTGTACTTGCAGCAGGATGTGATGAGCACTTCGAAATTCGGGACAAATTCGGATTTGGAATTCGGGATTCAAAGGTAGGAGATGTTGTCCTAAGAGTTAGGATCGAACATGCTTTGATACCATATCAAAACTGATGGTTTAGAATATGGTGATAATTTTATTCTTCTCCATAAGGAGGAATATATACTAATACATCCCTATACATTAAGGTAAGTAATAAACAAGATATTAGGCTCCTATAAGATATCTGATTACAATAGGAAACATGATCCTAATTAAACACAGAATATTCACAGCTCATTCCAACAGATTTGACAATTTTCGTAGAGTTAAGTTGTGTGCTAGGTTTTGGCATACCAGAACCCTAATGGAGATTTTTTTATTTTAATTGATATTTCGAAAACTAATGAGTTGTCAATGAGGTAAATGTTACATGAAAAATAGAATGTATAAGAAATATGTAGGTAGTACTGGCTTACTCGGTAGATTGACCTGATCCTTGTCAGCCTAATTCGGAAGGCCTTCCAAATGATTTGATTCATTTTAGTCTATTTCATGTGTATGATTTCTCAATGTGGTAGCACAACTAAATTGTTTAAATAAGAGTCACGATGACCAATCAAAATATATATTATGAGTTGAAGGGGGTGAAGAAGTTCATGAGGTCAATGTATCTGGGAGCAGTGAAAGACAATACCCAAGAGGTTGCGATGCGATGGTTATAGTTAGGGAGGTCAGGCTAGCTGGAGACATCATCATATATAGAAATTGTCAAATTCATTGGTGATGCGTATTTTGGTCGGTACTTTTGGCTTGAATCGCTTGATTCGTTTGTTAGCGTAGCTGTTGTAAAATACTTTTTTTTTTCTTAAGAGTTGACCGAGTCGATCGATCACCTCCAATTCTACCAAATACACACTACTCGATTGAGATTCGATCCAATTAATTATTAAATTTTACACACCAAAAATAAGTATTACGTACCCAGAACCTTTCACATGCGAAAGATGCCTACATATATTCTTAATCTCAGTTCTTCATTAATCATGATCGAATTTCTGAGTTATAACTTGGAGGATACCACCACATTATTATTACTGGTACTACTGCTACTACCCCATAGAAAAAATTTTCCACTCTGTATCTTGTCCGGAGGAAGCAAGGCCAGCCTAGC